>NC_058340.1:42358180-43608180 GCF_905475395.1 Chrysoperla carnea | reverse complement strand
GATTATAATAAATATAAATACTTATTATCTATGGATATATTATACCCAGCTGTCTACACTGAACTAATTGATGGTCTATGGCTCATACCGATATGACATCACAGTAAGGCTTGTCCGCGTTTTAGGTCACGTGATATACAGTTTAAAAATTACGATTTTTAATTATAATATTTTAAAAGAAAAATGTGCTTTTATGACTCGAAATCAGAATATTTAAATATATTTTTACATAAATTTTAACTTTTTTCAAATTTCATAATTCATTTTTGACTAACGACAATACTCTATAGGGATTAAACCAAACTTTTTTTTTTTTGCAAAAATGGAAAGATCATATATAAGTCTTATAACAAAACCCTTTTTATTTTTTATCTTTTCATGATAATTTTAAAGTTACAGGCAGTTTTTATCCGACTTCAAACTAAAGAAGGAGGAGGTTATCAATTTGACTGTATTTTTTTATGTGTGTTACCTCTGAACTTTCGACTGGGTGAATCGATTTTGATGAATCTTTATCTATTTGAAAGCTGGAGCTTTCGGTGTGGTTCCATTTCATTTTGGCCTAGTTCTGACAACGGCTTCTATGAGAAAACCATAGAAATCTTAAATTTGCATTAAGTATGCACGACAAGAGGACGAATAAATCAATCTTCACTCTTCAAAAAAAAAAAAAAAAAATCCCAATAAATCCAATAAAAAGTGGTTCGTTTTACTATAAAGACCATATTTGTTCAAATTGAATCAACCAACGCACAAAAAAGCTACATTTTTGCTATGAATCACTGTCTAAACTCTTGCGTTTACAAAAAAAATGTTTCAAACAAAATTTTTTTGTATTTATAAAGAACAACTTTCTAATTTCATGCGTTCATCTAATGTTTATCAGTTATGAATCAGAGTGAGGTTTTAATTGAACCTGAATGCTTAGATCGGATTCGATGGTGTTGAAACTAATATTTTTTATATGAAATCTTTTTCTCGATTAAATTTACTTATCGAGTTTCAAGGATGTCAACTTGTAAACGACACTTTGTATATCAAAAGGTAATTTAAACCGCATACTTTCTGTTTGATTACTCTAGTAAACAAAATTTTGCGCAATTTTTAAAGAGGTTCCACTTAGTAATGGAATATAATAAAGCATCAATTCATTTAATGAAATAATATCATACATTGACTGTAAAGTTTAGCCAATACCCACTCTACGAGGTACCTGGAATTGGATGTGGACTTTGAAATGTTAAATGAGATTTATTACAGATCCTTATGTTCTATACCAAAACATATTAGATAATTTAACTATTTTAACCTAGTCGTAGAATTTACAAAGGGTGATCTAATGGTGGTCAACATGAACAAGTAAATAAGTATGCAAGTTAAAGTAACTTTCTTTAATACAAAACTACCAATTTGAGGGGTTTTTCAACCATTTACATACTTTAGTTCTAGTAATTGTAAATTGATTTGAGTTGATTTTTGTTCTCTGTGGAGATAAAGAATAGACAATAGAATGATAATTATTTGGAGCACATAGTAATAACATTTTAAAATAAATAAACTAATTTATACAATTGTATAGTGTGCATAATTTATTTGTTTTAAATTTGTACTATATTTTGTTGTATAAATAATTTAAAATTTATTATTATTTTTTTATAATTCTAGTTTTATTGACAACACACAAATTTTACCATATATACGTTCATTTTAAAATAGGAAAATTTAAAATTTTTAATTCATCCAAATTCAATTATTTCAACATTTTAATTAACAAACACTATTTCATTTTATTTAGTATTCGAGTGTAATTAACTCAATTTTAACGAAATTATTCTTTCATGAAATACGGGTTGCAAAAGCACATATATCGTTGTAAAAGATAGTAATTTCTTTTTAATTGAATTCTGAAATGCGCGGCATTATTTGTAATATATCTACAAAAACCGTCATTGATTCAATTCACTCACAATTAAATTAAGTATTTATAATCATATTTCTTGCTGTGCTTGTAGAAATAATGTGATTTGCGGATATTATGCAAGGAAGTTATTTATTTATTTAAGTATCACTAATAACATCAAGTACTGTTGTAAGTTATAAGGTTTTTTAATATTCAACTATTTATTCAATGCCTGATGAAACCCAGTTCATACAACGACTACTTGTCAAAAAAATTTATGCAATTATACAATGGTATATACAATTTTATGTCATATTTAATCCTAATAGGGGTTAATCCTAGTGACGAATTGGCCATATTACCCATAAAAATGTGAAACTAAACTTAATACCATGACAAAATTTGAAAGTGAAATAAATATTGATTAAAAAACGAAGAAGTTATAAGCAATCAAAGATTGAATTCAAAGGTTGCCCATCTTCTTTCAGCAAAATAAAGGTTTATATGTAATCTCTATGGCGATAACTATATATGACGTCACTAGTAGGAATCTTCCACGTTGTTGAATTAGGAACTTCAAACGTTCATATCTTGCAGACGCGTGAAAATTTTAAAAACCAACTTCACTTTACTATTCGTGCAGTCAGAATTCTTCATATGAAGTATAAAAAAAATTTAGTCCGATCCGAGGTTATATCGGAATTTTATCTTTACTTTTGGTTTGAACGCTTGGGAATATTATGTAAGTCGTTATACGTTTTCTTATTATTTTAATTTATATTTGTTGTATGTTAACTTATATTTACCATCTTCGTTAATATTTTAATAAAAGTATTAAAGTGTACATTATCGTCCTGTGGGAATGAATATGTTCTAACAATACATCAAATTAATTAAAATGCATCGTTTTTTACACAAATATTTCGTAATTTTTTTGTTCAAAGAGAATCCTAACTCAAAAGCTATCTTTAATATTCAGGGTATCCAAGAATTAATGGACGCCGTTGTTGCATCAGGTAGAAAATAAAATTCTAAGACGAAAAGGTCTCTTCCATTTTTTGATCTGATGCACTTACACGTGCAAAAATGGAAGGACTTTTCGTGTTAGAGTTTTTTCTTTCTACCTGATGCAACAAGGGCATCTGTTAGTCCTAACGTACCCTGTATTCTGTAATTAGCCCTTAAATCGATTTTTGAATATAATCTATAATAATAATATATAATTTAAAACAAATAACTATATACCTATAAGCAAAATTATTCTTATACTATGTTGTTAAAATACTCGTCTCAGCTATCCAAATGGCTAAAAATTGGACAACCTATCTCCCATTTATACGTGGTACCAACTTGATGAACAATTCAATCGTGAGAACTTATCTATCCGAATACTGAAAATTGAAATTTTCATGTTGTGCGAAGATATTAAAAACTCATGGTGTTATTAAAAATTTTTTCAAAAGTGCAGCATTTTCAATATATTTTGCTTGATTAGTGTGATTGCATTGCCTTACTTGAAAAGGTGGTAAAACTCATATATGGTATCACAAAGGGCCCTACGACCTAGGCAAGTCCCTCGTGAACAGCCATTATAATCTGCCTTCAACACCGACATGCAAAATGTATTATTAAAATCGAGAAGAAGTGGAAATGTTAGTTAATTTCAGCCAGCTGTCTGCACTCGAATATGTTATATACACAAATAAATAAACAAAACACATTATTTTATGTACACAGTTTTAGTTATATGTACATAAAAGAATTAATTGTTAATTAATTAAAGTGCAGTTAAATATTTTTAAATTGAATAAAAAATTTTCATATACAGGTTTTATGTATTTGTATCGTTCAAATAATGAAGATACGAAATGTTTTTAAACTTTTAATTGAGTTTAAAAAACATGTTTAATTTCATGGTACTGAATATGCAAATAAATTTAAACTACCATTGAAATGGAAGTGCTTGGGTACTTCCTCTAATCAAATGTTTGCAAAATTTTAAACGTTCGGCTATTATCTATATCGAATTTTTATTTAGTAAAGATATTAAAATTATTAATATAAGTAGATATATAGGCCAAGCCTGAATCCAGCTAATATCTAATATTTTTGAAGAATAAATAATTTTATAAATTCCTTGCTACTACTTTTTTTTCAAAAGGATGATTTTTCTATCCTTATTATCCTAAATAACTCAAGGATATAAAAAAAACTGTTTGATTTTGCAATTGAACTAAAAGTTCTTGAGAAATTGGCTGAAGAATCTACTACGAGAAATCATCTCTCATATACGGTTTTAATTTATAACCTAGCAACTATTTATCAAATCTTCAAAGAAATCCTTTTTTTTTTAGTTTTTTTCAGTCAAAATTTGAATGAATCGAAATTATCACATACATTTTTTATCTTGGAATGTGATGAAACTTGGTAGATAGACAAATCTATCCTAGATGTTTATGATTTTTGGATCCTTACTACCCTAATATCATTACCAGAAATGAAAATCTGATTAATTTTACGATTGAACTACAAATTTCTGATGAATTTTTACAGACTTGTTACCAGTTAAGTTTTTGAGAAACTACCGCTCGCATACTACATTAGTCGATATGGTAATTAACTACTCGTGCAAGACTTAAAAATGTTATCTGAATTTCGAAAATAATGTCTTACCTACTATTAAAGAAGTAAATAATACCTTGAATATTGAAGTAGTAAAATCTGGAGAATAACTGTACTTTAATAGTTTACCAAAACAATACCAATTCATTACTTTTATTATGGTTTTGAAATAAACCGTACATATGTAAAATACTTGCATATCTAAAATAATAGACAAAATAAAATTTGAATTATTCATATTTCTATATACAGAGTGTCTGAAAACCACTGCATTAGGAGAGAAAACGTTTTAAAGCGACTGAAATTGTATGCATAAAATTTCGTTGCAAATTTTATATTCGATGTACCATTAACAAGAGAGAAGATAGATAAACCAATTATATTTTTAAAGTAGTAAATCGTAGACATAAAAATGTACTGCAACTCATCTTCTGAGCGTTTTTTCGTCGAACCAAGATAATATTTAAGTAGTTATTTACATGTTATGTTCTCAAATACTTAAAATGTTTGATAATTCGTTAAAAAATTTTGGGTTAAAAATGGATTTCTCTTAGAGATATCAGAGATGCTTTCTTTTGCAAAAGTATACCTCAATTAAACTTTCAAACCTCAAAACCACATTAAACTATTAATTTTTATGGATGTCATCATGGTTTTTAAATTATACTCTTAGCTACAAAGCACATATTTTGTTTATTCACGAAGCCATTGAACCGAACAAAGAGGTTCATCGATTTTTTCGTGTAATAATGGATCTGCTTGAACACAGAAATTTCCGCATTTAAAAAAGTACAAAATATATCTCTATGCCTGCCTACATGATTCACCTGCATGTTCACGAATCCAGCCAAAATCCACAAAATGAAATGGAAACCTTGTACATTTGAGAGGCGCCTATTTCCATGAAATCATGTATAAATAATAAAGCCAATTTTCATAATTTAAAAAGAATTATGGCTATCTCATACCGTTCTTCGGTTATTCTGTGAATGTATGCTATTCTCTGAATTGTTCTGTATTCTCATGCGATAGTTTTGGGACATCCCATAATTTATTACAATATTTGTACATTTAAATTAGTATAAGTTTGTTTGGTTTTACCATAACCGTTTGATACTTAAAATAAATATACACATTTAACTAACAAAACAGATTTTATCTTATAATATTAGAATTATAATTTATCAGATAATACCTATACAATATACATCGTTGAATCATATCGTTATATAATACCTACTGTAATATTACTTATTATATAAATAATTGTTCATAATATTAAACAATATGAATTTGTTTATTAATTAATATTATTGTTGTAATATAATAATCTTATAAATTTTGTTTATTATATTAATTTGATTTTATCCAATGCCAAAGTCATTAGAAATCAATAAGACAAGTGAAATTTACAAAATTTAAAAAACCCTCGACAAATGCGATTTATTCCTTGTAAACTGATTTTTCGAAACTTTGCTATAAAATGTTCTCAATCAAGGCGGTTCGACCGTTTAGGGGACACGATGCCAATGAGAAACTTACAGGCGCACAAATAAACACTTTAAAATTATAACACTCGTTCTTAAGTCATTATCAAAGTAATGCAATGGTCAAGAACATCAGATGAGATGAGCAGGATACTTAGAGAGCTATCATTTTCGGGACAAATTTTTGGAAATATTTTAATTGAAATTGAAATATTTGAGTGGACTTTGTTCATTTATATTATACAGATACAGATGCGAGACTTGATTACAGACACAGACTTGATTACGTTTGCTGGAACTTTTTTCTCTTCTAAATTCAATTGCTTTTAAGAAATTATATTACTGTATCATGAGAAAGTCTATTATAACTCTAACAATAACATAATTCTGGCTAAGAAACAGTAGATAGTAATAATAGGCATATTGATTGGCTCATTTTTGGATTATAAACGCATGAATGGATGAATTCGAATTCTATGCATAAGAGGAATATTAAGTTTATATTATTAATATTAGAATTTGTTATTATTATGTATATTATATTATCAAATATCCTGCCATCATAGCAATACGACCAATAGAATTTACTTAGAGATAATATAACCATCATTTCCCATTTATTGATAGCCGTCAAGCTATGGGAATTGAATGACACTTATACCACATATAATTTGAGACTATACTCTGTTTGAGATAGTATAGTAGGTATTATTTAATAGTTGAATGAACAAATTCGATGTATTATTGTTATTTTACAAGGTGATGTAAAAGTTCTTGTAGCTCAAATCTATCTCAAGCATCTAAATTCAGTGATTAGATGACTTTTGAGCTTTAATCATTGAAAAAAACGATACTCGGTGTCAATTGTGGAGTTTATTTCATATTTCTTTGTCTTTGTTTTTGATTGTATTATTAGGTTGCATATTATCAGTCTTAGGAGACACTAAGGCCATAGCTATTAGTGATACCATATATGTGTTTTACCACTGATAATTTCAATTTCTCTATACATTTGATAGGCTGAGTGGATGTGGATATATTATGTACTACACCAGCCCTTCACAGGTATTAATAAAATTAATAAAATAAATTTTTATTGTAACGACGGGAATCGAGCGTACCCTAGGTATTACGCGTACGAAATTGGTTATGTCTTATCCAATTGAGCTACTTGGATTAACAAGTATATTTTTCTAGGCTTATGAGTAGTTCCTATACTCTAGTCATTCAATATGCGTAAGAAAAATAATTCATTATCGCACCTGTGTCATAATCAATTCATTGCCGTACTAGTATCGTAATGAATTCATTGCCACACCTCAAATTGTTATCAGAATGTTCTTCAATAACAAGTTACTTTAGTAACTTTTTTAATTTTCTATTTTTTTCAATAAATCATGGCAAATTTTAAAAAATAATTTTTCTACGTGCATAACGTAATTCTGCAATTGCCCTACTCGTCCTACGCACTCAGTTGTGCAAATTTTGCAAGCGTACGTTTATAATGATGTTATCCCACTATTATCGTTAATAACTATTATTAAAGTTTGCTTTGTATTAACAAAGTATTGACAAATTTTAGAACTTTTCATTCAATTATAGTAATATTTTTGATCCATGTATATATCTGACGCTGTTTTTTTATATTAGTATGTTTTTGGGACATACTGTACGCCGAGTACAAAAAATATTATTATTGCATTGACATATTGATTTAAATACACATATTAACATGACACACAGTTGCAAAAAGTATTTAAAAAATCTAAATAAATACTAATGAGCCTAAACATAAAATAAAGGCTTAATCCACTTAAAATCCTAACACAAAATTTATATTTATGCCGAGACATATTTCCACTGAAATAAATTTATGAATATATTGAAAAATTATGTAAAATTTATGTTTTATATAGATATAATAAAAAAACCAAAAATTTATTCAACCTACCACTTTTTATTTCAACAACACTTTCTTCCTAACATGTTATTTACAGGGCAGAAAGAGGCAACCATGACCTTTGGACAACCATGACCTGTAAGAAACAAAACAGAAAGAAATTGTTATATAAATTTCTCTCGTAACAAACAATCTAATATAATCTTAGAAATTAATTTAAGCCTATGAAGAAAAAGGTATTTTGTCTCCATTATCTCCATTATTAATAATTTTAATTTAACGCTGAAAATAGATCCTTGTGTGCCATTTTTAGATTGTTGCTATATTGTCAAAAAGGAGTATTTAACAGTAAATAATTTTTTAAGGTATTCTTAAAGTTAGATTTTCAATAAGTTAGACAATTGTTTATTCAGAAAATTTCTTGAAATTTTTATTATCATTGTAAACTAAAAAAAATAATTAACTAATTGGCGCAAAATTTTTTGGCAATGTGGAGCCCTTATTGGCTCCAATGAAAATAAAAGAATTGCTACTTAAAAGAATCAGTAAAATGATTAATAAATGAAAATAGAAGAATTGTAACTTAAAAGAATCAGTTTTTAAATCAGCTAAGCAAATAAATCCTTCTGAAATTTAAACCGTTCAATTTAGTTTAAACCCCTAAAATACGGAAGCCTGAATGTCTCACTGTCAATTTATGAGAAAGTGGCGCTATATAGTTGTTTATTTTTTAAATGTGTACTACCCACAAGTATAAAACCAACTAGTTAGTTCATTTTCAACTAGTGCACTTGTGACTTGTGACATTTTATGGAAACAAACCTTTTTGAAGATGTGGCTAATGAAAAGATAGTCATCACCGGCTGACATGTTCAAAAAGGTACATTTATTTTTTTCCATAATGCCACAAGTCACAAGTGCACTTGTTGAAAATGAGCTAGTTGGTTTTATATTTGTGGGTAGTACACATTTTAAAAATAAGCTACTATAGCGCCACTTTCTCATAAATTGACAGTGAGACAAATGAATGGCATTATTTTTATTTTTATAAATATAATGTGAATCTTGGAAATAAATGACAGTTTTTGAATAAACACTTGTGTTGCTCTGAAAATAGAGAAACGACAATAATGTCAATTCTCACAATGACATTTATTCCCTCTCGAGTTATCAAACTATATCTAGTTTTTATTATGATTTATACAAAAGCTATTTATACAAAATCTATAGTAACAACAATTAACATACGAACATACCAACCCGCGGTCAAGTGAGCGCTGGGGTAATTAATTAAAGAAATGCATTTCTTTACATCTCCCCCCTTTGGGTAAAATTTTATGTATTTAGTAAAATTTTAAGATATTTCAATATGTAATACTATCTTCTATTGATTCTTAATTTTTCTTTTCATCTTCTTCAGATTCTACATCTTTTGGTATTAGTTTAGTTATGTGAAAAAAATTAGATTCTAATTTTCCACGCCCTGTGTTTATTTTGTAAATAGAATCAGATATTTTTTCCAGTATTTGGAATGGTCCTATTTTCAGTTCATCTAATTTTTTTCTGTTTAGTTTGTTTCCATTTTCTATGTAGACCAAATCTCCTTTTTCAAATACATGTTGCTTTCTATGTTTATCAAATTGTTGTTTGTTATATTTATGTGACCGAATTGTATTTTTTAATGCTATCAATCTATCTGATATCCACTCTTGTTTTGATTTATTATGTTTAAGTTCATCTGGTAATATCGATACATCTGTGCCATTCAACAGGTATTTGGGGGCAAATCCTGTAACTGTATGCTCTGTTTCATTGTACCTTTTTACGCATTCATGTGCGATTGATGTCCATGCTAATTTTTTTCCTTTCTCATTTATTTTACATCTTATTTTGTTTACTAATGTTTGATTTAATCTTTCGTTTAATCCGTTTGAAAATGGTGAGTTTACTGCCGTAAATATTATAGTTGTATTGTTTTCTTTTAAGAATTTCTTAAATTCTTTTGAATTTATTCCTGGATATTGATCCGTAAGGAGTGTTTCTATTTTTTCGGTTTCATTAGTATTTTTAATTAATTTTATAAAGTCATTTGACATTTGGGTTTTTGATGTCACTATAAATGCATACCTTGTAAAGTGATCCACTAAAAGATGCAAGTATTTCTTTGTTGATCTAGATCCACCAAAACCCCCTATTGTATCAATTGATACTATTTCAAAAGGTCTGGTTGCCGGTCCCAGATGTGACATTAAACCATACTTTTTTGCGCCTCTTGACTTATTTTTTATACAGATCTCGCAGTTGTTTATTATTTTTTTAATATTTGTTGTCAAATTCCTTGCTGTATATGTTGTACCAATTTTTCTTTGGGTTTGTTTAATGCCTATGTGACACATCTCTTCATGGATCTGTTTTATTAATTTCTTACTAAAGTCTTCCGATATTATTATTTTTTCTGATTTGCTATTTATCTTGTAATATACATTATTTCTTAATATTAATTTTTCTTTTTTTTGTTGTAGATCGCCATTTCGTTCTTGATCTATTATTATTTCATTTAATGTTATTAAATTTACAACTTTAAGTTGTTCATCTTCATTCGCATTAGCTTCTAATACTGGGTTTCTGCTAAGGCAATCAGCTTCTACGTTACTTTTTCCAGGTGCATATTTTATTTTGAAATCATACTGTGATAAATAGTACGTCATATCTCCCAGTTCTTCGTCTGGTCTTGATCTTATGTTTAGATCCTCTAGAGGTTTATGGTCTGTGATTACCAAAAACTGTTTTCCGATCAACCAGTATTGCCAGTAACGCAAAGCTTCTTTTATGGCTAAACATTCCAAATAGATAGCTTTTTTTTTCTTTTGAGCTTCATTTAATTTCTTTGAGAAGTAGGCTACAGGCTTTTCTTCACCATTCTGTTGTATCTGTTTAAGTGTTGCTCCAACACCAAGTAGACTTGCATCTGTGTAGATTTTTATTGGCAGTTCATTATCAAAGATTTCCACAATTGGTTGCGAGCATAACATTTCCTTTACCTTATCAAATGTTTCTTGACATTTATCTGACCAGATAAATTTTATGTTTTTCCTTAATAAATTATGCAATGGATCCAGAAGAATTGCGCTCTTCGGTATGTATTTGTTGTAGAAATTTATTTTCCCCAAAAATTGTCTTACATTTTTTTGCGTTTTTGGTATTGGAAAATTCTTTATCGCTATTAGGTTATCTTTTAATGGTCTTACTGTATTATTTTCTATTATGTGACCAAGATATTTTGCCCAGCTTGCTGCAAAATGGCATTTTACGAATTTTAGTCTAAACCCTTCTATTTTAATTGCATTAAACAATTTCTCTAAATGTTGCTTATGGTCATTAAAGGATTTTGAAAACACCAAAATATCGTCTATATAGTTAACTGCAAATTCTGTCAGCTTGTATTTCCTTAAAATATTACTTAGTATCCTTTGGAAGATAGCTGGAGAAGTCTTTAGACCGAATGGCATCACTGTCCATTGATAATGTCCTTCTTGAGTCACAAATCCCGTTTTTTTTTTATCCCCAACTCGTAATGGTATAGACCAAAAAGCAGAGTTTATGTCTAAACTTGAGAAATATTTGCAATTTCTTGTCTTTACCATAAGATCTTCTATTATCGGAAACGGTTGTGCTTGAGGAACAATTATTTTATTTAAATCCCTGAAATCTATGCACATTCTTGTTTTACCTTCACCTTTTTTTTCTGCTAGTGTTACCGGAGCCGCAAATGGACTGTACGATTCTTCTATTAGTCCTCTCTCTAGCAATCTTGATATCTGTGTTTCAATTTCTTTTCTATCTTCAATCGAACATCTGTAGGGTCTTTTGCTGCAATATTTTTCTACCGTTAGGTCAATTCTGGCTTCGTATTCTTTTACTGTGCCTATATCATATTTATCTTTTGCAAACAAACTTTTATTTTTATCGATTAGAAGTTTTATTTCTCTTTCTTCATCTTCTGATAAATTTTTGTCAATATTATATTCTGTATTTTCTATGTGCTCGTTAAAGTTCACTGAACTTTTTTTAAAACACTCTTTTTCTATTTTCTCAAAATTTGATGTAATATCTTTATTATCAATTTTCTTTACATCATCTTTTTCTCTTCCTTGTTTTATTTCAAGGTTTTCATCTTGAGTTAAATGAAACTCTTTTATTAAATCTAATCCGATTAAAAAATCGTATTTGAAATCTTCATTATCAATAATATGACAACAAACTAATTTTTCTATGTTAAATATTTTAATTTTTAATTTAGTCAAACCACAAGTTTTTTGATTACCATTAATTGTCTTTAAATTAATCTGATTATTATTATTTTTATTTTCTTTTATTTTTAATAATTTTGAATTAATTAATGAAATATTGGCACCTGAATCATATACTCCTAGCACCTCTGTTATATCATTAATTAGTAGTTTGACTGCAATTAATGGCATTATTCGTTTTTTTGTTCTTCTTCAATTAATTCTGCATCAATAGCATTGTTTACTGTTTGAACTCTTTTTGTATAATCATTTTCTTTGTAGTAACATTTATTCTCTGGGTGATAACGTACTCCTTTTTTTAATCTATTGCATATAGAGCACGGAGTTCTCTGACCTGGTTCTTTATAATCTGATTTTGTTGTTTTTTGTTTCTCTGTTTCTTTCTTCCTTGCTAAGAACTCATACTGGCTAATCTCTTTAAATAAATCTGTGGTTGTCTTTAGTGATTCTTTTTTTATTTTATTCATAATATTGTCCGGTAATCCCATTACTATTAAGTATATCATTGTAGAATCATCTATGTTTCTATTCACTTCAAGAATCAACCTCTCCTTCTTTGTTGCATATTCTAATATTGGGCCCGTCTGGTATCTAAAATTAAAGGCATATTTAACTTGTGACCAACCTTTAATTTCATAAGTTTCAAGAAATTTTGCAGTCCATGTGTTCCAATTGGACTCTACGGTATATTTTATTAGCATGCTGCTATACCAATCGTGACATTGTTTTTCTAATAAGAACTTCAAGATTTCTATTTTTTTTTCTTCTTGATTTATACCAAACCTTGTGCATTCTTGTTCAAACTCCTTCAACCACTGTGAGGCGTTTGATGTTCTGTTAGAAAATTTATTAATTGTGAATCTCTCAGCTACTTTAGCTAAATTTTTTAATTTGCTTTCATTATCACCACCATTATTGGTTGAAATGTTTTGCACTGAATTTTCTATGATTGTCTCTTCCAAGTAGGTATTTCCAAATTGAATATTTTCTTCATCATCTAAATAGGTACTCCTTAAATTTTCATCTAATGCAATCCATACCTTTCTGTATTGATTTCTTCTTTTTAAAGAGTTTTTGACTTTCTCAAAAGTATTTGTTGCATTAACATAAGTGTGATTTTTTGCTGGTTTTAAGTCATCAGGCACTTCGAAATTCCGCCCATCTGGAGTCGCAATTGAAGTTACACATATAATATTTGACTTATTATCTGAGCTCGGTAAAAGCTTGAAAGTGAATTGTAATTTTTCCATTGTTTTAATGTATATATATAAATATATTTCTTTCTTCTTGTTTATCTATTTTTTTCTTGACGAAATTGTCGTTTTATAATGTGAATCTTGGAAATAAATGACAGTTTTTGAATAAACACTTGTGTTGCTCTGAAAATAGAGAAACGACAATAATGTCAATTCTCACAATGACATTTATTCCCTCTCGAGTTATCAAACTATATCTAGTTTTTATTATGATTTATACAAAAGCTATTTATACAAAATCTATAGTAACAACAATTAACATACGAACATACCAACCCGCGGTCAAGTGAGCGCTGGGGTAATTAATTAAAGAAATGCATTTCTTTACATAAATACTAAAAAGATTAATTTTTACATTTAGTGAAAATAAAGAAAAACAAAATATATAGGAACCTACAACATTGTAATCCGTGATCCAATATTTTATTATCAATTTTCATTATATGATCCATGCTATTTATTTTCAGGATGTTAAACTGATAAAATACAAACAAGTTTATTAACAACAAGTATACCTTTCATGGTTTGCATTTTACACAAACACGAAACAATAAGTTTTTGAAATATAAATAATACAAATTTTGATCAACTTTATTTTATATATATATATTCACAATAAGGGAAGTGGCAAAATATTCCTAAATGAAATGTTTCAGTGGTTTTGTGTTAATTTTACCATACGATACAAAGTGTGATAGATGTTGTTTTATATAAAATACCATACAGATTGTTGACGTAAGGATTAGCCATTGATAATTTAAATTAACTATGTATAGTCATACTACGATGTCCTGTTTAATCGTTACAAGAAAACAATATCTTATGTTTGTAAATTCAAACCTAATCTGCATGTTTTGTATATAAGCGTAAATACCTGCTTGTATTCTGAGGATTAATAAAGATAAGTTAGATAATATTAGAAATGACTCGAGTTTTGATTTTCGATTCAATTTGAGTTTTTTCGCATTTTGAAGATGTTTTTGCCTACCTACAATGACAACATAATTAGGAAATACAAAGAATAGGATGTTTGTAACTGTTGGAAGGGTCAAAATATCGAGAAATTGAATACATTTTCCAACCACCTCCTCGACAGTTGCAAAAATTCCACCACTTGTTTCTGAATTTATGTTTTTTATTACTAAACTAATCTTCATCAATCATACAAAGAGTCAGCAAAGACTAAATCTGCAAAATTTTTACCTTTTGTATGTGAAATAAGAGAAACTATGGGCGCGCTTTGGGGGAAACTTTTGAAAAGTGTCAGTTATTCGTTGGGAATGCCAATTATATTGAAGGACATCTACAACAATAAAAAAAAAAAGATAGCAGTCGTGGGATCCCCGTTAGGAACGAACTTCCTTACGAAGCTGTACAAAAACAAATGCAAACGTTAAATAAATACATATCGTTAATCTGTTTTTGATTGGTCACTTAAATAAAGTTATTAACTAATTATTTATTATATTTTAATAAATATTAACGTTTATAAATCGTTTGACAGCTAAGAGAATAGTATTCGATTTTTGGGTTAGTGTCAAGTAGGCAGTGATCTCAAACGCACATAATTATAGTACACGAATTTTTCCATTTTTATACTATTTACATCCAAAACTAGTTAAGCATGTTTATCCATAACTAGTTTTGGATGTAAATAGTACAAAAATGCAAAATTCGTGTACTATAATAAAATAATACAAAGTAGGTGAATATAAAGTGGTTTCCATGAATATGGAAGCACAACCACACACAAAAAACATATTCACAATGTTACATAACAGTCTCCGCCAGTTTTCTCAACATGACAAGCCGTGTTTAGGAACTTCGTTCCAAAAAAATAAAAATAATTCCAAAGCACAATTGTTTACAGTACATTTCCTTCAATAGAGAACTTTTTTTATTTTACTTCAATGAACTTTTGGATTAGATGAGTGGCTAGTACGTACAATAACAGCTAATCTGATTGTAGTTTGATTGAAAATGCCTGTTATTGATATTGAAACTCTAAACTATCTGGTCTGGTATTTCTATACTGCTACACATAACAGAAACAACACGTCATATTGAACAAAGAGGATTTAAAATAGTGGTTGTAAAACGTTATGATATAGTCAGTCAATTGATACGACTGACTATATAAGAGATAGTACAACGCTGGTACTTCGATTAAAACCCATATTCTATATGAGCATTATATAGTCAAAACTCATCACCATCATCGATATATAAAGTGTCTAGATATATTAATGGTATTATCAAATATGTATTTGGCAAAATTAATTCTTTTGTCACATACTTTGGGATAAATCCAATTGTTAATCATAATCGATATTCGAAAAATTAATAAATAGAATTGAAAAATACAATAATAAACCGTGAACCACACGGAAAAAAAGATGATTAAAAATTTGCCCCACAAATGATGTAAAAATCTGATTGTACAAGTGATGTTAGTTTCAGATTGAGGTGATACAAATATTGTATCACCGTGATGTGGATTTTACTTCACTGTGAAGTAAATTATGCGTGCTCTTTACGCATGCGCATGCGACTACTGGCGATCCACATATAGTTATTGTTAAATAATAAAGATAATATTTTGCATAAATAATTTTTTAGTGTCTTTTTTTTCAATAATTACTTTTATTTTTCCCATTTCTTTAATGAATTAAGTAATTAATTAAAAAATATATATTCATGCTAATTTTAGGTTATACATTGACATCTGATACTACTGACTTGTAACAGCCACTGAGTAAACTATAGCATCTATAGTTTAGCCATGTCAAGTTAGTCCCCGTTTAAAATACATTAGATACAAAAATTGTATCACCGGGTGATGCAAATTTTGTATCACCTCTGTGGACTTCACAGGTGATACAATTTTTGTATCACCTGATGAGATTTTTAAGTCACTTTTTTTTCCGTGCCCTTATGAAATTTCCATGATTCTTTTTGATGAAGGTAAGAAGTTTAATGGGGCAAGTGTCTTTCTAAAATATAAAGAAAACGACTATTCGATATTCCTGTTTTTCGACGGCTTTTTCTTCTACCGCACATGTTAATAGAAATTTACTGACTACAGCATTTGTGAAAAAATGGTAAGAAAGGAACCGCCGAAAGGTTAAAAGTATGTCGTAAAGTATGTTGTTTACCCTTTCGAAAGTTGTAAACTTTCTGTCATTTTCTTTTATATAAATATCCTCGAAAAACATGAAAATCGATAAAGTTGATGGTCATTCATTCGACAATCAAGCAGTAATTAAATCATTTCGTAAATTTCAGTATCTGGAATTAAATTACCTGTTAATAATTTCTATAAAATATTCATGAGCTTTATAGGCCGTGAACTCCAAATGAAGCGAAATGTCTATATTTTTTTTGACAGCCATGTGGAGAATTGCGTATCGAGTATATGGAAATCGTTTTTGGTCGATTTGTTTCGGTTCTCATAATTTGACAATTTTTTTGTTTGTAATGTCAAAAAAAGTCCGCAACTGTCAAAAGGATTGAAAATCATTTCCACATTGGTTTCTCTTCGAAGTATTTTTTATTACCAATTTTATTTTTATCAGTCCTTTAAATGGCAAACAAAAATTTGCATAATTTCTTTTCTATATAACTCGTGTTCTATTGAACTTAATTCATATTTTTAATTAGAGGCTTATTTTCATAACCGAGACGTTATAATCAAAAGAAATGAATCAAACAATTTAAACATTACTACGACACAAGGTACTTTGTAAACCGAATATATTACGTTTATTATTTCACAAAAATAATTATAATTAGGAATAAATGATATATACACTATCATTTATAATTAATATTTAACTATTGTTCACAAAGAATTTTAATTTAGACATCCCAGGAAATCAAGTCCTTTTTGATTCCGAATACGATCTATTTTGTGTTTGTGAATATATAGTTAGTGAATATAGATTTAATTATAGTACCAAATAATATATTGTAGCTTTTTGAAACAATGATATTTTACTTATATAACTGTATCTTTATCTTTCCTATCCTCCAAGATCAAAGATAATATATATTATCTATATAGAATGTGAAGTAGTTTTGTTCGAATATATGATATAAGAAGAACGTATGTTAAGATTTGTGTGTGTGTGTGTTGTTGTTTCCTTATTATCCTGAAGAACTTCCAAATTAATAGTATAGTTTTGTTATTTATTCGTAAAGGAAGTACCTTATTTGATTAATTTATCTATACATAGTATAAAGACAAGTCGCCATCCACCTCAGCCTGTCTGTTTATCCGATAACTCCTTCCAAACCAGCCACGCAACGAATTAAGCCTTTGTAAATTGTGTAAATAATAAATACTAAAAAGTTCTATACAAATATGTACATATTTTTTTTATACCATGTATATGAAATATACCAAGGTATACTAATGTTTAGTCCCAAGTTTGTAACGCTTAAGCATAATGATACAATGAACAAAATTTGGGAAAAGGTGTTAATTAAATCACCTAATTAGTCTCTTCCCGGTTGTCTGTCTGTCTGTCTGTCGTCTGTCCGTCTGTCATCACGATTACTTAAAAGCGAAAAGAGATATCAATCTGAAATTTTTATAGCGTGCTAAGGACGTAAAAAGTGAGGTCAAGTTCGTAAATGAGCAACATAAGTCAATTGGAACTTTGGTCCGTAGTACCCATCTTATAAACCATTAGAGATAGAACAAAAGTTTAAATTTAAAAAATGTTCCTTATAAAAATAAATAAACAACTTTTGTTTGAAAATTTTTTTCGTAATCATCACTGTTTACCCGTGAGAGCACAAATTATGCGCAAATTGTATAGTATATTTTATATGGGAATATCAGTTATATTTGTAGGACATGTATGTGTAATGTGACAGAGTAATCAACATTATATATACATGGTATTTCAACAATTAACTCAATCAATTGTTTGTTTTTACTTGTTTAGATTGCCTACAATATTTTATGAGACAAAATTTGTACAAGTGAAATGAATAAACTCCCGACAAATAATACAGTTTTTTTGGTAACTATCTCCAAACTTAACCAATTTTTTTAAAACATAGCTAAAACACTCTCCGTTAAATTATCTTTAAAAAAATCTAAATTGGGTCATCCGTTTAGGAGCTTTGATGCCATACACACATATATAGTGGTCATAACATTCGCATTCGCAGCTCCTGCGCTACGAATTTTTAAGTTTTCGATCTAAATATCTTATGAAGAGACACGATTGCCTCGTACGCTACAAGAAATGTGTTTGTTAAACATGTTTACTCCAAAACAAATTCCAATGAAACAGTATTGTGTAATACCGTGGATAAAATAATTGATGTTGAAGCCACGAAGAATAATCGACAACTGATTTTAGTTGTCGATTATTCTTGTACGTAAACGTACGTAAAACTGAATTGTACGTAAAAAGTAAAACCAACTTAAAAGTAAGTCAAGGTTGGTAGTATCCTTTGCTCAATAGTGACCTCTTTAATTTTAGTTTTAAAATTCCATTCAACTTAATAAAAAAAACTAACCATTTATTTTTTTAAATATTATCAGAACACTAACAATTAATTCTAGATCGGAATTCTTCTAGGTAAGTCTATCAGGACAAACATTACTCTATCGAGTCCTAAACCTTAATTTCAAAAATTCTAAAATGATTTTTTTCCAAGCTATGCGAAATCTATACGCCACACCGTACAGTATGTACACGTACATAAGTCAAGCTAAAATTAGTGCAAATGGATTTAAGAAAGATCGAAATGGATATTTTCGGTGTAAACTTGGCATTGCTGTAATAAAGATATATTTATTTTTCTCTGACGCTTTTTTGTAATTCAGATAGTTAATACCATAAAACTGTTTTATCATCAAAAAACATATTTTCAATGTTAACAAAACTTACATTCCCAAAAGTAAGTCATTTTTTTAATACTAAGAATCTTATAAAAGGTGATTATACTATTATAATAAAGTCTTGTTAAATATTACTTTTTTTTTAGTGTTGTTCGTTTTGTTTCATTTCTGGATAAAAATGTCATGAAAACTAACCAGTAAATGATGATATTTTCTATTTAAATTGAATCACTTTGTTACCTTCATATGTTTTCCTACATTCCTTATTAAAAAAGAAAGTGTACAGGGAGATTTATTTAAACGTTTGTAAACCATTCATTAGTACCTATTCCAGAAAGTTATACAATATTAGCTGTCTATTTCTGGACGTATCCAAGTAAGTTTCATAACTTTTACGGGTATTTTTACAAATTTTTCAAAATATTTTAAATAAATACTTTATGTACATTAGACCTTCAAGTATGAATTATTATTCGAGGAATTTCAAGAAATTTTTAGGATGTTCCAAAATTTTTTAGAACACTTATTTATACTCAAACAAGACACATATTTTCGCCACACAATCACTCTTCCACAGACATCCGCTAGGAAGAGCTTACACATGAAGCATTACCATATGATAAAGAGAAACCATTAATCAAATAAATTCCAGGCTTCTTTGACTTAGCATCTTTTTCCCCTGTTTGTAAAAAAACATTTGTCGTTGGTGTCATGATAGCAGTAGTGCTGATCGTAAAACCAGCTACGAATGACTACGTCGGTGTTCAAAAACATCGAATACGAGGAATATGAACGATGTTATCGAATTGCTTTTATGAATTATTAATTATATTAGGACAAATTATTCCAATGTTTAATTCATTTAGTTAGTCCATTGTTACAATGTATTTTTAATCATTTCATTGATTTGTTCGTCAGTAGTAGATATGCAGTAGACAATGGGACAGAAACGGTGCTTTGTAAATGGTGCAGTCATATTACGGTTTCACCTCGAAATGAAAGATAAACTCATAAACACCTTCATTTTGGTGTTCTAAAAGCTGTCTCAAAAATAATTAAAAAGTCATGTCTTCGCGCCGTAGGTTATTCAAAGTCAAAACTCACAAAAAGCAGTTTTTTGTGATTGTCTCGGTTTATAAAGCTCCAATGATGTCTTTGGAAAGTGCTGCGTTGTCAAATGAGTACGATAACGTCATATTTAAGCTAAGACCCTGAAAAAACGCAGCTGGGAATTTTTTGTACTTAAGTTTTTTAGCCTTTCAATACATACCTAGTTAATTTTTGCTGAATTGTTAAATAATTATTAATGCTATCAAGTGGTAATAGTGTCCGACAAATTCTATACTGCGACTTTTCAAACCAATAGCTTATATATGACGTTAAGGTGCTCATTTGAGAACGCAGTACTTTCGAAATAAGCCGTGGAAAGAAGTTTGGTGGACTTGTCACTCAAGGGAAGCCCCTCAAGAAGATTTAAGTATGTATAAATCATTTTACAAAGCATCCTTTCTGTCCCATGGTCTATAGTCGATTTTCCCGGTTGTCGATTTATCATTGTTTATCTTTTCGTTAAGTTTTTCAGTTCAAACACAAAATGCGATACTACCTCGGATTTGTTCAAAGAGTCAGCAATCAAAAAGGTGATAGACCTTAACGATATTTCCTTTTTCGAAAAATTGCTCCCTGTAGATTAATAACAATAGCATTGAATGCTAATAGTTTTTACTTCTTATCTAAAGTATATTGAAAATTATTATGTAAAAGTAGCTCTAGGTAGGTTATAGGTAGATAATGTTTTTGAACGAACAATTTAACGTTCCTCGTACTATACGCATCATTAATGTTACTAGTGCTAAAAGCTTATGGTATCTACAGCTTTTATAAAAGTTTCTTGATACTACATTATGGGAAGATAATAGTATTTTAGCACGCACCAATTTTTATTTTATTCAATAATACTTTCTTTGTTTACTCATATATCGTTGTTTTTACTATCAAAGTTCGATAGCTGCAATGCGAGTCGTAGGAAATACTCATTTTTGTCAATTTGTAAACGCTCATTATACCACTTATATATGAAATATATCAAGGTATACCAAGCTTAATCCCAAGTTAGTAACACTAACAACTATGCTGCTACGGGAATTTTGATACAGTTCATAAAATCCCCTAATTAGTCTAGAACGGTCAGAACTTGATTTGCTCGATTTTGTTTTATATGAACAATTTCGGTGTAAGTATTGTATATGCGCTTAATACTAGCGTTTAACTTTAAAGGTTTTATTTAATATGTGCAAGGTTTAGGCATTTTATTTAAGTGTCGTGTTTACAAACATAGTGATAAACATAAAAGTTTATTATTGTTTGGTTTAGAAATGATGTAATAATATCCGAAAACAACCGGAAAAGAGTTTATGATCTTCAACTGCACAGAATTTCTTGAAACATAACTAAGAACACTCTCGAGCAAATTGCCATTCAAACAAACAAAAAATCAAAATCGGTTCATCCGTTTAAGACGACTTGCTTTTGTAACGCTGGTTTCCTTCAATTTTTAATTTATATGTTCTACTTTTTTGAGATTATCAAAATACTTTTTGATTCAGTTAGTGATTCATCAAATCGAACACATTATATAATCGGAGATACTTCACTTGTTATTCATTATTTATAAATCATGAATGTACCAGATTCTCATATTAAATAAAAAACACTTTTAACAAAAAGAAAACCGACTTCAAAAGAAAAACTTTTCCAAAACAAATAATATGCACTAAAAAGTAAAAAAATAACGATAATATAACGTAGTTAAAATTATTGTTATTTTTGGAACCGGTGTCAGCCAAGGAAACAACTCTGACAGAACAGTTTGACTACATTATATTATCGTTTTTTTTTTTTTTTTACTTTTTAGTGGATATTATTTTTTTTGGAAAAGTTTTTTTTTGAAGTCGGTTTTATTTTTTTTTTTTTATTTTGTGATTTTTAGTGAATCTGAAGTACACTAACTAATTTGTTACTAAAAAAAGAATTATCGAAATCGGTTGGCGTGATATTGAGTTATTCATCCTCTTGTCGTGCCTACTTAATGCAAATTTAAGTATTTTATCATGGATGCCGTTGTGATCCGTCATGTTATAACTGGACCAAAATGAAATGAGAGAAAAAATCATCAAAATCGGTTCATCCAGTTTTTAAAAAAATACAGTCGAATTGAAAACAGCCTTTTTTGTTTGAAGTCGGTTAAAAAATCTGAAAAGTGAATGGGTGATAGATTTCTCATACATATTATTCATACGAACTTGCATATTTTAAATAATTCGTTTTGAAATACAGAAAATTTAAGTTAATAATAAAAAAGTGTGCAAACGCTAGCTATTGAATTTTCTAAGTTTCATATTATTTTAGACTGCGTAACTTAATATTCAGGTTTTTTATTCACCCTTGCCTGCTTACTTGAATAAAATTGTAATTTTTTTATTATTTCGTTTTATTCATAAAATAAATTTACTTCTCCAGGGAATTTTTTTTATCGCAAAGTAAGCAATTTAAACATAATTTGAAACTGAAAACAATCAGTGACATACTTAAGTTTTCTTATAAGCATTAAAAACCTTATTTTTGAAAATGAAGCTGAAAACAAACAAGTTCCTTATTATAAAACTGTTCTTCTTAGTTGTGAGATATCTATTTCCTGTAAAATTTTTCGGAGTAAAATCTGAAGCCACCTTTTTATATATGTGGGTGATGATATGTTTTTGTAAACTTTTACGAATTACAAACTTTTGGGTAGTTATTATTTAAAAATTTTAACTTTTTGCATTATCATTAACTGTTTATGCCAATCAAAACAAAATATTTATGAGAACTTTAAACTTTTTCTCTAAATATATCATTGAATTGAATGAAGGGGTGAAGTTGTTGATGGTATTAACAAAAGATAGTAATTTCACGATTTATAAAATAAATTTTTTTGTATAAATATTTTATTTAATCCTATTCATTTTTCTATATATAGGGTGTAAATTTTATCTTGTAAGTGTAGGCGCTGAGTGGGTTTCGTATGCATTTACAGGTCCTAACGAAGGACTGTATTTCGACGTATTTTTAGCAGCTGAATCCGAATTTTCAACTTGCTAATCGCACAGAGTGGGGGGCGGGAATTTGTTTTAAACAAATTCATTGTTTATACGGCCATAGTTGTTGCAATAACTTAAGTTATAATAGAGATATTTGAAAAAAGGAAAAAGATTCTTAATTAAGTTAGAACAAATTTGCAATTTTCTCATACATTATTATGTTGGATTTTCTTTCGCGAAGGGCTCGTTTTCGACTTATAAACTAATAGTGGGCAGGAAAATGATAAAACATTATACTTACAATCGTGCTATCTTCGTTGATATTGCGTAAAACATATTTTTATGTGTATAACATTAAAATATAGACTCATACCTTTAAAACTAGTACCTTAAAGTACAAAAATATTACTTTATGCAATATCATTTTTGTTTACAATTTTTACCATATCTCCGGTTCTATTGGCCGTATCAGGCCGAATAAAAAAAGAAAGATTTGTTCATGTAGAATAAAATGGTACAGTTTATTAAAGTTTTCAATAGATTAGGAGCTATGGCCGTACAAACAATTAATTTGTTTATAAGAAATTTCAAAATACAGTCCTTATTCGTTAGGCCCTGTAAATGCATACGAAACCCACTCAGCGCCTACACTATATGTTGAATAGAATACACTTTGGATTTATTTGTGACTTTCAAAGTATGTCTAAAAGTCACTTCGAGCTCGATACGGATGTGATATATTTAAAATTGGAAATTGGTTCCTCATAAAAAACCAAATGTTTTCTGTTGGAAAGATTTTTACCTAAATTGAAAAGATAAATCAAAACCTATTTGATTCACGAAAAAATATATCAAACAAAAACGTCTGTTTTTCTTTCAACTATCAACTTTCTAATTTAGAGTATTCTTCTATCTCTAATCTGTTATGAATCCGAGAGGTCTTTAAAATGATTCCGAAAGTCAAGACAAAAGTATAAGTTCTTAAACGACGTTTCCATTTGAATCCAATGTTTTTAATTGGGAATATTTTCTGTAAGTCACCCTACAAATTTTTCAATTTATCGATAAAAATGGTCCATTCTGTATGTATGTAATAAATTTATTAAAGCATAAATTCCCATCAGGCATAGTACATAATATAATATTATAAACTGAAAATGTTTTTTAATAATAATAAAAAGTTTATGAAAACAAAAAACGAATTTTTAATTGGATGAATTGTTTTCAAAAATTTCCATTTTATCATAAAATTGTTTTCAATATAATTTCAGTTATTACAGAATTTTTTTTATTTATATATTTTATGGGTTGTTTATATTATTTTATTCTTGAATGTACCTTTTATTTTCTATAAACCCTTTTTTAAATATTCAATATATTATTTATAGCGAATAATTTTACTAATCGTTTATAATTATTTTTTAAGGCATTATTAATAAGAACTTAGAATTTTTCATCGAATCGCTACGGTTCATATTTTGAAGGAAAAATTTTGAGAAAAAATGTATATGGTTGAAATTTGTGAAATAATTTAGGAATGACGAAAAAAAAAACCTGCTAGAAGAACTATAAAAGAGAACTTAAAAATAATAATTTGTGTTATTGCCTTCTCAAATTTTATTTTGGTATGCAAAATTTCAAAAGAAAAATATACTGTGGTTTAATGTTAAGAGTTTAAAAAGTGTTTCGTAGCTAGCCTGTCAGAAGAACTATAAAAGAGAACTTAGAAATAATATATGGTGTTATATGCCTACTCAAATTAATTAATTTAGTATGCAAAAGTTCAAAAGCCATTAACTTCCTGTAGCTTAATGTTCTGAGTTTGAAAAGTGTCCCGCAGCTTAATTCCCAACCGGCTGTGTTATAGTTTTTGCAAACCTATTTTAATTTATAAAAATAAAGGTTAAAGGTGAAAAAGTATTATTTATAAAGCTAATGAGCACTGTGTAGATTATCATCGTTTCAATATTTCTAAAATCTTCCTTTTACGAAGAAGAACATTAACTAATAGTTGATAAAAATTAATATACAGCTGATCAGAAACCAACTAAAGACTACTATCATTTCGATCTAGGTATTTATATTTCTATACTATATCTTGATTTATTTCTTTATCGAACATTGGCGTCAAGAATTTCAAAATAACTAACCGGTAGTCATACAAATTATGTAAAAATCATATTGTTGGAAATCTTTACTAGCAATGAATTTTCTAGATGTAAAAGCTAAAAATAAATAAAATAATATGTAAAATGTCTGAAAAAAAAAAAAAAAAATAGAAATACAAGATATCAAGTATAGAAATGTAAACATAACAATGCCAATGATGTAAAAAATTTATGCTGTTTTCAAAATTTTGTTTTTAAAATAGATACGGGAATAAAAGACTCATAATAAAAATTTCAAAATAATTCTATTGTAATAAAAAAAATAATGGCTATGTTTTATATTCATCTATTTAAAAATGAAAAGGACGGTATTTAAGTACTTACATAAATTTAATGTGAAATATATTATTATACCTATTTCTTAAGAAACAATTATTTCTAGGTATACATATATTTATTTATAGGCAAATTTCTAATGGATACTCCTTAGGTAATGTATCAAATAAAAAATTTATATGAGAGATTTTTATAACATATAAAATATTTTTGAACGCCATCGACATATAAATTTCAAAGACCATGATTTTATAAAAATTTAATATTGCGAAACCTTTTCATTTAGAAGCAACTTTTTGTTAAGTAGTTAGTGTACTTCAGATTCACTAAAAATCATAAAATAAAAATAAAACCAACTTCAAAAGAAAAACTTTTCCAAAACAAATTTATGTGCACAAAAAAGTAAAAAAATAACGATCATATAATGGAGTTTAAGTTATTGTTATTTTTGGTGTCGGTGTCAGCCAAGGAATCTCTGACAGAACAGTTAGTTATTAGCTTGGCTGATTCCAAAAATAACAATAATTTTAACTTCATTTTATTATCGTTATTTTTTTACTTTTTAGTGCATATTAATTAGTTTTGGAAAGTTTTTCTTTTGAAATCGGTTTTCTCTTTGTTAAAAGTTTTTTTTTACTTTGTGATTTTTAGTGAATCGGAAGTACACTAACTAATTTGTCACTAAAAAAAGAATCATCGAAATCGGTGGACATGATATTGAGTTATTCGTCCTCTTGTCGTGCATACTTAATGTAAATTTAAGACTTTTATGGTTTTCTCATGGACGCCGTTGTCAGAACTGAACCAAAATGAAATGGGATCACTCGGAAAGCACCAACTTTCAAAGTTCGAAAGTTCTAAGGTAACACACATAAAAAAAAATACATTCGAATTGACAACCTCCTCCTTTTGTTTGAAATAGGTTAAAAAGCATTTGAAATATTGTTTATTCAAACAAATATTTTGGAACTGTATTACTTATCGTGCGTTTTTTTTTGCTCACTTGTCGCTATTTTTACCCAACTGTCAAGTAGTGGTTTTGTTTTTTGCACGTATCTTGTGTGCAAATTTCTTTATTACCACGTA
Organism: Chrysoperla carnea; assembly: GCF_905475395.1. NCBI lineage: Eukaryota > Metazoa > Arthropoda > Insecta > Neuroptera > Chrysopidae > Chrysoperla > Chrysoperla carnea. The sequence continues at coordinate 43,581,236 of NC_058340.1, read as the reverse complement.
TTTTCCAAACGTCTCAATGAATTTCAACATTTAAGGTATCATTATATTTGTCTCAAAAATCCAAGTGTTCTTAAATAGGTGTTTGAAAAAACAAAACAAAATAGCGGATGTACAGAGCGAAATAGTAACTCGTTAATTTAAAAAATTTACAAAACCTATCTAGTAGGGTATCAAAATAAAGACAACGAGATTCCATTTCACTCAAGAGCATTCTGCCAAGGCCCGCCAAGACCGATAGGCCCGAAAACGCTAAATAGTTTTTTATCTACTTTAATGTAGTAATATATACATATATGTCAATGATTTATTTTGATGCATCTATTATACAGTGTTTAACGATTTTGAATATATAATTTTTCATAGCCGATTAAAGATAATTTTTTATTTGGCAGTACAAATAAAGTTTTATAATGTAATGTGAGTGGTGTTTAAATAAAAAATAATAGAGGGTCTTAAATAGGTACATAAAATTTTTTTTGTTTATGTGTTTCTTTATTTTTTATTGGTCTCTAAATATTAAAAAATTTAAATATTTTCGTCTCCTAACAAATGGATATTTAGAAAATATATATATAAAATTCGTAGTCTTTATTCTTTATTTAATAAAATGTTAATTTAGATTTTGTTAAATTTGGTTTCTAGTACGTTTTTAAAAAGACAAAAGACGAAATCGCTTCTCAAAAGTTTAATTCACTGAAAATGAGTAAAAACCGTTCCTTTATCATTTACCAATTACAAACATGAACTACCTTTTAACCCCTGCGCCTAATCGCACGGGAGAAAATGGGGAATTATTGCCAATCATCATCTTTTACCGAAGCCATATAATCTCCATATATTATAACTTTTTTGTTCAAATAAACGTTATAATAATAAATAGTCGCAGAAACGAAGTTCGAAAAATTTGAGCAGTTAGTCAGATTTGAATGCGGCTTTTGGCATTCGATTCGTTAGAGCGTCAGGAAATTTGGTATTATTTTTTATTAATTTACTTTTTTTAGCTATCTAATGGAATGAAATTTGTTTATGACTCAATTTTTGTAAGTTTTGTTGTTGTTTTTTTTTTTTTCGTTAATAAACGTTGACAAATACCAACTAAGTACATGTATGATATTCAACTCAGTACATAAGTATTTAAGTAACAATGTCAGTTGTAATTTTTTTTTTTTTCCTATATTCAAAATCGATATTATTATTAGTTCCATATTCAATAGGAACTGATTTATAAAAAAAAAACTATATACTATAAAATAAAATATCCATTCACTTTTTTTAAAATAGTATATTTTTATGTACATATTTATATGATAAGATTTCCCTAGATCAGAGAAAAATTGTATAAAATATAGATTTTCGCAACATATATAGATACAAATTCAATCATTCTCTCCTCATACATATTCCACATTTTTAAAATTAAATTATTATATATTACGTTATATAGTCTTGTCTTAGATATCATAGTATTGCAATTCATACAGTAGGGGAAGTTGTAGTACCAAGACTCAAGAAATACATTAATGTGCTTTTAGGGCATGCATTACAACATCACGACTATCGATAAAAATTTGTGAATCTTGTTAACTGTATTCCATGGTACAATACCAACACCTTAATTGCTAGTGATGTACCTAGAATCACCACTACTAATTTTATTTGAAGGTATACAAAGAAACCGTACATGTCTCTTTTATGGGCATACTTTAATCTAAGTTATTCGGACAACTTCAACTTTAATGACACGGTGACTGAATGATACTTTTTTCCTACTTCGCTTGCCTGTACTTGGTAACCCATAAAAATAAGAATATAATTGTAAAATTTATTGTACACATATTACCATGTACCAATAGGGCATATGTTTTTAGATTCAAGGTACATCACTTTACCTCCTCAAAATTTAACGAAATAGGGCATTTGTTTTTAGATTCAAGGTACATCACTTTACCTCCTCAAAATTTAACGAAATGCTTCAAGCTGGAATATGAACTTGATCTACAAGAACTAATGAAATTCATTGAGTATGATTTATAAAACAATATACAATGGTCAGATAGTTATAGACAATTAAGAGATTCGAAGTTTTTACTTTAAACCATCCTATCTTAGTAAATGTCGCAGCTAAATGACAATTCCAATATTATTTAAGGTAGGTACTCATTATCATCTGCTATGTTTACCATCAATAACAAACTTGAACGTAGGCGTCGATTTAAGAAATTGTTTTCGATAATAATCATTAAAAAGATGCTACACACGGATAAAAATTATACCACAAGCATAAACATGACGTTTATATCATGAAAAGTGAAATTTTGATAAGGAAGGAAGAAAAAACAGATAAAATAATATTGACACAATTTGAATATCAAATTTTGTATTCATATGGTCTCAAGCGCCTATAGATTCTAAAAGAAAGAAGAAAATAATCGCATTCAAAGGTTTTCACAGAAGTATACAATTTCATTTCATTACTAGAGTGATACCCACCCGCTTCGATAGGTTTAAAAGTAAAGATTGATAAAGATTGCTCTCACTTATCTCCTTTCTATATCACTCGAAATAATGGTAAGGATTGTTTTACACAGGTAAAATATATGTATGGTTATCTATTTTTTTTAAATATATAATAGTCGTAATTATTGATTGAGTATATCAGAAAAGATGGCCGTGAAATATTTTGAATATTTTTACAGAAATCTGTTATTTATGGTAATGCCAAATGATTACTTTTACAGAAATCTGTAATTTATGGTAATGTCAAATTAAATTAATTTTTAAATTTTTTTTATTTTTTATTAATATATCTTTATAAATTATATCTCATGTGTTATACTGAAGTATCACCTATATTGCTGTACAGTTTCATTAAAAATATTTTTCTTGTTTTAGCGTGAGAGCGTAACAAACAAACAAACAAACAAACATGCTTACTTTCGCATTTATTATATTTGGTTTTATTTTTTATTCTTTTTTAGGTAACTCTGAGAAGGTGAGAAAATAGATGATATTAACTTAATATCAAGTCCTACCGTGAACCGTGTAACCATGATAAAATAATGATTTTCAAAACCTACAAATTGTTATAAATACTTGGATAACCGTGAATTTAGTAGTTTAAATTGCAGTAAAATAATATGTAGCAAAAAAGATCTGGTAGCCTGAAATAACGAATAATGCATAAAAAATTGCATCGACACACCGTAAGTTTTAATCATATAAACACTAATATTATTATTATTATTATTATTATTATTATTATTATTCATAATCTTATTCGAATCATACTTATAACTTTCAAGAATATCCAGGTATTAAATACTTTTTAAGTCGAAGAAGATTTTTCTCATTTTCAAAATTAATATCGCTTTGAGACGAGAAATATCAATTCTCAAGTGAATATGATTATTCTCCTGATTTGCTTACAATAGTTGTAATAAGTGTTAAAATTTGTAAAATCATATTATAATATACCAAAAAAGCTATCGGGTTTTAGAATCAATAAGTAGTTTAATACTTTCTCTGCTACGGAACTCATGGAATTCGAAATACTGTGTTTCAATATCTTTTGAATATACTCAAAGTCTACGATAGCAATATATGTATATGAAAAATTGAATAAATATGTATAGGTTATATAAAGTATATTCGTTAACTAGATTTTGGGTGTAGATTGTATTCTTTTTCATTTTTACTTGATATTCTCAAGTTCATCGATTCTATAAAGTCGTTATGTTTAGGAAAAATAATATATAAGGACGACGCACATCCGTTGATGTTTCAATATTCTTGTCACGCTTCGTTAGCAAAATGATAGAGTGTATTATTATTTGAAATAGTCATATAGTCAGTCAATATATACATCGGTTATAGAATCGATTCTTTATATTCGATATATAATATACTTTTTTCATCAGATAAAAGTAATTTTCATATTTTTGTATTTTTATAATCAACGTAATCGATAATGGATTTTATTAAATCGTACCATTCTTCATAATACCTAACATAGATTATCAACCTGTTATCAATCAGATAATCTTATATGATCAGAATTCAGATGTTAAGTGTTCTTATATTATATAATCAGATTATTTTAATTTAATTTGTTATTAGATGAATACCTACGATGTGGGCTGTTTTTACTAAAAAGCAGAAGGCCCACATTTTTTTATCGTATTTTTCTCAGAGAGAATGAAAAGTGGTTTTTTGCCGTTTATAATTGAAAATTGACGGTTCCTTTTACAAGTTGAATGTTGATTTTTTGGTCTTTAAAGTTTGTGGATTAAAAAAGAAACTGTGCCACTTAGCTGTGATATATATTTTATTGTTCTATTTTATTTAAATTTAATCTGAAAAAATTTAATCTGAAAAGTCCACTGCGTGGGCAAGTGTTATAATTGAGCATACACAATAATTTTAAGTAAAAAAATTAACAAATATATATTATACACATTAGAAAAGGTGTTAAAATATTTTCAACCCTTTTTTACAATTGTTTTTTCTGTTTCAACCCCTGTCACACCGTAATTTATAATAAATGCAAACAAGAATATTCTTATGTTACGAATCGTTTTGTATTTAAGCGTAGAAAAATTTTTAAAGCTATCAAAGTAGAAATTGTTACCTTTATATAAAACGTGAATTTGTTACCTTTTTATTATTGTTTACTGGGAATAATCCATAACTTTGATCCTGTGAAAAGAATATTTAAATACGTATATAGTTCAATTTCCCTGTTTAAAAATTCTTATTTTTGATAGTATAATAACGTTCCAATTGGTAAGCCCAATATTAAATAAAATACTTCTCTCTAGATCTCTTTTCTCTAAAATTATCGCGTTAATCTATTTTTCGTTTTTGGCGTGAAATAAGGCCAAACAAAGAAATAAACAATCCCGGCAATTTTTATTAGGTCAAAACAATGGTTCGGAATATTTTTAGTTAATGGATATGAAAATGTATTTTCCCTTTTTATAATAATCGGCATAATGTGTACCTAAAATTTTTTTTACACTTATTTAATTTTAACGTGATAATTCCGTATTATACAAGATTCCAATTCCATATTCCCTTAATGGCAATTTAGGATAGGCCTACCAAACTATTGTACATTTTTTACAACATATATTATTTTTGAAGTATAAGTTTTAAACAAGCAGACAAATTTTATTTCAGTTTAAGGTTATAAGACACTATCATCATGTGTAGATAAATATATAAATATTTGTGTTATATGAATCAATGGTGAATATTTCATTTTTTAGATGCAATTTACGTTTACGAGTTTTTAAAAATTAATTATTAAAAATTCAATAATTATTTTATAAGAAATCATGTGAGACGTTCATTAGCGAATAATTTTAAAGTACCGACTAAAATTAATAAAGTTGGAAATTGTGGAGTTTTTGGAACTTTAGTTGGTTGTTTTCAAGTGTAGCAGTAAATTCGAATGAAATTATATTGGAAATTGTCATTGTTTTGTATTTAATGCATTAAAATACCTACCATATAATGATTTCTGTGTTGCATAGGACATAAATTCTAAAAGTAGATCTATTAAAAATGTACGAATGAGTTGCTCTGGTCTGTCACATTTGAAGTCCTGGCATTATTGACCCAGATGAGGGATCATCTAGACCTGTCATTGGTGGCCCAGATGAGGATGTATTGCTGGCAACTCGATCTACTCTTTCATTTTCAGTAAATCCTGCATGGCTAGGAATTCATGTGAAATGTAAGAAGTTGGAATGAGATAGTTTGAGTGTCGACGGTAAATTATCTTGAACGACGAGTTGCTAGAAACTAAAACTTTTTTCATAATATTCTTTATTCTATGATTTTTTTAATGCGATATGAATTGTTTTTCAATTGAATTAAAGGTAATTACAATTTAATGTTTAAATTACTAAATACTTTCTTGTTTACAGTTTATATAACTTTTAAAGTATTTACTACATTATATACTTCATAAAGTATACAGCTATTTACTATCTAAATATTATGCAGTTTGCTAATAACATTATTTGTTACCGAGTTTGTTAAATAAAACTTGAGAAAAAATCACCAACTTTAACGGATACACTATTCAATTATTATGGAACGCAGCCTATTTTTATATATTTAAATAAAGATTACATTTAGAATTGTTCCTTGATGATCCTTGATCTTAGATCACACTTTATACTGCCCATATGTTTTGATGTTCGTCAAGTTTATTGGCCCAAAAAATAAAAATTGTTGATTTTTTTTGTAGCTATGTTCAATTCCCGCACGTATGGGGATTGGGGCTAGATAAAATAAAATCTTCGACAACGACCGGCGATTTTTATTTAGTTTATTATCTTGAAATATTAATATGATTCTCGACAAGTATGGTCCTGTAGATACGGTACCCATACCTCATGCATAAGGTCATTTTAAATCAAAAAATAATAATTACAAATTTTGTATAATAGAATTTCAAAATTTATGGGAAAGGAGCATAGTTCCTACCAGAAGTCATGCGACACCTTTCCCCTTTTATACCCTATATATATGAAATATATCAAGGTAGGTATACAAGTTTAGTCCCAAATTTGCATCACTTTAAAATAATGATGCTACGAACAAAATTTTGGTATAGGTATTCACCTAATTAGTCCATTTCCGGCTGTCCGTCTGCCTGTCTGTAAACACGATAACTCAGAGGTATTAAGGTTATTTCATAGATAAAACTGCTAAAAGCAATATTCAATTATGCGTAGAGTAATTGTTTTCTGAACGCTCTATTTATTGTTATGTACTAATGTTAGAATTCCAGCTTATGATCCAAATTTGACTGACTTAGCTCTTAGTTTATAAATACAGCAAAAAGAATATTCCTTTCTCAAAAACATTACAATATAAAAGTATAAAAGGCTGTTATCTATTAAACGACGTGTGAAATGTAGTAAGTACATCTAATAATAAAGACAGAAAAAAAAAACACAAAAACAATTAACTAGAAAATGTTATATCTTTTAATAAATGTTTGTTAGTACATTTATTATTGAACTGATGTGATAGGAAAATTGTTACATGGCATGGAACAACAGTAAATAAACAACACTTGTAGAAAAAATACAAATAAACGCAGCAACGAAAAAGAAAAACTATATGTATAGAAAAATGTTCTCAGCCAATTGACTTTTGTGAAAATTAATATAACATAAGAAATCTTTATTGGAATGACTACACTTCTCGAGTCGACTATTGCTTTGTTGTTATACTCAAGTAGATTAAGAATAATACTGAATGTTTGGTAAAGTATAAATATATCAATAAATTAAATCTCCAAACGGAACTACCAAAAATTTCAACTAGTAAGACAAAACCGTAACATTTAAACACAACAGTCCAAAGAACGATTTGGTATTCTTGTTCGGCAGAAAATGCTTCTTATATTAGCATCCTCATACATTACCTTAACTTCAGGAAAAACAAAAAACATTTACTAAATTAACAGTATATGAACATTTTTAAAATCCGTTTTTGATGTAGCAGCGCATCGATTATATAGCTTTGAGCTACAGCCAATCATGGATTATAGTCAAACTATACAAATCCTACCAAAAATTAATTTTGTTATCTATTTCGGCTTTTAATTTCAATGTGTAATCATTTGTCATCTGTTATTGAGTCATTTAAACTGGATTCTTTTTCTGATAGAAAACTCAAAAAATTTTCCATTTTCAATGATTTTCATTGAAGGAAAAAATTTAGCTTTTTTTCAAAAGAAGCAAAAAAATCAAAATATTTTACCTTCCAAACTTTTCTTAACATAAACAGGTTATATGAAACGAAATATATCTCATATGGTATATCATATTCAAGCCAAACGAATTTTGTTGGGATTTTTGGTTTAATTGGAATGATTTTAGAGTCCAGACAACAAGTCAGCTTATGAAAATTGTATAATAATATGAGAGAATATAATAATAATAAGCAGAGAATTAAAGAATTTTAATGTTGTCTACCATAAAAATAATTCAGTTTAACAATATATTTATTACTAACTTCTTGGAATGTTTCATCGGAATATTTACCAACTATTTCTGAAATGATCACTACCAATTTTCCCGACATTCTGTACAGAAAGTGTATTGGAAAATTAAGTATTGAAATGCTTATCCATTGTTATTTAAGTTTAACTATAAATTTTAGTTTATACTTTTCCTTCTACATTATTATTCTGTCGTTTAGTTTTAAACATCTCTAGTCTTTGTAAAACAGATGCTTGAAAATATCATGTAACACAGTTTAAATTCCAGACAATTTTTATTAGAAAATAATACATAGTTCAATAAAAAAGAAACAAAAAAATAATTTGATATCAGTTTATATTACCCGATAAAAAATTTTAAGATAACATATTTTTTATATCAATTTAATGTCAATTAATTTTTCATTTAATGAAAATTAAATGAATTACGGGTCTACAGATGAAAAATATAAGTTGGCTAAAGCTGCACACACCCGAAATCTTGTGTTTAGAATTAATTTTCAGGTACTGATTGTTTTTTATTACCTACGGCTTACGACAAAACTACACAATTTGATAATAAATTTTGATCGAGTATAATGTATTCGACACATAGATTCTGAAAACATTCCCGGATGTACACAACATTCTAATGACTGTCGATTATTTTTAAAATGTTTTTATTGTGACAATTACAGAATGCTCCACGGTTATTCTATGTTTCTTATTTAATAAAAAAACTGGCGTATACGATTTCATTTTGAAAACCGTTTTATTTGGAAATGTCTCGAAAAATACAGCGATACTATCGAATGCACTTACTACAGGATCTATTCGAATAAGTATCAGTCAATTTAAGGGCTTATTCTTTAATTTAAGGGCTTATGCAAAATCGTTTTTTATTGAAATAACAAAAACACTGGCTAGATTTTTTTTATAAATCCTTACGGATTCAATACACGTCTGAAGTGTTGCGCGAACATTGTGTATGTTAATAAAAAGTTTTTGGGTGTTATTTATATCAAGAATAAGTGTACTAAAAGACACTTAGTTCGATATAACCTGTATAAAACTCATATCACTAAATTCAATTTATTTTTACAGTAAATAACAATGCGAGCTTTTAATTATTTAAAATCCTAAGCTTGGCATTTAGTTAACGTTTTACAAGCGTCTTGAAGAAAAATACGTCATGTACGAAAATTTCCCCATATATAAAATGGGGAAAATCCGCAGGCTTGTGTACTTAAGAAAAATTACATTACAATTGATTTTTGCACATGCAATAAATGCGACATTCAAGTACATTCAAATGAAAATTTAATGAAGCATTTTAAAACCTCTGCACGTTTGTTACAAAACATTAAATGCGATCAAGTGTGTTTGTATAAGTATATCTAATGTTGTTCGTCCGTTTCATTTTGTTCTATAGATCGAATCAAATACAAATTATAACGAAATATCAGCACAATATTCAAATCTATTTATTTTAATTGCTTACGATATAAACATTATCACATATACAATAATGTCGTAACATTACTTTATTTGCCATATTATTCAATTTAGGTAGAATGTCCGTTATAGTTAAATTCATAAGAATTAGTCATAAATTAACGTATTATCGTATTATAAAGTTGTTTTTGAACAAAATCTGTTGAAAATGGTTAAGCTATGATTTAAAATGTGTTAGTTTTACTCAACAGGTACATTAAACCCACGTAAAAATTCCAATTAGGAGAGCCAATATATTTTTTGATTTTATAATTGTCAGCCATTTTTACCGTTGTTAACTAACACTGCGTCAGATATTAATCTAATAATTAAAAAAAAAAGTATCATTTTAGTAGTTTAAAAAAAGTTATTTTAATATAATTTGATTAATTTCCAGACAGAATTTGGTTGCTTTACAAGTGCAAATCTACCGTTAATTGGCGCAACCGTTCTTGCAAAATGCAAGATGTACTTCATCCCTTCTTAATTTAAAAAGTAAAGAAATATTCGGAATGTCCGCTCTCGTACCATTATTTTTGGAGTCACAATTCTAAAAATTACCACAGTAACACTCAGCAATTAAATTAAAAAGCAAAATGATTGAAAATTGATGTTGATATGTGTATTTTTTCTAAATTGAGAATTGAATCATCAATTTTCAACTTAGAATTCTGTTTATAAAAAATAATGATTTATCATAGAAGACCCGATTGCAACAAATCTTTGAGGTATAGTGAATATCGAATTTATCAAAGCTATGAAACATTGAAAAGTAATTATATTTTAAAAAGAATAAAGTTTTAATAATCAAAATTAAAATCTACGAGCTTTGGATATAGACAAATACTTTTCTAACCATACTTAAGAAAATAGAAATAGCCAGAACTTTCATTTTATTGGAGCCAAAATATGTACAAAAGAAAATTTCCTTTCCCAATATTGATATACTTGCTTCAACCTAATGGAAGTAGATAACACGTAACGAAAAAAGGAAATCTATTTTATGATATGGAATGTAAAAAGTACGTTGAATATAAATATAAAATGTAAAAATCTTAAAATAGGTTGTGGCGTGACAAGAGGTGGTGAAGACATCATCATATAGAAGAAAGACGTAATGCCCCACTGTATGTACATGTGACAGTGAAATTGTAATTTCGACCAGATTATAATACGACTAGCCAGGTAAAAATCCGGCCCTAACAGTTAAATAAACTATTAGAATACATTTCGACTGATTTTGTCATTGTCAAATCAAAAATTTCTTAAAGCACCTACACTTGTTAAATAATTAATTGCCTACATATATGATAAATAATTGGGAATATTCATGATATTTAAATTTGGTTTAAATATTTTTTTCCGTAACTTTATTGGCTGGACGTTTAAACGAATTACTTAAAATAATTAATAAAAATAACTTGTTCACATACTGTATGACATTTGCTACTTTTATTTTGTATGGTATCACCATGGATATATACTATAATTACTACGTACGTGGGTATTACACCTGTAGTGAACAGTACACTGAACTGTCACTAACTGACAGGTCACATATTAATACGTCATAAACAGAAAGCGCCAAAAGAAATGCGTTTAAACATCTCAAAAATATTATCTATTTTTGATATTTTTTTACACTTAATTACAGTATTTTCAAACAGTATTTATATTTTTTACTATGTTATAACGGTGTAAACAATGAATTAAAAATATAAAATAATACATATTACCTATTTATCATTTACATTTAGATGTTTATCTCCACCTTCTAAAAGAAAAAAGTGAGTGCGTACAAGAATATGTCGTTATTAGAGTTTTTTTTCTCATAAATTTAACTTAATTTCGAATAAATGTTATAATTTCTTAGTAGCAAAGTTAATAAATTGTACAAAATAACGTCAAAAAACAATACTGATGAAAACTTTATGGAAAGTGGCAAATTATGTTTTCTTTATGGAAAGTGGCAAATTATTTCATCCAAATTGTAAAATTCGTCTGATAAAAGAATTGATTGACAATCTGGCTAAAATGGTTCCGACATATATATGTTTTTTTTCTCACTTTACGCGTCAACCATACTGCATTACTAGATACTAGTAAAGTATATTACAACTCACTTTTACTATAAACACGTAAACATTCTTCTACGATAGGGGTTATAAGAACGTACTTCGATGTAACGCTGTTCATATACACGTTGATGATGGCTGCAACAACCAACGTTGTACGTCAGACAGTCGCCATGGTCGACGTCGTTATTGAGGGCGTCGCACTTTTCGGTATGTGTCTCGTATTATATGCATTCATATATATTTGTCACATAACAATCTAGAATATCTACTAACAACACTGAATGAGGCTATCAATGTATTTACAGTAAAATCTTAATATTAATTCTGGAAAGAATAAGTTTTATAGTTTTATAATTAAACTATACTGGGTGTTCCAAACCACCCGTCCAGGCTGATTATTCTGAATAGTTTTTAAAAAAAATTGAAACGAAAAAACACGTATCAAATATTTTTTGAAACTCTATCTAACCATACCAAAAACACCCTCCACCCTCAACCCCTGTTAGGGGTAGGGGGTGTAACTTGAAAAAATCAAATGGAAACCCCTATTTTTTTCTGCAGATTTGGATTCTTCAGAAGAAAAGACAAACATTTTGTCTAAGAAATTTTTCCCGATTTTCGGTAGATCGCGCTACAATCGACAAAAATCGTTCTTTTAGATTTGGCATAAGAATTGCGCCGTTCAATGACAAAAATCAAAACGAAAAAGTAAAAATAAAAATAAAAACACAAACACACAGAACCAAAACAAAAACAAAACAAAAGCAACACAAAAGTTAGAAATTCAACGAAAATAAAAGAGAAGCGAAAATGTCGAATTGCGGTAATTGAGGTAAACCACTAGACAATTGGGAGGATGCATAATAAAGCTCTTAGAAAGAATTAGATATGAATCATTTTAGATTTAATTTTTTTTCAGTCTTTCCAAAATAAAAAAAAACATTTTTACAAAAATAATTTTTCTAAATCATAATAAAATATGAAAAACAAAAACAGAATAGTCTTTTCTTCAAAAAAACAAAAACAAAATTGAAAATAACTATTCTCGACTCAAAAAACTTTTCTCGCCTTCACTTGAACTGCAATTCTAATGCCAAATCTAAAAGAACGATTTTTGTCGATTGTAGCGTGATCTACCGAAAATCGGGAAAAATTTTTTAGACAAAATGTTTGTCTTTTCTTCTGAAGAATCCAAATCTGCAGAAAAAAATAGGGGTTTCCATTTGATTTTTTCAAGTTACACCCCCTACCCCTAACAGGGGTTGAGGGTGGAGGGTGTTTTTGGTATGGTTAGATAGAGTTTCAAAAAATATTCGATACGTGTTTTTTCGTTTCAATTTTTTTTGAAAACTATTCAGAATAATCAGCCTGGACGGGTGGTTTGGAACACCCCGTATAAAACATACGTACATTAAGCAATATATACCGTACTGGACCCAAATCTACTCACCAATATTCTGAATTGGTTTGTAGACCTTTGTTTTACTGGATTTTCCATCTAAGAAATACTCACAACAATATGGGAACATAGCAGTAGTTATTGTGTCGGTTTATCACTAAAGGGGCAAACAAAAACAAAACTCAAACTAAAATAATAACTTAACTTTTCGCAGTTGGATAATAATAATAATATGGGCTTTTCAACCGTCGCAAAACACGCTAGTATTCACAAAATTTGCGAAAAGTTCAGTTATTACGAACGTGGCATAACCTCCATTAGGATTCCATTTTTGTTTCAAGAAATCAAATTTCTGTTGTTTTTTTAATTTGCTAAATATTTGTAAAAACTTAATTAAAGAGAATTGAAAAAAATACACTCGAACCAGGACTCGAACCCGGACTTCTTGGATTAATGTCAAGCGCCCTACCGCGTCTTTAATTAAGATTACTAGACAAGATATTTGTCAATATTTAGTTTACGAATGTGTAACATATTATATATCAAAATTAGTCGAATAGGCCATGATGTAAATATCGTGTGCATGATTAAGGTAGTTCCTCCGCGACAGTCCAGTCAAAAAGTTTTGGACTAATACTATCATTCAGTGCATTAACTGTGCTATGACTATTATACATATACCATATATTATTTTCACAAGACTGTAGTTACACACTAATTTATCTCCTATACGTATACAGACACACACTATGATATATACGTTTACCATTAGTCTTTATATCCTTGCACAAAAAAACATCGCTAAAACGAGTTATTTATTTAAGTTTTTTATCGAAACTATATGGTAAATAATTTTTATTTTTTTTATATATTTTCTAAATATAGTATTCTACATTATATTAGTTTTTCATAGAGATGGTGAACGTCATTCATTGATAAATAAATATAATATTTGTAAATTTGTGTATTTTTATACGCTTCTCCCATGTACACGTAGTTTTGAGAAATTCTTGAAATATCACTTTCGTGTAGGTACTACCTTAAATGTAAACAACAACAATAAGTAATTTGTAAAAACATTTCAAATATCAAAAGCATGACGGTTTTAATTGTCAAAAATTAAAAAAAAATTACTTTTAGCCCAGAAAATAAGACAATAGAAAGGTTAATCTGCTTAAAAATCCAAATGAAGTTTTTTCTCGGAATTATCTTTATTTGGATGTAAGAAACGACCTATGAAAAGTCCATTGTAAAATCATGTGCGCAGAAACAAATTATTCAATGTCAAAGGTCCCGAAAATAGTTTTTTTTTTCAAATACTTTATAAACGGTTAAGTTTATCGCATTTTGAGTTATTATAAAATTTGTTCGTGAGTTTGGCAAAAATTAATCAAAATTTCCAATTTTGTTTATTTTGTTTCTATGGTGTTAAAAATATATTTTGATAAAATAATTGTTATTTGGTCTTGATGGATTTAAGTACTTTAATACTAGCAACTGTTTTATCGGAGATAATGGTTGATATTTCTAACATTATATTGCGCTGCAATCCTAACTATAAACAATCATCAATAAAATGAGTGTAGGCTAATAAAATTGTTGACAGTTATAAATGGTTTTAACCTCTTCATTTACACATATAAACTTTCTGTTTGCACAAATTTTCTGCTTGTGATATACAGGGGTATCCAAAAGATCTTAGAATTTTTCAGTGAGTTTTTCTTCTAACTTGTGTTTTCCAAGAGGTATATTTTACAGAAAATATAACGGTTTAACAAATTAAAATACATAAAATACGTCGAATCGGTACCGTGTTTTTGAATAACGTCAAGCCTTTAAAATGTTTGTTAAAAATAAACATTGACTGTTCACTTATACCAGTTTATAGAAATTTTACTGTAGTTTCTTCTAGTACCCAAACTTAATACTTTCTATCACGTTTAACTAACTGTTTTATTGGGTTGACCTAAAAATGTTCTTCTGTAAATTAAGGGACACATTTTTCTGTATATACGTCAAAGAAAAATTTTGTCAAATTTGTAGCCAGTAACTAGGGAACATTTTTTTCTAATACATTAAAATCCATTTTCTTTATCTTTGTATAAATGAAGTTAAAATACAAAAAGATTGATCTTTTAACGAAGAAAACCCCTTGAGGATATTTAAGTATGTGGCCGTTAGAAGGATAATGTGTAACTTATATAAAAGGTACTAAAACATCCGTAGGTGGTATTACATAATTCTTGGAAATTTTGATGTAGTTTACTTGTTTTTAAAGTGTGAATATAGGAACATACGTCATCTACTATTAATTTTTTTTTTATTATGTAAATTTTTTTTTTTTTTAATTAGCCGAAAGGGTAATTCATGTTTTATACAAGCTGTCACACTTATTTGGGTTTATGGATACTTACACCGTTTTGTTGAATGCATTCATGCTTTAGCCTCTCAGAAAAATGAAATGTTTCAATGGCTTCAAACGTTTGACATTTCGGTATTATTCTATTGTGAAATTTTGTTTGAACATCAAGTACACCATTTCTATGTATCGTCCCATAGATTAAAAGCATGTCTGTTTTGTCCGTAAAAATGAACAGTTTGTGGTGTGTCTCATGATTATAAAATATTTTACACCTACAGTATTAGTATTCATTTGCACGAACTATACTAGTAAAGCTGATGAATATAACATACTCAAATAGAGTGCTCATTACAAACTAGCGACCTAATACGGCTACGCACGTTTTAAAGGGGGCCTTTTACCGCCAATAATTAAAAAATATTCGATTACAAGGAAAATTTTAAAAATAATAGTTAAAATTTTGTTATGATAGTTTCAGTCTTTATCTATCGTATATTGAAGTTTCGCTAATCTTTGGTCGCATGATGTGAGATTTGTAAAATTTATTTTTTAATGCACTAGCTAATTATAGTTGACTATGTGTTTATTGAATGATCTTAGAGAGTGAAAATATTTGAGCCGAGAAATAAGATAAATAAATCCTTTTAATTATTTCACCATACATTTCTTCATTTCATCCAATCTTGCATCACAGTTTTTTTAATTTACTGAGTACGACTTATATTAAACAAATGAAAGTACATAAACAGGCCCGAAAATTTCCAGAGTTAATATTTTTCTACTTACACCTATACTCTCTTGATGAGAGAAATACTCACAATTTCGAAAGGCCTTGAAAAAAAAACATATTTAAAAAAAACTGCTCATAAACAAATTCGTAATTCGAAAATACATAAAATTATATGAAGATAGAAAAAGTTCTACCACATATATTATTTGCGGTTCAAGTCCGATAGGTGCACCCTGTTAGGTAAACTCTGTATACCTGATAAAACATATTTTTGGAGTAGTAAATTAAGGACAAAATATTTTAGCATGTTTTTTATTAGCAAATATAATGATAAATAACAAGTACGTGCAAATAATTCTCAAAAATATATTCCATTTAAAAATTTTTATTTGTTAAATTAGCAAAAAACCAAGAATAAAAATGTTCAACATAAATATTTTTTTCCTACAGGAAGAAAAAATGTTTACGTAGAAAGTATACAATCTGACGTTCTAATTATAAACGAAACACTTATTTTTGTGATTTTGCAGAAAAAAACAATAAATAAATAAAACTTATAAACAAAAAACAGAAAAATAAACATGAAGTTGGAAAAACAATATGGATAAAAATACAATAATAAATACTATTTTTTACTCTTTCTTTGAATCTATCTATAGATAGAAAATAATTGAATTTAAAAATATAAAGATTAAGTAATTTTGTAAGTATAACAAAACAAGAAAATGTAAACAGTAAATACGGAAATACATTGTAAAGATTTCAAACGACAATTGATATAGTTATTAATTATATCTCGATCATCTTAGTCAAAAAAAGGTCGTCAAAATCGGAATCGAACAGAATTTTGTCTCAAAAGTCACATATTGTCACGCATGCGCGTCCTTAGATATTCAAGGTCATATATCACGAAAATCATTTTTTTTGTGTGATTATCTCGTTTCTTTTGCCACCAATCTTATGAACATTTATTATAAAAGTTGTAGGGGATTAAATTTTCTACAATTTTATTGAAAATTTTTTCTTTGTACGTTGAACCGTTTTTGTGTTAGAAGGCGCAGAAGATGGAGCGCTCAGCTTAACGTACTTCAGTACTGGGTCAATATTTATAAATATAAGGTATTAAATAATTACTTAAGAAGTATTTAATGAATGATTAAGGAAAAAAATAGTAGACTGAGATTCACGATTGACCCTGTGTATTGTACCCCGATTTTTACACTTAATTATTCACTAAATATTACTTAAATAATTATTTAATACCTTATATTTATAAATATTTACCCTGCACTAAGGTATGTATGGCAAGTGTAGGGTTCCGAACCTAAAAACTTTGCCGGGTATCATAAATTTTGTAAATTTAATATGTTAAAAATAACGTTAGTTAAGAAACAATATTTTTTAGGTATTTTAATTTTTATGCTTCACACTAGTTACAATTGCAA
Source organism: Chrysoperla carnea (assembly GCF_905475395.1). NCBI lineage: Eukaryota > Metazoa > Arthropoda > Insecta > Neuroptera > Chrysopidae > Chrysoperla > Chrysoperla carnea. The sequence continues at coordinate 43,563,726 of NC_058340.1, read as the reverse complement.
TTCTCCCTCTCACAAATAGTCAGAAATTTAGGATAAAACGGGTAATCTAAGGCAAACAAGTAAATGAATTTGGTAACGAATTTAACGTTCCCGAGAAGCCCCTCACCTCCATGCGCACTTTGTTACCCTAAGAACTACTACTCCTCACCCACCCCTATTTGCGTGACGTACTTTATGAGTAGTCCATTATTTAAGAAATCAGAATTCCTTTACGTACTTCTGATTCAGAACTAAACAATAAGAAAATAAAAGACAGGGATAATTTTTCCTCATAACTATTTCAAGTTTCTCTTTCTTTGTCTTTCTCTCTCTCTGCATTTCAATCATGTAAAGTTCATTATAATAAAATGTAAATTACAATAATTGTTGTTCACTGGTGAAGTATAGGATTACGTATAATCAACAATACACGTAATAAGAATGACGTAAACATGTATTATATAAATAATAAAATATTTCTGCGTGCAAACAATATCAGGATATTATTATTATTATTATATGAGGTCAATTACCTACCCTAGATCTGTTTGATTATAAAAATGTGACACGTTCTATTTTTACACATTACTACTAAATATAGAATATTTTTAATAGTTAATATAATAATAGATGTATACTTAACAAAATACAATACAATGCCTACGATTTCTTTTTAAAGAGATGTCATAACTTTTTATCAGAATATTAGAGGAAGGTGTTGTACCTAGAAGAAAAATTACGTTCTTAAAGCAAGTTAAAATGATATATATCAATTCATTTCAATTTATTCATTCATTTTTTACCCAATACAATATTGTACAGAACATTAAAAAGAATAGGGAAAAAGAAAGAAAGGGGAAGGCATGCAGCTATGGCTGAATTTGTAAGGAACTATCTTCACATTAACCTCGTGCAAACCTAATGGAAATCTATAGAAAACCATAGGTAAGATAGCCGGCATCTGATACAAAAAGATCAAATGCCTCCCGAGTATCACTCAAAGTGTGATTCGGTTAAGGAATTGGAATAAAAGTGGTACTTAGATGCAGTACATACAAAAATTAAGCTGTAAATTACATAAGTCAAACTAAAATATTTTTTCACCTTAATAGATAATATAAAAATAAATATGAAAAAAACAAAAATTCATTTCTTTTAAAATGAAACCAATATAATTTAAATTTCAATGTACTCATTATTAAAAATTCAACTGAGAAGTCAAATATTTAAGGAATATAAATCTTTACAAATAGAAAAAAAAAATGTATCCACAATACAATTTGTAAAGCAATTTGTAAGTGACTTAATAACAAAGTGCTTATATCAATAGATTGCAAATATAAAAAAAACAAAATGTCGGCTAAGGCTCAAGCAACAAGTTTAGAGAATACAGACCAATAGTTAATGAGTACTTTTTCATTGCAGTTATAAAAATCTATCTTTCTCCATTATAGAATTAATTGTCTTACAAATTATAAATTTATATTTCTATCAATAAACATGCATGACGTTTACGGTGACCCATAGTTCACACCCGAATGTACCTAAAATTTCCCTATACTGGTAACTGAAAGACGCTCTTTTATATATCTAGCTTATACTCTTCACTCTAAGAAACATCATCACACAATGTATGCCATTGAAATATTGAAAACCTTATAAGTTCTCTTAGTTTCGTTTACAAGCATCATCTTCTCTGAGCATCTAGTACCAGTTTTAACAGGTATTTGTATTGATTTGGTGTGAGTTAAGACTTAATATTCTCTTACTTATACTGTGTGAATAAAATTGTGACCTATAAAAGTGAAGAAATTATTTGTTACAAGTGAAAACAAACAATTGACTGAGTTAATTGTTGAAATACCATGTAATTACAGTGTTAATTTTACACACGTATAACTGATATTGCCATATAATACATACTATATATTTTCCACCTAATTTGCGCTCTTACGGGTAAACAGTGGTGTTGACGAAAAAAGTTTCAATCAAAAGTTGTTTATTTTTTTATAACATTTTTTTTCTAAAAATTTTGTTCTATCTCTTACGGTTTATAAGAAGCGTCCTGCGGATCCAAAACCCAATTGACCCATGTTGCTCATTTACGAACTCGACCCAAGCACGCTATACGACGGACGGACGTACAACTAAAAATGGACTTATTAGGTGATTTTGTGAACACCATTTTAAGCGTTACAAACTTGGGATTAAACTTAGTATACCTCGATATATTTCATATATATACATAGTATAAAAGTAGTTGTTGTGCGTATCTATTTTCCTAGTGATATCCTTGGTACAACACATTGTTGATCCAAAGTACATCATGGTGTGTCTTTTCAAACTTTACTTTCTCAACATTTTACGTGATTTAGGTAGAATGTGATTTCGATCACGAAAAATATTAACCAACTTATAACAAATACTAGCGGACCCAACAGACGTTGTCCTGTGGAAACGTAACTACAATTCATTAATACCTATACTACGTTTAGCCTGTCTGCTACACTCATCCCGCTAAACCCCAATTTAACTCCCATTTATTGGACCGGCCTGAGCTTCGACCTTTGGCCTGGCCTTCGGCAGTGGAGCTCGCTGCGCTCGCATATGGCTCTAATAAATGCCTATTGACAATAAAAAATACATAGTACACATAGTAAGTTGTAATATAATGTGATATGATTTATATGCGCTCCCACCATTTAATGAGATTTAACTTTTTTGGTGTGGAACCCTTAAAAACAGTTGTAGTGGACCGAATGGTAAATCTAAACCATTCTCCAATCCCCTTGAACTCACACAAAAAATTTCATCGAAATCGGTCCAGCCGTCTAGGAGGAGTTCAGTCACATACACACGCACACAAGAAATATATATATTAAGATATGAATAGCAAAACAAAAATTCTACTTGAAACACAAAACAAATTTTATTTCCCCATCTAACTTGAAAAAAAAAAAACAAATGGCTAAGCATTTTCTGAGTAGCTCTAGCTACCTATCTAGTAAATAAACTGTTTTCATTTATAGACAGCAATATATGTCGGGAAATTAAAGAATGAATCAAGGTACATTGTAATCTAGGCACTACATATCCCTACCCTTTTACATACGTAAGTTTTTATAGTGGTATGACTCGACAAATTATCGTGCGTTTTTCATTCGCATATCAAGTTTTCTTATTGTTTCATATAGAGTGTTCCAAAAAGTTGCATATATAACTGAAACAATATGATTAGGCAAAAATAAATCTATCTACTTTAAGCCAATTCTTTGAGTATAATTTTAAGTTTTAGTTTAACCTAATTTAGAACTTTGAAGCTTTCCTTAATTTTGTTTTTGAAAATCATACCAACAAAACGGTTGGTTTTTATTACAACAACTTTGAACATTACAGTCTGCGTCAAATCAGGTAGTTCTTCTTTTTCTCAGACTTGTTTATGATGTTGGCCCAATGAATAATCGTAGTTTGTGACCCCGAGTGCCGAACGCAAATTTGTCAAAAATCGAAATAAACCGTGGAAATTTCGGTTTTTTCAGGTTTTTGCGATTATAACGCTAAAAGGATAAGTGTTTTTCCAAGATTTTTTTAAGTAGGCTAAAATTTGCTACAATATGAGACTACTTAAAAAAATAGAATCGTCCTTCTAGACCCAATTTTGACAAGGTTACGTTCGGCGCTCGAGATTACAAGCTTGGATTATTCATTAGACCAACCTTATAAGCAATTCTGCAAAGAGTCAGAGCTACCGGATTTAACGCAAGTTATCCCGTACTTTCAGTCGAAATTAGGTTATTGTATTATTTACCAAGTTGCATAAAATGTGTTGTTAACAATTGGCTAACGTCTGGGAATCCTGAAAAGATTTCATTGCCGACTAAAATAAGGAGAAATTTATAATTAATCGAAAAATTTGTTTTCTCTTTTCTTCTGACCATTAATTTAGCCTGGCCTTAAGATTTGAAGAAACATCTGATTCTAACTTCTATGATGGACTAACTATCCAATAACAATCATAAAATTATTTTAGTGAATATACCAAAGCGATAAAGCCTCTTTTGAAAGATGAAAGTTTCGATATGTAATCTCTGATTTCTCATACTTTTTCTCAATCATTAAATACTGAAAAAACAGCCATCTTTCTCAGAGGTAAAATAGAGAAAATATAGCACTTTGATCTGTCACCACTATATATAAGTCAAACTTGATAACACATGTGAACTTTTGTGTGGCATATTTAATTAAGCAAGATTTTTTTGCTGTCAATTTTTTTAATGAAACGTTTATCCAATTTTCCATATTATTGGGCTAATGTACAACAAAGCCCTTGAGATGTGAAGGAAGACTTATTTAAGTACAATCTGTATGCATAGTTCTCGATCATATGCAATTAGAAAGAGAGAGAAGTTGATAAATTATTTGTATATAGCCTCGATTCACATTCGCAACTCAACCAAGTGAAAATTATCCTTACGATATAATCTGTTTTAATATTATGGTTTTATGTAAGACATAATATAATGAGGGTTATACGCTTGTTGTGTTTTGTACTTGTATAGGCTGAATAAATTGTATAGGCTGTTTATAATAAAACACAAACTAGCAACAGAGCACGAAAGGTGAGATCGACTGCTGCGTTTATAAGTCGTTTATTGGTACACATTTCCGTATGTTTCATTTTTCATGTACTTTTAGCAATATAAATTATATTTGCCAGGCAGTTTTTCCATTGCTAACACCAAACCGAATATGATTCCAATTATTTAAAAATTTAAAATAATTTCCATTAAAATATATTTTAATGTTGTTGTAACTTGAATATGATTTTGTTTTATAATTAACGAATGTAATTTTAATTTTTCAGGCAGAAATAAGATTGGGTTAGTAGCCTTAATAGTAGCCTAACATCCAGCTATAGTTAATACGTAATTTATCCCTACCTAAGGTCAATAAGGAATCAATTATCGGAAATTTTCTGGTAATTTTACATTTTAAACAAAAATGAATGGATAGGCCCTACTGTCAAAGAGGGGTTCTATTTTCGGGCGTATCTTGTATGTATGTATGTATATTCCTTTGTAAATTTCTTGATTACCTCGCATCATCCAAACGGCTCAATGGATTTCAAAATTTAAGGTATCATTATATTTATTATATTTGTCTAAAAAACCCAAATGTTCTTAGATAAGTGTTTGAATCGAGTAAGGTACCAAAACAAACGACATTAAAAGGCGATTGCAAAAATATATCTAAGTTATATGTTTAAATTTAATTAGGAATAATAAATTGATTTAAAAGTTTTAATATAGTATAATAAGAGGGTTTTTTTAGTGCAGGGATACTAAAAAAGTCTTAAATAGATTAAATAATTTTAAAAATAAAAAACCCAAAAGCGTTAAATAAAATCTGAAAAAGAAAGAATCAAGTCTAGTAGTTTACATAGCGACTTATACAGTCAGGGCCCATTAAAATCTATACCTGCTCAAATATTCCCAATAAAGGACCCCGGCTGTTAAAGTTGCTATGTAAGCTACTGGTCTTTTTTTTCTTTTCAGATTTCATGTACCCCCGTTTGCTTGGTTTTCATTTTTTAAATTATTTATTTTAAAACACTTTTTCATTCGTATTTCAGTCAAGCTGTGCTAGGTAGCATCTATTGTAACTTTTCGTTGATTTTTGTGTTCATTGATTACAGTAAACATCATGTAGAAATTTTATCGTTGCAATGAAAATATCTTCATGTGTAATTTGAACTAAGAATATATTTAATAGTTGAATATTTCAGTTATATAAGCATGTAATATATACAGGCATATTGAAATTAACAACCTTGCCATAAAAATATGATTTCTTTATTATTTACGACCTAATTTTATCCAAAATTTTGTTTTCCAACTCCGGCGTTTCCATTCAAATGTACAAATTTACAAGGAACCTTCTATTAAACTATAGTTAAGTACCAGGTAGAGCTGCATCATTATATATTCCCAGAATAAACCGTGGGGTGGGTCTTGAGCGACCCTTGATGTCCACTAGAATAACTTCCCAGTATAATAAAAAGGTTTAAAAAATAGAAATAAAAAACTCGACCAACTCGAAATAAATATTTTGAAACTATTATGGAATCATATAGCCGTTAATATGCTTTGATCAATGCCTCAACGAAGTTGATGTCATTTTTTGTTCGCACTATATCGACCAGGAAAAAATTACCACAAACGTACTACATACCAAAATGGTAACAAACTATTGTGAATAATCACAATAGTAAACACAAAATTTTTAAACTTTATTATGCATGAGAAAGAAATTTAATACCGTAGAATGAGATGAATTGAAACAGCGGTGTGCAATGATCATGCAGAGAAAATTCCGAGAAAAAATAGTAATTAACAATGTAAATGTTTTTCTTGATTTAATACTAAATGTTCAACGATTTTATTTACAAAGTGAATAAAAAAGTCTTTCATATTCATTTCTGTAACAAACTAATCTATGTAACGTAAAATATTTGTGTATCTGCGAGTTTTTCGAACTCACATATTTACAATCTCTGGCACTAGCTCTGTTTTGCACCAAACGAATGCTTCAACATTGAATTGAATACATGATTTCATATGTATTATTAAGGTACACATAATAAGTGTGCAGACAAGTGTAAAATCATGCAAGAACTATTAACAATAAAATCGTTATCGTTATTGTTTATAGGTCGTAGACATGACCTGTTTATTGTACGTACAGCCATACTTCGAACGTAGGCACTTACTTACTCCCCACATCCATTTATTATTTATTACAAAAATACATTTATCCTCTTAATAGACTGATAAATTGTTTATTCGTAGACAAAGAATAAATAGAAGATGACTAAATAAAATTCATATTCATGTTCTAATAATAATAGACGTTGATTTTATTATTCTCGTAGGAATTGAAAATATTTGCAGTATAAAATTGCATGGATTTTTTTTCAGAATTACAAGCAGTGTAAAACGAGAAGAATTTTCTTTAGTGTTTGGCCCTCACACCGAGAAAAACTTTAAGTTAACAAATATCATAAAAATTTGAAATTTCATTATATTTGAATGAAAATGATCAACATCAATCTGGTTTTCACATCTATTGACACTCCGAGTAACAATTATATGCATGTTTATATGTTTTTTTTTATTATTTAAATATATTACGGGCTGTACAAGATTATGACAAAATATAAATACAATTCAATTGAAATAACAATTAATATACAATCATATGATTCGTGGATAGTATTAGTATTTAGATAAATTTCAATGTTCAATGTACTTGTTTCATACGCAGCACTAATGTTACACAATACGTCAACTGTATAGCTACAGATATACTGCTATAGTCATTTTTTCCCGCGCACCCAAACCATTTTCCCCCACCAAAAAGTGGTCAACGTTGCTAAAGAAGTTTTCACTTCAAAAATCTCCCTTTAAGGTTTAACAGATATTCAATGTAGAAAATTTTATAAATCACTTGTTTTATGCATTAATTTAATCAAAATTTTATACTTGTTTTATGCATGGTTTTATAGTATTCAATTTTAGTAACAAATTTTAACATTCTTTTACGTTGAAATTATTCTCCCTGTCTACTATATAAAGCGTTTGAATAATTAATTAAGTAAAACATTTCCTGGCTACAAAAATATTAATAAATTTTAAAAAATATAAAAATGAAATAGTGAATGTATAAAGAAAAAAAAAGTCTGTAATAAATAATTACAGTCAATAAATAAAATAATAATGATGCATTGAAAATTTAGTATGCAAAAATATACAGTACGTGTTTGTAATGCTTGGTAGAAAAATTGTTTTGGTACCTACTATTTTTTCTAGAACTTTCTAGAAAACTTGTAATCCGCAATTTTAATCACAAAGCCTGTATACTTGGCTAATCAAGTACAAAATCTTCAAAAACATTTTGAGGCTTTAAGGTCACAAGAGATTAACGGACTAATAGTCTAAGATCCCAATTAGGATCGACCTTCACCCATCTGTTTACCGGATGAAAGTTATTTTTTATGAAATATAAAATGTTAACAAATATCCCTGCAATGGGTTGCCTAAAAAAATGTGGTCCAGACTACTTTTAGTGAAAATATCAAGAGTAAAATTTTTAGAAATTTTTCACTGACTTGCATATCTTACGAATTTTGATCTACTCGAAAGTAAAAGCCATAAAGAATATGTAGCAGCTATGTTGTCTGCCTTTTTTCGTTCACTATTATCGCATTTATACAAGTTGAAAATAGTAATTACGTGCATCTGTTAATTCATTGACTCGCATATCTAAATAAAGATAATTTTGTTCCAATTACGGTGGCATATGATTGGCCACAAAATATTGGTCAAAAATAATGTTTACAAGCTTTCCAAGTTTTGATATTTATATTAAAAATGGTCTGGACCATATTTTTTAAGGCAACCCGTTACAGGAATATTTGTTAATATTTTACATTTCATAAAAAATAACTTTCATTCGGTAAAAGGATGGGTGAAGGTCGACCCTAATTCGGATCTTGTACTATAACGTCTTAAATATGGGTACATATCAAAGGTTTTTCATTTAATAGATAGATCAATTGGAATGAATCGAAACTTTTTTTTACAATTGAATCCTATTCATTCCGACTGGTTGAATTGGAATTTTCCAATTCATGAATCGGTTTTTTTATCGGGGATTATTAATATGAATTAATTATTAATCGTTATTAACCAAATCTATGCGGTTGTTTTTTTCGAAAAATTTGATTTTGATATCACGTAAACATACTATTTTAAGTTAAAAGAGATTGAAAGTTTATGCAAACATAATTGAACGATGAAAAAATAAGTATTTTTCAGCAATAAATGAGAGCTGTATGTATTAGTTATTAACTTTAGATAAAATAAAAAAACTCTTATTTCATAAAACTTTCATATTTTAACTAAAGTATTCATTATTTTAAATCATAGCAAAACTATAATTATGGGGGAGAAAAGTTTGCAAATGAAATACCTACGTGAATATCACATTTTAGCTAATGTTTCATAATAAATCCAAAACACGAAATAAAACAACTTTAGTAATCCCACTCTGTAGAGTTTATTTTGTAATAGTTCCAAACAATGTTGAGTTTGTAATTTATCAAAGATTGAAATCATAAAAAAATAAAAAATTTAAGTATACGAATTTAGAAGTATTTATTAAACACTTTGTATATGATTTACTTTAATGGAGCTTGCTAATTAATTTTCTTCCTAACGATACCGACAAGGTTAGCCGAGACAAAAGATGCTACCTCTAGACTTAACCAACACATAAAATTTCTCTATCTTCTTGACTCTTCATTAAGAAGAAATATAATTATGAAAAAATTAATCGTTTTTCTTGTACTGAAATTTATATTAATTTAAATTGGGACTCTAATTTTCATCTTGTCTCTCCCTGATCAATTTTCTCTCTGTCTCATTTTTTTCATCTCTCTCTTGGTCACACTATCATTTACGCCAAATTCTGCACTATTTACATCCCAACGGATACTTCCATTGCATCATGTATCATCAATGTAATTATAGACAGTGCAAGGTTGAGATATTAACTGTACAAAATAAAATGAAAAATTCACTAAAGAAATATTCGAGCATTGAAATAGATAACTCTAAAAGTAAAATGTTCCCTAAACAATGGTTGCCTTTTTTTCAGTGAAATCTCACCATGAACATTTTGCGAGCTCCCCATTTATTTTATGTATGAAAACATAATGTTAAATAGTTAAACTAGTAGTTTTTCTATTGAAAAATAGTTAATTCATAAAATGTCAGCACCATAAATTTTCATTAATAAAACTTTTAGTAATAATTTATTACATTATTATAACTGTTTTTAATGTAAAATAATATTGATGGAAAATTGCTATTTATTAGACGATTTTTTTTTTATAAATATTTTTATTTCTTTATTTTGTGATTGGCATCGAAATTTTGCAATTAATAACATAAATCAAACATAATGTCGTATGCATGGTAATAAAATTTTCATATTTAAAATAGGTAAACATTATAGCAAAATATTTGAACATTGTGCTTTTCAACGTTACATAGAAAGCTTTTCAACGTTGTATGGAACGCTTTTCAACGCTAGATATAATTAAAATATCAATGTAAAATATAATTTGAATGCTATTTTCCCTTCATGTGGGATCTTTTCTGAAAATATCGATCTGCGTCTATCATTTGCCGGATCACTTTAGCGTGTATCAAGCCGAAGGGATGGCTATTTATGAGGCATGAGAATGTATAAGACTGGACACCATTACGTACAGGGATATAAAATCTTCACCGACAGCCAAGCAGCCCTTACAACCTTCAGTTCAGTCTATCTAACCTCAAAGGTAGCACAGGACTGCGGTGCGATCTTAAATGAGCTGGCGGAACAAATGAATGTAAACCTGGTATGGGTACCGAGATACAGAGACATTCGAGAAAAATGTGAAGCCAGCGAGCTTGCTAGAAATAACACAATGCTGCCGGACACAAGCATCAATAAATATGTGGGACGTCCATTTATGAACTACAAGCCTCCCTCAACCTTAGATAGAGGGAGGAACGTACTTGTAGTAATACAAGATAGATATGATCTGAGTAAAATCGTAGGCGTTCCGAAGATCTTATATTACTTCCAAGGGCCTTTGTTAGCAAAGTTGTTGTGTCTGTTACTGGACACTGGTTGGGCGACAGGCATACTGACCTGGGCCTAGCAGTGTATCACGACTACTGCAGGAGCTGTCATAGTGGTGAGGAGGAGGAGGCAATGTCTCATCTTCTCTGTCACTGCCCAGCTTACCATAAGATGATGGACTTACTTGAGCTAGCCTCTCTTTGACGACTTTTGCTGTTTTTAAACAGCTCCAAATGGTTAGGCTAGGTAAGAGTGGCTGTCCTGGGGTGGGACACACTTAGACCATAGGATCCGTTGTTATACCAAAAAAGGATTGGCCCATCACCGGTTTATAGAGTAGTGGTCGGGGATGGGCCAACCCTTTCTTGGTATAACAACGGACCCTATATTCTAAGTGTGTCCCACCCGAGGACAGCCACTCTTACCTAACCTAACCTTGACTAACCTATATTATTTTCATTTCGTAAAATTTATTAAAAATCGTTACTACTTTTCTCAGCGCTTACACCAAACCATATATTTCATATTTTCTGTTTAAAAAATTAGTTCAACGAGAAAAATATACTCAAAAACCAATGTTATCATCAAATTATAAGAATTTATTCCATTAAACAAAAACAAAAAAAAACCGAACTCCCTATAAAATAAAATCTTCTTGAAAATATAATAAGTAAATAAAATATTGAATTGGAACATACATAGAAAAGGATACTAAAACCAGAATAAAGCGTTTCTATGAACGAACCATAACATAATACGTAGGTATTAATTGATCCTGAGTATATAGTTATACTTATCAATACAATAGATCAATTGTAGGTATATTGTATAAACATATTATTAACCAGGAAACCATCTAAACATATATATACAAACCACATAGAAATATATCCCATAGGAATAACATAACATGGTATTATGAATACAATATTTGGAGGTCAGGCCAATAATTTTCTGATAAATTCGGTTACGATATTTATTCATAATAAGACAGTAAATAAACCGGAAAATACGATCAAATGTGGAAAAACTCCGATTTCACTAATTCTTGTTTGTACGTGTTCCTTAGCCTTTCATTAACATTCAGCCGTACTGACATTTGCATTACTATGAAAAATGAGAAAATTAGGGTACCTAGTTTCCTGCCTCCAAATTACTCCAAATCGTAACAGAGAAAATTTTTTTAAATCAAAATTTCTAAATCAAAATTTTTTATTTTTTTAACTCAGTATCACGCCAACCGATTTTGATGATTCTTTTTTTAGTGACAAATTAGTTAGTGTACTTCAGATTCAATAAAAATCACAAAGTAAAAAAAACTTTTAACAAAAAGAAAACCGACTTCAAAAGAAAAAACTTTTCCAAAACAAATTAGTATGCACTAAAAAGTAAAAAAATAACAAGAATATAATGTAGCTAAAATTATTGTTATTTTTGGAGTCAGTTCCTTGTGTCAGCCAAGGAAACAACTCTAACAGAACAATTTGCTACATTAGCTTGGCTGACATCGACTCCAAAAATAACAACAATTTTAACTACATTATATTATCGTTTTTTTTACTTTTTAGTGCATATTAATTTGTTTTGGAAAAGTTTTTCTTTTGAAGTCGGTTTTCTTTTAGTTTTTTGTATAATTTTTAAGGTGAAAACAATAGTTTTCTATTAGAAAGCTGTAATGTTTGTTGTAGGTATATCCCACTTCATCTATCATCACAATTTTGTTTCATACTACTACTATATTTTAAGATGTTTACTTATGGGTAATTTATTATGTTTCAAAGTCAGTGAAAATTTATTACTCAAGAAAATCATGATTACTTAATATAGACGTGTTCTTTATTGTGAAAAATTTGTCAGATTAGTTTTTTTGCAACAGATATATACATTTTGTGAAAATGTATCTCCTGCTAGAAATGTTCAGACAGATTTTTGTAATACTCTTCTTGGTTTAAAATGATATTGACCTTCTTATACTTTCACAAAATGTGTGAATAATATTAAGCCAGTCAGATATTAAGAGTGCTAGAATTATTTTCGTTTGATACCTTAGTTTGTAATAAATGATTTCAATATGATACGGAGAAAGTATATTTACCTTTGTTTGTTTTATCAAAGCTCACAATATAGAAATTGATTTGTGTATAAAATAGTAGACTTAATATTAGACCGAATTTCATTCATGCATCGGATTTTAATACATTATTCATTCCAACAAAATATGAAGCTTTAATATCATGGTAACTAAATTAATCCAGCCTGATTTTTGTATTAACATTTTCAAAAAAATTTTCAATAATTTAAAAAATTCTGTTTGAAAAGCACATTTTTTCGTTGCACTCAAAAAATAAAGTGTCACGTTTAATTGGAAAAGGCTTTTCACATATAGCTGTAAAATTATTTTATTCAGAAAACTTTTTTGAGCAAGTTATTTTTGCATCTTACTAATTATTCTCTCTCTATAATGATTGAAATGTAGAAAATACATTCCATAAGTTTTAAATTGCACGGAAAATAGAAATGTGTCCTAAAATTCGATTTTCATTAATATAAAATGCAACAATTTAAGAAGATTTTATTTATCGAACAAATTTTCTACTTTGGAGTAAGAGAACGATGCACACACAGTGAAGGAGTATTTATACAAAATTCCCGGACAAAATATAATGAAGAGATTTTTATGCTCAAAATTGATTTAAAAGACTATTTAGATTTATTGGCTTCTGGGCCACTTTTTTTTTGCTTTTGTTTCCACGTAGGGTGGTTTTGAAATTATAAGTTACAAAGTTTAACTGAAACACTGCTTACTCCTTTTTCTGACTTTTTCCTTAAGCTATCTTAATCTCTATTCTTATCTTTGTTTTAAAAAGAAAGGAGGAAGTTCCGCAAGATTTTTTTTCATAAACATATTAAAGAATACTTTAACTTTGCTTTTTTAGAAAAAAAATTTGGCTAGACAAAACCTGACACATAAACAAAATGCTTTGAGTATGATAAATTTAATGGAAAAAATTACGATTTTATCAGCAAATGTGAATCACAAATATATAATTATAAACACAGTAAACTTAAATGGAATGTGACGGTAAATCGAGAGCGACAACAATTATAACTTGCATCCGTTAGAGCTGGTAGATTGCGGCTTACAAAGGATTCGGGGGGCAAGGTTGAGGTAACTCAAGTGATCTGTTTGTGATGGAGTAGTTATCTAACTACACAAAAAACCCCTTTTAATGCAAAACAAAAAAAAAAGAGTTTTCTGAAATTTTTCCGGTTTGGTATAAATACTCCCTTGAATTGAACCTTAGCCTTCAAAGTAAGCTTAAGTTCAAGTCGTTTTCATTACTGGTAAGAGACAGAAGGCCACCTTGTATTAAAAAAGCTGTTAAATAGAAAAGATCTTTATTTTCGAAACATAAAAATATTCGAAGAAATTGGATGTAAAAATCTACAAAAACTATTAAATTGGCTACAGGAATTTTAATAATTTCCGTTGCTACCAAAATTTTCCCCACTTATAACCAGTTTATTACAAACAAAGCAACGGTTTTTTTGATTACAAAATGATGGATTGTAATTTTCACAATTGAAGAGCTTAGCGGATGAAGGTGTTATGAGACAATTAAGTGGAATCGAGATAATCAGCTGTAAAGTTTTTAACTTGCATAACAAGTTATGCAAGACATAACAACTTCATCCACTGAAAATAGCTTTATTTGAAAGGTTAGCGAAAAGGGGAAACATGCTATGTTTAAAGGAGAGCATAACATGTTCATCCACATGAAAATCTCGATTTCCTCAAAAATGTCACTTAACATGTTCATCCACTAAGCTCTTCAATTGAAAGTTTAACCACAAATATACGTAGCATTGATTTTCTACGGGTTTTGTGTTCTGTCACAGCATATTATATGTTCTCGTAAACAAACGATTTCATCGTAATTATTTTCTATCTAATCTTGATTCTACATAATACTCTTTGTACCAAGAGCAGACGGTTGTATAAAGCCTAGCTAATACAACCGAGCTCAAATATTCATTCAAATATATTACATTATAGCCGTGTTTATTCCCTATAATCCTTGAATATAAGGACACATTATCTTTTCAATTACTCAGAAATAGATAAGCTTCTTGTGTTTTACATAAACATATTTATATTATTTTCTGCGAATCAGTTTTATTATCAATCTGGTTATTATTACCTTTAGATAATTAGCTTATCATAACATTACAGATTTCTATTCTATTGGTAATATTTTATAGAACGTTGAGTAGTAACAGATCTGATTTTCAAACCAAATATAAACTGAAAATATGCAGTAGTTTAAGCCGTTTATCGTCTCTAATTTTAGTGTTACCCGACAGTTTTCACAAGACAAAATGATTTCCCCAAAAGGTAGTATATATAGACTGACTTATGTGAATTAACAAAAAAACAACAAACTGACCAATGACCATATATAACGATATATGGCTAAGTTAGCTAATGTACATGAAAATATATAGTATTCGGAACAGGTTTACGTTGTATTCTTTGAACCAATTGTCTAAGGTGGGGATGAATTTGAACTTTGTACAATAAGTTTTTTTTATATTTCAATATGCAAAACACGCGTTTTGTACAATATTTTGTAAATGGAAAGATATAAAAGAGTAAATTAATGTTTTTTAATAATATAGTGGACAACAAGTTATTTGATAAATTTACACTAAGTGATTAGAAACACGAACAATCCTAATGAGACTTTTGATATAAGATATTTCTTTCTGATCGATGTTCCATGCACTGACAAAAAGCATACGGCTCATTCAAGGAAAGTGAACTTACCGTCCCCCATTGCGGACTTATCACTTATTTATGGAACGGAAAACAGTGCGGAAAGAGTGAACTTACTCTCCATGGATAAAGAAAACATTTTTTCTCTTCTTCTCTATCTTTCATTTCAAAAAAGAAAAAAAAAAGTTGAAAACTTCAAAGAATAAACAAAGAATTTCTTAATTGAATTTTTTTATTTTTATTTTTTTCTCTTTTTGAAATACCTATATTTTATTGCAAATGAGATTCAATGTTTGAGTTATTCTATAGTAAAGTAAAATTTTTATACTTCAAGCACTGTTTTCTCATTTATGAACGGAAAAGTTTTATAAAATTAAATTCATTAACTCTAATGTGCATAAAGATATACATAATACGCAGTTAATTAATTTTTCATGTAATTAACTCTAAGATTGTTTGTTGATGCTATTAATTTGTGTTAAGTTTCAACGATAGATAGTTATACGCGTACGGTACAATAATTTACTGATTGGCATTAGTCTTCAAATATCACGCGAGGCTTCTATAAGCATGAGGGTGGTCTCACTTGAAAAAGCAGCCACTGAGGATCAACTTTTAAAAAGATACGCCAAAATTTATTTTTTTAAACTCTCATTCCAGTTTCTTCAGCTAACAATTTTTCTCTATCTTTGCCTTGAATTCCCTGAACTTGGATATTTCCAATAAGTTTTCCAGGAAAACTTGACGTTATAGAAGTTTTTTTACACCTGCATTATCTTCGTATTTGATGTTGTGACGCAATATAAACGTTCTCAGACTACCCTAATAGAAAAGTCTCTAGACTTAACTTCCTTTCATCTTGTTCGAATATACCTTGACGTAAAAATAGACCTACAAAATGAAAATTGGAAATATTTTTGAAAATTTTTTACGCTTTATATCAAAGTCATGTCAAAGTGAGACACGAATAATTGTTATTTCAGGAAAAAATAATTTACGACCAACTAGTGGAATGTTGAATAGCCCATAGACTCTAACTTCACTGAATAAGAATATTAAGCGATTTATGTTGGGAGAATATTTTACATACTTATTTGGGCGTTTTAATCTCTATATGGAGGTTTTATTTGCGTATGACTTAGCAGTTTGAACATAGAGGTAATCATGTTATACAAATATAAAACAATATTAACCACTCAAATAAAAAAAAAATATTGAGTTTATTTTTATGGGTGTATTTTTTTAGTCATATGTCTCACGAAAATATAGACTTATATACTGTATTGAAGGTCAACGAGAAGGCAAAAAGTTGTATTGTAGTGGTTCATTTTAGCAATTTGGAGCGAGCTTTGATCATCTAAACAGCCTTTCCAAATTGAGCAAGAGGTTTAAAATTAATAATACTTATGGCTACTTTCAGAGAAGTATCTTCTAGGGCTATCAATTATTCAGCAACACCACCCCCTATTTAGTGTCGGAATATAATGCATTTTCACGTTTTTTAGGATTTGATTTTCACAGCACCTCCAAATTACTGTTGAGTTGCAAATTGGTTTGGCAGTTGAGTGTCAAGAAAGTGTATTATGACTTTTGAGTAACTCTATAGTCCGACAAATCTTGAAAAACAAACACAAATATAAAACATTTTATAATAAAACAGAAGGGAAAATATAACCTGATTGATTGAGTATTCCTATTCACTAGTGCTTACATAATTTATGATTTTGACACCACAATTTTGTCATAAAAAGTTTAACACAAAAACTAAAAAAAATAATAATAATGTTTTTTTACTATTTTCTTTCTATAGATAAGATATAGAAATAAAATTTATTTATAATGATATTTTTTCATATTTTTACGAGGTGATAAACAAGATGTTATTTGATTTTAACAAAAATTTAATTAGATTTTACTTCAACACCATTTTTTTTACGATACTCAGATTCGTGAAATTAATAGAAATTCTCGTAAATTAATACACAGTGATGAAGTTTTTATTACTCCCTCATTTGAAATGTTTTTCAATGTTTATATGAAATTTCTGAACAAAATATAATGAAGGGATTTAATGATCAAAATTGATTGAAAAGACTATTTAGATGCAAACGTACCTTTTATTTGGCAATAATAAAAAAAATTTTTTAGTCATATTCGTTTTCATCATAGCCGTCTTCAAACCCAATTACTTCATTTTCTACTTTAATTTTTTCAAATTTTTCTGCTTCTTCGCCACTTTTTGTCTTATCTATGCTTGCTTTTGTTTCCACGTAGGTTAGGTTAGGTTGTATTGACTCTCCAGAAGGACACAATTAGGCTATAGAGCCCATTGTTTCCACGTAACGTGATTTTGAAGTTGTAAGTTACAAAGTTTCACTGGAAAACTGCTTGCTCCTTTTTTAGACTTTTGCCTTAAGCTATCTTTATCTTTGTCCTTATCCTTGTCTTAAGTTTGCACAGGATTTTTTTTCATAAACACATTAAAAACTTAATACATTAAATTTTGCTTGTTAGAAAAAATTTTTTACTGACAAGAACTGACACATACACAAAACAAAATCACACTTTGAGTATGATAGTTAATACTAGTAAATAAAGCACAAACCTTCGCCTTCAATATAAAAAAAGTCATTATTTATGTCAAAAGTCAAGCATCCGTAATAGCAAGTAAATTGCTGCTTACAAAATAGACGGAGGCGAGATTGGAGCAACTCAAGTGACATGTTTGAGATGGAGTGGTCCCCCAACTTTTCCATAAAACAACTTTCAATGCAAAACAAAAAATTTTTTTTACTTTTTCCAGAAATTTTATATGAATACTCCACAATGCGTTTGGTCAATCTGACCAAGAGGTATCCACGGAGATATTTAAAAAAAATTTAAAAATACTTGTTTCTGATTCAAAGTAGGTCTTTCCATAATACATACTGTGATTTGTACGTTAATTTGTACGCATATGATATTATTTTGACCGATCAAAGATTCTCTAGCGAATATATATGTGCGTTTGTGTATACTTGTCGCTATGCTTTACAGTTGCTGATCGTTCTGCAAAATAGAAATTTTCGCTCTTATTTTATTGTTCACTTATGATTGTAAAACCTCGTTTTTGAGGTTCATGAAAGAGGTTCTTTTCTTAATTATATTACATCAGTAATTGCTCGCTTGCAGTATATTGAAAATTTGGCAGCACCACAAAAACAAACGGGATATACCTATGCAACTATCATTTTAAATGGATACAAGTAAAGTTCTTGTAATTAATGTATGGAAAATGTAAAAGACAATAAAGTCTCTTTATAGTAAAATAATATACACTTCTGTCTAACGCCTGTCACATGTTTGGTGGTTTTTCTTTTAGAATACACTTGATTGTGCATTAAATGAAAATTACGTACGTATTTATCTATGTTGTTACTATGTACCTATCTTTGTTTACTACAAAACATACAGGCATAGACTTTTCATTGGTTTTCATTGCAAACAAGAGGTACCACATTAACTTTGTTCAAGCAAATACATACTTTCACAGGGTATTTATTTTTCAAAATAGTTGATTCTAGAAATTCAGATAGGTTGGGCATGTTGACTTGCAGCAATAAATGGCGAGTATTCATTCAATCTTTTGTTTATTGTTTCAAAATCATAGTTTTTCGAATTGTGTTCCCTATCGCACAATATTTGTTTTCTGGTTGGGAGTTAAACCAAAAAATCTGCAATAGACACCAAAATTCGACATCTAGGTTACCTAGGAACCTAAAACTTTTTAATCGATTCAGGTTGCCATGAATTTTGAGAAAATACAAAATCTTTATCATCTAACTGTCAATTTGTATTTTTTGTCGAAATTTTATGTTTTTTCATTTAAAAAAATTGAGTTATTGAGAAAAATCAAGTTATCAAAAGAAAACAGACATAATTTAAATAAGTAAAATGCAACTTTTATTTTATGTTATAATAAATACCTTTATGAAACCAAACTTAATGTACTCAAATATTGGGTTGGCTACTAAATCAGAAGTATGTCTTTTTTAAACTAATACTGCAATTATTTCATACAGTAAAAACTTAAAATAGACATAAAATTAAATTCTTTAAAGAATCAAACAAGTATTCGACTTCTAAAGTGAATACCTTAAATTTTCAAAAATGTCTGTTAAGTAAAAAAAGTAAGCGCTACATTCATAATGAACCAAATAACAAAAGGAATATAGGTCTTACCGAGTGACCCACGACATCTCTCAATTTTTTTTTTATAAATTCGAGACCTGTGAAGCAAATATCTTGAGAACCATAAGTCGAAATGGTTTTGCATTTTTTTGATCGTTTTTACTAGTTTACTAGTACTTCTATAAGGACCACCTCACATGAATGTATTTTTTGGTGCAACTAGTTTTTAACAAAATTTTTCTAAAACCAGTTTTTAATCAAAATTATATAAATGCAATTAACGTCGGAAACCATCTTGATGCAATCGACCATGCATTAGACAAACAGAAATTAAAAATTATATCGAAAATATTCTTTTGTTATTGCAGTATAAACATTACATTATTTTTTTGTATTATGAAAGTCAAAAGGCAGTGAAGAAATGAGAAATATTCACTTATTTCATTTGTGTAATACGTGAAAAAGAAAAACAACTAACCAATTCAAAAGAACATGAATGCTTTTTGATAACACCCTGTTTATTTAAAAACATATACATTCAAACAGTTATTTTTCTTATATATTTTTTGTCCCTTGTAAAATGGTGTTGTTTTCCTACAATATTATATTACATTGTCTCTAGTTTGTACCAATACTCGTACGTTGTAAATAAATTTGATACTTTATTTAAATTAAGATAAAAATTCTAACAATTTGACACACAAGTAAGTAGGTATAATTTGTATTGTAATAGACCAGCTGACTTTTATTTCCTTCTTTTTATACCATATATATATGAAATATACCAAGGTATACTAAGTTTAGTCCCAAGTTTGTAACACTTAAAAATATTGATACTATGAACAAAATTTTGATATAGGTGTTAATAAAATCACCTAATTAGTCCATTTCCGGTTTTCTGTCTGTCTGTCGTCTGTCTG
This sequence comes from Chrysoperla carnea, assembly GCF_905475395.1. NCBI lineage: Eukaryota > Metazoa > Arthropoda > Insecta > Neuroptera > Chrysopidae > Chrysoperla > Chrysoperla carnea. Next base: position 43,543,188 of record NC_058340.1, on the reverse strand, counting down.
TCTGTATGTCATCACGATTACTCAAAAACGAAAAGAGATACCAAAATGAGCAACAAAGGACAATTGGGTCTTGGGTAGGTAGGACTCATCTTGTAAATCGTTAGAGATAGAACAAAAGTTTTAAATAATGTTTCCTATAAAAAAATAAACAACTTTTGTTTGAAACATTTTTTCGTAAACATCACTGTTTACCCATGAAAGCGCAAATTATACACAAAATGTATAGTATGTATTACATGGGAATATCAGTTATACATGTATGACATGTATAAATGTGTAATGTGACAGATTAATCAACACTATCTATACATGGTATTTACAATTAACTCAGTCATTGTTTGTTTTCACTTGTTTAAGTTAATTAAAATAAATTTAATTTTTTATATACTTTTTACCATATAATAGTTGTTTTATTTTTATTTTTATTTTTATTTTTATTCTATTTTATTATTTAAACAGAATATTACATTATTATTACATTATTACATTATTAGAGCCTAGAAAATATTCTATGTAACTAGGCCATAAGCATGAAAGCTATAGAGAGAACAGCTGTAATTATTTCTACATTGTTTAAGTCGTTCGAGAATATGCTGTGAATTTAGGCCACTTCTTTTTATTTTTTACACTCATGATCAATTTTCAGGATAAAAATATTCTAATTTTTCGAGGATATCGAAATTCCGTTTGAGTATTTCAGAGTTATTATGCTAAGAATTTGGGTACCTCATTTCTATCTTGAAAGCGATTGAAAAATCTTTCAATGTTATAGTAGTATATGTTATAGTATAGTTTCTGGAAATTTTTAAAAGTTATTTACATGGATTACATATGAAAACATTTCTTCTTCTTTCGACATGTTCTCCTTTTTTAGAAATTTTATCTTTTTCATGTCTTTTCTCTTACCTGATTATGTGCTGGTTTTGCGCCACTATTTATTTGGGCCACTTGGTATCCCTTTTCGATCGTCAATATTTTAGGACGTTATTTCATCCCACATTTCTTATTTTCCCAATTTTGCCATTATGTGCTCAAACAACCTCGTGGATCCGAAGTAAATATTAATATCGAATTTTTAATCTATCATGAATTAAAACGCGACAATTTTCGTATTCAAAATCCATGAAAATCCATGTAAAAATAGATGCATGTTCTTATTATGGAAGAAATTCTCCATTTATTCAAATAAATGTGTACAAATATTCATTTTATTAAAGTAAGAGTAAAATTTATTATTCATACGTTTTAATTAAACTTAAATATAATATCAATTCATTTATAATGTTAAATTTCTCATCATATACAGAGTGGGTCAGAGAAGATTTCGAAAACGTTTTAAAGAGAAATCCCATCAATGTTTTCAAATGTTCGTTCTCTCACTAGGTCTTTTTTTCTTTTACCTATAATGTTTATTTTTTGTCGTTTTCAAAAACAATGAAGACGTGAATTACTACTGTTAAAGCGAATCCGACAAGGCGTGGCTCAGATCACATTGCCAACGCCTCATGTGGTGAATAATTTGAAGTGTCATCTTCAAAAACTACTCTGGCTAGACGGATTTATTGGATTTAAAACTGAACAAAGAATAATCTACATATACTAAAGTAATAATATTGACATGAAAACACAATAATGAGTGATATATGAGATACTTTATCCTTATTAGTATACAGTCTTATCTTTAATAGTCTTGACCATTCTTAACATATTTTGTCAAGATAATTTCTTTGAAAATGCACTGTTTTCCACAAAATTTTTGTTTGATGAAGTCGAGGCACATTTCTGGCTTATCAAATTCAATAGCTTTCATTACATCCAGACAAAGCATCGGTTTGGCGTGTTTTATGGGTCAGAAGACTCTTCAGAACAATGGCTTTATTGCGAGAACAATTCGGTGATAGGTAAATTTTGCGCTTCGGACACGTTAGTTGGCCGCGTAAATCCCGTTATTTCACAAACCAAATGCACCACTCGAAATACTCGGACGCGGCATCGAGACTTGGAACTGCAGAATAGCCCGTGTTTACCACAGTGACGGATAACATTTGATAATAATTTTATGTGATAATAAAGATAATCCGATAAATTTGATTTTTTTAGTTTTGAAAAAAGTATCCACCTCTGAATAAATCACTCTTTATATTTAGCTTAAATAGAATTTTCCAAAACACACACTTCGCTTTTCGCCCTGTACATATAAATTTGATTCAAACGTGATTGCATGAAATTATCATGAATAATTCAAATAATATTTGCTCCTATAGAAATATGTCAAACGAACTTTATATAAAATAAAAATAGAAAACATGGTGTTGAACGTCGTACAACCTCCATATATAGATACGCATAGAGGATTCTCATAAACATTCAACTCGAGAAAAATAAACCATCTGATTATTTATAGTTTACAATGAAAACGTGTGAATATAAAGACGTGTGGTTTTCGAGCTAATAGTGAGTACAATTAAAGAAACTGCAACTTATAATTTCAGTTTTATTTTGTATAAAAATATATTTATCGATGCTAGCGGATTTCAAGTTCCTTGATTCTGATCTCGAGTTGAGATGCCAATCCTTTACTTATGATTTGTGATAATATATTAAATACAGTTTAAAAATTTTAATTGAAATAAATGACCAGAAATGCATATGCAAAAATATGCTATAAGAAACTTTGCCATCTGACTTCAATTCTCTAGTTCTATATAAAAAACAATTTGAGTATTGTTTTTACAAGCTCTTATTTAACTTGCAATGTTTTCTAGTAATCTTTGGGTTAAAGCTTGAAACTGAATGTTATTGCAGTTATCTTCAACCGATTGAGATTAAATTTTTCATACACGTTTATTTTGAATGATAATTCTTGGTTAACCAAATTACGACAATCTAGATCCAATATGGCGAACTCTCCAGAGGGACGAATATTTATTTTTATGCAGTCTAATGGTATAAGTTTCAAATGAAAAGATTTCTTCTGCTGAGAAGAGTACGAAGAACGAATGTAAATCGGATGACAGTAAATTTTTATAGTAAGCATAAGTTGATTTTCTTATCGTTTCCACATTTATATTTGATATAGATACATAACTATTTTAGTTGAAAATAAAAAAGAATTAAAAAAAAAAGTTTTTAGTGTAATGTAGTAAATAATTATTTCTATGAATCGCTTTTACATAAATATCTGTATTCTTGATATTTTAAATTGAATGCCTACAGTTTTTACAAATAGTCATGAACGAATGAATAGAAATAATTATTTTCTACTTTTGAGAATAATAAAAGCTTGTCCTTTAAAAATAAAATGTGCCGTTGACTATATTTTAATTGTATCAAGTAAACAAACCAAAAAACACCTCAAGATGCTTTATTATTCAAACTAAGTATACATTTTCCAAAAGGCACATTGAGCCCTATGGCCTAAGTGTGTGCCTCGTGGACAGCCAATATAACCTAAAGACAAACAAAATGAATCATCAAATTTTCTCTTGGTTTCTGGCTCATGATTTATATATATAGTACATAGAGGTAAAAACTTTTGTAATTAAATACATTGTTACCTATTACATACAATACAGACAACTTAGCATAAAGTAATTGTTTTAATTTGTATAAAAATTAAAAATGTATAAAAACTTTGAAGTGTTTAATAGACACTTAGGTAATGTTATAAAACATTATTACTTAATAATATAAAATACATTAGCTAAATTTTCTAAAAGTAGTTAAAATTAATTTTTTTTAAACATTATACATCACTCTAAAGATTAAGATCTCATTTAATTCTTTAGTTAACTGGTAAATAGTTTAGGCAAAGTTCATTGACTAAAATTTGAAACGGAAAAAGAAAAGGCATCTGCATTCGATCAATTTTAGCCCCCCGAACTAAAAAATGGGGTGTTGATAAATTGACCGCTATGTGTATTTGTCTGTCCGTCTGTCCGAATATCTGTTTGTGTCACCGTAGCGCCTAAACGGATGAACTGATTTTGATTTTTTTGTTTCGTTTGAAAAGTAATTTAATGGAGAGTGTTTTTAGCTAAGTTTCAAGTGCAAGCTTATGGTACCGTACCCCAAAAAACTAAAAAATTGGTGATGATCTTCAAAATCAACTCAATTTGAAAAAAGCTTTGTAAATCGTACTTAAATCTTAGAAGTTAAATTTAAGTATTAAGTATAATACTTAAGTCTGTAAGTATTGCTTCTAGTATCCTGTCCAGTATTATCAGGATTGATAATTTATTTTTATTTGGTACTTTAATAATATTATCATGAAATATTAGTAATACATACAACAAATGATGTAGTAAATATATATTCTCTAAACCAATACGCACTATTCAATTGAGTATATTTCACTGTAATTTCATTCATTCGTATTTGAATATTCCGTTTCCGATTAATCACTTTAATTTCTTAATTCCACGAAAACTTTGTTCAAGCTTATTATTTAACGAACGTTTATAGAATATAATACGATTGTATTATAAAGTATTATAATTTTTTTATGTTGAAAATAACAATAATATGTTTTTTCATTTTCGGCCATGAAAGTTATAAAATTAACAAAAAACATATGAACGATTCCCAATCTATATATGTAGGACAGAAATTTTTATAAAGTAATTGAGTGCAGAGGTTTAATTTTGTTTACACAATAATCACTAATTCATTAAGTCCAATAAATCCGTATCGGAAGCATGCGGAAGACTGTCACGATAAAACGTAGACATGTTAATAGGTTTTTTAAAATTCTATTTTTTTATCCACAATTTGTAACTTAGCGAGACTAAGAAATAAAATTAGTTTACAAAACTTCAAAAAAACGCTTTATATTACTGTGGATTATATAGTCTTAAGTTTAATAGGATGTTTTATGAGTGTTACAAAAAAACAAAGTGCTTAGAAATCCAAAGTGTATATAAATTTAAGTCATTCTAAAAAGCATAACATAATGTTTTGGAATTAGTGCGGAAAAGCGCCGGGTATTAAAGCTAGTTATAGATATAGTTTTTAACCCCCGAACTTAAAAAAAGGGGTGTTATAAGTTTGACCGCTATGTGTGTGTGTCTGTGTGTTTGTCTGTCTGTGACATCGTAGCGCGTAAATGGATGAACCGATTTGATTTTTTTAGTTTCATTTCAAAGGTAATTTAACGGAGAGTATTATTAGCTAGGTTTCATGTGCGAGCTTAGAGTTTTGTACCCGAAAAAACTAGCAAATTGGCGATTATCATCAAAATCGATTCAGTTTGGAAAAGGCATGACATATAATTTTAACATATAAATAATTACTATGGAAATGAATGGTCAAATAAACCTGACTCAATTCATTTCAAAAAGTGAAATGGTAAAATAATTAGGTAATTCAAAACAAAAATTCAAAAGAACAAAGTCAACTCAAATATTTCAATTTCAATTAAAATATTTCCAAAAAATTCTAACAAAAAATGATAGCTATCTAAGTATCCTTTTCATCTCATATGATGTACTTCACCATCACTTTGATATTGATTAACGAAGAAGTGTTATAAGTTTAAATTGTTTATCTGAACGTCTATGTGTTCCTGACTTGATTGAGAACATTCTATAGCTTAGTTTTCAAAAATCGGTTTTCAAAAAATTAATTGGATTTGTCGGGGGTTTTTTAAATTTTGTAAATTTCACTTATATTCATGTTTAGATTTTACAAGTATTTCTTTGATAAAATTAAAATTATGACGTTAAAGTAGTAAAATTTAAAGTCATGTTTGCATATTATGCTCATTACAATATTATTTGTAAGACACACAAACAAAATGAGAAATATAAGGGAAACTACTATTATACATGATGATTTGATTTGAAAGAAGGCGTCTGAAAATGACTTGATATTTAATTAAATGTTGTCTAGGAAACCTAGTTATACACTTATGTACACTTTAACTAGGTACTACAGCAGTATATTATACTAGGTACTACTACCATATACTTACATACTATTGAATTATATTATAATTTATATATATTCAAGTTTCATATCATACATATAGATATATTCAAGATATATCATCATATGGATTATACCATGTATCTGAAATATATCAAGGTATACTAAGTTTCGTCCGCTTAAAGTTTGTAACGCTTAAAAATATTGATGTTACCAAAAAAATTTTGGTATAGTTCATAAAATCATCTAATTAGTCCATTTCCGGTTGTCAGACTGTCTGTCTGTCATCACAATAACTCAAAAACGAAAAGAGATATCAAGCTGAAATTTTTATAGCGTGCTAAATACGTAAACAGTGAGGTCGAGTTCGTAAATGAGTAACATAAGTCAATTGGGTCTTGTAAATCGTTAGAGATAGAACATAAATTTAAATATAAAAAATGTTCCTTATAAAAAAACGAACAACTTTTGTGAGACCAAAAATTATGCGCAAATTGTATGGTATGTATTATATGGAAATATCAGTTATATATGTGTAACATGTATGTATGTGTTATGTGACAGAGTAATCAACACTGTCTATACATGGTATTTCAACAATTAACTCAGTCAATTGTTTGTTTTCACTTGTTATGGTATATGATAGTCTTCATGTCAAGTTTTAGGGCGAGTTGATAGCTCATAAATGAGTAGGTAAGCTGTTATTAAAGCCTATCATGTATGTGTGAAAATATGTCGAAATATTGTTTTTGAAAATATCATTTTTCGAATGTTACTAAGTTTCTCAAAGAATAAGATATCAATGAAAGTTGTGGCTAAGACAAGGTTTTTCGAATGAATATTACAAAGTATAGGAGGCTCATTTTGCCCAAAAAGGTGTGAACACTTAAATGGGAGAAATATATTTTCAAAAAAGGTATCACCATTTAATTCGGAAATAAGTAATGGCAAATAAGGTGAAGTTTATAACGAAATAGTCTTTATATTTAAAACTGCAATTGCTCAGCGAAGCGGGTGGGTAGAGATTTTTTTCCTTTTTGGGTCAAAATAACCTTATATACTGAGTTTTATCGAAATTGGAGATTAAAAGTTTTTTTCGATTTTTGCAATTTTTTTAAGGGGTACCCCTTTAAAAAAATCGAGAAAAACGCAAAAAAAATATTGTTTTGAATATGATGAAACTCGGTGGATGAGGTAATTTTGACCCAAAAAGAATAAAAGATTAATTTAATGATTGGACCTATAGAAAGTTACAATGTCAGCGAGTATCATGGGCAAAACTTCATTTTCAAAAAAGTTAAAATCCATAAAATTGTGAACGAAAGGGTGAATAAGTGAGGGCTATAACGTGATAGTCTGAAGGAGAAATTTCCCACAAAGCGGGCGGGTATCTGCTAGTTAATAATTAAAAGAAATAATACCTCATACGGATTTGCTTTTATTTCAAATTAAAAATGTAAGAAATCAATTTGAACACTCTATAGTATTAACATTATAAAGACAGATATACAGAATGTTCGATTTTCATTTAGGCATATAAATATCACGAGTATGACAGAGTTCATTAGAGGTGTTATACGAAATTGCAAAAGTGACTTGTATCGTGGCTTATCTGTTGTAGTTCATCTATTCAATTAAGAAACTCCCACTCTCCAAGCGTCTTAAAACTATCTCAACGTATATCGAACCTTCAACACATGTATATAATACCTCTCACTTAGATGCATTTTTTAACGCGCATACTCCGTCATACTCGTGATATTTATGCCTAGACGTAAATCGAACATTCTGTATAAAATCTATCTATTATTAAATGTTTTACTATTATTGCACTTGTAATGATTTGACATCTAATACATCTTATATAGTCGTCTCTACTCTTCACTAACTTATTGTATTGAGAAACAACACTTGAAACTTTACTATTGTATATTATTTTATTCGGAGAATATGATTTTAGAGCTTTATTTTAAAATAATCTTATTATACTGCATGAAGTTCTTCAACAAGTTGCTTTTATACAAATAGTTGCTGCCATTGTTTGTTATAATTCGAAATATTCGGAATTGAATAAGAAAGATGGATCCTTTCCAAAGTTAAGCATCGTTTGTTGCTTTGAAAAAAATGTAAGTATTATGACGTAAGTGCAAGACGTGTGAACAGTATTAACAATTAACAATTGACAGTGTCGCATTAAAGATGAAGAAAGACACTAACGAAGAAATTAGCTAAACTTTAAACTCAGCCTACTACAAATTGACAATAGAGCCGATTTCTAATATTTTGCCTAGCGTCAGAGATGGTTAGAGATATCCAAAAAAATAACAGAAAACTTGCTTAGAGTATTTGTTTATACCCACTTATCGATTTTATGAAAAAATTTAATTTGTCCACACTCATAATTATTACAAATTTATTTAAAAATTGGAATACATAACACTATTAAGTTATCAATTTGTCCAATTTTTACATTCCATAGACCACTAGTTATTAAAGTTTATTTTTTAATTTTATAACTAGTGTGCTATGGAATGTAAAAACTGGACAAATTGATAATTTAATGTTGTTATATATTCAAATATTTCAATAAACTTGTAATAGTTTTGAATGTAGACCAAATATGTATATGTATAAAAAAATATTCTAAGCAACTTTACCTTAAGTTTTTTTTTCGATATCTCTAATCATCTCAGATGCTAGGCAAAGTATTTCGAATTGGCCACATTTTTCAGTTTGCACTAGGCTATCCTAAATTAACCAAGATTTTGGATTATGACACATGGGATAGAATTGAACAAGAAAAATTGTAGGATCTTTTATGTTTTTATTTAAACCTATTTGAAATATTCAATTGAGTATTAATTTCATAATTACACGAAAATTTTTCGAGTTTTTATAGAATTTAATACGATTATATCATAAAGTATTAAAATTTTATAGCGAATATACGAAAATTTAATTTTGAAGAAAAATATTATTTTGTACTATTATTGAATTGATTCTTGTAGTACGATTTTAATTAAAAATGTTTTGAAAATATTCGATGTTGAAAATAACAATAAAATATTTTTTAATTTTCAGCCTGAAAATTTGTGAAATTAACAAAAAACATATGAACGATTCCTAACCTCTGTACGTAGAACAAAAATTTGTATAAAGTGATTGACTTCAGAGGTTTGATTTTGTTAATACAATAATCAATAATATAATTCATTTAGTCCAATAAATGAGATGAAACTCTGATGACTCTGAACGCCATGCATATCAATTTTTGGCAAGGGTGGAAAAATGGTCATCTCATGAAATAGTATAGAAACGTTATCTCTAAAAATCAAATTTTGTATACTAATGGCACTGTGTTAATGATGTATTCAGGGGATCTTTACGAAGATTACAATCGTTATTGCGTTAGTGTTTGAGATAAAAATTTTGCCATAAGACAAGCTCACATACTTACATACATCTTTTAACCCCCGAAATAAAAAAGGGGCTGTTATAAGTTCGACCGATATGTGTGTGTGTGTGTCTATCTGTGGCATCGTAGCGCCTAAACGGATGAACCGATTTGGGTTTCGTTTGTTTCGTTTGATAGGTAATTTAATGGAGTGTGTTCTCAGCTATGTTTCAAGTGCGAGTTTAGGTATCCGTATCCGAGACAACTAAAAAATATGCTAAGATCCTCAAAAATTGGTTCACTTTAGTGAAGACTCTAAGGAAAAAGGTCATTTAACGGAGAGGGTTCTTAGATATGTTTTAAATGCGAGTTTTGGATTCTTTACCGGAAAAATTTGTCGTACGTTTTTTAAATTTTGTTTTCACTTGTTTAAATCGTGTCTCAATCTGAAATCATAAAGTTTTCGATTATGCTTTTCTAGATGTAGTTAATAATTATCTATGTGTTTAAAAAAACCTGCAGTCGCCGTGTCTTGAAGCAATAGTTTGTGATTTGAAGTACTTAGCAATTTTAGTAGAGTCCAAATAAAAAAATTAATGTGTAGATATGGACGTAAAAATATTTAGTGAATATGAAAAATAAAATTATAATTAAAAATAATAATTAAAATCGTATCCAATTAAAAAAGATACGTTTCAACAATTTTTTTGTCAAAAAATCAGTGTATTTTTTACATAAAACTTTTCTCATAATATACATATAATCATACAACTCAAAATTAATAAATAAAAAATTTTTTTTTAATATTATTGAAAAGGTTGTTTATGATATTCGCTGAAAGCAAGCGAAAAAATATATAAATTAATAAATTTAATAATTTTCAAATTAAAAAATATATTTTACCCTCATCCATGCAATATAAGGAAATAAATAAGGATGAAATAAACAGAAAAAATATCCCTATATATATACCCTCAACAAACATTTGTTACAAAGTTAATTTGAAGCACCGACATATTATATTAAATGTTAATAATTTATTATTTAATAAAATTATTTCAATATAATAAATTATTATTATCATTATTTTTATTATTCAATTTGCAGGTAAACGTTCATCGAAAGTTTACCCTCACATTACCTTTACGAAGTGTTTTATAAAAAGAGCACTGAAAGAGCACGTAGAACAAAAAGTGGATTAAATTACACTAGCGATCAGACTCACCAGCAAAAAACTTCCACCTAGGCGGAAATTCTATCTATTGGATTTAAATCTTACCATAAATTAAGCTCTTTTTTATTTGTTTTCCAGCAATAAATATTTTAGAGGAATCTTAGCCAAGTCTCGTCTCAAGCCAAAGAGAACTTTAGTAATTATTTCGGTCAATTCCTAGTTTTCGAATAATTGAATGAAATAATCCCTAAATCATTACATATTAATTTTGTACCTACCAAAGTTGCACTACGTCTCTTCCAGAAATAGAGAATTTTACTAACTATTATGCAAATTATTATCTCATTATTTTGGATATTTTGATAAAATTTTTGTGAAAAATGCTCCGTTCTCAAAAGTTTCAAAAAAATTTTACTTCTTGAAAGAGCAATAGCTATAATTAAACACGAATTGCTTGCTATAAACAGACATTATCGCATTTATACCCTTAAGCAATTTTTTCATTTGTTTGGATATTATTATACTGGACATTTAAAATCTGACCCTAAATGTTCATGGTTACAGGAAGTTTCTGGTAAAATGTATGAAAATTTATACTAACCATTTTTGCATTGAATTGATGTAGTAATTTTTTAGTGAATAATCCCAAAGTTAACTAAGATAAATTGAAAAAAAGCTTGTTTGGATCAAATTAATTTTTATCACTAAGTTTCTGGGAAAATTATTGCCTGCATTTAAACTTTTTTGTGTAAAAAACTCCGTGTGTAAATTTATCAAAACGTATTTGAAATATCGTGCAGTACTCAACCGTATGAATTTCGAGAGTGTCAACATCTAAATTGAGTTTCTGAAAGCTCAAAAATAGAAGTGGAGACCATTTCTTTCTCTAGCAAGTTGTAATCGTTGACAAAATTATCCTATAAAATGCTTCTCTCAATGTGTGCCACAAATTCCACATGGGTGGAATTGCAAATAAAATCTACTATGGTACAAACACAAAAAAAGCTTAGCTCTTGCTACAATGTTAGAGGTATGTAATATGTATCACATTATTAATGCCCTAAAGCATGATATTGATGCTTGTTTACTTGTTTTAATATAGTTACAACTTATTTTCAATGGATACAATATTTAACACCGGAAACTATTACATCTATATAGACTAAGCGCACATATCATAGGTCTACAACCAGACGTAGTATTCAATAGTCATTTCATAAAGGTTAGAAATTTGAGAGAATGTAAGGATATGCCAACAACTTTTTCTACACAAAAATTTTCGTTCAAGTTTAAAATAGATTACTATTTATAAAGGAGAATATTCAAATAAGAAGATAATTTCACAAAATGATTATTGTATTTTTTATTTAATTTTAATATAGCCTCGCAATCATAAATTTTCCAGATGCGCTACAAAAGAAATCCTCGACTACAAAGGTTTCTTAGAGAAATAATTTATTAGCAATGACCTTGACTAGAAAGTTTCAAATTATCGGCCGTTTTAAAAATGTTGCCTAATTCTGCTCCCGGTCTTGTATCTATTACGCTGATATTAAACGATATGCTCTAATAACAGACTTATTATTATTTTCCAATATCCTGGACATGTGGAACATAGCACCCACTCATTCAGAGCAATAGGTATGCAATTCTATGTAATCTATATAGATAGATTTGAGTTTGACCACCCGTCTCCAATAAAACGAGATATGTAGTTGAGATAAACAATTATTCATATAAAAATTGGTCTGTTTTATTTAACAGCATTCATTTTGAACACTCAATAAAAAAAATAAGATCTATTTACTTAACGCTGCTAACAAAAAGATTGTCCCAACTCATACTAAGGCAGCAAAAACGTTTTACTACACTGTAAAACTATAAAATTGTGATCGCGCAGCCACAACGTCATGCTATACTTCTTATTTCAATTTTCATTCTGATGGATCACAATGAACATTCTTGAACATATATGCAGAATAAATTTGTAAAAGATACATCAAAGTGCAACCTCAATCTTAGCCTATTTTATCGCGGAGTAGGAATCCGGGAGAACGATTGAACTGCGACATATTGCGATATACAACAGTATCATAACCCTTTAGGTAAGGGTCCTACCCCTGGCGTTACTTTGAATCCAACAAAGTACAATAAATCAAACTTGTTGCAGTACAAAATGTATTGTAACTGCTAATTCGAACTCCTAATTTCTAATTTAATCTACACTAACCTGGACTTTGAGATATTACCCAGCTACCTATAATTGAGAAACTGCTGCTGCAAGGATGTGAAATTAAAATCTCTCAGTTAATTTATAAACTGAGATGAATCAAATTCCCAAATAAAAATTTTTGTTTAAATCGTTCTCGACCACTTGGATACAAAAAAGTTTATAGCGTTTTAAAATTAATCAATGTCTGAAGAATTATCTCGCAGTGTCTTACATTTTTTTGGATCCAGACATTATATAAGTTAAAACCGTCTTGCCTTAAGGGAAAAATACGTCATTGATGGTGATAAACTCATAGCAGTGTAAATAATATCGTACATTTTGGTCGAATAATCTAATTGCATTCTAGAACGTATTTTTTTACTTTTTTTTTATTATTAGCAGTGATTATTTTTTAAAGCATCATTAAAATGATATTAATTATATTAAAAAATAACTTGACTTGAATATTATAAAAAGATTTATTGATTTCGAATTTGTTGCATGAAAACGAATACTATAAAAAAAACGAAGTGTTTTATGGGGTTTTTATGCTGAAAACTGTGTTTTTGTCAAACTATTGACCTTAAAAAAAATTACAAGACAGCAATGTTGTTTAGCGGAAAGTTTATTATCGGTATATAATTTTTTAGTCTTAAAACTTTTTTCCACTTCGGAAAGTTGATAATACGTATTTGTACGTTTGCTGACATTTTACCTCGTAAACTGCGAACTCCTGAATAATATTTCAGTTCTTCTGTTAAGTATTTTAACTAAACAAAAATAGAATACATATATATTCAATTTTTTACAGTATTTATATCGTATTTATGTTTAGTTTTTTTTTTAGAACCTTACTAATATAAAAAAAATCCGCTTGGACTAAGCATCATTGTTGGGATGAATTAATAGGTATCTCAATCAGTGTTTTTGATATGTTTCACAAGTTCTAATAAAGGAAAAAGTATTTTTAAAAACAAGTTAATAATTTAAATTTTTTTCGTAATTGCATACAATGAGGGTAGAATAATTTTACAAGCTTGCAATGTATGTATGTAACTATATTTTTTTGGGTGAGATCTTGACTATTTGTGAAAGCTTGAGGCGCTTCGAACATTCTTGATTTTTAAATTTAACGCCTTCAAATTATTTTTTACTATAATAAATACTGTCCCTTAAAAAAATTTTATTAAAATTTTTAAAATATGAAACGAATCCATTAAATTATACTAAACAAAAAAAAAATGCATTGACGGTATTAAAAATTGTCACTCATAAATAATTTAGGCTATTGTTCAACTAATTTGTAGTGACTCGATTGTGGATAAACCAAAAAATGTATAACTAACCAAGTATGACAATTAATCACTAGGCCAAAACTGTATAAGTATTACTTTGAGTATCCTTTGTATATGACTTAATGTTCAAAAGTATCATCTCACAGAAATACTAGGAATTCGAAATTTTAATTTTAACAACATGTTTAGTCGTTCAACATGTGATTTGTGTCCTGTCTATGGCATCGTAGATCCTAAACGAATTAACTGATTTTTTTTTTGAGAGGTATTTTGATAAAGAATGTTTTAGCTTTGTTTAAAGCGCAAGTTTAGCATCCCGAGTCCGAAACAACTAAAAAAAAACTTAATAATCTCCAAACGACAGTTTTCTTGAAATAAAGCTAAAAACACTATTGATCAATTATCTTCCAAAGAAGCAAAAACACAAAATCAGTTCATCCGTTTATTAGCTTCGATGCTTCAAACGAATAGGAACCAATTTTGATTTTTGTTTTTAAAGTTTTTTAACGGAAAGGGTTTTTAGCTGTATTTCAAGTGAGAGTTTAGGCTTTCGTGCCCTAAACTACTAGGAAAGAGGTGATGATCTTCAAACAGTTGAGCAGATTTTCTTGAAATATAGCTAAGAGCACTATCGATCAAATTACCTTTCACACAAAAACCAAAAATCAAAATCGGTTCATCCCTTTAGTAGTTAAAATGTCACAAACGAATCGACCATACTTGATTTTTGTCCAGAATTCTTTTAATTTTTAGTTTATTTGTTATACATTCAATGTCCAAATAATAAAAAAAAATTCCTAGAGACGATTATACGATAATCGTTCAACGATTAAACCATTGTTTTGCAGTTATTATGTTCATATGTGCAAAAAATTATAGTAGTAGCGAAATGTTGAACACTTAAACAATATCCGTATTATCACCTCTCTCAACTCAACTCCTGGAAAAATTAAGGATAAGAAAGCTGTTGCTCATAACAAATAAACTAAAAAGATTTTTTCTATCCTTGGAAGAAAAGAAATCAACATTGAAAGTGTTGAATAGAATTGAAGTTTTACTGAATAAATCGGAGCCTTTTACTTTCCAACAGGTTTTCCACACACGTACAAAATATGGACATATTCAGTATTATATGCATGTTAAACATTTATAGCCCTATAAAAACCGGATACAAACACTTGTTTGTAAAAATTGGTGAAGGCATTAGTTACTGAAATGGTTCTAAAGATTTAGTTTTACGTTAGTATTTATATCACATTAAGGTGACAAAATTTTTTGTAAGTTATTTTTTACAGTTTAAAAGATGTTGTTTGCCATACTCAGCATGCTATGGCTTATCGTTTAAAGAATTACTAGCGTTACAGGAAGACTGTAATTCAGAGGGATCACGAGCTGTCAGTCTAATACAGTCCAATTGTTTCAATCAGGTTTCACAGTGAAATATTTAACATTGTGAAGATCGACAATTTGAGCCTGAGCGTTACCACTTTACTCCAAAAAATTTATTATTGAAGAACTTCCAGATATCATTCCAAAAAAGACTCTCAAAACTAAGCGGAGAAATTACTAAGGTTTTATTGGAACAGTTACATTGATTCAAAACATTTAAATGCACTCATTTGGATTCATCTGCATGGTACTTCAGTTCATCGAAATCGCTTGTCCATATTTTTTAATTTATACAAGAATGAAATTGTTATTTGCTTATACACTAAAGATATAAGATTCGATGACGTATAGGGCTAATGCTGCTGGTTGATGATTACTAAACATAGCATGAAGTAACTCATCACTAGAATAATTTCTAAGTATACAGAAAAATCGATACTCAGAGGGAATTTCCCAAGCTCTTGGGCCATAATGTATTTAAAACTGAAGTATTTTAAGCGAAGTGTCTAGGCGAATATACAAGCAGTTGTAGTTGTACCTTTGTTTCACTACCATATCATTTATTATCAAATAATCGGTACGGAACACGGATTTCGATTGATTCTCTCATTGATATACTAAATATTCTACAATAGATAAAATGAGGGTTTAGTAGTTGACTATAATTCAGGTCAACATCATTTAGCCTTTAGTATGTTGTAACTACAATTTATAATGAAAACTATTATGCAGATGAATTCAAATAAAATTTAACTATTTTATTATTACACTAAAAAAGAATCTGGTTTGAGTGCTACTAAACCTCCATACACAACATAAAAAACTGTAGATATAAGGCTGTTATGTACAAATTTAAACATTCTTTGATTGATGTGCAATTTTATAATTTTTATAAGAATCTTCTAAAATATTTATTGGTGAAATTTATAATAAAAAAAGCGGTTTTCCAGATACGAATAGTTAAAGTGACAATTTAATTTCAAGCTATGATTCTATCCTTTTCTCTATTGATTTGAAATTTGTATGTGTTATAGGTACTATCCATATTTATCTGTCCTGGATACTTACATTTTAACCCGGTGGTTGCAACATTAAAGGCGTTATAACTTAATAAATATTTATTTTTGAAAAAAAAGTTAAAGGAAATTTGTAGATTTAAAAGTTAAGTTACTACCATTTTCTTGTTTAAACAAATATAAGAAGAGATATCGGTCAAATAGTCAATAAGTAAATCATCATAGTCGTATAATTTATAAACGGTTAGTGATACAAAAAAAAAATTGCTCTACAAAAAACGCAGGTAACTTAATTATCTACAATAAAGTTTATTACTATTTTTGGTCTAAAGTGTACGGTTATAGAAACATAGCCGTGGTATAACGGTTTTCCTTAAAATGGAGGCCCTTCCCCGCAAATTTTTGTAAGGATTTTGTCTATTTACATTCACTACGTGATACTGAACCTTTTTAAATAAAAAAATAAAAATATCTCCTGTGATTTAGTGCATTATGTACAAGAGTAACTAGCTTCTATAGAACCTGTATTATACCTTTTATTAGAATATACAGAGGTTTAGAAAGTACTTCATAGCTTTTATGTTTACAACACCGCATTTATTTCAACGTTACTGCATTTAATACACGTACAGAGATAGTAATAGTTAAATATGTAACGCTTCATTTAAAATTTCCACTTAAATAGTACCTGAAAGCATGAAGAATAAATTGATAAAAATATAACATTGATCGTTTCAAACATTTATTTATTTTTGAATAAGTTAAAATACATTTCCTATTTTTCAAGTATAACTAAATAAGATCTATGGAATCGATATGTGCAATCACATTGAACAATGTGAACTTTTCAACCATTGAGATTTTACCTTTACATAATCCAGAACTTGATGTCCTAGGCGCTTGTAGGGGTGCCAACAAAGAACTCATTGCCATTGATAAGTACACCTAAAGAAATTGTTTTTGGACTTCATTTTGATTAGTTTAATAAGACTTTTGTCTACCTATATTTTTGTGAGTTGTGCGTTCGCTTTCATATGACTCGGAAAGTTTTTGATTCAATTTGACTGACATCTGCATTTTTTGTTAATCTATTGATTACGACTCTGAATTAAAGAGGATGTTTATTGTCCGACAATTTGAAAATTATTAATTTCTGAAATATTTAAATTGTCTTACAACACACTATCCTCGTTTATATTGTGTCGGCCTGATTGGAAACGGATCCATTCGTTTTATATTATTAAGGGTAATTTTAAATTGGTACCAGTAGGGGATAGATAATATAAAAAGGAGTCTCTAACCACTTACAAAAGCTATAAGAATACAGCCTCAACTTTTTTATCTTAGTCTATGCCTGGATGGAATTTCTTTCTTTATTTTTTTACCTTCTTGTACAAAATCAATGCAGTACTCGTGAAAAAGTCGGTGTTGACTTTTCAAACTACATATATATAGAAGTGTTTTTGAAAATGTCATTTTTGCTTTAGACATTTCAAAACGTTAATATAGTTATCATATAATTTTTCATTTCGTTTTTCTGTATGAAAATAGTAATTTTATATTACAAAGTTGATAAAATTAAAATTTACTTTTTCACAGAAACTCTTTTTTCTAACGAATAACGACATTAATTCTTGATAAAGTTGTGACACTTGGCAAAAAAATTTTACCTTTGTATTTTTTCATAAAAGGAATTTCTCTTTGATCTTGTTTTCTAAAAAAAAATCTACGTCAAAATAAAATCATAATCAACATAATATACATATATTATTAACAATTGAAAAAGGAAACGATATTTTTTTTCTGTTATACTATGGAAAAAAGTTTTTTTATGCATGAATAAATTAGTTAAATTTGTATGTGTGTGTGAGTCTGTTCTTGTTAAAAATTTTATTTAATCATTTTTATTAATTTATCGTGATAGAAAGTTTTTTTCCAAAAGTTTAAATGGTAGGCAATGCTAAAGCGTTGAGATTGCGCAAATTTTAAAAGTATTTATGTACTTGTGTGAGTGTTTATATGTCTGTGGATAAACCATCTGTCTTGCCCAAACAAATTATTTGATCGATTATTTATTAATAGTGTTTTATAAGAAATCGATTAATATTAGAGATATTTTTTTTTTTAGGAAATTATATTAGAGATTTTTTTTTTTTCTCAAATTATACATTAGCAGTAATTTGAAATTCAGTTTTGACTTTTTTATCTTTAATTTCACGAACTCATGACTGAAAGCTTAGAATTTATTGTTATTTAATAAAAAAATCCAAATATATAACATAAGTTTTAAAAAATAAACGTCACTTTAAATTTAACCCCAATGTTTTCACAAAAGGGGTTTAAAAAAAATCGAATTATTTATTATAACGTAAAGATTGTATTACTGCTATTTTTAATTTGATCACGATCTCTTCATCTTTAATATTTACAAAGATAGTTTAAGATTTTAATGTTCCATCTCCATAACATTATTTTGAATTGATAAATTGAATTAAGTCGATAGATTATACTAAATCTGAAAATTATTGATCTGATCTCAAAAAATGATATACACAAAACTTGTTTTACCTGAAAGTAATGCTTACTATAATACAAGAGCCGAGTAAGGGTCGACCTTCACCCATCTACTTACCAAATGAAAGACATTTTTTATGAAACTTAAAATATTTTTAAAAAAACGAGAGAAATAGGACACCCGGTAGGAACTATATTCCTTTCGTTCCTGGGTACATTATAAATGTAGCTAAGATTTTTATTGATAAGATATTTTTCTGATAATTTAAGGTATTAATCTTATAAGTCAAAAACTTGTTTGAATCTTTAAAGAATTAAATTTTATAGCTACTTTTAGTTTTTACTGTATGAGTTAATTGTAATATTAGAAAAATGATATAGGTACTTCTAATTTAATATACAACCCAATATATGCGTACATTATGTTTGGTTTGATCAGGATATAATATATTTATCGATATTTCGTGGAAAATTATATACCACCGTATTTCAATAAAAGAAAATAGGCGGCAAATCCCGTTATACAAGGAAGTAAATAAAAAACTCTTTGTATTTTCACCAAAAATAGTCTTGACCACATTTTTGTAGCAACCCAGTATAGAGATATTTGTTAATATTTAACATTTCATAAAAAATAATTTTCATTCATTATATCTGTTTACTGTAAAGGTCAACCCTAATTCGGCTCTTAGACTTCTTTAAAATTATTTTTTGAAAGTTCCGTTTGCATATTAAAATGAGAGAGGAAATACTTTTGTGCTATATTATTATTTAATATATCTAACAGAAACATTCCATCCTTTAAAACGGAAATAAGGACGCTTTTCAAAAGAAATTATTATACAAATTTTGAATAGATGTCAATAACGTTTCACTTGACACACACGTCACATTTTACCTATTACGATGTTAGCTTTTTTCTAGATTTATTATTAGGGTATAAAATATGTCTTCCGCATTCAATTTCATAAAACGATTGATCTTAAAACATTCAAGAAAATTAAAGAAATTATAATCTCTTGAAATATGTTCCACTAAATCAATATTTAACTGGTAGATTAAATAATTGGTAGATTAATTATTTAGTAGATTAAATAATTGGAGGTTGGAAGTTGATCAAATTCTTAAAATCTTGGGCATTACATTTGGCTGGTATCATGTGTCACAAAAATTGATATAAAATACCTACGCTTACGATTTAACAAAATTTATACATAAGTGGCTAATTTTAAATTAAAAGTTTTATCATGTTAATGAAAAACCCCGTTTTCTAAAAGAATATTATTTGTTTAAATTTATTTCTTGTATGAATAAAACTTAATGTAAATTTTTTGTGATTCAAAAAAAAAAAAAAAATACAAGAATTTTTGAATTCAATTATACGTAATTTTTTGTGAAGTTTCTTTCACAATATTTATATAAACTTTTTGTTTATAAAGAAAATAAATTGTATAAATTATTATTAAACATGTTTATTTATGTTACTTCGAAGAAATTTTTAATTTGCTGTTATTTTCTAAAATCTATAATATTCAATGATAAAATTCTAGATAATGGTCTTAAATTGTATTATCCAATAAAAAGGCTAAATTATACCATTTTTCTATATCTTACCATTTAATGGATGTTTTAAAAGAACTGAGGGAATGTATCATAAAGGAGCTTTTATAATAGGTACCTTATAAGCCAATTTTTGCCAACCGATCAAACTTTTTTTTAGACATATCTTATACATTTAAAAATTGTAATAAGTGTGGTCTTTAACGGTTGATCTAATCAATCATTTAAAGCTTACGAACTCTTTTCCTTGTTGGTACAGATATTTGTTGATTATTAACCAGTCCCTCTTGTACTAGAAAAGATCTTTTGTTCTGAATTAACCTTTCGATATGTGCATGATAACTTTTTCCGCAAATTTTAACGTTTGCAAATTAGTATGGTAACATGAGCTGACTGTTTATATTTCAAAATGTAACCATTAAAAAAAATTATTTAAGAATTCCTGGTCACCAATTTTTTTTTTACCAAAAAAGAGTAACACTTATCTTGAGGGTAGAGCGACGCTTTTATCAAAGTGAACAACGATTATTTTCATATTTTAAAGCTATACGTTTACAGTTGAATATTATCTTTTTGAACTGGTTGATTCACCACCATTCTACAATTTCTGTTGATTTTGAGGCTCTACCTAAAAGAGGAATTTATATTTTGTTCAGTTATAGATTTCGGGTCATGAATCTGTGATTATTTAACCGTATCGAAAGTGTTGGTTATACATTTTTCAACCCTTCAAGCTCTTTTAAACTTTCTAAATTTTCTGTTCAGACAGTTTGCTTTGACAAGAGGCAAAATTTGACTTACATCAACTGGAAAAGTCTGGTATGTTCGGACCAGCTTCGTTCTCAGCAAGTTTTTACTGAGAGACAATTAATATTTTTTGATTTTTCCCATATAAGTACAAATGTTTACTGTCTATTTAGATAACATTGAATTCAAATTCAAATTGTTTGCGCCGTGAAAATATCAATTTTATTTGCAGTCTTTAACGAGTGAAAGTGGGTGAAAATCCCTATAAGATAATAAAAAAAAGCTCAAACTCTACTTCTCATTACTATTGTATTACTTATACAGTTTATCACTTGCCAACGGGCATTAAATTATAAAAATACTAGCTGTTTCCCGCCCGCTTTGCGTGGCGTAAAATATACCCGCTTTGCTGGGCAACATCCCCACTTGCACCCCTCCCTCCACATTTCCTTGCGTTGGATAACAGTTTTGTAATGTACACGTCATGCTCTTTTATTTTATACCCCACTTAGGTATATTTGTAAATATTCGATATTTCCTTCCCACTTTCTCGCTACAACTTTCTACCATCCGAAGGTTAAAAAAATTTCTTAATGTAATTTAAAACATTCTGACCAAGTTTTGAACTATTAAAAGCCATAATTTAAAAATATGAATTTTTTATTCATGAACACCCCCGCAACCCCCCTTGTGGGTGGAATTTCGTAAAATCCGTTCTTAGCTGACCTCTACTTGGCAAAAGGAATATTCCTGCCAAATTTCAAGTCTCTAGGTCTTATAGTTCCAGAGATATCGTGATGAGTGACTATCTATATCTATAGAAAGTCTCCTATATATTTATAGATTTCAAAATAAACTATTGTATATTGATACATAACTATACCGATTTAGTAAAATATTTGCACAATATTAGATCTGTCTAAATAATGTCATATTTCATACTATAGCCATATGCATACTAAAGCTATTTCTATTTTATCCCGGAAACACAGTTATCCTGATAATGTTTCCTCTAAAAGATATGTGATTATACATCTATCCTTTATTATTATGTACCTACATAAAATATATATACTAAACAAATAAAATATATGATATAGTTTTAGTTTATAGATAATACATTTTCTTGTGAATAAATTTTCGAAAAAACTATTACGGAAATTAAAAATATAGAATAAATATTTTATAATGCTTGTAGTAGTCTTTCCTTAACATCATCTATGCCATTTTAAATTGAAAATATGTTTGCTACAATGTCGCTAGACAGATTTTAAAGGGTCTTCGACATTGCAAATTTTTTGACAAATATCTTTGAATTTTTTAACCGACGGAATTGGAGAAAAGGCTCTTAATTCAACCTGTATATCTTAATTTTAGTCCGATTTCGATCATTCTTTTTTAATTGGTTAGGGTATACTTTGAAGTGAGTACCTCCTTTGGTATTGATTTTAAATTACCGACTTTAATAACTTCCCTGTTAGGAATTATGCTTTGACGCAATTCCCTCTGCGATATAGAGAACTAAAAATCACCATATTTTATTGTCCCAAGTATTTTGTTTCGAAGCAATACAACGTGAAAGGAGGTAGAGCACTAGGGAGCCATCTTGCCCTAGACCGCAATCCAGGACAATTAAGATAGTTGTGAAAAAGATACGGAATAGGAAAAACTTTAAAAATCTTTACTTAACGCAGTTCAATCGTGAATGAGCTTTTCTTACTAATTCAATGAAATTAAAACTTCATAATTAGCATTTTTTGAAAAACAACGTATTGAAACACTCATTTATGGCGATGTTGTTTTTACCAACAAAACTTATAAATTTTCAGTTTGTGTGTGTATGAGTTGAATTAATCTATTCGTTGTGTGCGTAGTCATGGTAGGGATAATAAAATCGATGCCAGCGCTTTAAGTGAAAAATTTTTGAGATAAAGGGGGCTCTTATGACTAATTTGCAATTCTTTACATGTTAATGATATAGAAACTGTCAAATTAAAATGATTGAAAAACACTAATTAATTAAACTTAATGCATTAAAAATTGTGAAAATAAGAAATCAAATTGTACAAATATTATTTTTCAAATGTAAATTATCATAATTATTTATTTAAATTTGTGAAACAAGAATATTAAATTTTAAATGTAAGTTTTCAATGCAATCCACACAATTATATATGCATCCATACAATTCTATAATTAAAGTAGTGTATCGTTGTCATGGAAACGAAACTCACACACGAAGCGAATAGACAATGTCTTAGTAATACAATACTTTTTAGTATTATATACTTTTTTCAAAAATAATGCATAAGAGCATATATCGCATGTATATGAGCATGTTTTTATAGACTTGACTATAACAATTGTTTTACCTTCACTTCAATTTTTAACCCCCGAACTAAAAAAAAGGGGTGTTATAAGTTTTACCGCTATGTGTGTGTGCCTGTCTGTGTGTCTGTCTGTGCCATCGCAGCGCCTAAACGGATGACCGGATTTTAATTTTTTTGGTGTAGCTTGAAGGTAATATAACGGAAAGTTATTATATATCTTTCAAGTGCGAGTTTAGGGTTTCATACCTGAAAAAATTGTCGGGGTTTTTTGAAATTTTGTAAATTTGACTTGTAGGTTCAAAGGGAAACAACTTTGAACCCACAATTTCTATAAAAATATGTACTGTTAGCGGACTAGAATAGACTAAAATCATGATTTCAGTTTATTCCAAAATATGAAATTAGTGACGCCTAGATCGGAATCATTTTTTCGAAGATTGTATCGGTCAATAAACACTTTTTGATTTTTCAACAGGATTCAGGTACTATATATAATAATATTTGTATAAATACATTTAAATGAATTACTTACTATATTTAAATAATATACATAGTATATACATACACAGGTACGTTTTACAAATGCATTTTCTGCAATGCGTCATTGTGCATGAACGTAGATATAAACATAATATGTGAATACCATAATTGTTTCAACTTCAGTTGATAGACTGTTGATAGAATAGAGGAGAAGCATTTAGTATACCCATGCATAAAGGCTACACGCAGAATATTTTTTATACTATGTATATATGAAATATATCAAGGTATACTAAGTCCATTTTCGGTTGTCCATTCGAATTTCTGTTCGTTCGTCTGTCTGTGTACACGATAACTCAAAAACGAAAAGAGATATCAAGTTGAAATTACTATAGCGTGATCATGACGTGAAAAGGGTCGTGATGTGTATTGCTAGAGATAGAACAAAATTTGAAAAGTAAAAAATGTTCCTTACAAAATATAAACAACTTTAATTTGAAATATTTTGTCGTAAACATCACTGTTTACTCGTGGGAGCGCAAATTAGCTTAGAAACATTATATAGTATGTATATACAGGTATTTGTGTGCAAACTATAGTTTATGGACGAAGCAAATATTTCGATCGAACAGCTAAGCACTAGGTTAGATGAATAATCATATCTCCGTGTATTAATATATTATACTATATTAAACATTTATTATTATTCCATTTTGAAATAATGTTTAATGTATTTATATATTTTTTATGAAAATGTTACTTTTTGTTTATGTAAATGTTATTATTCATTGTTAATAATTGAGTATTAGTGCTATTATTGTTGATTTTACAAACAATTATTATAGGTACTTACTCTAATTTAATGGAGTAAATACTTACTCTTTAATACGTTTGCTTTTGTATACCTTTCATATGTGGATAAGAATAATTTCATTTCAAAATTGACATTTTAAAGTTTTATGCTAACTCTCTTTCAGTTATGCGTATTCAATCTTTGAAGATTGTACGATCGCCAGGACAATTTTGGATCAAAGCTTGATTTTTATATGTAGTTGAAATAAGTCTAAATAAATTCCGATAATTTAAGTAAATATACGACTTCAAAAGTAAGCACAATTTACATTGGTCTTATGGGAAAACGGTAGATGAATGATAATGTTTTCATAGGTTTCCCAAAACTAGTCGGTGAAAATTAAAAAACAATTATTTAAATTAATGTTAAAGTCTTAATAAATTAATGAAAACAAAAAATGATAGAATTATGTGAATTATGTTATAACTTGACAATATAAGACGTATAAGACGAAAAGTACGAATAAAATTTCTCGATATCTGGAGTAATTTTCCTTTGTGCTCGTACATCGCTAAAGAATTACACGTTCCATATTTGCATAACTATTAACTTTAACCAAAGAAGTATAGGTTACTTTCTAATAAATATTCAATTTATATATTTGTTCATGATGTTATTTGCATTGAAACATAAATATGCATATCATTATTCTTTCAAACTTACAAACTTTTACGTTTGACTAGAGTACCAATATTTACGTTTGACAAGAGTGTCAAATTTAAAGTTTGTTGTATTTGGTACGTTCTATAATCAAAATCGGTGTAGTTTCCACGTATGAAAAGTATGAAAACAAGAAAATATTTTCATCTGAATTTGTTATGATGAGTAAAATTGTCATTACAGTCGGAGACCTCCAAGATTAAACAGTTTTCCACAGGATCGAAAAGAGGTTCCCCGACTGTATTAACGATTTTACTTACCATAACAAAATCAGATGAAAATATTTTCTTGTTTTCATACATTTAAGAACGCGATTCTGTAATTTTCGGGATTTTAGTTTTTGAACCATTATTTTATTTTTATTTTATTTTAACCATTTTGGGGCTATAATTTCGTGAGATAGCATAACAACATGTATATATTTGAAAAGTTAATTATATAAATATATAAATTTTTATTTATTTTGTTATATTTATTATAAACAAATTTTGTGTTACTTAATTTAATCTCTTGAGAACGAACAAAAATTCGAAAAATTTTGAGATAATATAATAAAATTTGTAGTCATACACCAACAATAAAATTATTTTTTATTTAAAAAAAAATATTTATTGTATTATAGTATGTACTACAAAAAACCCAAAGCTCTATATGTCCTCTAGAGGGCGCCGTATTCAAGTTAATGTATATGGTATAATGTAATGTATAAAACTTATAACCAGCGGGCGATCAAGACGCTTCTAACGATACCTTATATGTCAAATTATGATAAGTAATTTAGAAGCTAGATCCAAACAGATGAACATACATACATATCGGTCAAACACCCAACCCTCGTTATTGCAAAGTCGGGATAGTAAAACTTACATACATTGATAGTTCTGATGCAATCTAATTACAATTTAAATTTTAAACACCAGATATATTAACCAAAATGGACAATTCCCATAATTGCTTGCTTAGTGTGTTATTTTGCACAAACAATGAATGGCTGTAAAAAAGTTTATGATACATACAGAATTTTATCTAAAAAGAACTTACTTTGCAAAAATATTTATTTTTACAATCTTATATACTAGCCATGGATTATTATTATTCCATTAAAGATTTTTACGAAATAAACCCGGTGCAAGTGTTATAAGTCTTTAAAATATCAATTCCTCGAAAAAGATGAACACTACTTAGGCATACACACACGCATCAATGTCTACGGACAATAAATTCTATCTTCATATAGTCATTGATTATTTTTGAGTGATATGGATGAAGAAGAACATGTAAACACCGAGCAAGAAGAGCAAGGAACTATAAACTTAAAACCATTACATAAAATTCATATGCCATTCAGAATGTGTTCATTATCTTCTTAGACGACTATGGATAAAAATATTTTACAGAGTGGTCTGTTTTAATCGATAAGTTTTTCAATTTTTTTATTGCAACTAAAATAAACAAAAAAAAAGGTTTGACTTTAAAAGAGGCATCTTTATGACACAGAGAATTTAAACTTCATGGTCAAATGAAGGTCACTTTAGGCTCGTTACTGATAAGAGATAGCAGGATTCTTTATACTAACAAGTTGTTCCTAATAAAAAGCAAACATCTTTTGCTTGAAATATTTTTTGTGAATCATATTCGATTAGGCAAAAATTGAAATAAAAAAATTTCGCAAACATGAATCGATTCATCCGTTTAAGATCTACGATAGCAATTAATATATTTTACTTTATAAAGAATTTCTTCTAGTTTTACATTGAATTTCTGCCATAATTAGTCGATTCCCGAAAAAGAGATTATAATAAAAGATGTTCGTTTCGTATCTTCTATCTCTTACCAGAAAGGGATCCAAAGATATTTTTAAATGATTCTGAAGATAAAAATCAAGTTTAAGTTACTCTCACTGGTAATTTCAACATATTTTGTTTGAAAAGTTTTCATAACATGTATATGAAATATATCAAGGTATACTAAGTTTAGTCGCAAGTTCGTAACGCTTAAAAATATTGATGCTCTGAACAAAATTTTCGTATAGGTGTTCATAAAAACACTTAATTAGTCCATTTTCGGTTATCTGTCTGTCTATCGTCTGTCTGTCCGTCTGTCATCACGATTACTGAAAAACGAAAAGGGGTATCAAGCTGAAATTTTTATAGCGTGCAGAGGACGTAAAAAGTGAGGTCGAGTTCGTAAATGAGCAACATATGTCAGTTTGGTCTTGGATCCGTAGGACCCATTTTGTAATCCGTTAGAGATAGAACAAAACTTTAAATGTAAAAAAGTTTAAATGTTCCTTAATTATTAAACAACTTTTTAAAAATTAAACAACTTTTGTTTGAAACATCACTGTTTACCCGTGAGAGCGCATGTTATGCGCAAATGGTAGTATTACTTGGGTATATCGTTTATATGTGTGTGACATGTGTGTGATATGTATGTATGTGTAATGTGATAGAGTAATTAACTCTGTCTATACATGGTATTTCAACAATTAACTCAGTCAATTGTTTGTTTTCACTTTTAGTTTTTTTATATTTTAGTTACCGAACATGATTAAAATGCTCCACCCTGTAAAAATATCACCATTTCACATGGTTTTGAACTCTTGATGTTAACAATCATGAATAATTCAATGTGATAAACATTTCTACAAATATTTTCTTAGAAAATTTACTCTTTTTTTCTTTTTTTTTTGTATGTTATTCACATCTATTATTTCCATTCTATAAATCAATTGTGTTTTTGACGAAACAAAAAATTATTGAAAAAATTTTTTACGACAAATTCATTATTATTTATTTTAGATTTATGCTTGGTTGAATTAAAAATTTATAACAATGAAATTGTTTTTTGATTTTTTTTATTTAACAGTATGATGTTCTATTGAACTAAATACTTCTTGCCTTATATAATACAATTGATTTTTTGTTTCCACCTATTTAAATTTTTAATTGTAAAAATATATTGTTTTACAATTTTTTATTCTTTGTCGAAAAACAAAAAGAAATTTTTTCTATACTTTTTCTTAAGAAATCAGGAGTTTGACATTGAAAAAAAAAAAAATAGATAAACAAAAAGATTAAAAATACCTAATACCTACTATCTGTTTTTACCCGACTGTCAAGAAGTTGTTATGTTTTTCGCGCGTATCTTGTATGTATGTATATGTATTTAAGGAGTTATCTCACTCAATTGTTTGTTTTCACTTGTTTTTAAGTGAGGGTTAGACCTGTATTTAACAAACATTTGTGCATATCTGGCTGGGTATGGGTATATACTTTTAATAGGAATTTTAATGAATGACCGCTTGTTGGTAGCATTAAAGGGGATCTGCTAGGGATAATTAGTTTTATATGATAGTGATATTTGCATCAAGATGAAGAATAGTTCTTAACAGCGTTTCAAAAGTAACTGATATATAATAAGCAACTGAATATAAGTAACTGATTTGTTTTCTTACCAAACACTTTCAACGGCGATAATATCTTTATAGTTGAATATTATAAACATTGAATTTAGAAAATATTCTAGATCAATTTAAAGGGGACATAAGTTAAGTGTTATACACTTTGTTCTAAATTGCAATAAACACTCTTTTTATTTTAAATAAAATGCATTAAGGTTTTTTTATATATCAACAAATTTTAAAAGTACATTTGTATTAAAAACTTTTCTAATTATGTAATATTACGTAAAAGTGTCACACGACCCCATCATTATTATTGTAATAACTGAAGATATGAATGAAAAAGTCTGAGGAATATAAATTCAAAAAAAATCGTTACAAAATGTATACCGTGTTTCTAAAAAAAGTATGCCATATATGTTAAACAAATAAGCCATAAAATGAAAAATCATCTGTGAAGAATTTGAAAATGATGATTGAAAATCATGAATTTAAAATTGATAATTTGAATATGACGATAATAGACTTTATCTCGAGAAGCCACTACAAGCCACTTTCATCAAATAATTTAACAAACAATAGCCTATATAAGCGTTTTTGACATCTATGAGAAGGTTGGTTGTTCAGATACATTACATCTGTATAGATTTTTTCATTGTAGGATAAACATTTAACAATGCCCGAATTAAGTTTGAAAAAAAATGTGTAAAATATTTGAAACCAAATAACAATAAAATTGAACATATGAGCACATGGAAGAAATGTACACAGCCATCACTCAGATTGTGTAATGAAAAGCAGAGTGTTGGCTCGGAATACCCGAGTTAGAGTTTTATTCCAACATTGATGTTAGAAAAGTTGTAATTGTACAAACATTATTTAATTCTGAAGTAAGGATACGTCATCTGTTTTAGTAACTGTCAAACTTGTAGGAGCTATTTCCTTGCAATGCATGGATGGATAAACGTAAACGTAAAACAATTAAAATCAAAAAACAATTCATCAAGATATTGAAGAATTTTGCTTGATCGTCACTAAAATGGACTTCGAGATAGAGCTGCTTTCGATCAAGTTTTACTTTGTTAACCTATAATCTATACTAAGAAATGTATTGTCCTACATGCTTGTCCTAAATGTACATGTCCTACAAAACATACTAAGAAATGTAAATATTGCCAAAGTTAAAAGGCTACGAACGTAGGGTTAATTAAACCACAAAATCACTACAAGAGCACGTTTTAACTATATAAGGAGACTGTCCTTTCATATTTGATAATAAACTGACAATTTGTATAATGAAACAATAACTGATGTTCCCGTATAATACATACTATAACATTTGCACCTAATTTTCATCCTCGTGGGTAAACAGTGATGATTACGAAAAAATATTTAAAACAAAAGTTGTTTAATTTTTAAAAGGAACATTTTTTACATTAAATCTCTAACAATTTACAAGACCCAATTCACCTATGTTACTCATTTACTAATTCAACCTCACTTTTTACGTCCTAAACACACAATAAAAATTTCATCTTGATATCTATTTTCGTTCTTGAGTTATCGTAGACGTTTTTGAGTTATCGACAGACGGACAGACAGGCGAAAATGGACTCATTAAGTGATTTTATGAACACATGTACCATAATTTTGTTTGTAGCATCAATATTTTTAAGCGTTACAAACAGGGACTAAATTTAATATACCTTGGTTGGACTTGATGTACCTTTCATTATTATACTTATAGAAATATTTCAATTTTATAATTTTACTTTCTGTCTGTGTTTCAATCTTTTAAGATACCCGGTAGATGTAGATTTTTCAAATAAAAACCTTCTATAAATCACCCACCCATCTTTGATCATAAGAAAAAAAAATGAAAACGTAGCTGACATTTATATGATGAGTATGAAGATTTACTATACAAAACAAAAAATAAAGGAACCTTTATTACTTATTCAAGATTTTTATTAAATTTAGGTATTTGTGAGAACATTACATAATACTTTATGTGTATACTTATATATATAACAAATAGCAGACAAAGCCCTTTTTATTCAAATTTAGGCTTGAGAAAATATCATTATTATACGATCATTATACATATTTGAGGATATGATTTATATGCTGTGAATATAATGTGTTCCAACTAATAATTCCGAACAAACCATACATCAATTGGGTATTCCTATTTTTCCTATCCTATTTTTTCTGTCTTGGGTGGGGCTTGAATTGAACTTCTGACTAAAATGTATAGAATTTTTAAAGGACTTTGCATTGCTAAATTATTAAATAATTCGTTTAACACTTGTTAAAAGAGGTACGATTTTGTCGGGCCTCTCATGTAAACTGAGGCTATTCCAGGAACTCAAAATCCAAAGCAATAGGCATGCTGGTTACAAGTGGCAATATGAGTCTTATTTTGTAAGAAAACATGGCAATTTACCGCATTTTAAAAGGAAACCCACCAATGGAAAGTTTGAGAGTGGATACCGAAAGACCAGCACAAAAATATGGGAATATGATCTACGGATAGCCAAAGGTAGGGGTCCTGGAAAATTTATAACGAATCATTTGATATGTTGTCCATGCAGTAAACGCACATATTTGTTTTCTTTTTCTTCAACAATGATATACTTCAGTTTCGAGGAGAATGCAAGAGAATGAAGACCATGATCTGTCAGTGTATGGTTAAGGCTACATCGTATCATCGTGATAAGAAGATTGATTTAGATAGGGATGGTTATTACGTTAATGAATATCGTCATAAATAACGTCTGAAACTTAAAAAAAGCATATTAATATCTTATACCGTTTTGTTGATATTTCAATTTAAAAATAATTAATTCTTATCACCACACATTAAGTACCTTAAAGCTGCTTGTATTAAAACAATAAACATACTTAGAGCAGTCAATAATAAAAATAGCGGAGCTAATAGAACGAATCTAATTATGATTTATCGAAGCTTGATACGATCAAAACTGGACTACGCAAGTATTGTCTACTCCTCCGCAAAGAACAATACCTTACAAATCTTGGACACCATCCATAACACGGGACTTCGGATAGCTACAGGAGCTCATAGAACATGTCCTATAACATCTCTATTGGTTGAAGTCAATGAGCAGTCACTTCAAGACAGAAGACAATTCTTGCTGTTAAAATACTTTCTAAAAACAAATGGAATCGAAAATCATCCAATCAAAAAATTGTTTAATGAAACTCAAATGAGCACATTCACAATAAAAACAAATTGCCCCAAGCCTTACCCTGCTAGAACCAAAATTGCATTAGCACAAGAAAAAATCAAAATTTACCCAAATTTCGATAAAGAAATACATCTAACACCAAGATGGCAATATAAAAAAATAAATATAAAGACAGATTTAACTGAGCTTAACAAAAAAATAACTCCTCCGCAGATATATAAACAAATGTTTCAACAAATATCCCATGAATTACAAGATCATATTCAAATTTTTACGGACGGCTCAAAAACCGATAGCTCTGTGGGGTGCGCATTCAAAATGGGAGCAACAGAGAAATTATATAAACTTCCAAATATATGCAGCATCTATACTGCAGAACAAGTGGCCATTTTGAAAGCCTTGCATCATATTCGAGACCTACCATCAAACAAATTTTTAATTTGCACCGACTCACAGAGTGTAATTAAAAGCCTCAACACCAACACCAACAACGAAATCCAAGAATACACTAAAACATTAACACGCAAATTGATTGATACTGGGCATAATATCTGTTTCTTATGGATCCCAGGTCACATAGGCATATTACAAAACGAATTAGTCGATAAATTAGCAAATAAAGCCCGTATTGATGGAGAACCTATACATAGAGCTGCGACCATAGATAACATAAATAATGTCAAAGATATACTTCGAGCAAAATGGCAAAACAAATGGCAGCGTAGTACAGATAAACTGAAACCAATAAAATCAACAATTACCGAATGGCATACATCAACTAGAGCATCAAGAAGAGAAGAAGTGGTTCTGGCTAGATTACGAACAGGCCACACAAATCTCACACACAACTACCTTCTTAAGAAACAAGAACCTCCCATATGTGACAAGTGTAAAATTAAACTTACTGTAAAACATATTCTAAGTGAGTGTACTAAAACAAAAGTAAAATTTAAGTGCTATGGTGAAACAAACCTAAATATAAACCATTTACTCAGAGATAACGAGAATGCGACACAACTACTCTTTAAAGTTCTGAAAGACCTTAATCTTTACAATTTAATTTAACAAACCATTTACACCCTGTACAACTTACAATGAATACTTCAGACACTCGTGTTGATAGCCTTAGCAGCTAAACACAAAAAAAAAAAAAAAAAAAAAAAAAAAAAAATTCTTATTTGATCACTTTTTATATACCACCAAGCACTCGTGAAAATAAAATGTCCATATATGTGACCTAAATTGTCTTATTACCAAAATAATGCCTTCTGTGTTTATGCCAAAATTTGAACCATCTTTATTTGGAACAGAACATAATAATATATTCAAAATTACAATTTTATGAGTGGTATATTAATAATTTATATTTGATTTATCGTATACACAGAAGAAAAAAAATACAAGTATTTCAACTTAGCCAATCTAATTTAGATTTGAAACCACGATTATACAACTTTTACAGAACAAAATAAAAATAATAGTTTAAAAAAACTAAAAAACACGCCTTTGTAACTAGCTGAACTAAGAGGTAGAAAATAATTTCTTTAAATTCAAAAATATCATTTTATCGTAAAATAGCGTGTGGTGCAAAATTTCAATTATTGTAAATATTTTATAGATAGATATTGGTAAAAGAAAAGTCATAATAATATAATAATAATAATATTGAAAAGCACCCCATGCTTTTTTACGATAAAATGATTTTTTTGCATTCAAAGAAATTATGTGTTTTTTACTATTATTTAGTTTGTGTTTTTTAGTTTTTTAGACTATTAGTTATTACAAAAATTCAGTATAAATATGGTGGGAGCGCAAAGAAATGAATATATTTTCATATATGGCAATTGTTATTCCTGAAATTGCTGATCAGGATAATGAAATAAACTTACTCAATTATTGTATTGTCATTTTTCTTTATAAGTATACCAAATTTCGAGTTAATCCGACGTTTTGAAGGGAGTCAAAATCAGGCACAATGTTTCCGTTACATACTAACATATGTATGAAGCTACTAAAAGCGTGTTAAAACTTATAAATAAGAATATATTCCACATGTTCATTTTTAGAAAAAAGAATTGGTCTATTGAATCGATTCCTTGAATTGAAAATTTGATGTAATATAAAAATTTCAATACATTCACTGGAAAATAAATGATTTATCATTTATTACAAGTATTTGATGTAATTATTTACCATGCTTTTGATAATTCGATCATGAATGGAAGCCAATGATTCAAAAAATATTTATGAAAGAAATTTTTTATATAATCTTTTTTTTTCTTCAAATATTGTTAATATGTTCTTATAAAAAAGACAGTGTTAGTCTTTTAGAATTATTTACAATAAGTTAAAAGTTTGTGTAACATAGACAGGACCCCTGAATAATATTTTGGAGGCAAAAAAGTTTCACAGAAAGCCGTTTTCATAGTCATATACTAAATCTATAATATATCGTAGCTTTGCCCTTAGCTCGAAAACTGCTGGTTAAAATTTTTTTTGACCGTGAGAGCTTTTGATCAGAATGATCCAACGGAAATTTAAGGGTGGGTTAGAAAAAGTTTCACTGGAAGCCATTTTTCTATCTCATATTGCGATGTCCAAATTTCTTAATTTGTTTGTATGAACTATATTTTTATATCAAATACGTATTATTAAAATTATATAAGGCCTTGGCCATTAAAATCATATATAGTAAAGCTTTATTAGCCATTAAAATTATATAAGAAGAAACTTTTAGAAAACTTTGTGAATAGATTCAAAATTTATAAAATTTTGATAGTGAATTTTTCGATATTATCATGTTTCATATGTCATTAACATCGTTAATACCAACATGGTATTGGAAAAATATAATACAAAATTGATTTTATCATTGTATACGATAATACCCACATTCTATCATCAGGAAACTTTTTTATTTATAAAAACACAAAATAAAATTTAGAAGTGAAATAGATTCTAGTGATAGGTACTAAATATTCATGAAAACAGTAATTATTTAAAGAGGAAAGATTTGATCGTTTATTTTTTGTTTCTTCGTTGGTTTGTAATGAATAATTCAAAAAATACTGCACCGATTTTAAAAATTCAGTCATCAATATAAAGCTTTATTATCAGTGGGCAACAAGACCTATATACTTTCTTTTTCTCTTTTTTTTTTTTTTTTAATTAGGGATACTGACGAAAGTTGCAAAAATGTAACCCAAGTGAAGTGTGTAAGGAACTGCTAGTCTTGCGTTATTTCTCTACGTTGTAGCTGTGAAATAAGTGAAAGACTGGGGTAAAGATTCAAAAAGTTTCACTTTTTTTTTTACTTTTTACTTTTACTTATCGTCTTTTACTCCCACGATTTATTATTTACTCCTACTTCGAAATAAAACTTAGTGATCGATATTGGTTCTTCTTTGTTTTAACTCAAAACTGCCTTAAAAATTCTCAAAGCTGAAAGACTTTTAGAATACTTTAATGTGTGTATATTTCGGACCTCTTATATAGCTAATCAGGGCTTATAAAGCTAATTAATTACGAGGTATAGTACGATCAATAAGGTACTATTTCTCGTACCAAATTATTATAATAATTGTCACATACTTGTCACATTACACAAATTTATAGGACTCTGTGAAAAAAAATTATATGAATATTTTTTCTTATTTTTATTCAGGTCAGTTGTCAAAAACTACTGGGAATATGAGTTCATTTTTGAACCGGAAATTTTAATAATAAACTGTTTAATAAAAGCAACAGCCATCTCATAGCTGTAAAAATCATTTTTTTCAACAGAAAAAATATTTCGTGTAAAAAAAATAAAAGGATTTAAAAAAAAGCATATTAAAAAAAATTCATTTCAGTATGTAATTTCCGCTATGTACGTATATTATGAAACTCTACAAAATATTTATTTTGTACAGACTTTTTTTGTGCTTTCGACTTCATAAACAATTTTTTATCATGATAATAAAATACCTACTGTACAAAATATAATAATATATTACACACATTGATGTAGTATCTACATATACTAGGTGTCACATTTTTGTCAATGACTGTCATTGTTTCATCAGAGAAAACCAATAAAAAAGAAGTGATTCGTACAGAGATTTAATCGTTGCCTTAAATTTCAAGACCATTTAAAGGTAACGTATAAATGTTAATAAATGGTAAGACAATTACACTTGCATATAATCAGTCACCTTTTGACTGTTTAGTTTCATAGAGCAGCTCAGAAAAAGAGAGGGCGATCTACAAAATTTGAAGAACGTTGGAAAGTATTGGTATAATATGTGAGGAAGCATTAAACTACTCAATATAAATACAATTTTAGAAGAACAAAAAGATTAAGCTGATGGGCAGGATCAAATTTAAAGCTACTTAGCGTTGGTTTTTTTGAAGAAGATTTTGCAATGTTAAAATGAAGCATCTGGTAGATATATAAAATATTTTTTAGTAAATTAAATGAAAAACATACACAGGTGTTGAAAATGTATCCATTTTCTGAATAATATGTAGATATGTTTTTCACATCATATGATGATAAAAAATTTACAAATTTTGTACTTTTTGAAGTATTGTTTAATCTTCGAATTTGAACAAATCAGAATTTGCTTTCGTATATTTACAAAATTATCACATTGCAAATACAAAATACCTACTTGTGTCTCGAAGTATGAAGTGTACGGATTATTTAACACTAAAGATCGTAACACTCTTAATGAACTAAGCCGGTTTATTGAAGAGTTTCTACTAGCGAGGAAAAATACAATATAACTTGATACCACGAAGCCTTCTTCTTACATTCAAAAATTTTATTAAAGTAGATAAAACAACATA
This sequence comes from Chrysoperla carnea, assembly GCF_905475395.1. Taxonomy (NCBI): domain Eukaryota; kingdom Metazoa; phylum Arthropoda; class Insecta; order Neuroptera; family Chrysopidae; genus Chrysoperla; species Chrysoperla carnea. Next base: position 43,506,194 of record NC_058340.1, on the reverse strand, counting down.
CAATGTAAAAATTATTATATAGATTGATTTAATGACAAATAAAATATACTATTAATAACAAAAGTTGATTGTTTTATACAAAGAATATAGCATATTATTTATGACCGAGAACTAATTTTTAAACGTTCTGAAACTTGTCAAGGTTCCATATGATATCACTATGCCATCTTTCAAACAAGACAACATGAATTCGAAATTCCCAAAATGTTCTATGGGAGATACAAGTATATTCAGCTGGACAATCTAAATTTTGACACCAAATGCAATAAAAATATGTTTGCTTAAAGTTAAATAATAATAATTGTTTATTATGTTCAACTTTATTTCCATTTTCCTAAATGCTCATTAAGTTTACTTAAGTGATCTTGTAACACAATATAGGATGTAATATTATTGGTTTTAGTTAAGTAACAACGTAAATATTTACTTATTATAGTTAAGAAGTTTTGATTGAATTTAATAATTATATTATTTTAATCAACTTTAAACAATATTAAATGTTTATGCATTTCAACTGTATGCAACTCATAGATGTTGTGAATTTTCCATACAATAACAATCTCTCATTTATATTGGTTAGAAGTATAGACGATTTTGAAGGAAATTTAAATAATATAAACTTTGATAGTTATTTTGTTTAATTAATACTAGTAAAGGTGTTGTAAGCTTTGTTGAATGGTGTCCTTTTGTAGTTACTATTTATCAAAGTTTAATTAATGTGTTGAAATATTATACAATTCACATATTGAGTAACTTTTCCTACTTGTCAAGGTATTCACACATATTTTAATCAGACACGGATTCAGAGGGGAAAAATAGGTGCAGTTTCCCAAACGAAAACAAACAAACAAAAAGGCATGTGGCTTAAGATTTTTTTTAAGAAATAGGAGAAGATAACTTTTGTATAATTTTACTTGTTTTCCAGAAAATTTATTCCATCTGGAAATTTTGTAAAATTTTAGTTTTTTATCCACAATTTACCGAACAGTCTTGCATACTCCTTGCTCTGTTAAAGTCATGCAGGAGGGCATGTATTCGTTTTGGTCTTTATTTGTTGCGCGAAGTATTATAAGCTACAATGATTTAATCCTTCAAAATATTTGATGATTATTTTATTAGTTATTTCGAGTAAAACACAAATCGGTACTAATTTTATTAATTAAATCGGTCAATTAAAGTGTTTCGGTCATCAAGTTTTCAATAAATAACATTTAGATAATTATTATTAATTTTTTTGAATCCCTACAATCGTTACCGGAATGATATTGAAGTGCGAATTTATATTTTCGTAACCTTCTACCCGAGCAAGCAATAATATTCTCTGGTGTAAATCAATACCACCACATTATGGAGCGGAATCTAGAGTTTTCAAATTATGAAATCTGGCGACTAGTTCACACTCTCGAGGTCCTTTACAATCGCAAAACCTATACCGTCAGCCCCATTTTTCAATCGTTGGAAGTAACATATTTCTCAGGATTCAATCAAACGCTGGTTCGTCATAATTTGCAAATCAAATACCTTGAGAAAATAATTCAAAAATTGTTTGTAATTTTTAATTGTAAGCAAAAATTTTATAAAACAGTTGAAACACAGATTTCATTACTGACACGAACAAAAGTAATATTTAATAGATCTGTAATTATGTTATCTAACAATAACGAATAATTCATGAAGAGGTCGATTCCATGAACCAAATTTATCCAACTATTTTCAAATATCTTGTTTCTATGATTAAAACCCGTTGAATTCTTTTAATATTTTCCTGAAATGTATTATATTCTTTATGGCTATTTTCAAGTATTGGTGGAATGTTATGAAAAAATGTATCACAAAATTGGAAATTGTAATTGATCTTTCTTCAACCAAATATCTAAATGTTTCGAACTTGAAAATTTGCTTTAAAATGTTAATTTTTTTCCAGACGGTTTGGAGATCGCTGATTATCAATTTGTTGATCAAATATACGCTGAAAGATCTGAGAAGAGTATTCGCAAATAGTTTGCGAGGTTGACGATCGCTACCAATGATATCGCCCAATTTCCATATCGTTTCACTCAAAGGGTACCTATAAGTGATCAGAGCACATACTATATGCGAATATGTATACAACCAACAATGTCAAGTATTTTAAATTATTAATAAATACATTTACAAAACCCATAATTTAATTATTAAATATTTGCATGATATCAATTATAAAGGTAGGCTGCTACCTAATGGACAATAACGTTATAGGTATAAATCCATTAACAGTAATTACAAAAATTTTTAAAAACAATTCATTTACTATGATGAAGACATGTACATGCAACATTTATCATTATTTATTATGAGAAAATCAGCAACTGTGAATCTATACCGATTGATAATTGTATTATTTATTTATTTACAAAAAATACTATGGTAGAAATGATCTCTTGTCATTGGAGGATTTATAAAGTTAAGTTAGTAAATAAAGAAATTTTTTAGGGGTGGGCGGTCAGAATAGGTTGGGGGCCGCGCTTATAAAAAAAAGTATTGATAGCATAAAGGGAAGCGAAAAATAAATTTACAAGTATCAAAAAATGTTAAAAATGGGGAAGATGTTCGCTTGAAAAATAAAAAAATTTTAAGCTATTTCGTCTTTTTTGAACTATCATCTTATCTTACGTGATTTTAAATCAACTCAAACAAAATATACGTTTCTTATTCATCCCAAAAGCAGACCATAAGACCCACTCAGTTTGCCTTTACATATGAAAAATATTTCCATTATATTAACATCGTTACTAAGTTATTGCAAATTTTATGTTTTAGAAAATTGAAATCGAATCTTTCAATTTTGATCAAGATGATGAATTTGAATTGAAACTTATTATCTTCAACAGTAAAAAAAGTACTGACTTCAAGCAAATATGTTCTTCATATATGGTAGCAAGTAAATATAGTTATTTACGATACTAGTGGGATAACAGCATTATTACCGTGTGTCTGCGAAATTTGAACAACGAGTCCTATAGCACGAGTTGGACAATCGCAGAAGTACGTTAATAATGTGTTATCACACGTATATCATACGAAAATTTATCTACACTTCTAAAATGTGAAAAGAAACGATAATCAGGCGAGCGAAGCGAGCCTCTACTAGGTAAAATGTAACTTTTTGGTGGTAAACATTACAAAAAAAAAAAAAAAAATACAAATATCAACAGTCATAAAGTAATTTTTTTACTGTGCTCGCTGAATATATAAAAGCATTTTTGGACTAAAGGAAAAAATAATAAAGTGAATACAATTACGCTTATAATTTTTATAATTTTCCTTTACCACGCGTTCCAATTTAATCTCTAATCTAATTATGGGGTTGATTCCTGATAATTTTACATAAATTTAGAGCTAAGGTCTTACAACAGAGGGCTCAATCTAGGGCTCGATGCTTTGAAGGGGTTTACTTTAAGAATTTAAATAAGTAAGTATATTTAGCTTTTAATAAGGAAATTGTTTGATACACAGTATTGTAGACACATTAAAATAAGAAACTACAAGTAAACTTTCTCATTTCGATTCTTAAGGCGAAAACAACTGCTTTCTATGAGTATGTTTATAAACATGAATATCAATGAATTGTTGTTGATTGATTATATAACACGAAAGGAATGTATATATATATATATATATATATATATATATATATATATATATATATATATATATATATATATATATATATATATATATATATATATATATATATATATTTAATACAACTCTGGCTGCTACAAAATGATACGATAATAAATGTTTTATTAAAAACATCAATTTATAAACGAAGAGAATCTTTATTAAATAATTCCAATGAACTTACCACTTTTTAATGAACTTGTTTATTGTTTGTGTGGTCAGTTCCAAGATAAGCTACAGCTTAAACATTTTGCTCACAAATCTGATTCTGAAAACAAAAGAAATTATCATTAATATGGGGGCACAATCGCATCCGGATGTACAATACATCATTATTATAAATGATAATAAATTATATTAAACTAGCTGGGAACTACCCGCTTTGCTGGGCAACATCCCCACTTGCACCCCTCCCTCCACATTTCCTTGCGTTGGATAACAGTTTTGTAATGTACACGTCATGCTCTTTTATTTGATACCCCACTTAGGTATATTTGTAAATATTCGATATTTCCTTCCCACTTTCTCGCTACACCTTTCTACCCTCCGAAGGTTAAAAAAATTTCTAAATGTAATTTAAAACATTCTGACCAAGTTTTGAACTATTAAAAGCCATAATTGAAAAATATGAATTTTTTATTCATGAACACCCCCGCAACCCCCCTTGTGAGTGGAATTTCATAAAATCCGTTCTTAGCTGACCTCTACTTGGCAAAAGGAATATTCCTGCCAAATTTCAGGTCTCTAGGTCTTATAGTTTCAGAGATATCGTGATGAGTGACTATCTATATCTATAGAAAGTCTCCTATATATTTATAGAATTAAAATTAAAAACCGTTTAAAAGTAATCTCTACAAACTGAACAGATTATTACGAATCATAACTAAGAACACTCTTGATCAATTCATGTTTCAAACCAACAAACATGAATTCCACCAAAATCAAATCAAACCAAAAATTCATAAATTAAACATATAACACCCTCTCTGCTTAATACAGATATTTTTCAGGTCGTTAATTCATTCCAAGGCAGGTCATCATACCATTTTTAGACTATTATTTTATCTGAAACACGGAAGAATCCCATGTTTTCTTAAAATATAAATATTTTCCTATGGTATGTTTCATCATATAACTCATTAATTATCATGGCAGAGTCAACTGTTCCGAATGGAAACCGAATTTTTTGATATGTCAGTCACGCATAAACCTTGCAAATGAACTCATATTTTATCCCCGAACTAAAAAAAGAGGTGTTATGAGTTTGACCGCTATGTGTGTCTGTCTGCCTGCCTGTCTGTGGCATCGTAGTGCCTAAATGGATGAACCGATTTCGATTTTTTTGTTTTGCTTGAAAGGTTTTTTAATGGACAATGTTCTTAGCTATATTTCAAGTACTAGGGTTCCGTACCCGGAACAACTAAAAAATAGGACATGATCCTCAAAATCGGTTAAGTTTGGTGAAGGTTCTAAAGAAAAATGTAATTTAATGGAAAGTGTTCTTGGATGTGTTTCAAGTGCGAGCTTAGGGTTCCGTACCCGAAGAATTTGTCGTTTTTTTTTTTTTTAATTTTGTAAATTTCACTTATCGCAGTCACTGCACTGCTATTCAGTAGTCACTTTTAGTAGTCACTGCTATACTAACTGCTTTGTATTACAGCTTTTTCCAGGGTGTATTAATACCAAGTGCATTAATACCAGTCAATATCGACGAGGTATTCATTAGAATTAGTTATTATCACGTGGTAATAGTGTCCAAAAAATTCCCGGCTCTATTTTTTCAGACCGGTAGCTTAAATAATACATGACAACATCATATTTAAGCTGGCATATTGAACCTCATTTCAAAATGCAGCACTTTCGAAAGAAGTCATAGAGAGAGTTTGTATTAATCATTTAAAAAAAAGGGTACTGTCCCGCGGACTAGAAGCCCAAACGATTTTTTTTAAACATCATAGATTTTTTTCTAGAGAGTGATGATATGAATGTAGGTATTAATTTATAAAATTGAAAGAGCTAAGTCAATAGAGATTTGTGGTGTTGAACAACAACACTATTCATTTTTTTAATGATTTCTTGATTCTCGCAAATTAAATGTTTTTTTCCAATTTTTTTCATTTCAATTACTTTTTTTCCGTAATGGTTTTAATTTTTTAATAAAAACTTCGTATATATTTAAAATAATAATTTTTTCTATTATTTGTTTTAAATCAATCCATGTAGGCACATATAAATTACAATGTAAATACAATATTTATTCCGTATCACGAATTTTGTTTAAACAAATAATCTAAGCAAATACTTTAGTATTTGTTTTGATTATACAGGGGCCTCTAAAATTGTTTTATCATTTTACAAAAGATAAACAATAGCAAAGAAAAATGAGAATGAATAAGTCAGCTAAAGGCGGGACGAATTTTGAAACTTGATTTTCGATAAATACTCAAGCGGTCTTTTAAGATCTTTTTAACGGAATCAAGAATTAAACTTTCCTTGATAATATACAGCTACTAATTATCAGCCCATATGTGCTAGAATTTTAGTTTTCAACAACGTGCTAGAGAGCAATTTATTATTCATAGTTGCTTCCTAGATCTAGTTTTCGTCAGGGGACTTCATTTGTCCACTATTTGGTCAACCACGAATAAGGTAAATTTATTTTGAAAATTTTCCAAATCCAACACATACTTCAATTAATGAAAGCTAATAGTTAGATGCGATAGAACATCCGAAAGTAGATAAATATTAATTTTAAAATTGTGTAAAAATCTATCTTTATTGCGTGTTGTATTACATTTTTGTATAACGAAATTTATTCAAGACCCTGTACGTAAGGTTTATAGTACGTATGTACACTGGGGACATTTTATGGAAAATGATTCGTATTAACAAAGGAATAAAGGAATAAATGTATGCAATTAAACACATAATAAATTTTCTCAATAAAAAAACTTTTTTTCCTATTTTCGCACTCAGGGTATTTTTCCCTCAGGGTATTGCATGTGTATATAACACTTTTTTGGGAAGAAGTTCGAACAAATTTAAATAAAATTCTATTTAAAGAAAATTTTTATTATACTAAAAATTAAAAATGATTTGTCCTATGAGTGACTCATACTTGACTATTTGTAAAAGCTAGAGACATTCAATTCAAAATATCAAAGATAATTCGGAGCGCCTCAAGCTTTTACTTTTTCGTTAAATGTTAGTGAATAGTGATAATACAGATCTGAATATTATCACTCTAGGCAATTGTGGTCGCAGACTTGTTGTCAGAAACCTCAGACTTAAAATCTCCATGGAAAAAATCCAATATTAATGAACCCCATGATTTGGAAAAGCGTGTTTTTTTTTTCGCCGAATTTTCCATTTTAAGACACCTTAAACTACCAGCTATCATGCTTGCCTTTGCTTTTTCATTGTCAACACTTTACCACGCAAATGGGCAAATATTCAAATCTTGCTTTATTTTTGTGAAACTTTTATCTCACATATGGGGGACCCGACATGAAAATCAGGTCATCAGGTCATGCATCAAATTTCAGCTCAATCGGAAACCGAAAAGTGTGTCTAATTTTGATTTCAAAATTTTAGGACAAACATACTTCGAAGTAAAGTTAAACAAAAGCTTTTAAAAACCAGAGTCAGTTTAATCACTATATATGACTTGTTGATGCTATATCTACAATAATTTCAATGAATTATTTAAAATAGTCTTCGTGGAATTTATTTTAAAAATAAAATGTTTCCAAGTTCTTGTTCACATGAACTTTTATTCTTTGTTTATGATAATTTTAATGGAAAAAATTTTTTCCACAAAAAATCAAACAAAACTTCAAAAATATCAATAATGACTTAATACTATCTAGTATTCCGAGAACATCAATTTATAAACTTGTTTTTTATTTGTTGTATAAATATCGATATAATATTATTTATATAACAAATAAGAAATATTTTATTAACTCTGCCGTATTAAATAACATCCAATTAAAAACCAAGCAAATACAATATTGTTTCTCAAATTTATATGTTACTTTTATGTAGGCCAATAGATAAAATTTGAAGTCGACGTTCATACATTTAATGAGCGTCTAAAACGCAAAAGATGTAGGTTGTTTGTTTTGGGTTAGATCTTATTATGATTCTTTGACTACATGAATTTCAAGTATTTTGTCTTTTGTGTATTTTTTTGTCCACCAAATTTATTTCTCCCTCCTTTAAAGTCGTTTGATTTGTGATTAAAAGAAGTAAATCGATGAAGAATCAATGGTTTAGTGATCGATGGTTTTCAGAACTATTAACAAATCAAAGCATTTGGTAACAAAAGCATATTGTATGTTGTTGTGTGTTCCATATTCCTCTTAAGGAATGTCGGAGACCACCTTCCTCCATCTATTTCTATCACTAGCACATCTAATTAACAGCCGCATCTTGATTCCAGTAAAGAAGTTTGATTAGACTGACTATTTTGTTGTCCGTTATGATTTTATCTAATATTTCTATTAAAATTTCCTGTTTTAATTTATCAAGAGCCTTTTCGCAGTCTATAAAACAAATGTCCTTGAGGATTGCTTCCCCACTTCCCATTCCCTCTGTAAAATCCATTTGAACAACTAAGATACTTTTTTGATTCTGGTGTAATACGATGTAGAATCATTTTCAAATGAATTTTTATATGGTTCTGTGGTCTGCACATTCTACAGCTTTATTTTTTTTTTGGAATAGTTATAAATATTGATTTCAAAAAGTCATTGGACAAAACTGTATTTTTGTAGCTATATTTTAACATTTGAAGTATGCACTATTTAATTCGTTATTTGCATATTTGAACAATTCTCCGAATAGGCCATCTTCACCAGGACACTTGTTTTTAGGTAAGGTTTATAGTGCGTGATTTAATTCTTTCATTAACAACAGTTGATCTTCTTGCCTATTAGTGACATTATATTCCAATGAATAGAATGCATGATTAGTGTCATAAAATAGCTCAGCTTTATACTATTTCAATCGTTTCCAAAGCATATTAAACAAAGCAATTACTAACAGCTCAGCCGAACCCTGAGCAACGACATGGCTCAGACTTAACAGCATTTCTCTTTTTCGAGTATTAATATCTCTTCAAATAATTTTTTGTTTTAGGTAATAAAATATGAAATTAATATTTTTTTCTTATTTTTGTGTGTTTTACCATATTAATTTCATTATTTTTGTTGGCTTCTGGACATACATGAAAGTTATTATTAATTATTTTTACGTCGTATATTATTTTATATAATAAAATAAAAAAATGAAATTGATTAGCAGAATTGTATTATTATGTAATATATAGGAAAACATAAATTAATTTTTTGTGTAGAGTTACAAAAGAAATTTTAACTCTTCTTGGCATTTGAAATTTCCCTAGTAAAAATATTACTATTTTAATTTAAATATATGAAAGTCGTAGAAAACATCTTTGCCATTACGCTTAAGGCTGTAGTCTCACAACTTGTAAGCGTTCCAAATGAACATTCTTGATTTATTTACCTATTTTGTAGAATTAAATAAGGTATAATGGATCTCAACTGTACGTTGAAACTGTGTTAAATAGCACAATATACTAAATAAAAGCACGGTGATAGCACCTTCACACTAAAAGTAGTGTTGTTCCAAATTAATTGCAATGTATAACAAATCCATAATAATTCGAATTTCATATTTTAATGATTAGATACTAATGACCCGGTCAATTTAAACATTCGAAGGTACAAAAATACGCACACGGCTGAATTTTGGTAGGATTTTTCAAAACGCCATTGTCAATGAAATCTAAAGAGTCCTCATCGATCCGATGTGTGGAAAAAAATTTACGCGGGTCAAATGAAACTTATCTGAAAAACGCAAAAAACCCATTTTTGTGACAGTTGAACTCATTTTTGAACAATCCTACCACGAGTGCTAATTTTTGTACCTTCACTAAAATTTTTTTTGTACAATTTGACTGGATTATTAATGAATTTTTTGACCGCTTTAATTTGCTTGTTATGTATCTATGTATCAAGGTATTCGTGTAACGGAATCTTTAAACGTGATTTTCACCTACTTCAAAACGTCAGATTACTGAAACCTCGCATATCATTATCAATACTTTGATGGTGGAAGCGCAGATATTAAAAATAACAAATTTAAAAATTTAAAAAGTCGCATAAAGCTGAAGTAAAAAGTAAAAGATAAATTATAATTTAAAAATAATAATAATAAAAAAATACGCTTTCGTAACTAGCTGAATCGGAAAGTAGAAAATAATATCCAATTGGGTAAGAAAGAAATCATTTTTTAGATATGTTATTTAGTTATGTAACTTCTACCAATTATTGTTAACAAAATATTTACAAGATGCTTTTTTACGATAAAATAATTCTTTCTTAATCATAATTTTCTTTTTAGGTTATAGATTATTATTACCATCATTAGGGAGCTAAATAGATAATTCACTTTCTGAGTCTATGTATAGAGGAGCTATCAAACACATTGATACAGATCGAAGATATGGTCTATCATTTAAGCACATTTGATTCAGGTTAATTTCAAAGCATCTCAGGTTAATATCCAATTGACAATGTTATTGACAATACCTCCATAATTTAGCACGTAATAACATTAAGAACACTCATTCTATTGATGTATTAATATGTATTATAATAGCTACAGTAACAGCCAATGTAGTGGAGAGTTTAAACTCTTTGTCATCACTTTTACCCCAACTTCAAATTTAAGAGATGATTCTTACCAGTCAACCCGCGTGAAAAATTGCACATTTTGGTTTTTTAAACGACATTTCTGCATAAAAACTGGCCAAGCTATTGTATTTATGAGTTACTTCCTAATTATGGTGATCAAGGTCAAATTCAAGGCCTCTGATATACCTCCTTCCATGTAGACAACTTTTACTTCGTAAGAGAATAATGCTTCGAGTTTGACGTCATTTTAACAGAGTACAATTGTATGGGTGGAAAAGTGTGGTGATGATCTGTTCTAGTCATTTTGAAAAGCATAACAAAATTTACCTGCAAAGTAAGTTAAATCTGTTAGATATCACAATAGCCTAGAAGTTTATGAAAGGATTTTAATCAGCAAGGCGGACTCTCAACTGGGAAACGGTCTTATACCTGACTCTGAATTGAAAAAATGGCCAACTCTTAAAACTAAAGCAATAAAATAATTTTCGTCAGTTATCACTGAAGGGCAGGCTTTGACTTGATTGTGCTTTGAGTGACTTTTACCAAAAAAGGTATGTTCCAAAGTGATAGGAATGATGTAATGTATGTATGTTCCGAGGTGAGATGGATAATACTCATTGAGAGTACCTGATTCTACCTTGAGGGCGGAGATGCTGTGTAGAGTAAGTATTGCCCAGTATCAAATTTTAATCCATCTCACAGGAATTTTTCAAATCCTCTAAATAATTTGTTGTGTAATGTTGCAAAAAGTTTATTGGTCTTAGCGAAATTTATTTTATCAATTTTGTGATAATTTTTGTATTTCATTTTTATAAAATATTAAATATTATGTAATTTGTTGGTAATGTTTAACATATATCAGCTTTGTAAAAATGGTTTTTAACGTGATATGAATATGAATAAATTTAGCTACTGATGGTGGTTGCGTCACAATCGAAATGTACATATATATTGAAATGTAATGTGTTTTGTATTTTTTTAATTATATTTTTTTAATTAAATTTCTTAATATACAATTTTACGTCCACCATAGTCCTTTTTTATGTTAAAAATCTACGAAAAATGTTTAATTAATACATGATTAACAGCCTTTCTTCCTCTTCTCTTGTGATTATTTTCATAAACATATTTAATTATTATTAATTATATTTTGTAAGATGATCTAATATACATTATCTACTTGGGTAAATACCTATGTTAAGATATTAATATATCAAAGCTTCAGGTGATAATATGCACACACTCATCTACATTAAAATTACCACCTTATGTAATAATATATTGAACAAAGATCTGTATTAAGTTATATCTTCAGGAAACATCAAAAACATTATATTTTAATCATACTCATTTAGTATTCCACTTATATACAGGATCATTCAATTATATTGATTGATTCATGAACAGGTCTTGAAAATCTGATTCATTTAACGACAGAATTTCAGGTGATGAGTGTTTTCTCAGAACTTAAAAGACAATAGTTAAAAAACTACTTAACTAGTCGTCAAATGAACACTATATTTGAATTTTTTTGGAGAAAATTCAGAAATAAATTTTTTATTTTTTATTTTAAAAATTTTTTAATGGTTTCTAAGAAAATTCCAAAAAATCGATAAAATTTTTTTAAATCTAACTTAGTCAGTAGCATAGGTTATTTTTACTCATAAAATATGGATATACTTTACAATCACTAGAATAGTTTTTAAGATATCGCACAGTATCTTAAACGAAGAGTTATTTGTCAGAGCTTTTTAGACGATATCTTAGAAAATACCTGATCAACCGGTAAATATTGATTTTTTTTCAAACGGTGCGTAAGCAACCCTCAAGAAAAACCAAAAATTTCCAGACAAATTTTCGGTTCCAATTACGTTGGAAATGCGAAGGTAAGGAAAATTTGAGCCATAAAATACGAGAGGCGTAATGAGTAGTTTTCGAGAAATTGGCTAAAATCTCAAACATGAGCGATTTCTCAGAACTTTATAGACGATATCTAAGAAAATACTTGACCAATCGACAAAAGTACAAGATGATAGAATTTTTTGTGCTAAAATTATCTTATATACAAAATTTTATCGAAAAAATGTCGGTTCCAATTTCCTTAAAATTCAGCAGCTAAGGTAATTTTGACGAAAATCTGGGTAGTATCTGAAATATTGTAAAAAATACAGACAGTGAGCGGATTCTTTAAACGATTTCAGATAGACTATTTTGTCTAATGATCAAATGAACTAGATTTTCTCTAAGCTGCACTCAGAACCTACTAAAATTTTGTAAAAAGATGATTTCCAACAAAATTACTCCAATAAATTTAAAAAAAAAATAACAAAACAAAACGAACAAGAAGGAAATAGAGCGACTTTTTTTATTTTCAGACGTACGAAGTAAAAAGTTTGAGTCTCGGCATTATAATTGTAGACTCTAAGAACGACTCTATTTCAACAATTAACTCAGTCAATTGTTTTCACTTGTTTTTTTATAAATTGGTAGAGTTTACGACCTTAGGACTAAGCCTTGAGTATACCTTGATATACACTGCAATGTTTTGGTAATAAAATCGATTTAGGTAATCCAATAATATCCCAAAACATTTGAACAAATAATTCACATAAATTATTCTTCACCTTATAAATAATATCTTGGTATCAGATGGCAAATCTCACAAACGTTTTGTATTTTATTTGGTAGAATAATAACTATTAAAGAACAGATAATAATTATTCTATATACAAGAAACACAAAATATTTAGTAACAGTTTTGTCTTGTTACTTTCTTCTTCTTCTTAACGAAACTGAAATGTTGTACTTTCATCTACTAAACAGGTATATGGTTGGTTATCTTAACAAACTTTATTATAACAAAAGACCTATATATGTTTCTCCTTTTTCGGAGAATGTATTTTGATAAAATACGTCTAGTATATGAAAAGGTATCTTATTTAGGAGACTCGGAAGATTTGTCTTTTTTATCGGATTTAAATATTTTTATACCATGCATATATGTAATATGCAAGGTATACTAAGTTTAGTCCCAAGTTTGTAACGCTTAAAAATATTGATGCTACGCACAAAATTTTGGTATAGGTGTTCATAGAATCACCTTATTAGTCCATTTCCGGTTGTCTGTCCGTCTGTCCGTCTGCCTGTCAACACGATAACTCAAAAACGAAAAAAAATATCAAATTGAATTTTTTACAGCGTACTTAGGACGTAAAAAGTGGGGTCTAGATCGTGAATGAGCAAGATAGGTCAATTGGGTCTTAGGTCCGTCGGACCCATCTTGCAAACCTTTAAATGTAAAAAATGTTCCTGATACAAAAATATTCAGTTTTTGTTCGAAAAATTTTTTTACCCGTGAGGGCGGAAATTAGGCGTATGGGAATGTCAGTTTTGTATGTGTAACATGTATGTGTAATGTGGCAAAGTTATCAACACTGTCTTTGCATGGTATTTCAACAATTAACTCAATCAATTGTTTGTTTTAACTTGTTTAAGAAGTAATTTAAATGAAATGTTGACTTTTCATGAAACAAATTTTCAATTAACCTCTTTTCTATGTTTTCCACTAAAATACATAATATAAAAAAACTATCCAGAAGATGTTGCTATAATTTTGAAACCACAAATTTAACTTTGGGATTTTTAACTAATAATTTTCTGCATTTTTTTTAATTTTTTTTTTAATAGGTTCAGTATCTCTTACTGAATGTTAATGCAGAAAATCCTTACAAAAATAGGCGGAGGAAGTGCCTCCATTTTAAGCAAAAGTGCCTCCGTTTTAGGCTATATCTCTATAACCGTGCAATTTAGACCGAAAATGGTAATAACTTTTATTGTAGAATTAAATAATTCTTGTATTTTTTGTAATTAAATAATTTTTTAATATTTTTTTTTTGTCACCAACCGTTTATGACTTATACGACTATGACGATTTACTTTACTTTACTTTACTTCCATCTTTTAAATAACTTTTCTTCAGTACTTACTATTTTTAAATGATTTGTTACGTAGTTTTAAGTTAGTTAATTGATAATTTGGAAAAATGGACGGTATATCTTTTTACAGCGTTTTTAAAAACAACTCTTATTCCCTGTCATATGCTTTATATGGCATTTTGTATGTAGATACTATTAAAAATGTATTCTACATTGAAAGCTCCGAAACACCTTAAGATTGATAATAATACGATAACTGGATATAGATATATATAGTCTCTATCCATCTATCTTCAGAGCTTTAATACATTATACCTACAAACTTCTTGTGAAGATCTAGAACTAGCAAAAGGTGATTGTATACATGATATTATTGTACACAAGATTCTTAGCAGCTCACATATCATACGTTATTATTATTCTACATTATTCCAACAGGATTAACGAAGAAGCAATTGGATGAATGAATACCATTGTTGTTAAAATGTTATTGTTATTGTTGAAAGCTATATTATAGATTGAGCTTTATTTTATAAAGTTTCTGATACAGAGGACTCTGTATATTTATCTAATACTAGATGTGTTAAGTTCTTTAATGCTTACTTTAATTATTGTTGAAATTATTCAAGCTTCATGAGATGTAATAAAAATGAAAGTCAAATATTTTCAAAGCTCTGATGTTTCTTATCTCTTGATGGACAGTAAATTTCTATTTTCCACGAAAATGCACTAGTTACAAGCATTCAAAAATAGATGATTTTAGAATTTACAGTTTTACAATGATACAGAGTAAAAAAACTACTTGGAAAATTTTTGTTTCTATAGGAAATTCAATTTCTTAGCAATTAATGATTTTCTTGAATTCAACGTGTTTACAACAATCCAATATACTCTTTTGCTATGTAATGGTAGGATTAGTTTTATTAAGATGACTTAAATTTTAACCAGCAAAAACCGGTGTTTGAGTGAGCTATAAATTATGGTTTAAATAAGTAAACAAGAAGCTTTATTTTACTAAAAAGTGGATGGTAATTTTAATTGTAATGCATTCTTTAAATTAGCTGATGTGACAGACATCGTCAACCCTACGCTTTGACTTTAACATTAAAATTAACATTATGATTTTTTGATGCAATAATTAGCAATTACTAGAGGACCGTCCACACTAGGTCGAACACTCTAGTCACTGCATCATCTCCTGGTTGAGATAACTATGAATATTTCAAGGATATTTTAGTATTGAAGAATCGATCGTTTATCCTTATGATCCTGGTCAAGACACTAATAAAAAAATGAATAAATAATGATACATCCGCTCATGCGACCTAATTGTTGCTTATGTTCCGATATATTTCATAGTAAAATCATCTAAAATCATAACGACAAGCAAATCAAAAAATCAAACAGTATCGCGTTCACGAATATACTTACATAGTGATATCGGCAAAAAATTTCTCACCGTGTAGATACTTGAAATAGCTACAATCTTTATTTTTTATATTTTGGTAAAGCTTACTCCATTGATAACATTTTCGAGGTACAGTTTAAATAAGCTACGATTTTTTTCTTGGCCTCCCCAATAGTTTACCTAATCAAAAATTGATGTACATTAGGTCTATTTTAGGTCTTTGTTCATTTGCTGTTACTTATCAAGAATGAACATTGTAACTGTAAAACAGCTTTTTTTCTTATGTTTAGCTTTAATGTTTGTAAATCATTTTATGATACTTTATAAAATTAATTTTAATTAACTTTATTGTTTAGAATCATTTACTTTCATTCTTTCATTTTCAGGATCGAAAAAGTATTTAAAAAAAAAGCGCTAACTTGTTTTTTATTACAAAAATGCTAATAAATTTCTTACGTCATATTTAATCTTGAACATAACGTTTGGTTTAATAAATACCTACATAATATTATTGTAATAATTCAAAAGGATTTAACATGTCTTAAATATCTTAAACATCTTGTATCTACATCTATTTAAGTTACACTATTCTCATTATTATTATCCTTAAAGATCCTATCCGCCTTTTTTCATGCATACATATATTCCAAGAAAAGAAAATTGGTATCCATATGATATAGAATGTATGCTATGGTTTATGATGTCATTTCTCAGTATATGACAAAAGACATTATTACTAAGCGAGTACAACATACATTTTCTGTTGTATCGTTATATATTCTCATTTTATTTTTCAAATATCATTTCTAAAACTAGTTATCATGAACTCAAAGAAGATTTCCACAAAACTAGTAAACTATTTTAATATAGTATGCATCGAGATCAAAATATGAATGAAGTATTTTAGTTGGTTTTAGTTTGTTAATTTGATTTGGGGACGTGCTACATAGTACAAGATCCCAACCTGGGGTGACCTATCCTAAATGAGTTTCTGAACAAATCGAATAATTTATATATAATGATAATGTACATTTATACAAAAGGTAATGTATATTTATACAAAACGTGCAGCAGAAGGGTTGTCGCTTCACATGCCGAAAAGGCTATACGTAATAATTATCGCAAACTTAATGATTATAAGCCCATCTGCTCTCCTATCTGTCAGACCCACTTAACCCATCCCACTAAACAAAAATTTTAATCCTATCTATTGCGTCCTATACATCCCGCTAAACCCAAATTTTAGTCCTATCTTTTCGCTCTTAGGTCTGTCTGGAGCCTTCGAAAACGGAGCTGCCTGCGCTCGCATGTAGCTCTAATAAATATCTATTCGCAATACCTGCATAATAATAAGTCATATCTCAATACTATTAAAAATACATAGTACATGGTTAGTTGCAATATAATTTAATATATGATTTATATGCGCTCCCACCATTGAATGAAGTTTAATTTTTGTGGTACGGAACCCACAAAACCAGTTGTAGTGAACCGAATAGTGAATCTAAATCATATTCGGACACACTTGAACACACCATGCTATGAATGGTTATATTAACCATGTCGCTAGTATTAGTTTGAAATTTAACCAAACAAATAAGATAAAAAATTGTTGTATGTTTTTGGCTGACAAAATCTTTTTAATCGGTTTGAAGTTCAATTCAATTCAATGTTATTCATTTCTTTTAATCATGCATACACTGAATGGTACATGTCATAAAATAAGATATCAGCAAATGAAATTAAAGCTACGGCTGACTTTCTTATAAAGTAACCTAGTATTTACTTTCGTGCAAAAGAAACCCAAAGAAAACCATAAGAAGGATAGCCGGCACCTGTTACTACAGATCAAATGTCTCCCGAGTATCACTTATAAAATGTTTTAGAGTATGGAATACATAGGGTACTTAATTGTGTATTTTCCCAGCTGTATAGATAGATAGGTATGAGATTAAAAAAAACATTCTTTTATAAAACGTTTGTAACATATGTAACTAAAATTCTCAAATATTACAAATAAAATACACAGTTTAAAAGCATATATGTGCATCATTTAATATTATTAAATTGTGGATAAACATGTAGTGGAGTG
Source organism: Chrysoperla carnea (assembly GCF_905475395.1). Lineage (NCBI taxonomy): Eukaryota > Metazoa > Arthropoda > Insecta > Neuroptera > Chrysopidae > Chrysoperla > Chrysoperla carnea. The sequence continues at coordinate 43,488,374 of NC_058340.1, read as the reverse complement.
CAGTACCTATTTAATTTCCTGTTTTCTATGGAAAACTACGTACAAATTTCTTGTTTGTTCTAACTATACTGTATATAACATTATATATATAATATCCAATATAATCAATAATATTTTACATTCCTTCTTACTTAGATAGTTGCTCTTGTTACAAACATGGTTTGAGGGTTTCATTAGTTTCTAAAACGATAATTTTAATCGAACAAAACTGACAAGAATGTATCATCACTTATATGATGAAATATCAGGTCTCTTATTTACTATGTTGAGAATATTAGAAGCTAATATGTATTTATATCAAATTCAAGTTATTTACTTATTACAGTTGTTATGAAGTTTTAAACAAAAAAATTTGCGCCAATAATGAACTGGATTTAAAGCCCAACCTTCATATTTAATCGTCAAGTCTCGCTACTTAACTGAGCCCACGAGCAGTATTTTTTATTTAACATTTTTATACCATGCATATATGTAATATGCAAGGTATACTAAGTTAAGTCCCAAGTTTGTAACGCTTAAAAATATTGATGCTACGAACAAAACTTTGGTATAGGTGTTAATAAAATCACCTAATTAGTGCATTTCCGTTTGTCCGTCCCTCCGTCCGTCTGTGGACAGGATAACTCAAAAACGAAAAAAGATATCAAGATGTAACTCCACTACAGCGTACTCAGGATGTAAAAAGTGAGGTCGAGTTCGTAAATGAGCAACATAGGTCAATTGGGTCTTGGGTTCGTAGGACCCATCTTGTAAACCGTTAGAGATAGAACAAAAATTCAGATGTAAAAAATATTGCTTTTCAAAAAATAAACAACTTTTGTTCGAAACATTTTTTCGTAAACATAACTGTTTACCCGTGAGGGAGCAAATTAGGCGTAAATTGTATAGTATGTTTTATATGGGAATGTTAGTTATGTTTGTTTGATATGTTTGTTTGACATGTATGTGTAATGTATGAGAGTAATCAACACTGTCTCAGCATGGTATTTCAGCAATTAACTCAGTCAATTGTTTGTTTTCACTTGTTTTAAAAAGCATTGATAAGAATTATGCCTAACTCCTTTAAGGTTCATAAAGAAAATCTGATAAATCTGTTGAATGACTTCCTACCCCCATAATTTGTTATTTGGGGTCCAAATAGCATATCAAAAAAGCAGCTTTATATCGCGTTTTGCCATTTTAGTTGTTTTTTTTGTGAAGATTTTACGTATTATTTTATTAGAAAAGTATAAGCAGACATATGTATATCAACAAAAACAGCAACAAACAGTTCAACAAACTACTATATACTTTTTAACCCTGAATAAATTTAAAACATGTCTCAATGTAAATAAAATTTCAATTTAGAAAAAAATAAATAAACAGAATAAAAATGAAACAACAACAACAACAACAAAAATTTTTCTACCATATATCCGATTTGACGTTCATGCACATGTAAATTTAAGATACAAGAATATATGTTGTAGGAATATCGAATTTATAAATATTAACCATAAAATTTTTATAGCTTCTATAAATTAAAATCATCCTTTTTAATTTATAGTATCAGCTGTGCATTTTTCTTATAGTTGTTTTTGACGTATCTAAGGCCATTTGTACTACTTTCTATTTAAGGGCATTTGAAAAAACAACTCTCGGCATCAGCTGTGCATTTTCGAGTAAACGACTTTACGATACTTGTGGGTACTTCTTAAATTAAAGTGGCAAACTTTGATCAGACTTAAGGAAGACCTATTTTCTCATAAATTCAAAACATAAACTATTAAAAATTGCCCATTACTTCAAGGTAAGTGGAAATTGTACCACCTGATTATATAAGAATAAACGAGTTATTCCCGTCAATTTTGTAGTATTTATATTTGAAAGAAATCTTGATACTAACTTCAATGTTTTATCATAATCTTTTTAAACTTAAAACGTGTTGTTATTAAGAATACGGTAGCCAAACTAGCAGCTAACGTGGTAAATTCATGATATAGATATCAAGTTAATAGACCACAAGCTCATAATGAAATGACATTTCTATAATTTTTGTTTGTTTGTAACGAAGTTCCTTTACCCATGGAGAGCAAAGTAGGTCTCCGCTAGTCACGTAACATTGTCACTATGCTTTGTGTGTGTGTACAATATCCACGGAAATCACTATATGTTCACCTACTTTGAATTATTTTCATTTCTTACAGTACACGAATTTTGAAATTTTTGTACCATTTACATCCAAAAGGAGAGTCGTCTGGAATCATTGCCTACTTAGCACTAACCAAAAAATCTATTTCTATTCTGTTAGCTGTCAAACTATCAATTTATAAACGATAATTATTTATTAAATTATAAAAATTATAATAACTAATTAGTTAATCACTTTTTTTAGGTGAGCATTCAAAAACCGATTACCGATATGTATTTATTTAACGATAACAATTGTTTTTAACGACTGCAATCTTTTTTTTTGTCATGTTCAGGAGGATTCTGCTTTAGACAATTCATTATCAACTTTAGAAAAAATATTTCAATAGTTTTCACAAATAACGAGTTGTGCTTGTAAAAGTAGCATACTTAACCTTAACCTTTTTGAAACTTGAAAGTTTCCTGCTGCAATTACACAATTTTTACTGCATTATGGGCTCACGGTCTATAATATGAACCACCAATTTGCATACTATTATTTTCTTCATGTAGTCAGTATGCATAGTATGAGTTAATTTATTTATCATGTTCTTTAAATTAAGCGCCTTTTCAAAGTCTTATTTCTTAATTTCCAATTAAAAACTATGAAAACAATTTTTTAAAGTAAAACTAACAAGAATATAAAAAAAGTTATTAAAAGAAAAATAAAGATGAAACTTTTCATTTATCATAGGTTCTATATATAGAAACTGTCTTTTTATTTTATAAAGTTCACATATTTTATTCTTGGAACTTTACGACAGAAAGAAAGAAGTAGGTATAAGAGGTCAATTTTTCACGCCATAAACTTAGTGACTTGTTAACCAATACAACAACAACACAAAAATATTGTCATAATTCTTTAACTTTATTTTCATAAAACTTACTAGGTTATTGTTTATCGTGACCTACGGTTAAATAATATATAGTTTTGGGATGCCGTATCGGTTGTTTGATCCAATTCAAAGCACCATTCAATTTTTCATGTTTGCCAAAATATAATCGTAGGTTTTTTAAAATATTATTTCCAAAATAAGGCTACGGATGTCTCTAACAATTATTATAGCGGCAACTGCAGACATCATCGGAAGGCAAGCGCTTTGGTTTCAAAGTACTAACAAGTTCTGATCACTTGGGTATAAAAGTGGACCACGCTCGTATAAGTGGTGGCTTAGTGCACAAGAAAAAGAAACGATGCCTGATTCATCGATTCATCTGTTATATCATTACCATTTTTCGCTTTTGAATCTTCCATTTCTCTTCTGGTGCTCTTGAATTCATGATCGAAATTGTTCAAGCAGAAGAAGCTGACTTTTTCGGTTCCTTCTTCGGGTATCACAACGGGCATTAAAAACTATGTGTGCCCCACTTGCCTTAACTTCAGTAAACTAATTGGAACTTAATGATATTTTATGGACTATGTTAATTATGTTCCTTATTGTATTGTGATATTTGTGTGCTAATTGGAAGTTAAAACCAAAAAAACTGCAACAGACACCAAAAACCGACATCTAGGTTACCTAGGAAACTAAAACTTTTTCTATCGATTCTGGTTGCTATAAACTTTGATAAAATGCAAATATCCTCTATAACTGTCAATTTGTATTTTATGTCAAATATCCTAATCAAGCCGAACGTAATATACTTCCATATTGGGTTGACTACTAAATCAGAAGTATGTCTTTTTACTAATACTACAATTATATCAAACAGTTAAAACTAAAAGTAACTATAAAATTAAATTCAATAAAGAAAAAAATTAAATGAAATTCATGACCAGCTTTTCCTCGTGCGTCTCAACATAGTTCTTAGGTATAGGACCTTTTATGTCTGGGCTCGTTGTCAGATGCTATAATAAAAGAACCGTAGAGGGGAAAGTAATGGAAAAATTCAAATAAGAAATCCTCAAATACATTGTATTGCACAGCATAAATTTCTTCCAGTTGTTAGGATTACACAGACGGGCAGTAGACCCAAGATTTTATCGTGAAACTAAAAAGATGTAAAATAGGCTGGTAATAATTTTTTTTTTTTAAACTTATAAAAAAATTAACCTAAACAAATAAAACAACTTACATTGCGTTTGATAGCAGATTTGTTCAACACTTGACATCTGATTGCTAGAATTTTTATTGGGTAAGTGCCAACAAAATTTAAAAACTTCAATAAATATACGTTTTAATCATATAACGTATAAAGAAACAATGTGTTTAAATATAAAAGTAATGAGATATATTACCCAAAAATAAAAAAACGAAGATAAAAGACAAATCTTTTTATTTTTTATTATTCACGATAAATTTTCTAAACTAAATTGAAATAAGCGTTTCTTTTTTCATCCCGTCTCTATTCTTGCTGGTTAAATAAATGTTATACATATTTTTAAATAAACGTAGTTGATGTTCAGTTTAGATAAATAGTCTTAAGAATTTTTTTCTTCTTTGTAAGATACTCTTTGTGCCTTACTAAAAAATGTCGTTAAAGTTCGTTTAAAGAATTTTTACTTTATTGGAGATGATTGCTTGTCTACATTTACTTATACTCTCTACGCTAGGGTCGATTATCCTTATCGTATTTTTTGTCACTATAAAGATATTTTATCCGTTTAAAAAGCATGTTTTTATTTATCTTATATTTTTTGTGTGTATATATCCATACTGGATAAGTGTTTTGATAACTAAATCAGTATATTGTGTACTTTGCGAAAGCGAAAGAGTATTTGAAAGTGAAAAATGATGACAATTTGTTAACTAATAATTTAAATGTTCAAGTATTGTTAGCATTTGAATCAACATATATCCCTATATATATTTTAAATGTGAAAGCAATGATGTTTATTTGTTTGTTTGTTTGTAACGCTCTCTCGCAAAAACTTATGAATGGATTTGATTGAAACTTAACAAAAATATAGCTCATACATCAGAATAACACATGAGCTATAATTTATAAAGATATATACTTATATACAAAAAAAAATTTAAAAAATTGAAAACTGAACATATATTTTAGCTGTGTAAAACAATCCCTTCGAGTGTTGTGGAAGTGAGATAAGTGAGATCAAGAGAGGTCAAGGCTATAAAGCGGTGGTTTTTACTTTTGAGGTCCAGTGAATTGGGTGGGTATCAAGCTAGTATCCCTATATATTATAAATAAGAAAGTTAGTATGATTGTTTGTTTATTACGCTTTCACACAAAAATGGATATGAATGGAATTTAAAAAAAATTATATTTATTGTTTTGACATTTCATAAAACAGGATGAAGCCGAAATCTGATATGAATATAAATATAAATATTCGGTCTTTTTAAAGATTGCTTGAGTGCACGAAACTATTGCATAATAAAGGAATGAACCATAGACGTTTACTATTTGACGTGTTGGATAGAGATAAATGTTCAAGAGTCGCCGTCCATTAAATGTTAGATTGGGTCATTCAGAGAAAATGGCTCTAGTTGCAAATTTTCTTGAACAAATAAACCTTCTCGCACAAAAACATTTTCAATAAAATCGATTGTTTTTCAAAAACTAACGTTTTGGAAAATAGCTTTCACAGAAATTTTACTCTTCCCCCTTAGCAATCAAATATGTGTCGGAAGAAGATCCACCCAAAGCTACGTCTTTCATCAATTCAATTATTTTGAGGAAAACGAATGTTATCCGTAGCATTATCAAAACGTACCTTTTTCCTTTTTTTCTTCGCCCTCAAGTCCAGAATATTCGTTTATAATATATATATTTAGGATTATCCAAAGCGACCTCTAACTTATTAAAGGACAGCAGTTGTATTATTAAATATATATAGAATATTTATAAACTAAAAATATTTATTTTTTCCAACAAATTCAGATTTATTTTCATATGATTGAAATCATGCAAATAAAATATCATCTTTGTATCGAGATTATCTACGGTTATATAAGGGGGAGTTTAGGGTGTAAAAAGTATAGAGGTCTCTTCGAATTCCAATAAATAAAATATTTACCATATCAATATTTGTATATATAAAATAGCCGTACATATTTATACGCTAACAGTTATACTCTTAATTCTTTTTCACATAATTTTCACATCAAAAACACTTTTTACATTTTACCATATTTTTTCATTAGGCTCAAAGACAACTGAATATTTCATGAAAAAATATCTTTTGTATGTATCCAGTCCATTTATTTTATGAATTTTCCATTTTCCAGTCCATTTATTTTATGAATTTAAGACTTACATCAAAATTTTAACCAACTAAAAATGTTTACATTAATTTAGACAAATTTACTATACCATGTATATATGTAATATATATCAAGGTATACTAAGTTTAGTCCTAAGTTTGTAATGTTTAGAAATATTGATGCTACGAACAAAATTTTGGTATAGATGTTCATAAAATCACCTAATTAGTCCATTTTCGGTTGTCTGTCCGCCCGCCCGCCCGTTCGTCTGTCAATACGATAACTCAAAAACGAAAAAAGGATATCAAGCTGTTATTTTTACAACATACCGTACTAAGAAGGTAAAAAGTGAGGTCGAGTTCGTAAATGAGCAACATAGGTCAATTGGTCCTTAGGTCCGTAGGACCCATCTTGCAAACCGTTAGAGATAGAACAAAAATTTAAATGTACAAAATGTTCTTTCCTAATCATCATTGTTTACCCGTGAGAGCGCAAATTAGGCGAAAATTGTATAGTATGTACTATATGGGATTATCAGTTATATATTTGTGCCATGTATGTATATGTAATGTGACTGATTTATCAACACTGTCTATATATGGTATTTCAGCAATTATCTCAGTCAGTTGTTTGTTGAATCAATAAGAAGACACACTTAATAAGAATCAATGCCTTAGTTGAGGGTATTCAAAAATCCCGGCATTCAAATAGATAGTACGGAAGACGATCTAAAGATCAAAGAATTTACTCGCTTGCAAGATACAATCAATACTAGAACTGACGTCACATGGTAAACAAGACATAAAGTCCGCAGGGTCCAAACTCCAAAAAATTGACATCATCATAGAGACTTTGTATACAGGATTTGTATGCACGTGCGGTTTTATTTTCCCGTTATCGTGTAAATAAGTATTTCCTATACAGTATAATATTATAACTAGTAGAATATCAATGATATAAGTAAACTTATGGATTAATATTATAACCATACTACATAGGTACAAATATATTTGTATCGAATCATTGGTCCGAGTTTATAAATTTTACATGCTTCAATAACCATCAAACGGTAGATTATAATTGTCTATTCAACTATGTATTTATTAACTAACCATAGTTAACATGACTGACTGTGTTATGTTACTGGGATACATAAAATGTAATATAGTTATACAATATATGTGTAACTATAACTCCTAACTTTATTGAACGGGTATAATGTATTGTATCAATATGTAGTAACAACAGTTTGTTATATTAGTGGTTAACCAACAAAATATGTACCCCCAATAATGTCGATATATTACAAAATATTTTTCTTTTAATGTATTATGCATTGGCATAGTAAATTTAAAAACCATGTTACAAACAAACACCAGATTCAAATCAGCCCTTATAACTGACCTTCTTAAAGAATATATTCCTAACTTTGATACAAAGTTGTCAACAAAAAAAGACGCCTTCTAAAGCTCAACATATCGCTAGCTCGTTCCAAGGTCAGTAAAAGTCTTATGAGACTTATATGATCCGAGTTTTTTACACACTCACGTTTGTAAATTTTACGTCACAAAATAATTTTCTGAAAGAGTTCTTTCAAAAAAAGAAGAACGAAGGAATTCCGTCTGCGGTATACTTAGGGTAGCGGGTTCAATTGCCGCCGTCGCAACAAAATTAATTTAATAAATAGTTGTGATGGGCTGGTGTAGTGTATAGTATATGCATGAAGGAGGTGCACTCAGCCTCTGAAATTGAGGAGCTGACAAATTAAATTATCAGCGGAAAGTTGGTAAAACACATATATGGTATCACAATGGACTCTATGGCCTAAGTGTGTCCTTCGTGGACAGCCAATATAACCTTACCTAACCTAATCCATATATAATTATCTGCCAAACTAATCAATTTTTGTTTATCTGCCTGTATGTTCTTTCGTTAACACGAGAGCATAATGAAACAAACACCAATATTTTAACAGCGTCTTTACTAAAGAATGGTTCGTGAATCTATGAAAGCCACGTTTGATTATTAACTCGTTAGAGAAGAAAATTTCGATAAAAAAGATAGTAAGTAAAAAAAAAAAAACTATGTATAAAAACAATTCTAATAATTAAAATTATATAAATATAAACGAAGCGTAAATAAATCAAATTTTTCAAATTTTATTTCAAATTTTATATCATCTATGAATAAGAAGTTACCAAAGATCAAAATCACTTCGTTAATAGTTTATTGAACTGCTTGAATTATTACTACATAGGTGTCGTTTTTTCGATTAGAAAAAGTTTTAGTTTCCTAAGTTAGGTCTCAAACAAGGTGTCGCAAATATATAATATTTAAATAGTTAACTTAGATGTTTAAAAATATTTTTTGATCACAATGATTATTAATTCTGAGTGACACAAAATGAAATATTGTAACAGCATCCTATGATATAATAATGGTTGCTTATCTAAATATTTATTGATCTAAAAGTGTGTGTTTAAGAGTCAGATTGTTATTTTAGTCATGTATAAACAATTATTAGTCAAGACATTTCTTTGTCACATAACTCCCCGTATGTCAAATATTTCTTAACTTGTGAAATGAGTGAAAAATTTCTATTTGCTCATATTCCCTATGATTAAAAAAAATCCTAATCATTACCTACTAGAGATAGAAGAAAACAAGTCAATATCAAGATGATATCAACTTTAAGAATCAACCAAGTCACAATCATAAAACTACGTATTTTGCGAACAAATCATTCAAATATGTTTTCTTCTGTGGACTTGAGACATGAAAAAAATGTATAAATGGCGCCGTGCCGTCTATTAAAATATATCTAAAGTATACGCTTCAGATATGCTGACCATTTGTTATTGTTAACCTGGGACTGTGGAATTAAATATATCCCGTCAGACATTAGATAGGAACCTATAGGCCACGTGACGCAGAAGACAGCCAAGAAACGCTTGGAGGCAAAATGCCGAAGAGAAAGAAGAGAAAAAAGTGGAAAGTAGTGCATCTGATAGAAATAATTATGGAGGTAATTTTAGTTCTTGTGTTGTACACATTGATAAAAAATAACTGATTGAAAAGAGGCTAGATTGAATAAAAATAATTTGACTTTATACCTACTACACTTACTTCTTTTACTAAACTTAAAATTTGGTGCCCTTCAAAAAACCAGAAAATCGATTTAAATATTTAATCTGAAAATATTCCTTTTAAGTACCATTTAAAAAAAATCCTCTTGAAAACATTGTGAAATATTTCTTTTGCTTTTATGTTTATAATATTCTTTGAAGAATATATTTTCAGAAAATTCACCTAAATATGTATAGCACAAGTCGATTAATGTTTTTAAAACTGTAGTATAAACGTGATATTTAAATTTAGACTATGTACAGTACAGATCCAATAAAGTTTAAAAACTGAAATGTAAGCGTGATATTTAATTTTAGACGCAAGGCGAAAATGTTATAAAAAGAAACATATTATTGAATAAAAACATTCAATCGTAGCCGTTTATCTAAAATTTTTTTCTTTAAATATTAAGCCTTATATATCTGAACAGAAATAGCCAAGTATCAATTTTCTATTACCTATTAGAATTTAAAAATTTTTCAATATTATGATTCAATTATATATATAAAAGAATAAGAAATGTTATGATTTTGTGAATCATGTAGAATTTATTTTCAAAATTCATAAAATTCCATGTTGAATATTTCGAAGTGTGTTATTAGATTGCACATCCTGATTTCACGAATGTGATTATGGTTTTTTAAGGTAGAAAATCATTTTAGAGAATTATTTTCACCAAACTTTAGGTTCGCGATCTGAACTTCCTGTATTATTATATATCGGAACATTACGAATGACAAAGGGTGACTTTACGAATACTAGTGTCTTTTTGTTTTAAGGTATTTCTGACATATAGTTGTAAAAATTTTGTGATAACCGTCTTTGTTAGTTGCTAAAAATTTTCAAAGTTGCTGATATTTAACATGTAAAGGGTATCATACTATTAAGAAGACATTTTTGAACATTTTTAGTTTTTCATTTACATTTTTGCTATAGAAAGTAACTTTGAAAACTAAACTAAATAAATGTAAATAAACAACTAAGGGATGCTTTGAGCCTAAATGGTATGAAATTGAGCGGTTAGCTTACGGCGAAGCAATAAACAAAGATTACTTTTTGTAAATATTTAGTGTAATACAGAAGTGAAGGGTTCAATCGGCAACATTGCTAAAGCTATTTATGTGCTGTAACCATTGTGATGCTTGTTATAATGTGTACACAGATGAGCAATATATCATAGTATTCGTAGTAGCGTTGGCAGTTTAACTGCATCACTACAACTGTAATTTCGAGAGTAAATATGGACAAGCTGATCTTATGGGAGTCAAAAGATCAGGACTTATATGGCGTAATATTTGTTTATAAAGTTTAAATTTTCCAGAAACGGACGATAAACGTTTGCTGTTCTATATTTTTACCTCATATAATGTATGTACAATATAAGAACAGAATATATTTGCAATTAAAAAACCTCTTTTGAATTTTTCCAGTTTATAAAAGAAGTTTTGTAGTATATATTTAATCACTTTCTGTTGAATAAAACTTTGTCAACGTAAATAAAATTTATTTCTATATTTAATGTACAAAATATATCTTCAACATATACAACCAAATTGTATACTGTATGTGGTAATGTGTCGAGCCGCGGCGCTAGTATGTTTAATCATCCTTATATTACTTACTTATTAGAAAGTAAGTAACCGAGAAAATGATTGTCCATCATCTTTTTTTCAAGGATAACTAAAATAAAATCATTTGGTTCCAAAGATATAAATATTGCTATTACTACCATACTTTTTAAAATCATACTTTTGTTTAAATTATAGCATAAAATTCGGTGGCGTTTGATCAATCTTAATCGGCACTGATCAATCTTAATCGGCACGCACCAAATTGTATAATTGTTTTCTATTATTCTTCTTTCTTTTTATTATGGATTACTATACATACGGTTGCGTAGCGCAAGTGGAAAAAAGAAAGTCAAACTCACCTCGAGTCAATACAAAAAAGTTAAAACCGAAACGCTCAGAAAAGTGGTACTTATTAGGGAAACTTGAAGAGTTTTTAATGATTTTATAGCATTATTTCTTTGATGGTCTTAAAGGAAACTGTGAAGGTAACAAATAAAAGACAGCAGTTTCATGTAAATTCGGTGAGATACATATCTACCACCTAGGTACATTATGGTATGATCCATGACACATTATATTCGTGTACCATGAATCAAAAATAAATAGGATCGTAGGAAAGATGAGTGCTATGTAGAGAACTATTACCATTGTCTTTTTTTTTTAAATGGCATTTAAAAGTGGTAAAGGGAACAAATAGAAGCGGCGAAATAGACCAAAAATTTTATACAGACGGAGTAATATTGTAATTACAAATCGATGGCGTTGGGTTTGTCCACAGGTTATATAGGAGTTGATTGGTTTCTGAAGTTTTTAGCCTTTCTCTTCAAAAATGGGATACTATTACAGAAATTTTTTTCGGTCTTATTTGTCCTAAATCCTTCCAAAACACATAAATGTAAATTCTGATTCTAGGTTCTACACTCTTTCTTTCTATATAAAACTGATATAACGTTTTATATACAATACTTGTATACATGATCAAAGTATTTTTGTTCAAAACTAATTAACAACATATTATTACGGTTAAAATCACTGATATTCGCAAATAAATTTTAATAATGACTGTTTTATACACATTTATATATCTATCAAGCATATATACAGGTTGGTTTTCTTTTAATTACAAAATTTTGTATATAATTTAGAAAATCTTCATTAATAATATAATTTCTAAAATATTTATTATTGTACGCTAGAAAGGTTTTCGTATCTGTTAGTATTTTCTTCTATATCATTAAGATATTGTTGTGATTCTGATCCGATTGTCTAATGATTCACTACACATACTGAATGAATTTGTGTAGGATATAGACTCAGTGAGAAAGGCAAATGTTAGTAATAAATGTTTGTTGTGTAAAGATATTAAGCCGAGTACAGATAATAAACCTGTTTATTAAAACAATTTTAGGAAAGTATAAGTGTAATAATATAAATTTATTATTATAATTATTAATATTGAACCAAAATAATATTAGAGTTTATTATTTAATGGTGTAATATTTCTTTTATATAATGTTTAATACTAAACAGTATATAACTATGGCAATTTAGCTTAAGAAAATTGTTTTAAAGTAACTTTTATAAACTAAAATAATTAAGTACTTACTATCTTCTAGTTTTCACTTCCTGAATAAATTGAAAACAATCTTCTATTTTTTTTTTAGAGTTTCAAACTTTAATTCATAAAAGCCAGTATATGCTATAGTTAAACTATGATAAAGAAAAGAAAGTACGAATTATTCCCTTTATATTACAAAAAAGAATTTTGTTATTGGATTAAATTTCAATTATTTACACGAAAAACTTGAAGCTACAAAAATAATAAAAATAAACACTGTGAACTGTGTGCAAACTAACAACAAAAAATATTTAAATCGAGATCTGCCCATATCTCTCTACAAATATTCTTAACTTTGATACTCCTGATATGATATAAGATAGATATGATATCGAAAATGACCTAACATTTTGAAATGGTACTATTTACATGTCTTTGAATTCAAAAACTTGTGCAATTATATTTATTTACTCCGACAAATTTTAACTCTGGCTTTGTTTATTACTCCAGTGTTCTATAAATATAACTTAGTAGTAGCAGAACTGTAGTCAACGAAATAATAAAAGGTAGAAGGTTGCAAATTTTTTAGTAGCTTAGTAGAAGTGAGTCGAAGGTACTGCCCAATAATTTGCATTTTTTTAGTATAATTCTCAATATATCTGCAGACTAAAAATAATTATACTTTTGTCGCCGAATTTCTTGCCATACATATATTTTTCCTTACATCAAAATTAAAAGGTAAAAAAAAAAGAAAATATATTTCTATCCATAAACATTTGAAACAGTTTTTCTAGTGCTTGAGCTGATGGTATTTGTACTTTGTTTCAAATAAAAAGTAATACCCACATAAAGTCGTAAAAGTAATAAAAGTATATCCAAATTGAAACATTGTTTTTATGTTACATTTGATATTGAATTAATTAAAATGCTCACATCAAATGAAAAGAATCTCATTACAATTAGGATCAATGATTTAGTTTTTTAAAAGTAATAAACTATTTCATCCTGAATACGCTGGGTGATTCTTCTTCAAAGGTTAAAAACAAATGAACAAATATATTTACTGTAGCTGAATACAAAGAGTGTAAAAAAATCCACAGCTCTGTTTGACTTAAATAAGATTTATCCAATTATTGGAGAATAATATCATTGGATAAAGTTAAAATCACTTCTGCGTTTGTCATTTTTATAAGTGTAAATAAAAAACACCAGCAGTGATAAGTTGATTTAATATAGTTTCCAATAATATATAAAATGATATTATGTAACCGATTTTAGACAAAATTCTATTTCGATATCTGTACTACTATAGTTTAGATTTAATGTTAGCAAATCTACCTATAAATATATTTATTTTTTTAATTACTACATATTGTTTTTATAAAAGAGACGTTCAGATTTTCTCTTTCATTGCTCAGAAAATCTTCCAAAATATCTAATGCCAAAACATCCGATGACAATATTTCCAATGTTAGAATATTACAAACCATAAATGATAAATCGCATTGTCACTTAAATCATCCTAGTGAAGCAGTATACCAACTTCTAGAAAAGCAGAAGACTTGCACAGCAGAATGTTCATGAGCTTTTAACAAGAAGTATTCAGGAAGCTGTTAGACACTCACTTATTTTTCCTAAATATTACTAATTTACTTGTTCTCAGTATTAAGAATACTTTAGATATCTATAAAATATAAGAAAAATATTTATTATTATTATGGGAGTTAGCGTGAAAGTACTTTCGTTGACAGTTAAAATGTCAAACGCTGGACACATTTCCCATCATGCTTTGCAGGATTAGAATACCTCCTTTATATTACTTTAAAAAATGTGACTAAGTGTTGCAAATAAAAATAAACAAAAAGCGTATTTGGATGGTAACAGCAATATATATGTGTACAACAAGCATACATGTACGATGTATTTTCTACAAGTACCCTAAAAGTATAAAAAGCCTTAATTTAATCACACAGCATGATATCCCACTTTTATTCCAATTTTTTTTTACTTAATCCATTTGATATGTGACTAGTAAATTGTTACCTAAATAGATTTTTATTTCTTTTTGCGAAAATCAAATGTTGTCATAAAAAATATAATATATAAATAAATGAAAGTTACATTATTGATTACTCTTTGGCTCAGGTGGCTTAAGAAAATCAAAAGTAATTGATTTGGTGAATTGATAAATAAATAACTATTATTATTTTTGTTGATTGTATTACTGATTTCTTACAAAAAATTAAATCTGTATTTAATGAAAATGTATGTCTTGACAATAATATTTCTGTATAAAATTTTTATGAATAAATCGTAAAATTTTTCGACTAGAATATTATAGTTGAAGACCTCTATTATCTGAATTATATGATCGAGGAAGACTTGAATAGTCGTACTATCAATACAAATAATAATTTAATATATTATGGCAGTGACTTTTTTAAATTTTTATAATAATAAAAACATGCTTACAAGAAATTTTCGTTTTTCTGCGATACCTGTCCAATCTATACGGTCACAAACAAATATTTGTACCAAAAAATTCTTGCTGTTTTAAAAGAAGCAATTTTCTTATAAATGTTTGACTATCTCTATTACTCTCTCATATTTAAGTATAACTAGTTGACCCGACAGTCGTTATCTTGTCTTAACTATGAATATTGAATTCAATATCGATATCTCTAGATGACCCGGTGAGCTTGATTTCATCTACAATTTATTTAATTGCAACTAATTAATTGCTAACCAATTCATTAGTTCCTAAACTATGCTTAGCCCGCCAGCTAAACACAAATTTTACTACTATTTCTTCGACACGCCGGCATATACCTCAATACCAGAATAATAATAAATAATACCTCAAAGCTATTCAGATATCTGTTCATAAATCTAGATAAATGTGGTGGCAGCGCAAATAAATACATAAGTGCATAATAAAGAAAATAATGTATTATTTATATGTGCTTCCACCACTTATTGCATTTCACACTTTCTCTTAATTGTGACTCTAAACTTCGTTAATTTTTTATTTCCTTCTCCTGACAATAATTAACACAATAAAAAAAGAATTAGCGAAATTCTTTCATCTGTTCACGCGAGATTCGATGACCAGAAGAAATAGGGGTTCATTTTTATATATATAGATGACTAGACTAAAACATTAAGAATAATGTTTTTATTGAAATTAGGTAGGGATGAAGTAAGTCTGGGATCTGCCGTAGCGTTTACTAAGTTTAGCGCACATTCACGAAAAAAAGTTACGACCATTGCTGATTTGAATACATTTTAAGTCAATTATTTTTAAATAATTTATCATATCTTTTTACGAATAGAAATAACAGTTGCCAGATAGCCTTTGCACAACGCAACAGAAACAAACTATGACTTTAGAAAAGATTTCAAAACAATTTACCACACAAATTGGATTGCTTTACTAGCGCCCAGTCCGCATTGGTTAACTGCTATTTTTAAGACTAATATTTAAGTTAGTTATCTTTCCAAAATTGCGATTATAAAAATTTATTTGTGTGAATTATTGTTTGTAACATTCGGTACCCACAATTGTACGAGAAAACTTATCAAGGTAAAAAAATTCTTAGATTATAATCAGTTAGAATTATTTCAATTAAGCAGATTTGATTAAATACCAAAGAACATGAAGAAAATTAAAAATAAATGTTCACATAAATAATTTAATAGTAAAATAATGCGATGCAATTCATAAAAAAAGAAAAACTTTTTTGTTTATGTGTTACTTTGTAAAACTATTAATTCTTTTTACTAACAAAAACAAAGTTGTAATAAAACAACTAATATTGTCCAATGTTAATTAACAATGTTCCGTCTCTTCTTGGGTTTCTCATTAAATATTCTTTTAACGGTTACCTAGTGATTAAAATTAACTAAATGCTATTTTTTTCTCTTCCTGAAGGAAAATAGATTTATACCAAGTACAAGAAAATATTAAAGATTTTTATTCTGTAACTGTAGCTACTTTACTTGTTAGTTTTTTAAATGTTAAAAACAATTTTAAAAAAAACTACATGTAGTCAAAGCCGGTCTCTTGTGAAAAGCTCCCAGTGTCTGAACCAAATCTCTTTATAACACATTTATACATGCTTTGGCTATAACGACAAATGTATCAATTGACTTCAACGACCAACATCCATTGGAATGATAAGCCAAAACGAACAATGACTCATGCATGGATAATCGAGACAAATTGTCATTGTAATTGGCAACCACAACCGAATCAAATGGTAGGTAACGATAAAATAATGAGAATTTCTCAGTGCACTTATCTTAATCGAGAAAGCATCCCTTTTTAGATATAGGTGTGGAAATTTTAGAATAGAATTTGTTGTTCTGAATATTGCCAAAAGGTCTGTTTAGAAAAATTGACACACAATGACCGGAGCAATGAGCATTGAGTGTTGTAACTCCAATTTAGTCTTTATAGTTATTTTAGTCTTAATCGTCCAATTACACTCACATACTGCTTCTCAAAGTTGATGTTAAAGCGTTGTCCTAGCCATGAGACGTAAAGATATGTTTCAAGTTTCTATTTCGAAAATCGGACCCATTACAAGTTTCTATACTGGAAAGTTAATAAGTAAAAGAAAATAGTTGATTGAGTTAATTGCTGAAATACCCTGTATAATTTTGAATATCAGTGCTTGCAATATTTTTAATAACGTAGAAAAGTTTAAAAAACCAACACATATATGAGTACCTTCGGCTAGTATTTTTCTTGTAAACCTTTTTCTTTCGTTTTTCAAATATCTTTCACAAGACTGACTATTTGAAGCTGTCTACAAATTTCAACTAAAATTAGTATACTTTGATATATATTTCATATATACAGGATATAAAAATAACATATATATCGAGAAAATTGTTAAGTCAACAAAATTTACCGCAGCCAAATAAACTACTCTACAACTATGAGGAACATGATAGAAGTAAAAAATAAAATAAAATAAAACAAATGAAAGCAAAATAAATAGAAGATGAGTGCAGATAGAAAATACCGCGTGTCACCGCAAAAAACCAACAGACAATACTTTAAAACACCGTTTGTTCGTTCCTATTTCTATCGTTGAATTGTGTGTTCAAGTTTACCTCGAACAAACATATGTTTAGTGGAAAGAGAGTAAGCAGGTTTTATGTTGTGGTATTAAGTGGTTCTATAAAATATAACATTATCATTTTCTACAACGTCCTCTGTTTGCTGTTTTATGCACATTTTTCCACAAGAATATAGGTTTATTTTATTAAAATAAAATAAATAATTAAATTAATGATAGTTTAATCAAACTAAAAAACACACTTTTGCAACTAGCTGAGCTATAAGGTAGAAAATAATTTCTTTAAATTCAAAAAAATCATTTTATCGTAAAAAACGTGCAGCAAATTTCATTATTTATATCAGAAAGTGAAACAGAAGAACTTTTGCAGTACGCATACCAACTCTGATACTGTCCTATTGTCTATATACTTCAAACTCATTCAATTTGAATCTGTTTTTTTACTTTTCCCGCAAATGTGTTTGGATTAACCAAAATTTTGCATAAGTCAATCCCGACTACAGTTTATGCTAAATATCAAATCTTATCATACGTCCAATCGCTGTCTCAGAAAACAGCTATTTAAAGAAACATTATTGTATGGTTTTCAATCTTCAACAGATTTCCACAGGAATAAAATATTATTTTACACTCGCATTTTCAGTTTGAAATAATATGTATATTACATTTTCCTATTTAAGTTTTGTTTCCTGATGAATGCATTTGACATCATTTTGTGAACTGTTCCACAAAATTATTTTCTACCAAAATATCTATATATAATCATTGTTTGATGGTATTAATTATGAAATGAGATATTTTCATTTCGTTATGTAAACCTATTCATCTGTTACATAAAACTATTAAATTACACTCGTATCCTTTAATAAACCTCTAATGTAAAGAAAAACTGTTTTAGCTACTTAATAAAGATCGTATACACATAATTAAATTACTCCAGTTCATTATTTCAAAAAACTGTTGCAAATCACTTTTAATCCAAATTAATATTGTAGCCGGGAGTGGCAACCCGCCAATTGGCGATAATAATTCGTACTAATTTAAGGAGAAAGTGCGCCCGCTTTCGGTAGTTTCAATTTAGACAACCAGGTTACTTACTATTTATTAATAGTAGTTAGTAGTATCCAAAAAATACAAAAATTGTAGTTATTTAGCGGTTATAACAATGGTTTCTCAAGTAGAGCTTTACAACTTTTTAATTCAGTTCGGTCAAAATCGTAAAATAAATTTTTTCCCCGATTTTCTCCAAATGTCTAAATTGATATTTCAAAAAAAATTCAAAAATATTTTTCATTTCACAATTGAATAACAATTTGTATATGTAATATAATTTTGAGCAATAAAATAAACATATCGATATTATTTGACGATAATATCAATAGTTTCACAGTTAGAGCTTTGAATTCTTTTAAAGCAGTATCGCAAAGCGATTTCAGGCAATATGTGAATAATTACTCGTCATACCATACAGCAGATTTCTCAATTACCTTACAAGCCATATATATATATATATATATATATCCGGGATATTGCCTTCGTAAGGAAGTCCTTCCTCCGAAACTATAGATTTAATCACCAAGGAACCAAGATATTTGTATTTTTTGGTAAAACCTAATCTGTTAACCAAATTTTATTGTACATTTCGAAGTGGTTATTAACATATATCATATGTTATCATATGATATATGTTAATAACCACTTCGAAATGTGATTAAATCTATAGTTTCGGAGGAAGGACTTCCTTACGAAGGCAATATCCCGGAGTGATTTCAGAAAATATATGAGTAACCTAGACATTTATCATCTAATAGGTGAAACTTTCAACAAATTTCTATCTACTATAGATAATTACCCGCATAACTTCTTAAATTGTTTCTTTAGTTAGTAATTTTTCTCCTTTCTTTCTCTAAAAAATTTTTTAGATAATGAATGAAGCCGAAAACAAAACAATTTTAAAACTATGAAGAATGGCATAGTTTCTAAAGTTCTTCTTTTAATATACTTACTCTTTTCCCCATTCAATTTGCAGTATGTTAAAATAATCTGACTAAAAATGATACAAAAATAAATACAAAAGTGAATATCACAAAAACTACAGCATTTTTAAAAACTAGAAACATAAAACCGTAAAAATCTTACATTACATAAATATGTTACTGCAATGGATAAAATTCATATATCATAATAAATTGTATCTTAAAAATTTAACCATTATGCTACACCTACCAACGACTTTGTCGTAATGTCTTTTTGTTTGAACCGAAGTTCTATATACCTACACTTTAATATATATTATATTGGTTATGTACCCATTTAGCTGATTTTATTAAATTTGGCATATTGCCATTTTAATATATACCTACATATTTACACGATCAAACCAAAATGAAATTTTACATATCATCTTGAGAGTTTTGAACTTATTATCTACCTTCGAGTGTTTCAAGTACAGAATGGATCGCAAAAACTTCGCAAATTTTTTAAGAAACAATAATGGATAAAAATTCTTTTTTTATTTATTTATATATTATACTGTATTTGTAACAACTTGGCCATTTATACAATAATTATACATAAGTATTAAATTATTTATAAGTAATATAGAAATCATCCTGTATAGTTATTTATTTTTTTGTCATACTTGAAATATTATGTACATTAAGTTTATATATTTTTTAACGGAATTTGTCATATTTTTTGCCCAATTTTATTCACATTCCTTTTATTTATTTATCACTCGATTCAGAACGGCTGATAATTAGATAGAATGCTTTCAAATCCGTGTCCACAAACTTTTTATTCTACGAAAATTTTCATGAGCCGGAAACTTCTCTTTTAGAGACTGTTTTCATTCTACTTGACAACAGCTTCTCAAATTTCCTAACATTCTGTATTGAGTGCCTCTGTCTGGCCCTACTGATAAAGTTTATAAAATCATAGTATGTTTTTCTACGCAATAAAGAAAGTACGATTTTCAAATAATCTTATTTCTTGAGTTAAGTATTGAGATCGCATGAGTAGCGGGAATTGTAACCGCAAAACCAAGACTTTATTGAGAATTCCATTAATTTTTCAAGATACACTAGGTGCCGATTGGGACTTTATTTTGTCTAAACCGATCCCATTCACCGAACGCATGAAAAGGAACATAGTTATAAAAATGTCTTCAACAAAACTTAACAAATACCTACCTCTTCTTATCTAAAAAAATTTCTATTCATTTTAATTCTAATTTATCAATTTTTTAGTACCAACCGGTAGGCATTAGCACGGATCTGATATAATCCTATTATTTAAACTCTTCAGTCATACTTTTCAGTGTTTAAATAAAGTAAAATTAAAGGATTATTTTTAAAATTATGATGATTCCTTTTATTAGATTAACACTGTTAAAAGTTCAACAACATCTAACAGGAATACCTACTAGGTTTAAGATGTCTTGACACATATTATTATTCTATCAAAATAATAGAACCGTGTAAACATATGAAAATAAATGCGATATTTACATAACAAATCATTCTCAAGAGAATCATATATTCAAGAGCAGTGTGTTAATCTAACTCAACGTTGATTCTAATTGGCGAAATTTCGCAAAATACTAATTTGGGTTTGTGTATGAAAATCAGTATTAAAAACCAGCAAATGTAGGAATAAAAAGGTCGTTTATAAAACACGGAATTTTTACCAACCAATTTGTCTTTTACAAGATGCTTGACATTAGCAAAGCCAAACACAATCGTAAGTATTAAAAAACGCTCGTTATTGCCACTAGCAAATATGTCCATTGAGATGTGTATGTTTTTTTCAAATCCGAAAGAGTAACTCTAATTACTCTCTTTGTATAAATTAGAAACTCTACCCACGATTAAAACTTTTATTAGTGTTCTTTATTACTAAACTTACCTTTATCAATTCTCAAAATTTCATGGTCTAATATGATTCCGTTCAACTTTTGGGGCTACATACAGCTATTTTAGGAATATTATAGCATGCTTTGTTGAATAGAGTATTCCACTATTTTTGAAAAAGTACTTCAAAATGTTGATTTTGCTTATAAAAAGTCACCAAAAATTTATTTCGTAAAAATTCACACGCTTTCTTGCCAAAATTTAAATTAAATTTTAAACCTTTTTTAAAGTGTCAAAAACCCGGGTGCGAAATTTGATGACGTAATATGGGTATCGCTATACGATATAACACAAATAAGTTTGACAGATATATTCATAGACATCTGATTATAATAAATATTAATACTTATTATCTATGTATATTTCATACCCAGCTGTCCACAGTGAACTAACTGATGGTCTATGACTCATACTACTATAACATCACAGCAGGGGTTGCCCGCGTTTTAGGTCACGTGATACACAGTTTAAAAATTACGATTTTTAATTTTAATATTTTAAAAGAAAAATGTTCCTTTAGGACTCGAAATCAGAATATTTAAGTATATTTTTACATAAATTTTAACTTTTTTCAAATTTCATGATTTATTTTTGACTAACGATAATACCCTATTATTTACGGAATGACAGAAACTAATTAAACACGTGTACTGTTTCTTTACTAATACATAAACTGTAAGAAACAAATAAAGCCTTTTAAGTATAATACACAAGACAAATTTATCTAGATCGAAAGACAATAACAAACGGATGTATCAACTAACACGAATTAAATTGAATTTCTATGTTTACAGTGTTTGCTATGCTTTTTACAAAAGAATATATTGTTTTTCTTAGAATGTAGACTGTCTTATGTTGTCTATTGTATAATTTTTGGTAAAGATATTATCGTTTTAATTATCTTAGTTTTTGATAATCAATAAAACCTATGGTATAAGAGCCGCCAACAAAGATTTTTTATATATTGTCTCTTATTGAAATTTGGAAGAACTGAATACGGTTAAGTTCATTCAACTCTTCTTAAATCATTATATAAAATCAATAAAATGATAATTGCCTTGAAATTTTACTATTACTATTTACCACGCCAGATACCAGTTTAAGGTAGTACGAGCACCAATGCAAGTTTAGACTTGGGGTTGAAATTATTTCTACTTTATTTTCAACTTTGATTATGAATTTTGTTATAACTTTATGAATGTAGACGAAAAATAAGAATAAAATTTTTCGATATCTGCCTTGGTTTTCGAAATATTCAAAGCTAAATAATTAAATAAAATTTTCAATTTCCGATATTTTGAAAATTACTCCAGATATCGACAAATTTTATTCGTTTTATATTGTCACGTCCCACTACAGTGCTTATACATCGTTAATTAGTCGGCACAACAAGGTTTTAACTTTAATTTAAATAGTTGCTTTTTTTTATTTCCATCGACTAGTTTTGGAGAAATCTATGAAAACATATCATCCATTTACCGTTTTCCCATAAGACGAATGTTAAATATGCCTACTTTTGAAGTCATTTATTTACTCAATAATCAGGCAACCACCCCTCCCCCTTAAAATTTTCAGACTTGATTTATAAAATATTGCTGCAAGAAATGGTTTAAGTATTCATACAAATTCAGTATATGATGTCGAATATGATAGTTCACTTGTTAACAGTTATTCCAAAATATTTCACGTATTATTTACCTGTAATGAAATAAGGCAAAAATTAGAATTCACATAGTTTTAATGCAGTACAGTAAATTCTGTGTATCATTTTCTACACGGATATTGTACTGATACATGTGAAAGTTTTAATTTTTTTGAATTCATTTTCCTACAACAGTGTTTCTTTCTTAGTGAAACATTTGAGATGACATCCTTTGATGATGGTAGGTTAATGAAAATATCATCATAATGAGATTTAATAAAGCATCTCTTGTCGTACTAGTACGAACGATATTATAAATAAATTCAAAATTATATTTTTCAAACAAAAAACTTTTTTAATACTTTTTTTACTTTCTGACAGAAACTGATAGTTTTCAACTCGAAAAACGACAACATGCTAAAAATAATTGTTTTTCAAATTTCAGTCTACGTTCATGTGCCTACCTTCCCTTTTTACATCTTCTCACTCCCTGAAGGTGTTGTTTAACTCAACTCACATAAGAGTTGAATTTTTCATAAACGCGTTCTTAGCGGATGCCTATGTCATAATAACTATCTGTGTTTCTAAGAGACCCAATCCGTTCAGTGCTTTACGCTATGTGTTCATATATCAATTAGTCAATCTTTTCCTTTCATATGTACAAAAAAATTTCGTACAGATTTCTCATCCGACGAAAACATTTTGAAAGTTTCGAGCAAAAATTAAGTGGCCCTGCTAGTAAAAGCCATATTCACCACGGTTTATTATAAATTTATATTGATATAAAAAATAAATAAAAACAAATTGAATGAGTTGTGACAATTTAATCTGAAATTAAATTAATTATACGTTTAGGTATATAAAACCCTTTTTTTTCATCAAAAATAAATAAAAAGTCCAGTTTCATAATATTTTGAACTCATTTTATGTTTTTTGTTTTTTAATTTAATTCATTTTGTTTGTTTGTGAAAAAAATATTTTCAAAATAAAATAATAATTCCTTTTATTTTGTTTGTGGCAAAATTTTTCATCCATATGGAAAATTGTAATCGATATTTTTAAATTTCATGTCATCCTTAAGCTTAGTCTAAAACAAGTGAAAACAAACAATTGACTGAGTTAATTGTTGAAATACCATGTATAAACAGTGTTGATTTCACTGTCACATTACACATACGTACATGTCACACATATACATATAACTGATATACCCATATAATACTCTATAATTTGCGCTCTCACGGGTAAACAGTGACGTTTACGAAAAAATGTTTCAAACAAAAGTTGTTTAAACTTTCGTTCTATCTCTAACGGTTTACAATATGAGTTCTACGTACCCAAGAACCAACTTTGTTACTCATTTACGAACTTGACCTCAATTTCTATGCCCTCAGCACGCTATAAAAATTTCAGCTAGATATCTCTGTTCTTTTTTGAGTAATCGTGATCACAGACGGACAGACAGACAGACAATCGGAAATGGACTAATTAGGTGATTTTATGAACATCTATACCAAACTTTGTTCATAGCATTAGTATTTTTAAGCGTTATAAACTTGGGACTAAACGTAGTAGACCTTTGTATATTTCATATACATGGTATAATATCTATAAAATATATAATTAAAAAATTAAAAAACCGGACTGCGTAAATAAAATCTGAAAAAAAAGAAACAAGTACAGAAGTTTACATAGCGACATTAACATCTAAACCAACTCAAATCTGCCAATAATGGATTTTAAATAATCGACTTTCTTTTCAGATTTTATTTACGCAATCCGGTTTTTTTTTTTTTAATTATATATTTTATAGATATTTTATTCTTTGATACGTTTCCAATTCGATGCTTTAATCTGTGCATGGAAGTTATTATAGCACTTGCACAATATGAATGACCGTTATATTCATAAGCGCCTACTTTAAAAAACACCCATGGGTGATTATATATATACCCCATGCCAACAAAAAATTAACTACCGATTTTACTCGAACTGTAGATGTTATGAAACCATTGTTCTCTTTTACATTATTAAAATGTTTATTTACGTATTGAAATTGTACAAAACAATTTCAATACGCAAAAGGATAGAAACAGAAATAAGAAGATACCAAATAATGAAGAGATGTACACACATGTACACATGTTTTATTGATATCGAATCGAGAAGTTTCTATTATTACGCTTTTATTATGTATAACGTGAGTGCTAAAGTTTCTAAAAGTTAAAACGCACGTATTTTGTCTACCATATGACAATTCAATTACAATTTTATGTATATCAATGAGGTTGAGTTCATTATATTTTATATAGTTTTTGAATTAAATATTTTAAATATATTGACTTTCTGATAGAAAATCATTTTTTTCACCTCGAAAAAATGAAGAACAAAAAATTCCTTTGATTTTTCTACAATTTTTGAGTGTGTATCTGTGCATAAGTTTGTTTTTTGTAAGATCTTTGCATCGCGAAACCGAAGATATTATCCGATTAATTTTAAGTTACCCAAAATAAGCAAAAATTAATTCCAGGGTAAGATTTCGAGGTATAATTAGTTCTATAATAATTGTAAAATATAAATATTTATCGTTATTTGTATAGAACAAATTTTGGTGCAAAATTGATCATATTTTTTGTCAATTTGCTCAAAAGATATGCATAGTTCTTCTATTATTTTTATAAATAAGATATGCATTAAAACAAAGTTGGAAACAAAAAAATTTCCCTCCGAAAAGTGACATCTTTGACCTTCTTTATATTATCGGATGGGTTTAGTATGAAAATTGAATCAATGAGGTTATTATTTAAAGCTACCGACAAATTTTCAACTGCCAATATTTTATAATTTTGAAAAAATGGAACTAAAAATTTGACCCTCATAGAAAAACTAAAGATATTTACAAAAGAATGTTTCAAGCAAAACTGGATAAAAGTTTTTACTTGCTACTTTCGTTCTACCTTTTATGGTTTACAAGACCCAATGGACTTATACTCATTTACGAACTCATACTCACTTTTTACTGAGCACGCTATACAAATTTCAGCTCGATATATCTTTTTGTTTTTGAGTCATCGTGTTGATGGACAGCCAAACAAATGGACGGACATACGGAAATGGACTAATTAGGTCTTTTTATTAACACGTATTTTTTTTTTTAATTCCTATTTTCTATTATCAGTTCTTAAAAGAACTATAAATAGATCTAGTGACTAAAAAGTTTGCTTGAACGGTAATCTACCCACTGGTGAGCACCTAAATATGCTTAAACTAAGTACATGTATTGCCCAAATCTAATGATTATGATAAATAAATCTAAATTTTAAATCTAGCACATTTTGTCTGTTTTATCTGTTCACAATGACTGTTAAATATATTTCTGTAATATGCTGTAATATATTTCACATATAAAGTGTATCAAAATATCAACGAGTAGATTAAATGCATTATTAAATCAGAATGTAAGTGGTTTGATAATCAAGAAGCCATATCTACCACGGTTTACTTATTTTTACAATAAAATTTGCAATAACATACATATTTTTACACAAACTAATCTAGTCTGAAACAAAATTAAACAACAACAAAAAAATAATTTTCATTTATTTCAATTTATTCAATGAAATCATCAAAACACCTGATCCCTTTTATACCACGTATATATGAAATATATCAAGGTATACTAAGTTTAGTCCCAAGTGTAACGCCAAATATTGTTGGCCCAACAAACAAAATGTTGGTTGTGTTCATATAATTACCTAATTAGTCCATTTCCGGTTGTCTGCTTGTCCGTCTATCGACACGATAACTCAAAAACGAAAAGAGATATCAAGATGAAATTTTTATAGCTTAGGGCGTAAAAAGTGAGGTCGAGTTCGTAAATTAGCAACATAGATCAATCTAGTTAGGGGTCCGTAGGACCTAGACTGTAAGCCGACTGTAATTTTAAAAAATATTTCCTATAAGAAAAAACACAACTGTTGTTTGAAAAATTTTTTCGTAAACGTCACTGTTTACTCGTGAGGGCACAAAGTAGGTGCAAATTTTATAGTATGTATTATATGGAAATATTAGTTTTGTGTGCAAGGCAATCTGGAGTGGATATCTTTCTTTACTTACGAGCCGTTGAAAAACGAACGACTGTGTCATCAACACTATCTATACATGGTATTTCAACAACTAAGTCAATTGTTTGTTTTAACTTGTTCATAATTTATTATCTATTTAATATTATAACAAATCTAAAATTAGTAAGAAAATTGAACGCTTTGCAGAAAAATAACAAAAATAAGACGTAACATGAATATATATAATTTTTTCTTACAATTTTCTATTTCTTTTACACAAAGCTGGATCATAACTCTTACTTCTCTCCCCTAATTTACAAATTTTATTTGCAAATATTAAACTAAATTTACATAAATGCATACTTGCCATGTAGATAGCTCTTTGATAGGAGAGTAGTGAGAGAGTTTTTTGAATTTTGGATTGTTATTAATTAAGTAAAATGTTGGTTCAGATTAAATACAGTAAGTATATGGTCCAGGAGATGCCCGGTAAAAAACCCTTCGAGTTGTGTTGAGATTTTCATGCCAGTTAAAGATATCGCCCTGTTCGCCAAAGTACTTCCAATTTTAGCATGCTTGCATCGCAAAACATGGTCAGATAACAATGGACCTAGCTTTGTTCCTTTGCATCAAATTACATAAACCTGCCTTCAATCGGACGAGAGATATCTCGAAAAATTTCGCCTGAATTATTAAGTTTTTGGAGATTTATCTGTCTTTATTTCAATTTTGAAGATCAGAAGAGAAAAACAGATGATAGGACAATATCTCTGATTGGTGATACTAAACGTTCTACGCACTCATTACCCACTGATTTATTTTTTTTTTCTCGTACCAATACTTCACATGAATACAAGAGTTACTCAATTGATTTTCAACAGATTTTTTTATCGTTTGGATAAAAGGTATTCAAACATTGTATTTTATACGATTTCAGTATTTTAAATAGAGTTCAACATTGTTAATTAAAAACATCATTAATTTTTCGTGAACATGAACAATTTTTTGCTAAATACGATAATTAAATTACTAATCAATGATGTACATTTTTTAATTAAACAGTGTATGTTGAATAAATATTTTAAAAATATCAATTAATATTGACATTTTTTTTCCCAAATATACAGAATTTCATTTTTTCTGTTATCACACGGATTTCATCTTATTTGTTATATTTCTCATTTTCAAAGACTTGGTGACTTAAAATTATTAAAGCGGGTCAGATAAAACTTATTAAGTTTTTTTTGCGTACAATTGCCGTAATAAAAAGCTCATTGTTCAAGAAGTGCGGAAAATTATTTTTTGCTTGTCTTTTCCTAGATCATGGCTATTTGTGACACACATATTTAAGGTGGTTAAAATATAATCAACTCCTGGTGATATAAACCCTCCAATAATTATGTCTCACACAACATCCAAGTTTTTTAACCGAAATTATTCGGACGAATAGCAAAGGAAGGGAAGGGTGTGCGCCGGTTACAGTATATTTCATAAAAAATTAAAACATTTTCTTTGCAGTTGTCATCATAAACTCTCCATCATCTTGGACTTGAGAGCAATCCATATTCGAGTAAAAGGTTTTGATCAGAGTACCCGAGACACAATCTTACATTGGATTTGAAAAAAATGGGTGCGCGTCCTTAAATATTCAGGGTCAAATTTCTAAAAAATCAGTTTTTTGCTAATATCTCGTTTTTTTGCCTTCAATCGTATTAACATTTTATTAAAAGGTTGTAGACAATAAAATTTTCTACAAATATTGTCTGAGGCTTTTTTTGTATGTTAAGCTACTCAAATAATTATTTAATACCTTATATTTATAAATAGTGACAGCACGTTACTGAAGTACGTTAAGCGAGAGCACCATTTTCTACTCCGTCTGTTTCACGGTTCACAGACAAAAAAAGTTTTGGACAAAATTTGTAGAAAATTTTATCTTCTACAACTTTTATTCGATTAGTTAATACGATTGAAGGCAAAAGAAACGAGATATTCACAAAAAACTGATTTTTTAGACTTTTGACTTTTTGAATATCTATGAACACACACGCGTGGCCATATGTGACTTTTTCGACAACATTTTTACTATCAAAATAATGATTTGCACAAAAATACAGCTTATTCCGTCAGATTCCGAGGTTAAACCCTAAGATGATTGGATTATTATTAAATTTATATTGAATGAAAATTTGTTAAAGATGTCAAGATGTAATTACACACATGGTTTGCTGAAAATTACTCATATAAATCTTCTTACATTTGCCAGACAAATAATTTAGATAAAACTATATTAATAAAATACATGAACTCGTTATAACATATTATTATGTGAATGAATATGGGTTTTATAAAGTTGTTCTTGGGGATATAACGTTCAAGAAAAGTTTCGCATTTAATGATTTTTCATATCCAGTACTTTTACGTTTTCATATATAAATCAAAAACACAGATGGAAACTTGAAAATTAGTCACACAGGTGCAGCGGCATCTCGTTTTTCTTGAGATGCCGAGTGTTTTCTTGACTTTGTGTTAATAAGAGACCTACCTGTAGGTAAATTACTTTTTTATTGTTTTATTTATCATGAAAATTGATTGTCAAAAATGATATTAAGTTTAGAACAGAAAATATTTTAGGTAGAAAGGTAGAAACCTAAAGAATTGGGTCTTTTACGTTTAAAATTATCATTCCATACAGGAATTACTAGTCATTATTTATATATCGAAAATTATCGAAGAAACAAGTAAGTATTTTATCAATATTTTACAGAAATTATTTAAGAAAAATATTCGTCAAGAATTTAAAACACTGATTTCAAAATTTGCAAGCATAAAACATTAACGTTTATAGTACGCATTTCTACTTTGAAGTTATGAAGTATTTTAAATTTTCAAATTTAGATTTGAATTATTGTTTTCAAGGCTTATTTTAAGATCTCGTCGTTTTCAGATTTGGTTTATGAAATAGTAAAAGATAGTAGTACAAGTGTTTCCGATAACTTTCGTTATAAAGATATTGGCACGTGTTTCCAGACTGAAATGGCAGTTCTAAAAACTAACTTTTACCTTTTATCACATATCTACAAAAAAATTCTTACTCCAAAATTGTCTAGATTCAATTTTTTGGTTTGCAAGTTTTGACATTTCTGTAAATAAATGTTTTCAATTTTAGTAAACCAATTTCAATTTAATTTTCAGGACTTTTTTTATTCGTTTTTATTCCTGTATTCTTGTTCAGAACTACATCCCTATACACAAGCCTAAAACAAACAGTAAAGCTCGGAGTATTTCAAAACGTATTTGATTTATTTGCTATTGATACTGAAAAAGTTTCCAATACGGTATATCTCAGATACAAAACTAAATTCTATACTAATATGTTATACTAAAATCTCCCATTACATTGAGTGAAGTAAATTAAATTTAATTTGAAAACATTTTGTAAATAAGGAGAGAATAACAATAATTTTACAGGAAAATCTTCATCTATCCTTTTATATTTTTGACACTAAAATCTAAACTGAAATGTTGATATATGATATTATTTATATTTATATGTATATAGAATTAGTTTACATGAAAATTAAATCTATTTTTACTATACATATAAATTATATTAGAAAATTTCTAAATAACAACAAAAACAGCAATTTTGTGTTTATTATCTCACTTTAACTGAACCCTTAGATAAATAAATTTACATTATATAATTTCATTGTTTGTACGCTGTGCGATATCCTTTCATAATATCCATAACTATAAACAGAAAATGTGGCAATATTTATGGATAAATTATCGCTGGTACTCTACGGTATAATATATAATTTCTATAAAAACGAAAGTTTTTATTTTGTTGAAGCTGAATGTTTGGAATAGAATATTAAAACCTCTTTTGTATATTCAAAACAAATGATTTTCCTTGACTCATAAAAACCTAATAATGGGTCAACAGAACACAGTCTTTTGTGCCGAATCAGACAAAGTGTAAATAAAAACAATAAAGAAAGAACGTAGAACGCAACCTTTAGGTGCTAAAGAAACTGATTGTGACAAAAAGTATATTTTGGGCTAGCTTTAATTGTTTTTTTTTAAATAGAATTTCTTAATTTCTTACAATTTTACTTCAAGTCTCGTGGTATTTATTTCAATAACAAAGTGGTACTTTTTTTTAAATATATAGGAAATATTTTTTTTAAATGACACTTTTCTGTTTTATTCGGATAATAGAAAATGAATTTCTACGGGTGGCCCCTTTAAAATAATTATACGCCCAACTAAAAAAAAAGGCATTCTTTATGATTATAATGTATTTATTATTACAATCTGAATGAAATTATTCTTCACTTTTTCATTATTCATTTGAATAAAATACCTTTTAGTATTCGTTGTCGTAAAGTGTTTATTTTGTTTGTAAATAAAGGATCTATTTACATTAAATTAGTAGAAAATTATTTTAAGCCTTTTTTTCTTTATTTTCTCATTAATGGAATATTTTGATAAAATTAGAGTGAAGTAGCTAAACAATTGTGGCATATGTTTTCGATTAAAAATAATATTTTAACAAAATTTAAATAAAAGTTGCTGAATTCCTACCAAAATTTCGCAATATTGAATGGGCTCTGTATTAAAAAAAGCACCAGGGTTTTTTTTAAAACATCATGTACAATAACCATCTTAGTTTGAAAATATTTGAAAAAAATCAATGAAGGAAAAAATCAATGATAAAACTTCTTTTCCAGAAAATTTAGTGGATTACAGTATTTATAGTCAAGGCGCCTGATGATATTCTTGCCTAAGATCAGCCGATGTTCTTGTGACCTCAAAAATTTTTTAGAGGTCGCAGCTTTTCTATGTGCCAACCTTAAAAAACATTAAAAAATATTATAGAAATTCATGATAATCCAATTACTTTTGTCATCGATTCATGAGCGATTTAAATATACATTAAAAACGTAAAATTTCAAACTTGGCGATTTTCTCTCTCGAAAACCAATGGTTTAAGAAATATTTAAAAAAGACATTTTTGTAAGAAAAGTATCTGTTTTTTACACGCGTTTGTGAGTATTCATACTGAAATTTCCAATTTGAGATGTAAAACTTTTACATTGAAAAATGTGGGTGAATACAGCAACCACAGTCGGTCATGGAAATAATTCACTTGGGCGATTTGACTATAATATGCATGTAATGTAGCAATAAACTTTAATAATATAACATTTAAGAATACTTGAGAACACATTAAAGTTACATTTGGACATTACGAAATATATATATATATATAGAGACGATACCACGATTCCTTATATTAAAGT
Organism: Chrysoperla carnea; assembly: GCF_905475395.1. Classification (NCBI taxonomy): domain Eukaryota; kingdom Metazoa; phylum Arthropoda; class Insecta; order Neuroptera; family Chrysopidae; genus Chrysoperla; species Chrysoperla carnea. Next base: position 43,455,768 of record NC_058340.1, on the reverse strand, counting down.
TGTTTCAAGTAATTTGATGCAATGCACAAATAAATATATACATTTATGTAGAGCTTGAAATACATTATCTATATAACAACGTACATAGATGCTCTAAGATATCTCCAACAAAATCAATCTAAATCCTAGGTTATTGCGTTTTAAATATTATTCACTCGGTTAACATTAGAGAGGGGATACATAATGTATTGGGGCTCCAAATTTACTAAGACAGCAGATGCAATCATCAAGATGGGACCTACTTTTTAGACAGCGCGTTTTCTGTTTAACAAAATAGCCTATGATATCATGCTTTTTGCATATTTAACATATTAAGCATATTTTTTAGAAATATTTCTTGCTCGATATTTGATACAAAAGACAATTTTTCTATGCCATTTTCTCAAAATATGTAAACTTTCCTGCTTCTACGTAGTATGTGTATCTTTGCCTTTAATAATAGTACAAGGTATTAGTGCAAAATTACTGTTTTAAGCATTATCCATCTATTTTGTAATATGTATATCTTACTGATTAGTAAATTGTACAAATGTGACTATTAATGGATGTGGTTAATTAATTCAAAACTGAATTATTTATGGACATAAAATTTTGGGTTTATTGAATAACGTTCCTACTACATGCAACCACTGTTTAATCGTATCTGAAATATTCTTCAGCAAATGAGTAATGTTATATACCATAAAATATGGAATTTATTCGGTTTGAATTTCGTAATTTTGAAAAATATTATATAAATTCGAATTCCAAATCAAAATTACATACATAATGCAGTAACACAGTTTAAAAAAAAGAAAAAAGGGTTCAAAAAACACTCAAAGAATTTAAGTAAAATGTTTTAAGAATGCAAAAAATTTTTATGGAATTGGGCCTTTCTACATTTAATAATACTGGGGCTTTATTATTATATGTTTGTATGTTGTGTTTGTACGCTCAAAAACTACTAAACCGATGTTGATGTAGACAATATTAAACAGCCTATGGGCAGACTGAGGAACTGGAATGTACCTACTTTATCTCGCTGCAATAACGTTGGCCTCAGCTAGCAAACTTTTATATTGATATATTCTTAGCTAAACATCATACACTATACTAAAGCTTAAGGCTCAGTTTTATTTTGTCCATAGAACGGAAGTTGATCTGGTGAAGGGGACAGACTGAGTAGGTTGAAGTGTATTATGTGATAGTAATCGTTTTAGATATTGGCTATGATAAGTTTTATGATGGGGGGATAAAAAAGAGAGGCAAGAACATTTTATTGTTTTTAAAGCTGAAATTGCTCAGCATTTAACAAACTCAACAAAACATTTATTCATTATTATTTTTTTCAATTTATTAAAACATTTCATTTTCTGTCAACAGATATGATAACATTGTGTACTTAATGGATAACAGGAAAAACAGAGAATTCATTTAAATTTAAAATTTACTGTTATATGATTTGTGTGTTTTTATTCCAAATAATTTAAAAAAAAAAGTATTCCGTATTCTTATTTCACTTTCATACCTAGAATAAATACCTGCAATAGCATATAATTTTTATAAATTCCTTCTTTAAAAGTTGTGTTTCATAATGTGTGGAATTTTCGCTAATTAATTATCAACGCAGGAAATAATATAAGTAATGCAGGCTGAGTCTAAATAATGCCATTGCCAACCATGACATAATAAAAAATCTAACCTTAATTGGTAATAGGTAGTATGACTTGGTTAATCAATCAATGGTTTCCTGTATTCTCCTGCTACTAGTAAGCTGCTTTTCATACCCATGGTTGATGTACCTTTAAACGACGTCTACCTTTAGATCAGAGACAGTGAAAGGTTATGTTTGCACCATTTCAAAAACGTAGTTGTAAATTTAAAAAAAAAGAGTATTTTTTATTTATTTAAAATTTTATTCTTTCGAGATTTAACTAAATTGTTGTTATTGTGGATTATTTTCAATGGCACAAGAGATCTCTATATTTCAATACTATACTATAGATTTTGTTACTATATTTCATTTTCAATGGAAAGTTTCGATAACGAACCATTATGGGTATGCAGTGCATACTTGACACACACCTTACAGCTTGTTTTTAACGCACAGGAATGTATGTATATTCGAATAAATTATTTTTTTAAAATATTCCTATTTTTCATTTTCTTGCCTTATTATTTTCTACATTAAATTATATTTTTACCTAAAAGTAAATACTGTAATATTAATACTATTTACATAAAATATTACACGTAAAAAATATACCTACACAAATTTATTTATTTAAAAACAATTAAATAATGGTATAATGTTTTTATGCTTTTCTTCCTTTTATGGTATATAAATTTTTCGTGATTACTCCTTCGCTCCAAAACATGAAATGAAACAAAATATAAAATCAGATCATTCCTAACTTTTTCGATCTAAAACTTGAAATGAAACAAACCATTAAATCAGTTAATACCTTTTGATCAGATAATATTTTGAGTAACGATGAATGAATCTATTTTTATACCATGTAAACTCAGCGCAAATTATATAGTATGTAATATGTATTATATGGGAATAGCAGTCATGTGTGTGTGGCATGTATGCATGCCTGGCTATCTAAGGGAGATTATCCCTTTACTAACATGACGTGAAAAAACAAACGATAGTATAATCAATACTCTCACATAATTCTATGTGGCTATTGCGTAATAGGCACACAGAAATTATATTCCCATATAATAAATACCATATAATTCGCACCTGATTTGCATCCTCAATTTGTTAACCTATGTAGCTCATTTACGAACTCGACCTCACTATCTACCTCACTATCAGATGGAAAGACAACTGAAAATGGACTAACTAGATGATTTAATAACACCTATACCAAAATTTTGTTCGTAGCAACAATATTTCGAGGCCTTACAAACTTGGGACTAAACTTAAAATGTGTATTGCAATAGTTTTCAATTTCAAATGACCACCTGTTTCCCTCCGACCAAAGTTTTTCTCTTTTTGATACCCTACGGAAAAATTTCCGACAATAACGGATGTATCGGGGGTACTTTTATAAGCATTACAATTAGAACATTTCACCAGATTTCATGATCATAAATCTGTAAGGATAAAGTAATAAAATTTCTAAGGATTTTGCATGGTCTGCTAGACTAGGAGATTTGTATGAATAATTGTTTGTTATTTTTTACAACTACGCGTACGAATAGATAAGTTGTAAGCCATAATAGAAACTAATCCCCATAAAACTTTTTTTGAGTGAGATTATATTTACAACAGTTTTTATAAGTTTAAACTGAACGAATTACGAAAATTGAAACAAAACATAGTCATGCATTTCAATTTTCGAAAATTATAGCTTTTGAGTCAGGTGTACATAAATTATCACATTTATAATTAAAAATATATTACAAATCAACTTTATAACATTTATTTTTTTTAAATTAATTTCAAATCACAATTTAATTTTATTATCGCGTGATTGTTTTAACGCAAGAAAAGTTTAGATTGACATTTGAGAAAAAAGTCGATTATTCCTTCTCAAATAGGAAAATATACTGAATACCATTAATCTTTTAGATGGCATTATGCATATACTATTTTTTCTTCTGTTTTATTTCAAATCTGTGATAGCAAAGGTATTTAATGATTAAAAATATCTTTTTACCTATGCATTTAACTATAGTAACAAGCCGTCATGCTTCGGGGGTTAATTAAAATCAGCAATTAAGTTCCGCTGCGCTATTACAATAAAAATGTAATAATAGATAACATTCGCACAAGTAAGTTGAAGGTTTTTTCAATTTTACGAATTTAAGTTACAATACAGATTGGAACTTGTTTGTATGATGGGCTGAAAAAGCCCATATTTTCATAATTTAGCGATTTACCCAAATAACAAATTTTTGTTAAAATAATACCAAACAGATATTGTCTATACGGTACAACGAAAAACTATTCAAATCGCTTTGTGAAAGTACTTGGTAATGGTACTACTTTCAAACTTATATCACCAAAATTTTAATTGAATACTTTAAGCTCCGTTATTTGCGTCTATATTATTTTAATAAAGCAGCTATTCGCTAACGATACACTACTTTAATTATAGAATTGTATGGATTGCATTTATGACTTACATTGAAAATTTAATATTATTGTCTCGCAAATTTTAATGAATAATTATGATAATTTACATTTTAAAAATAATATTTGTGCAATTTGATTTCTTATTTTCACAATTTTTAATGCATTTAGTTTAATTAATTAAATTAGTCATAACAGCGTCCTTTAACGCCAAAATTTTTCACTGAAAGCGCCTGCATCGATTTTACTATCCCTACCATGACTACGCACACAACGAATTATTTCAATGTTAGTTTTGTGTTGTTACAGGTGGATTTAACAGTATTAACAATAATTTAGGAGTGCCGTTTTGAAATAGAAAGGGATTTTAAATAATTTGTTGAATTTATTTATGGAACATTGTTTTGGAGTTCCATTAAATGACAACAAATATTTTGCATTAAAACCTTTCATTTTAAATAAATACGTATCCATTTTAAATAATAATTAACCAATAAATGATAAAAGGTGTAAATAATAATCGATATAAATATATCTTTACTTACAGGTAAATAATAGTAACAGAGAGCATATTGTTCGGTTTATCATAGTTTGGATGAGTCCGTAATTCTCTATTATGTTTACAGTAACATAAAGGATGTTTCAAAATTTCATGGCACAATTAAGGCTCTTTGATATATTAAAATTTCCCGGTCAGGAACCACTTTTTGTAAGTAAAGCATTGTACGCCTGCTAAGGAATTGATGTTTACATCATGCATGTTTCTTGTGTACAGAACCAATGTCACTCTTTTATTTCCTTCTATACAGGAACACAGCGAGCTCTCTGATCGAATGTCGCATTATTTGTCAAGGGAATGTAGGTACAGTTGATTTTGAGGGAGTGAACTAAGCGAAGACTAGCAGATTGAAGGGTAACATGTGGGTCTTTCTAAGTTGACATTATGTCTGTTGTAGTATATAGCGGGTATAAGTGAGGAAAAGTTTGATTCTCTGGCTAAATCAATGATGACTAAATAAATGGAGTTCATTGAAATGAATCTTTATCAGGAGTGAATGAGATAAAAGTATACTGTATCACTTTTTTATTTCTTTAAAGCACGTCAGAAAACTCCATGACCGAATGCTACGATATTTTCCAAAGGGATGTAAGGTAAAGTTGATGTTAAGGGGGTATAAGTGGGTAAGCGAGTACAAGTTGGTTGAAGGATAGCGTGTGCGTCTTCAAAATTGGCATTGTCTATATTGCAAGTAGTATATAGAGGCGATAAGAAAGGATAAAGTAGGTTCTCTAAATAACTCAATGATTCACTAAATGAATCATGTATCCATTGAAATGAATCGTTATCATGAGCGAAGCCGTGGGAAAAAGCTAGTTTATACATATAGGCAATATTTTTACGTACATGATAAACGTATTGTGTGAAAACTCAATCGACATTAAGTCGATTCTGCACACAATAAATATACCTACCTTATTATATTATTTAAACATAAGTAATTACAATATTGATTGTAAATAACAATCTCAATGTTTAATATATCTATCTACCTTATATATTACAATCTATATTATACCGGTAATAATGTATTTATCTAATCTTAATACTAAATTACTTAAATCACTCATTCAACCATTTTAATTACTTACTATTATTTTAGTATTCTGTGCTGTGTTGTGAATCGGCCTTAAGTACACATACACAATACTTACATAATATAAGGGAAGGTATCGTACCTCGAATCTAAATTATCATTTATACGTTTTCTATAACCGGGCATTAAAATGCCACAATAGAAATTTTCTCTGTTCATGGCATTTTTATTCGTCAACACAGTGTATTTAACTGTTGAAAAATAAGTGTGAATCCATACTAGCACAATATGTACGATGGCTTCACCTTAATGCACCTAGAATCACCCTCCGCCCACTTTAGTCAAGAACATCATAGAATGTGTGTTATTGAAATATTGAAAATCCTGCTCGTTTCGCTTAAGGGCATCCATTACCCTAATAAGACTTCTGTTTTACTTTTTGCTTACTTACACTTAAAACTCATTAAAACAAACCACGTATAAATGTTACATTCAAAGTACACCAGATTGTTAGATTCAATGTAAATTACTTTGTAAATTTAAAACTTTTACTTTTTCTTCAAAATTTAATGTTATATTTAAAACTGGCCAAAATAGCTGGAAGAAACCAATTTTACTTATTTCTGAAAAATATTTTATTGTTAATTTATTCGAAAATCAACCACCATTGCCAACCAGTCTTCAACCTGCTTACACTATCGTAAAATACAAATTCCGTCTAATAAATAGCAATGGCTGCTGAGAAAATATAATAATATAGATAGTTTGACTGTAGGTACAATATCACATCCTATATTATGGATAATTATTTAAATATCGTATGATCAATGTAAAATTCACTTTTAAAATTTAATTTAAGTTGGTGAGTCTACCAAACTTTTTTTCAATTAAGAATGATAACGTCATATTCAAGCTATTGCTTTGAAAAAAATCATCTGGGACCTTGTCGGAGACTATGACCAGACGATAACAATAACTATTATTAAACAATTAACTATATTGTCCGACAAAAATACGGCACCGATGAGCTGAACTACTACCTCGAACATGCCGTACTTAAGTATTTTTGTTTTTCATACAAAATACACTTTATGTTGAATTTTTTAATAATTATGAATAATATCAAGTGGTCATAGTGTCCGACAAATTCCTCGCTGCATTTTTTCAGATGGGTAGCTCAAATATGACGTTATTATGCTCATTTGCAAACACTGCACTTTCAAAAAAAAGTCGTAGAGGCGCGCAATCTAATAACTGTAGGATCCTCAAAACCCTTCTTTTAAGTCGTAAGAGAGCAAATTGATTTTTTTCCCAAATTTAACTGAAAAATTTTTTTCATAAGCTCACTTGGTTAGTCATAGTGTCAGCTCGAGGTCTAATGTAAGTTATCTAAACTTCATTATAAAAAAAATATGAAAACTGCCTAAGCAATAAACTTTATTAGCTGTAATTGTCACATGTTTAACATCAGTTTTAATTTCACAAAGAACATCCTGTTTACTTCATTACAATTAATATATTTTAATGTAGAGCAATGTTTGTAATTAGAATTAAACCAATGTTATCCACTGACAAGTAATAAAGTCATTCAATTCAAAATCAACAATTTAAATTTGTTTGTTACTAAACACACCGATTTTAACTGTTTTGTAACAATTTTAATTGGAATTGTTAGTTCGAATGAAATTCTTTTAAAACGACATTAAATTGTAAAATATTAATTTTCAAAATACTTTTACAAACTTAACTAAACACTTGATACAAATTTTTGAGAAGGAAGAAAAAGGAAAGTATTCTAAGACAAATCTCAAAACCAGCTGTATAAAAAAAAGACAATTTCCATAGAAGATGTTTTTTGTTTTGTTTCAACATCGATAAAAATATCTAACGGAAACATATATTGTGACATTTTTTGTAAGAAGCCAGTTTTCCGCCAAAGTCGAGGAACTTGGTTTACCAAGTTCCAAACCCTAACCAATGCTAGTTAAGCAAGTATTGTTTTACTTGGTTTCCTCAAGGTTGGGCAAAGGTAGGCATACCAAAAAGTATGCTCAGCCAAGGCTTGAGAAATCAATGCTTGTCCAAGCTTTGACCAAAGCTAACGACTCAAGTTTTTTGTTAATTCATATGTATGTTTTTAAAACGAACCGTCCAGTGCGGCAAACCTAATTATACAAATTAAGAAGCCATCAAAGATTATCAAAAAAGTTGAAACGAAAAATCTAAACAAGATACCATTTTCATTCACCCACAACCGAATTTTGGGCGATGATTGGAATTTCTGGCACCATAGATTGTTAATACAAGCCAGATTAATTATTACAAGCCAATTAGTTAATACAAGCCAATTAATATTAGGAAGGCTAGGCCAGATTTGGTTCCAATGCTTAGCAATCTGGGCAATATCCAATTTTCTTATTTCTTGGGGTTCTTATTTCTCTCTGTGAGTAAGTAGGTGAAACTTTTTCTAACCATAAGTTTAATACATCTTAGTGGTTTCATTCATAACTATCAGAAAATGGATTGGAAAATTGTATGTGTAGAATAAATTTTCAGCATCTACTGAAAAACACTCAAAACATTTAAAATCTTGTTTTTATACACATTAGATTGTTTTTATAATATGATCCTCCCACTTCTTTGTGTGTGCGAAAATATTGCAAATGAGAAAATCTACAAGGTCTTATATTAATGTTTTTCTGTTTTTTATTTTAACTTGTAATAATAATGAAAATTGTTAAATACAATGACAGATGAAAAAAATATACCTTACAAAGCAATATATTTCGTTTACAAAATGTGCTGGAAAGAACGAATAGTATTTGGGATTGGTGTTTCTTGTTTTAAAACAAGTTCTTTTGGTTTCATAAAGTAATTGAACGGAGAGTGTTCTTAGCTATGTTTCTAGTGCGAGCTTAGGTTTCCGTACCCGAAAAAACTAAAAAATTGGCGATGATCTTCAAAATCGCGTCATTTTGGAAAGGCATGACATATAATTTTAATATGTAAATAATTACTGTGAAATGAATGGTCATACAAACCTGGCTCAATTCATTTCGAAAAGTGCATTGGTAAAATAATTGGATAATTCAAAACAATAATTCAAAAGAACAAAGGCAACTCAAATATTTCATTTTCAATTAAAATATTTCCAAAAATTTGTCTCAAAAAATGATAGCTCTCTAAGTATCCTTTTCATTTTATCTGATGTCCTTCACTTTTTTGATTTTCCATCACTTTTATTTTGATTTAAGAAGGAGTTTTATAAGTTTAAAGTGTTTATATGTACGTCTGTGTGTTTCTCAGTGGCATCGTAGCCCCTAAACGATCGAATCGACTTGATTGAGAACCTTTTATAGCTAAGTTTCCAAAAATCGGTTTCCAAGGAATAAATCGCAACAATCGAATTTGTCGGGGGTTTTTTAAATTTTTTAAATTTCACTCGTTTGAAATGTAAATAGGCAATAATCTCAAAAAGCACTAGGTGCTTCGGCTTCATTACTTACTACCAGTCACTTTGAATATTAAACGTATTATCTTATCCATCCTGTAAAAACACACGTGACCTGTTTAGTATTTTAAAAATGTTTTTCTTGGTGACAGCCTCGGAGGTGGAGGTTGATTGTATTATTATATAGCCTCTGCTATATAACAGATACACAAACCTCACAATGTTTATATTTTGTGCTTCCAATAAAGGAAATGCACATTTGAAAATATGGGTAGATCTACACTTTGATGATAATTTTAAGAGGTTTTTGTATACATCATGATCCGTAGAGTAAAATACGCAATTTGCAAAAATAAAATTTGCAATTTTAAGAAAAAATTAACTCGACCCGTGGGGAATTCCGCTCCCGTAGTTACCGTAGCCCGTGGCTACTCTAAACCCGTGACAAATAATAACAAACAACAAATTGTGAAAAAAAGTGGTGAAAAAAATCAAAAGTTCTTAAATTAATATTAGGAAAACAGTTTCGTAAGCGGTACATTTTTAGACCATGAGTGTATTTTTCGTCAAACCTAAACATAAGAAGCTTGCAAATGAGATTTGATTAAGAAATAAATAAAAAGATTTTTTTTAATTTTCTTGAAAGGTACCCCGAAAAAAATACACACAAAATTTTATTTCAGAATAAGATGGAACTTCGTATATTTAGTAAGTTAAACCCAACATTTACTATTGGATTCGATGTCCGACAGAATCAACTGCGAAAAGCTTTTTTTTCATTCCGTAATGATTTTAGAGATTTTTCCGAAAATCATCAATTTATCATTCAAATAAGTTTAGGTCCGTCCTTTTAATCTTTATAATTCAACGAATGGATATATTCCTTCCCCCTTGCATACAATTTTAGTCAATTTCTCAGAAACTGCTCGTTCAATCGTCAAATGAACACGATTTTTAAATTTCAACCAAATCAAAAACAAGTAATTTTCCCGATTTTCTGAAGGGGTTTGAAGAAATCGACAAAATCTGACAACAATTGTTATTTATAAAATTTATGAAACTTGATTTATTGGGTAATTTTGACCCATAAAATACAAAAATTGGGTTCATATATATCTACTGAGTGATAAAGTTTTTGAAATATCATCTAAATTCCGTACGAAAAGATCTAAATTTGTAGCGATTCTGAAAACCTCGAAAATTGAATAATTTTCGTATCTATATTACCCTAAATACTCCAAAGGCTGAAAGTTATTCAGCATTTTTATGAAACCTATATTGATAAAGTCTTTCTTGATTTCTTCGAATTTTTATCATTTATTCTACCGCATCCCTAAATAATGTTGTGTTGCTACATGTTTGGAAAAATTATATTCGTATTTTTTTCCCATTTAGTGTATTTTTTCTTCATCCATATATACAAAAGAATTCTGTGGTGTCTTTAGAAATTTTTTTTTCTTCAAGTTTAATAAAATAGATTGTTGTTGAAGTAAACATATACAGTTGTTTGTCTGTGTGGTGTTATACAATCGTTATAGATAGAAAAAAGTCACATGCGAGCGCCACATGACTTCTTTGCACTGTGAAATAAATGAATTGATTGAAGTAAACGCATTTACTTGGATGTTGATATTTTATAACAAATAAATATTTCTTGAATCAACGATTTCAATACTTAATTCAAGAAACTACTCCCAATTTTCTTGAACCTAGAAAATATTTACTTGCTACCATGTTAAGGACATATTTTCCTGCAACCAGTACCATTCAAAGACTAACGTCTTCGACCGCTTGGACTTTTTGGCTTAAAATACCTACAAACTATACATGATATTTGTAAATCAATTATGTAATAACATTGCCTATATTTTAACTTCCTAGTACATAAACGTACTTATCACAATATTTCTTTTACTTATAGTACAAGGTAGTAAAAAAACACTTCTATCCTGACTTCTTTTTTCCATGTTTTCTTCTTTTTCATTTTGTTTCATAGCATATAAGTATTATTCATTTGAGAGTGAAAACTGAAAATACAAACACAATTTTAATCTGATTTAAGAGGTTATTTTCTACTCGCCTTATTGATAAACCGAAAATACTTTTAACTAACATGAATTTGCTCAACACTGAATGAAAGTGTTACGTTGTCGTTCTTCTTTATTACTTTAAAATTCCTAACAGAGATTTTGTTTTCTATTATGTTGACGAGAAAAACTCAGATGTGGGAAAATTATTTCATTAGGGTTATACGAACATATTATAATTTTAACAACTGGAAAATTTTCAATTTACTTTCCTTTGAGAGTCTTTTTTTCATTCAGAATCTGATGAGAATTCTTCCATTGAACATATACAGTACAATCTCACTTATACGGCACTGTTAATAATCAAAGGATATATATAGAAAAATTCATAATAAATAATATTATCACTGGTATGGAAATCTGCTTTTTTGGTTTTTTTTAATAAAATTCAATTGCCATAGAGTGTTGGATTATTGTATGTATCGGTCTATTGAAGTGCCTCATTACTGAGATTGTATTATGAGCACTTATATATATTTTTTTTATACAAAAATATTTTTAGAAATTACCTACTTTTTATTTTAGTTAGAAATTGGTCAAATCAGTCAGGAATATATTATAGTGGCAGATAATAACACTTTTAATTGTCTTAAAAAGTCATATCATATTCGTAACTTATATGAGATTGGTTTCTATTTGAACGTTTTTCTGTATAAAATAATTTCGGCGACTGTTGCAGATGTTGAAAACTTGAGAGAATATTCAAAAATATTTTGGTATATTCAAGTTACTCGTTGAATATTTGAGAGCGTCTCAAAGAAAGCAATCGCTACGACTTTAGCAAAGTGAATTGCCTGGAATCATTATGGAACCATCAAAATAGTTCTTAAATTTTAAACATAGATTTAATGAGAGTAGATCTAAATTGAGTAACCAAACGATTTAAATAGTTATAAGTAATTATTTTCTAATTTAAAGAGAATTGAAAAAACATATATTAATAAAAGTATTTTCGCTTTTATCGAAGTAAAAGCTAAAAAAGGAATCTGTATAAAGTTTTACTGCTATGTGTTTCTGCATGTCTGTATGTATGTCTGCCTATGGCATCGCAGCTCCTTTCTTTTTTTTGTTTATAAAGTAATTGAATAAATAGTGTTCTTAGCAATGTTACAAAAAAATTTTTGATTCAGTTTAAAGAGAGCTACAAGCAAAAAACCACATTGAGGAATCTTTAAATTTTGTGAATTTTATTTGTTTAATCACAAATTTCGAAGAACCATTATTATAAAATAAGTTATAGAATGTTCTTCAACAAGAAATACAAATATCCGTTCACATAATATTTACAATGCATAACACATAATATAATTTTATTGAACTTGACTAAAGATAACTTTTTAGTGCAAAGAACTCTTGACTAAAAAAAGATACCATATATGTTTGAGATATTATTATTTACCTTTACAGTCAGTGAAAGAACGTAATAATATTGTGTAAATAAACTAAACATAAGTATTATACAGGGTGATAGAAGAAAAGTGTGCAGTTTAAAAAAAAAAATGCGCGGAATTCAATCAGTTTTTCCAAAATATCTGTTTACCACTTTTCACTACACAAAAGAAATGATTAAAACAATATTTTTCTAAAATTGTTATACAAAAGCGACTCTCAATTTACGTTTTGGCGCCAGAAAATCTGTTTATCTGGTATTTTAAATGAAGCAATAAAAGAAATACCACCTTTAACACACCATAAAAATAGGTTTTTTGTTGCCAATACGTTACTTGAAAATCTCTTTTGTTTAAAAACTTAAAAAAATAGAGTGTGCATTTTAAAGTAAGACTTCTTTGGTTCCAACTCCAAACTCCACAGTCATCCGATAATATTTTGTTTTTCCTGTTAAATTTACAAACTACTATTGTGTTTTAAAGCTTATTTTATTCTTTTTAAGTTAATGTTGTTCATTAAATAAATTGTATTGTAAAATTTTTTGCCTTTATTCATCACATTTCATTGATTCAGTCACAATAAAGCAGTGTATACCGCATTAAACTTACACTCTGTAAGTGTTGTATACAAAAAATATTGCAGCAATTAAAGAGGAATCGCGACAGGAAGCATAAATACAGTTACAATTTCATTTGTATTAAGCTGGAACAAGGGGGTTCCAGCCGTTCTTCATTTGAGTCCAATGCCCTGACTTTTTTTAAATTGTTCAATTCATGGATACGTAAGTGCTTTGCCTTTCTAACAACAGTCTGGAATAAATAGCGCACTGCAATAGTGCGTATTCTAGTGCGTATTTAAAGTCCGTCGGAAAACACTCATGATCATTCTGTCTGAAACAGCTCTGCTACTAACCAAATAAATATCTTAAATAAAAACATATAGCTGATATAAGATATACGTTACGATTATTTCTCGAAATATCTATACATTTCATGATAATATCTGATTCTACAATTGGCCTGCAATATACAATACTTCCAAATATTCTTCGACAATGTTATAAGAAAATTGATACATATAACAGTATATATTCATTCTTCTAAAGTGTATTAGAAAGCATTGTACAAACAATTCACGGTTTCTTTTACTATCATTTTATTGGAATACGTGTTTGAGGAAATTTTTATAGTATCAAAGTATTAGAAAAATATTAAAATTCTATGATATTCACTCAAATATAAGGTTTGAATCTTAATCTTTGAAATAATATTCATTGTTTGCAGTTAAGTAAAGTTTGTTTCAAAAGAATTAAGTTTTAAGCTTAAGAGTTCGTTAGTTAAGATATAAAGAACCAAGTCCAGCAGTTTAAATAGTGAGTTTAACAGTTAGGACCCATTAAAATCTAATCCGTGGCTCGGATCTTCCCAATAATGGACCCCGACTGTTAAAGTCGCTATTTAAACTATTGGATTTGTTTCTTTCTTTTCAAATTTCATTTAACCCAGTCTGGTTTTTGAATTTTTTATTATTTATTTTATTTTGGACTTCTTAGTGTATCTTATTATACTATATTAAAACTTTTTCAACCAATTTATTATTCCTGCTTTAATTTACTTTGTACTCTACTCAATAGGTTGGGTATTTTTTTTATTAACGTTTTACCGTATCGCTCCAAAAATTCACCATTTTGTTTTATTTTTTCAAACACTTGTCTAAGGACACTTGGGTTTTAAAGACGAGTATAACGATACTTAAACTGTCAAACTCCATCGAGCCGTTTGGAATATACGAGGAAATAAAGGAATTTACAAACAAATATACATAGACACATACAATATACGTGCGAAAAACATAACCACTCCTTGATAGTCGGGTAAAAATAGCCCATTCTTTTAATGGTCTTGTCCTTTCAGAGACTACTACTGTTTTTGATTATCATTTTCTTCATCATTATTTATTTTTTTAATAAAACTTCAGCGAGTGGCTTCTCAGTTGGCCAATTTCAACTGTTTACTATTGGCTTTTTTTATAGAGTACAAAATAATGTCGAAAATAATCAATATGATTAGGAAATTTCAATTTTTGCCTTGAAGTGGGCTGAGAGAAGAATTGTGGAAAACATAACGGGAAATTTTTCTTTATTTATGGCTTTAATCGTATTTGGCCATTTACAGACTTTTTGTGAATATTTTTGTAGGCCTGAAAATATTTACAAAAACTTCTTAATCGTGAGAAATTGTCATGTTTTGTTAACAAATTATATGATTACTTCAATCCTTATACCACCTGCAACCGTATATGAAACCAAATTCTATCAAAAAAATTGACTTAAAAATGAGGTAAATTTTACAAATGCCCGACGAGGAAAATTCGTGTTTTTTATCTTATTTGAGCTTTTACAATCCCTTGTGAATATTTGAGTAGTATTTATAATAAAAATTTTCGTACTTTCGTACTTTCGATCGGCAGAAACTTTTAAAAGACGAAATTCATTCAAATAAAAGGCTAGTTTGACAAAATTATAATTATTTCCAAAACCAAAAAACAAATTTTTGAGACTAGTATACAAGGAGTTGTTTCCTTCATTTAAGTGAAATTTATATTATTAATGAGCTCCAACGGAGTCAGCGAGATACCAAGACCTACCATCATCTTATGGACCAACAGGTTTCTTGTATTTTCTCTAGTTTTACTGTTTACTTACCTTACCCTCTTTTTACTTTTTGCATGAGGTTTTTTATCGAATTCTTACATCTCTTGAAATTGTATCGAGAAATTTAGAAAAAGCATCTTACAAAAGAATACTGTTGTGTTTGCATTCTATACCAAATAAACAATAGTTCTGTACTTGAAAGATTAAGACATAATATTTTTGCTTTTATACTTGAAATGAAATTGTATGAGTAAATAACATGTCTTTCAATATGAGTTTTATTTTAACTTTGCACGTTTGGCATAGACAATACATTTGTTCTATAACAAAAATATTGTGATTTTTTCAATGTCAAAAAGAGATTTGATTCAAAACGATATTATGTTGATATAATATTTATAAAAATGAATGAACTATATAAATATGTAAATAAAATATTTTATATAATAAACATGTTATAAATATATTATATATCATGTAAACATTATTTCAATGTAAATAAATATGTACAGACTTTTCATCCATAATTTATTTACCATATATTATATATAAGTTTATATTGAATTTATGTACATACATACTACATAATATAGTATAGTAGGTTAAACGGAATCAAAAATCCCAATTTATATAGATAGATTTGTAGTAAGAATACGATTTAGTTCAAATATATTATTTCTAGTAAAATGATTACTATCAGCTTCATAAGAATCAATTTTTTAACATTTTCTAAACTGAACTATATATATTGAGTGTTTAATGTAAATACTCTTATCGAAATTCTTAATTATTATAAATTATGAAAAAAAAAACTTAAGCACCATGCAATAATATTCAAGAGTAAACAAAGTGTTATATAGTACTAAATGAGTTCGGAATAATAAAAACTTACTAACAAAACCCATGTAGAAGGACCCAGTGCGGTGGTACCATGCCTAGAAACAGGCTACTCAAATGATTTATAAGTGGGCCATTCTTTATCCTTTTTATTTATAGGCAACTTCATAGCAGATATGATATACAAATTACAAAATGAGTAAAATTAGATCTTAATATCATTTCCGTGAGTCTGTTTTTCGTGATTAGATAGCACAGTTAGCTTTAAAATGGGGAGCAATTTGTGGATTTTGAGAAAGATTTCGGGCAGGAACAAGCATACTAGAGTAATAATGTATTGCAACATAACGGGCCAATATAACATAAATATATTAGTCCAATGCTTCCTCATGATAGTATATTGAAATTGCCAAAGTTTTCTGATATCTTGGAGTTGGAAATAGTCAATCATAAATGCTTCTAGAATTTTTTTCATATCCTGCCATCAAAACTAAATTTTCTTGTAAATACAGTATCTTATTAAATATCTACATAATCTTATTAAAAACAAACAGATTTTAACATTCTCTGCAGTGTCTGTGCTATAACTTTACATGTAATCAAAATATAAGGAACACAGCAATAAGATTCTTATTAATCATCTAATTAAATAATGGTGTGTATGGTCTACCGTATCAGATGTTGCTGTTTCTATTACATTTATACAGTTTATACACTATGTACTCTAGTGATTGGGTGCAGTCATAAACGCTCTTCACATAGATAATAATAATAAAAAAAATGTTAGCAGAGCGTAATATCGATCTAAGGACCTCTGGATTATGAGGCCAACACGCTTCCACTGTGCCACTTTGGTCTGTGTCATAATATCGTAATAACATGTACTGACTCTGTTATAAGTACAGTAGTATTTACAGGACCTAAATACAAAATGGCATTCGTGCCTATATACCAAATTTTGTATTATTGTGTTTAAAGCGTGCTTTTGAGATTCGGAAGCTGATTCCTTTCGTTATTCAAAGATATTGCTCTCCTGTGGTATTGATATTTGTAATTTTCTGATAAGGGATTTTTCTGTAAAGTTTTTACTCATAATATTGTATCCAAATATAGCCAACCTAAATTATTAAATCGTTGATAATCACTATAAATAGCATAAAATTATCATAATTATGGAGATGCCTTACACCTGTATAATATTCTATGTCTATAAAGTGGCCTATAAAGAGTTTACAATTTAAATCGGTAGATAGAGTCTTTCTGAGTTAGATACAGTCTTACTTAGAGATAGAGGTAGATAGAGTCTTTCTTACAGATTCCCATAGTAAATGTTAAATAAAAATAGGTGAATAATAACAATTAGTTAAGCTTGTGGGATTAGAAATTGTGAAAATAAGAGACGAAATTGTATAAATAATTTTTCTTTAATGTAAATTATCATAACCACTTATTTAAATTTGTTAGTAAATAGTATTAAATTTTCAATGTAAACCATGTAACAAACCTCAGACTTATATGCCCATCCATAACTTTTTACTTTTATAAAATTGTGTGTCATTACTATGGAAACTTCTGAAATAAATAAAACTCATATACTCTGCAAATACCGATCTTTTAATACCCGAACCAAGGAAAGGGGTGTTATTAGTTTGATCGCTGTTTGCATCTGTCTGTCTGCCTGTCTGTCTGTCTGTAGCATCGTAGGACCTAAGCGGATGAACCAATTTTAATTTTTTTGTTTCGTTTGAAAATTATTTCAATATGGAATGTTCTTAGCTACGTTTCAAGTGCGAGTTTAGGGTTCCGTAAAAAACAATCTATGATCTTCAAAATCCGTACCGAAAAATTTATCGGGAGTTTTTTAAATGTTGTAATTTTTACTACTTAGGCAAGGAGTATATTTATATAGGTATAAAATTATGAATATTAGTAAAGTGATCTTTATATGATTAGTAAAATTATAATAAAACCAAATTTAATTCTGGCTGCAACCAAATAAATTTTACGACTATAAATCACAATTACATAATCATACCTATAAATAAATTATACCAATTCATGGAAAAAGAGCAGCAAAATTACAACTTCCTATAATCAGATTTTATTCATACACAGTGGCGGATTTACCAGCAGGCTGAGTAGGCTGGAGCCTAGAGCGGCAAATTTTAAGGGGCGGCAAATTTAGTTCATTTTTTTTTATTTCGATTGACAAAATTTAGAAAAAATTATAATACACACACAAAATACGAATTTCAAAAATTATAGAGGAATTAAAATATTCAACAAAAACCGAAATATAGTCCTATATACAGAGCTAAACGCTTTAGCTCTCTTGTGCATAGAGTCAGAGCTAATAAACAAGATTTCGTACGACGATATAATAAATGATTTTGCGAATTCAAAGTGTCGCAAAATAGTATTGTAATGCTTTTATAATTTGACTTGAATTATAATACTAACAAATAATTAAGAAAGGATATATTTATTGTGTTGTTTTGTAACTGTAAGTGTAATAATAAATATTTATCAACGTTCGCCAAATCTAGATTTTTTGTGTAAGCTTTATTTCTATTACATAAGTATTGTATAGTTTTAACACATACCTTAACTTACTTTAAAATTGGTACATGTTTGAGATATTTTTTGCATAAAATATTGTTTTTTGATAATTCTTTGCTGTAAAAATAATCAAAGACCTAACACGGTACCATAGTTCTCGATGATACTAACCATACGGGAAAAGTTGATGTAATGAGGATAATGGAGCACAAATCATAAAGTTGCAATTTTATTGATAGATAATTGATGTGATTGTGAACTAAGATATCAAAATTTAGAGGCGGCAAAAATTGAATAGCCTACGGGCGGCAAATCTCTAAATCCGCCACTGTTCATACATCATTTAACTATATGAAATTTATTGTTACATCTATTACAAAAATACTCAAATTTCCAGAAGAAAATGAGCTCACAGCAGGGAAATGACTTCAATAAGCGCTAAACTTTCACACTATATCGATAATAAATCGAGTAATTTCTGACTATGAATACTCAATATTATTGTATGTTTTTTTAATTATAGGTAAAACATACATGATTGATTTATTAGCCATTTAACTATTTTGACATTTTAATTAGTTTCTGTAAAATCTCTATATATAACGTTTGTTGAATATTGAATAATATAAATTAAATCCCATTGAACAATTAACAATACAAAGTAAATATGATTCTATGAATTCAAATTCATCATCTTTATACATCGAAAATTTGTTTTTTTTTTTCTAATGTAAAAATTCATTTGGTTTGGTATGTCAAAAAGCAACCAAAAACTGTCGAAACATAGACTAATAAAAAAAAACAAAATGGGGTTTCGTTCGCATGCCCCTTCGTCCGTTTGTGTAAATGGTTGTAACAATTTAGGTCACAAACGGATGGGCTAACTTTAACAAAATGATTCTTGAACAAATATGCTGTATCGCGGTAAGAATTTGATGGATTTAAAAAACACTCCGCAGTTTTTTCTTTTTTGATACCCCATTGAACGATTTCTGCAATAAAAACCTTTGAACGTCTTTGTTCCTTTCTATATGACATAATCAATAGCCTATTACGTAAATAAATTTGCTTTAAATTAATTCAAAAATAACTTTATTCTCGTAAAATAATATTTTTACTTCACAGCGAAAAGGAGAGAATTATGCGTTCACCTGTACACAGATTATAAATTTATTTAAGGATTAGTAACATCAACAAAGTAAGAAATATACTTCTCTTTGGATACAAGGTTCTCTAAAAGTATAGAAACAGTCGCAGAACTCCAACAACACTTCATTTTGAATAAAGAATAAACAAGTGTTCAACATTTTTAATACTAATAAATAAATTAAAAATTAAATCCCGTCATTCATCCCCTAAGTTGGGCCAGGAATACTTTTTAAAATCTTAAAAGAAATCCCCTATTTTTTATTATAAATTCAAATTCTAAAATGTTTCAAAAATTTAGTTTATCTCGAAAAAGTGTTTTGAGCTGAAAAGTTCTTTAATCGCGTTGAACACTTTTTTGGATGAACAAAAATAATCACGCGCCAAAAATGAGCACACTTAGTTCTAGGATGAGTGACCGTTGACAGAGTTAATTAGCATGGACAATGTAAAGTTGTGAACCAAATGGAGGTTTCCATTTAAGAACTGGAAAGGATCTCTATACCGGTCCAGGAGTTGAACTTTAGGGCCACGTTTATTTTCGTTTTTCAAAGAAAAGTGCATTTCTAGTTCTCCGATTGTTCTCATACTCAATGAAAACCATAAAAAGATTAAACGCGGAACTATTGAAAGTAAATTTAAATCCATAAAAACATAAATTTAATATTTTACTGTTACTATAACATTTAATCTCTTAGGTATAATTTTTTTTTATATAAAATATCCCTATTTATTTAAAATGTTGTAAAATATATTGTGCAAAACGTTGCATTACATAGCATTGCATTGCTTTGCATTACATTAAAATTTATAAAAAAGAATAATCTTACTTTAGTATGCAACATTTTTCACATAAATTACAAGACCTAAACAAATAATAAAAAATATAGAATGAGATAATATTTAAAATGAATGCATTTGAATTGTTGAATTTATTTTTACTAACTATACAGACTGATTCCTATACAATATTATAAATGTGAAAGTAAGCATGTTTGTTTCTTTGTTTGTTACGCTTTCACGCTAAAACTAGCGAACGGTTTTTAATGAAACTGTACAGCAATATAGCTGATATATCAGATTAAGACATAAACTATAATTTATAAAGATATATTTTTAAAAAAATAAAAAAATTTAATTTAATTTGACATTTTTTTACAGAAATTTTTAATTTATGGTTTAAAATGATTATCATAGATAGAGCAGATGATCATCATTTTGAACCATGAATTAAAGAATTCTTAAAAAATTTCCTTATTCTGAGATACTCAATGAATTATGACAATTTTACATTTAAAAAAATTGAAAACTGTGTATATCAAGAGAGGGTGCAGGCTTAAAAGCAGAGGTTTTTACTTTTTAGCCCAGGGAAGCGGGCGGGTATTGATATTGTTTTCAAAATAAACCCTACTTCCCATACAAATTTTATTACATGTTAATGCTGATTTCTCAATCTATAAAGGAATGTGTAAAAACTTGAATCAAAATTTACATTATTCAGAATGTATTTCTTAAAGCCATTCATTAAAAAATCACAATAAAAATCATCCCATTCGTTTGCAGCGCTGCTATTCCTCAACCCTATACACTTGTCAAGAAATGGAATATTAATCAACTATCGATAAAATCGTCTGAACAATGGTACTTGAAATGTGTATTTTACATGTATTTTACATGGTGCTATATCATCATGTACCATGAAACTCCGCCTTATGAAAGCCTCAAGAACACCCCCATCGATTTATATCAAGGCACTGTCTTCAACACATAAGCGTTACACTTTATTCTAAGAAAAAGCATTATAGAAAGTATCTAATTGAAAAATTGAAAATTCTACACGGTTCTCTTACAGTCATCACAACTCAGAGCATCCAGCAACAGCTACAACACGTATTTTCAATGACACATAGTGCATGAGATTTCTTTTTCCCACTTACCCATACTTTGTAACTCATAAAAAACAAAAATTCAATTGTAAAATTTAGTGCTTAGATATTACGATGTCTCAATATGGCACATTACGTTGCTAGATTCAAGGTACATAAAAAAAAATAATTGTAAAACTGGAATATGCAGCTAAAATTTGTGAGCTGTCATTATTGCCTTTAAGCTGTATTATTTCCTCGTGTCTGTATTATTTCCTCGTGTCTTTTGAATTGGACATACACAATTTTATAAGGCATAATAGAGATCATCCTGTATATAAAGTTAATGTAGTATAACATACTTAGCATATAAAAGAAGGAATCACATAGATTTATTCAGGTGCATTTATCCAACTTTAATAAAAATTTTATTACGCTAATATAAACTCTTTTTATTTAGTTTAGTTGTTTCATTTTACTTCATTAACTACTTCACATCATCTGTTTTTATTATCTCATTAATAATTGTACATTGTCACTTTTAATACTTACAAAAATCTTGATTTTTTGCATATTTTAGGTGTATTAGCAAGTTACGTGAAAAAAATTTAATTGACTAATAATAAAATAGTGATAGATAATCAAATTATAATTAATTCTATTGCAGTAGTGCCGCAATCATAATGAAATTTTATTCATAACTATTTCGAAAATTTGTTGTTTTAAAGGTTATTCTTTATAGCCACTTAGCAGTGACATTTTTATAACAGAGAAAAGTGAAAATAACAGATTAGAAGACCTGTAATAACTACATGTAAATTTATTTAAAAAAAAAAAACAAATAAGCTGTGATTTTGGGTCTGAATATAAATAAAATACAAATTCATCTACGAAAACTTCGAAAAACCTATTCGAGAAATAAACTCGGGAAATCTATACATCAATCATAAAATAATATGCACATGTACCATTAAATTTATCACACAATATAAATTATTTTTTCACACTAAAAACAAAAATTTATGTTTTTTTTTATCAACCAAACATGCATGACAAAAAACAACAGATTTTCTATCACATACAAATAAATTAAATTTTTCAAATACCTTCTGTTGCTGCTTGTTTTTTTTATTCTGTAAATAAAAATAAATGATGAAAATTAGTATTTTTGAAATTTGGTTTTTGTTTTCTGTAATTATTGCGTGACTGCTTTTACTTTGATTAAATCATGCAATTGTTATTATACATTTATTGCGTGAGTTTAACTATAGCTAAACTAACTACCTTTGAAGGTACCATTATGTATACATGTATGATTTATACGTGCATGGATGTATTTATCAAAGTTCGAGCCCAATCAAAATTTTATTAAACCGTGTGAGTGCGACCCCTGAAGTCCACACGACTAACTTTCCAGACAGGGAAACAACATTAAAAAAAGGTATTATTAGCCATAGGTTATTCTTCGAACATAGATAACGATGTCTTTTATCCACTTTTCAGTTTCTTTCCCTTTCAGTTCTTAAATTCGCGATTACGCGTCGAATAAGCCCAGTCACGTGTTAATGTCATAACTGGTTCGCGAAATAATCGAGCCGAAAAAGCCGAACGAACATACACACATACACTTATACGTGCACACACCCACACAGACATCACATTGAAAAGGTTTGATTCGTATATTGCGGCCTTGAAACCGTGGAAACATGTAAAATTGGAGATTTTCCAAATCGACCCCATTACATTAACTTCCTTTGAGATGTTAAAAATATTTTTGGTTGGACGTGAACTGTACCCCTGTTTTATTATATTTTATGTTTTCGCTTGAATCTAGATATCTTGCAAGGTAATAATAACAAAACTATACAATTAAGTGTAATGAAAATTTTGTAACATTTTCATTAAATGTCTATGTTTGTTATATTACTTATAATTACATAGTATGTGTACCTACGAATAGAAATGTGAATATCGTGTTTGTACTATTTTATAATTAGATAAACATTTTTTACTAATTATTTTTTCATACCTTTATCAATAATTTTATTTTGCAATATACATAATTCAAATTATTCAATCTAACATATTAAATCGTTAAGAAAAACTGTGGATTTAGAAATTAATTAGTAGGATTAAAAATTCAATAAATAATAATCATACCTATATTTTATTTTTTTTTTAAATTGTATACCTGTAAGCATTGTCGTAAAAAACAAACCGTATTTTACTTAGCGTAACAAGTAGTTGATTTCTTCTCACTTTCGTCATAGTAAATCAGCCTCGGCTATTCTTTTTGTCTTTTCTATCAGGTAGAAACAATCAAACTTTATTTTCGATGAAAAAAATTAAGTTTTTTTATTAGATAATACTTTGTCATTCATGACAATTGAAAAATTGAATATTTGATATTGAAAAATTGAATTTTGAATTGAAAAATATCCCATTAGCAATTTATATAGATAAAAGGGCAAATTCTCAAACGTAATTTTTAGTCCGTATAAATAATTTTGCTAGAAGACTTTTTCTTATAGCTCTTTGAAATTATTATCAATATCCCTATTCCTATCCCTATCCCTGTATATTATAAATGTGAAAGTAAGGATGTTTATTTGTTTGTTTGTTTGTTACGCTTTCACGGTACGAATGGTTTTTAATGAAACTGTACAGCAATATAGCTCATACACATGAGCTATAATTTAAAAAAATATATAAAAAAAGAAAAAAACATTAAAAAAATTAAATTTAATCTGACATTTACCATTTTTACAAAAATTTTTAATCTATGGTTACAAATGATGATTATAGATGAATAGATCTATGATCATCATTTTGAACCATTAATTAAAGGTTTCTGTAAAAATTTAAAATAGTAAATATCAAACAATTCAGAGCCACCTTTTCTAAAATACTCAATGAATTATAACTATTTTACAATTTAAAAAATTGAAAACTATGCATATCTTTTAGCTGAGTAAAACAATCCCTTCAAGTGTTATGGAAGGGGGATAACTGAGATCAAGAGATGTGGAGGCTATAAAGTGGTGGTTTTTACTTTTCAGCCCAGTGAAGCGGGCGAGTATCAAGCTAGTTTACCATAAAATAGCAATATCCATTTAAAAACAATTACATTTGGCTTAAGCCCAATAGTTATTTAGAATATAATAACAAAACAAAATTTATTAAAAAATACAAAAGCTAATTATTTCATGTGTTGTATGGTGAATTAACAATACTAATTAAATACATTTTTTTTTTAAATATGTATATAATAGAGGTTATAGAGAAACAGTTTTTTGTTCAAAATTACAATTATAAATTGCAAAATAAATTTACTACGTCATGGAAGTAATGGTAATGGAAGCCAGCATATTCAGCCATATTTATCACTCTACCACTGTATTTTGAACCGTCGAAGAAATATAGCATGATGATTTTTATGTACGGTTTTTCGAAATAAGTTTAAAAAATTGTTAGTTAAAAATTAGCCTTTAACAAATTAAATAAACCTTGTAAAAAGCTCGATGAAACCAACCGACAACCCGTACTGCGATCATCATTTTCCTATTATAATCTTCCAGGTATAAGAAGTTATTGTATAATGGGTAAGATTTTTGAAATCGAAATTTTCAACATTTCTTTACGTTTTATGGTCAGGACAAGTCATTAACATCAATTTTGATCAATATCGTGCAAACAGAAAATGATATCAACTTCGATAAAGGTGTCGATTGATGCGTATTAATCATCTATTCGTTGGTAAATTTTTTTTTTTAATTTTTTTTAACTCTTTATTATACTGGGAAGTTATTCGAGTGGACCTAAATAATCGCGCCAGACCCACCCCACGGCTTGTTAATTATGTAATTTGACTCTTATAAAGTGCCACCAAACCTACAACAAATGATTTTAAATTTTTCTAAAATATTAATTGAAAATTTCAAAATTTTTATTTTATTGTAAACTTTTGCCACAAGAAGAATGAATGAAGTTGATGACTATATTACCAAACAAAAATCATTTATAAAACTTCTTTACAAGTAAAAACATAAAAAGATAAATAAATAACAAAAGCACAAAGTGAAAACTGCCATAAAATTATGACTACCTTGTACAACCTACGAGTATACTCAGTTCTATAAAAAGTCGGACACTTAAATTTTCATTTTTATTTATTTGTAAAAAACAACGATATATATGCAAATTTCGGATCTAAAGTTGACGGTGATACTTTGGTTACGTGCAGTATCAGTTTAGAATTTAAAGACTTATCAAGGAAAAATAAAATACGGTTTATAATTATTTGGGTTTATAATATAGTTTCTTAATAAATTTGGACGTAGTTGGGCTTATTTTGTCCAGAAAAACATTTAGAAAATAGTTGGTCCTCTAATTTTTTGTAGGTTGCGTTATTCTGAACGAATTGAGTCCAGCTTAGTTGATGTTTTAATCTGTTCATCAGTTCCCATTTAATAATTAATTCGTTATAAACGATCAACCTTTGATGACAATTTTGCATATACGTTACTATTATTTTAAAATAAACGAAAAAAAAATCAAAATTTATTTGTCTCATTTTGCTTGGAACTGACTTTATTTTTAGATAAAAGATTTCGATTATTATTCTATATATATTATATGTATACATTTTGGTGCAGTATATTTGCTTTAGGAAAATTTGTTACAAAGCTAAAATATCAAATGTAAACAACTAGTATGGTTATTAGTCTGATCATGGCAGATTCATGCCCAAAGCATTTCAGAATATTATCGGTATCCCGTATTTAATTTCACATAATACTGATCTTATAATATCCCATAACAAACATAAATGCCATTAATGAATAGCCAAATATTATTTCAACAAACTCAGTTTTATTGCACATTAATAAGTTAATTTTTAATAGGACAATGTCGGTCTCCCATTGCAACTGAGATTTCTCGCAATTACTGTTGACTTGCTATTTGACGAGTGAAGTAAAATCTTTGAAATGGAAAACAAAGCAAAAAAATTCCAAAAAGTAAACAAAAAATTGGTTATTGTTTATGGAAATGATATACACAGCACGAATAGAAATAGGCAGCTAGTCCAAAGAAGTTAAGAATCAAATACCCGTTTCCTAAACTTGGAAAGATTAACAAGAAGTCAACACAACAGCACAGACTTTGCCATTATTCACGAATTAACCAGAGATGGTACTCTTAAGGTCTCGATATACCACAAGCAACAAAATTTAAGCTAAATATGAAGAAGAGAAAAAGAAATTGTTCAATTCTAAACCAAAAGGTATTAGCACACAGTAGAAAAAGATTAAACAGGGTGTTAAGAAGGTTTTATTAAAATGTTTAACGAAAAGATTAAATACGAAAGTTTCAAATTTACTTCGACAATGCGTAACTCGTTCAAAAGACACATTTGACAGAATAATGTATAATGCGCGTATATTGGATTTTTTGCTAAATAATTGTTATCATTTTCATTTTAACACTTTAAGTTATTTCGATTCACTTAATTGAAAATGATACCAAAGATTTAAAATTTTATTCATCAACTAATCATTTTTAGTTGATAAATAAGGAGAAATTAACTATCAAAGTGTCTTTACCAAAAAAAAGTTTCTCATCTTTATGCGCAGTTCTTAATAATGATATGATTTTAAAGCTTAAAATTTGAGAAATATTGATACAAGTTTTTTATGTGAATGGAAAAACATTTTTAAACCCTCTTATTTACTAAAAACCAACATTTATTACGACTTCTTCGTACACCATCATGTAATAAGAGTTGTTTTTAATAATTAATTTATCGTAAACCATACAGAGAATCGACTTGAAATCTATGCAGAAGACGTCTTAATTACTCATTAATTGAATGTTTTCGTTTATCCTAAGATTTTTCTCAGAGATACAGATGTGGAATTTTGCAAATATTGAAAT
The DNA here is from genome assembly GCF_905475395.1 of Chrysoperla carnea. NCBI lineage: Eukaryota > Metazoa > Arthropoda > Insecta > Neuroptera > Chrysopidae > Chrysoperla > Chrysoperla carnea. The sequence continues at coordinate 43,428,183 of NC_058340.1, read as the reverse complement.
TTTTTTTAAACACAAAATTTTATCTATAAATATTGCTTATGCTTTTTCTGATAAATATGAATTGTTTTATAATAATTTAATTATTCAAATTTAAAATAAAATTCAAATTAAAAAATAAAAATAAATAAAATTCAAATTTAAAATGCAGCAGGTTTTGACTTACCTTTATACCCAAAATATAAAGTGTTCCTCCTTTAAATGCACTTTATTGAATATGAGAGGATGTAGTATTGAAGTAATATAGCTAAAACAATAAATAATAATAGTGCTAGCAACCTTTTTTTAATTAAAAGAAATATAAAAATAATAGCAAAAAAAACAGGTAGAGCTTTTTTTCAAAAAGTGTTTGCTCTGCTGTATAATGTGTAGATAGCAATAACATAACTTGAACTATATAATACAAGATTGTACGTTCTTAATAATTAAATTTACTTAACGAGAAACACATCATGTAATAATTATAAAATAATTTACTCATCAAAAAAAAAAGAAAATATGTTAGATGCCATGCAATTAAATATTATGTGAACATAAAAAAGTTTTAAATTAAATTTTTAATAATATACAGAAAGAGAAAAGAAATGAAATCGACTCGAGAAAAAAATATGAAGAGACATTCACTGCACAACTGTTATACAGAATAGGATCGGCCGCACGGCTTTTAGAGTAAAATTGGGCTATACGTATATTATTTATGTAAAGGAAAGTCGTTTAAAACGACCAAATTTTACTTTTTTCCATAACTTTTATTTAAAAATACACACGATCTAAGTTAGGTCATCTCTCATGATTAACGGAATATATGCAGAAATGATTGAAAATATTGTGAAATTTACATTCAATTATGTAAAAAAAAATCATGGTAGGATTTACGATCTTTTACCGTTCTTTGCAGTTTAAAAGAAGACTGATCTGTATGTCCCGAAAATTGATGACTTTATTATTTTGACTACACAAGCTATACGATCTTAACGGTGCAATTTCTTTAGATGGTTGTGACGTTAGATAAACCACGTTCTCGGACTAAAAATTTTTCTATTGGCAGCGGAATCGAATTGGGAGAGCTCTTTTCGAATATATGAAATAAAAATGTTGGAAATCTTTTCATTACCTTCTATCGAGCAGATAGATCTGTCAAGCATATTATGTTATAGAAAAAGTAAACCTACCATCTCTCGTCACAATCATATAGTAAATGATAATATATCTTGTTGCACTACAGCGAAATATGACAAGTCATTAAAACCGTGTCACAAATAAATGCGTCAACGTCACTTACTTTAGTGTCAATTGGTGTCGGTCTCAGTTTTATATTGAATGCCGTTTAAAGTACTGGGCATATTTCATTCAAATAATTTTTAAGATTAGGACGCAGTTTGACAGTTGTATATCGCTTAAACATTAGTAATTGATTTCTAGTTATTTAACAAATGTAACTTGTAATAATAAAACCAAGTATATCTCTGAGTAGTATCGTCTGTTGATAGGGTTTAGGAATAACCCAAGAAATCCACAAGAAAACTTAAATGATAATCGAACCCACAAACTAAGATATTCCGAAATTGCACTTTTGAGCTCCCAAAGTATAACACAGTTCAATTCATCTAATCCTTATACGTCAACAAGAAGAGCATCAACAGACACTGGACGTTGTATTGATCTGTGTCCAAAACCTGCTTCTCGCACAGGCTATTAGAAAACTCACAAAAAACGTCAAGTAGTCTATAAAATAGCCTTAATCTTGCCAGCTTTAATATTGTAAAAACCGGAATGGTCTCTGAAATGACTAAATCATTGAAAATGTTGGTTATACTTTATTTCACAGTTCATTCATGCAATTGAAGAGTTTTGTTGAAATTTACTGTGGTTTCTAAGTGTTCGTCTATTTATTCATCGGCTGCTGAAACTCACTATAAGCCTGTATCGAAAATGGCCTGTAATTTTGTTTGTTTTAAATTTTTGTTGGTGTTTAAGTTTTCTCCAAATGGCAGGGCCACAGGGTTTATTTTTCCAAATTTCCCTACGAAACTTTAAAAAAAAGTAAACTGCATGAAGCATCTGCGTGTAGAGAGAGATTTTTACAACTGAGTGTATAGAGTAATAAATAAATAAACATCATAAAAATACAAGACCACATCAACAAAGCCATACGATATTATTTTAACGATCCTATTTATAAATAATAATCTTGAAAATATACCACTATAAACTTTATTTTCACGAAAAATTTTATAAAATAATTTCATAACTTTTTAGAATTATTATTATTATTTTTAATATTCCTACTATAAGTTTATGATTTTCTGAGTGTTCTTTATGACTCTTTATACGGTTTTTACACCATTTTGTTTTCCAAATCTTATGTACAAATTTTGTTGTAGCCAAAAAGTTTACCTTTATTTTTAGTTTAGTTTTTTGAAATTTTATGAAGAAATCCATCTGGACACTGGCTCGGTTTCGTATTATGGTTCTCGAGATATCAGGTTTAAAAGGCCGATTTTAACTTTATTTTGAAATTTTATTGACCTATTATGCAAAATTAACTCTATTTTCTTCGCTGAAAACTATGACTTAAATCTTTTTATCAATTTCTGATATCATTTGATAGTATTTTTACTTGATAGCTTAACGGCACTAAAGCTCAATTGTAATCCTATATAAAGGGTGTACTTCCTTAACTTACAACCATACTTACAAACATACAAAAGATTTACAAACATACAAAATTTAAAGCAGAAAGAGCCAATTATTTATTAAAATAATAACTAAATTAATTTATTAAAATAATAGCTATTTCTTTTAAAAACTATTTTTACGGAGATTACTCGTATTACACAAATTAAATGCATGGTAACTATTTTTATCGGGTGGAATAAATACAAAAATAATGATTATTTTTAATATTGATCATAAAAATAATGTAATATATTTATTTATTGGATTATAAATTTGTTTATATGAAATATTAAAATTTTTGTAATATAATATTTTGTTTGAAAATAATTATTCATATGTAAAAATAAAATGTATAGTAATTGCACGTATCATATAGTTTTACATCCATAGTTTATTTATTTCATTTGATTCATACATATAAAACTTAAAACATATGTTTACATCATTCGAGGTGAGTGTAGTACCGGGAATCCAATTTTATAGTAGTGTCCATTAAAGATCTTTTTTTAAATAACATTTAATAAAGTTCGAAAACTAAAACCCCGAAAATTACAGAATCGCGCTCTTAAAAGTATGAAAACAAGAAAATATTTTTATCTGAAATTGTTATGATAAGTAAAATCGCCAGTCCCCCTAATGTAATGACGATTTTACTTATCATAACAATTTCAGCTGAAAACATTTTGTTGCTTTCATACTTTTAAGAGCGCGATTCTGTAATTATCGGGGTTTTAGTTTTCAAACTTTATTTTGTTTAAACCATTTTGGGGCTATAATTTCGTGAGAAAGTATAACAACATATAGTTATTTGAAAGGTGCTATTATAGCTTTATATTCCTCTAGAGAGCCCCTTATTCAATTTAATGTGACGCAACATAGCCTATAACCAGCGGGCAATCAAGACACTTCTAACGTTACCTCATTTGTCAAACTGTGATAAGTAGTTTAGAAGCTAGGTACGAACAGATGAACATGCATACATATGGGTCAAACACATAACCCTCATCATAGTACAGTCGGGGTGAAAAAGGCGCTATTTTTGAGAATTTAAACGTTAATCAGCTTCCGATAAAAACAATCAATCCGTGATACAATATCATAATTTACCATGAATCTTACACCCATGTACTTAAGACCACCCTCACCGAATGTTCTTTGGCGCATATAATGATTACTCAAGAAATCAGCATCAAAATATGATGCTCAAACCTTACGATTTTTTACGACAGGAATCTTTTTTTACCAACATCCAGTATCAGTTTTATCTGGTATTTTTATTGATTTGAGATTTATGCTACTTCCTTTTTCCACTTGTTGTTGATTATTAATGCGTAATTCAAATATAAAGAGAAAATATAAAATTAAGTGAGTACACTATGTTGTTCGTTCTGACATACATAACTTTACGTCTTTACAAACTAAGATGTTCAATACTTTACATTTTGCTCAAAACTAAAATGTAGCAAACAAAAATTTTGATTTACATAGAGGTTTTAAAAACAATCCTAATTATAAATTTTAAATAAATGAACAGTAAAAGTAAAATTTTTTCTTTGAAAATTGCGCTTGCTTTCTCGTAAGCTAACTTTATTTTACAATGGTTACTATCTCGATAGCAATATTTAGCGAGTGATTCGCGGTAAAATATATCCAGGATACCACATCTCACCCTATAATTTAAATCGATAATGTTACTTTGATGATTTGTGCATTCAAAATAAATCAATTTATTAACTTTAAAGTAATTAATTGGTTTTCCATACAAAACAACATGCTGAATTATTAATTTTCAATAAATTATATATATTTTTAAGTGCACGAGTAGCAAACAAATTCAGGGAAACTACGCACACTGATAAAGGGCCGATAACAATTATTTTAAGTTTGTCCGATTATCCTGATCAAGAATTTTCCGATTAACGATTTACAAAAAAAAATTGATGGTGGAAACACATTTAACATTCTATAATAGTAATAAATAATAGTTTAAAAAACTTGAATACTGTATATTTGTGCCTCGATATCCGTACTAATAATTTAAAACTAGTTGGCCATATTAGATTTTTCGACGAGTAATTCTAAAAGGTAAACAATGACATTATGAACAAATTTAAACAGTAAACCATTAACTAAATTAATTTTATAAATGGAACCGCAAATAATTGCATAATGCTAGAGAAATAATTGAAATGCTGAGTAAATTTATTGCTTTTCCACCATTATTTTCTAGTTCTAACCAGATACTTATTTACTCAATTGAAATTTAATATTTGAAATATTTTATAATAAATATTTGAAATATTTAATTGAAATTGGATATCAAACTTTCGCCAACTGATAGACAATATTAAAGGAAATTTTCAAACTAATGTTCAGTGTAATTCACCTAATTTTAAATTAATTAAAGAGAATTGAAAAAAATACACTCGAACCAGGACTCGAACCCGGACTTCTTGGATGCATTTACGCCTGTATGTAACATATTATATCAAAATATAGTCGCAGACTATGATGTAAATATCGTGTGCATGATTAAATGTAAACAACAAAAATAAGTAATAATTTTAAATTACTTTGTCAACATTCTGGGTATATGTCATTACAAGGCATTTTCTGACGGTTTTTCAGTTAATCTAGGAAAAGTAGATTTAAATATAATAGTTTTTCAATAGGGGATAAAAGTTTTAGTTTGGTGGTCACTATGGTTTTGACCGTCACATCGCAAGTCGGTTCTTGGATGGGGGACTGCTTGAGATTATTGTATGCTGTTGCCTTTTTATACCATGTATATATGAAATATACATAGTATTATAAGTTTAGTCCCAAGTTTGTAACGCCTAAAATATTGATGCTACAAAAAAAAAATTGGTATAGGTGTTCATAAAATCACCTAATTAATCCATTTCCGGTTGTCCGTCCGTCCGTCCGTCTGTGGTCACGATTACTCAAAAAGGAAAAGAGATATCAAGCTGAAATTTTTACAGCGTGCTTAGGACGTAAAAAGTGAGGTCAAGTTCGTAAATGAGCAACATGGGTCAATTGGGTCATGGGTCCGTAGTACCCATCTTGTAAACCGTTAAAGATAGAATAAAAGTTTAAATGTAAAAAATGTTCCTTACAAAAAAATAAACAACTTTTGTTTGAAACATTTTTTTGTAAACATCACTGTTTACCCACGAGGGCGTTAATTAGGTACAAATTTTATAGTATGTATTAATATAGGAATATCAAAGTGAATATCTTTTTTTATTTACATGACGTCAAAAAAAACAAACGATTGCGCATCAACACTTGCGCATTATATGAGAATATCAGTTAAATATGTCAGATATGTATGTATGTGAAATGTGACAGAGTTATCAACACTGCCTATACATGGTATTTCAACAATTAACTCAGTCAATTGTTTGTTTTCACTTGTTATTATTAACATTAGTTTTTTCTACCTTCCAAAACTCACACAAATCGTTGATCATGACAGATTGTTTTATTTTTTCTCAAGAGTAAACATTCTTGGATTCTCACTGGAACCAATATTTAAAAATAACTGAAAAATATATGAAAGTCATATAATTGTTAAATGTGTTTCTAGACTATTTTTATTTACTCTTCTAAAAATAAATATCAGACAAAACCACAGCGAAGCATGACCGGATTTATCTTGTATGTTAACAATTTCATTTTTCAAATTATGAATTTTGAATTATTCATCCTATAATTCATTAAAAAATAAATCAAAATACAGTTTCTTATTTAAAGTTTTAAGATTTCACTTCTGTCGGCAGTCCGCCTTTCATTTTTTTTAATAGGAATTTACTGATGATTTATTTACTTATCTGGGAAAAGAAATACAAAAGTTTTTTATTGTTTTCTGTACAATTTTAATCATTAAATTTAAATCATTAAAAAATATTAAAATATGGATTTATAATAAACCAAGAAGCCTGCTAATTTTCGGCGAATACAGATATATTTTATTCGAAATTACTGATTACAAAGAAGAAAGTGTGTTTTTACCAAACTATCTCGTTATAGGAATTAATTTGAAAAAATATAGGGAAGCAATAATTTTTAATTCAGATTTTGGGAAATTTTCAACGAATTGTCGAAACTTTTCAACGAATTCTCGAAACTTCTTTAGAATTAATATACCCTTCCTTATCAATAAATATCGATCAGGGCCCTTGTTATACATATAATGGGAATTTTCTGAAAATTAATTATTTTATTTGAACAAATATAATACCTATACAATAAACTCCATCATATTATAATTAATGTAATCATTTAAAACTAAATATTCGATGCAATATAATAATAAATATTAATTATACTTTTATAAATAATAATATTATTAAATTTATATAATTATTATGTTAATTTAAAATTTATTCAACTGAAAAATATGTAGAAAACTATTAATTAATAATAAAAAAAAATATTAATATAATTATTATCATGTAAAATAATATAAACAATGGACATATTATATATATTGAAGCTCGTTGAACAATTAATGGGTCAATCATTTCTTTATGAACTAATTTAAAACTTATCATATTGATTGTTTGAAATTTTCATTATTTTTCTTAAAATTAAGAGAGAAAATAATATTTATTATCATGATATTATGGAATTCATAAAAATTATTTCAATTTCACAACTTTTGATAATAAATTATTCTTCTATTAATGAGTGTGCAAACATTTGTTATCATAAGAGAGTGAGATAAACACACAGTTTTATTGAATCAAAAGAGACAAACATACCTAATTCAATTTCTGTATGATAGTATGTTCGAAATGGTGCTTTATTTCGTTAACTACAATATACACCAATAGATGTCAAGAAGAGTCATATTTTGCAGTGTTTCATTTTTTACTGAAAACATGAATAAAACGACGTTTTTTTAAAAATGAAACCTAGCTAGATCAACTTTTCACCCCAATAAACCCCTGCATTTTCATGAAAATCATTGGCGCCATTTCCGAGACCGTTCATATCTATATACAAGAATTGCTCCTTTAAATATATAAGATGTTAGAAAATTATACAAATTTTATCTCCAAATGAATTGCATCAATCGTATTTTTAACAACTGAAATTATTCCAGCCAAACGACGTCCATTCAAGATCATTATTCAATGCCTCCAACTTATTCATAATATCTTTCAGAATTTGAACCACCTTTCATCAGTTTTGTTCTTTAAGTTCTTCGTCTGTTGGTGGTCTTGGTACAATTTTCCTTCCTCTTGATACTCTTCTTTTAAAGTAAATTCATAAGAAAGTTATTGAATCAATTACTTTTCAACTTGAAATCTACAAATACAACATACAATATAGTTTATAATATAAATGTTTATTTAATATGTTAAAATAATAATAAATTGTTCGTGCATTTTATTTGTATTCTGTGTTTTATTAGTTTTTTTTAAACAAATGAAACTATGGTACTAAAATAAATTTACGTTTGATTTGTAATAAATTATGTTAATATAATTTTATATTGGTAATGTTTTATGCATGAATACCTGAATATTACACTTTTCTATTTAAATATTATTTAAATTAAAATAAATCTGTCAACAGAATAAAATATAATGCAGCAACAAAATCTTGATATTATCATATATCGATGATGGTAATAATTTGTTTTAAAATGTTAATTTGATGATGTAATTGAAGTGTTTATTTGACACTAATTACTATGTAAATGTCAACTAAAAACTTATTACATTAAATTATTCATAGAATGTTTGAATGTAGTTAATAATTATTTACCATTTATCGATAAATTGGTATTATTGTCCATAAACATTGAAAAAAAATTTGACTTGGTCCTAAAATTATTATACCATGTAAATATGAAATATGCATAGCATATTCAGTTTAGTCCCAAGTATGTAACGCTTAAAAATATTGATGCTACGAACAAAATTTTGGTATAGGTGTTCATAGAATCGTCCAATTAGTCCATTTTCGGTTGTCCGTCCGTGTGTCAACACGATAACTCAAAAACGAAAAAATATATCAACCTGAAATTTTTACAGCGGACTCAGGCCGTAAAAAGTGAGGTACAGTTCGTAAATGAGCAACATAGGTCAATTGGGTCTTAGGTCTAAATTTTCCTTATCAAAAAATAAACAACTTTTGCTTGAAACATTTTTTTGTAAATATCACTGTTTACTCACGAGGGCACACATTAGATGCAAATTTTAGAGTATGTATTCATATGGGATTATTAGTTATATATGTGTGACATGTATAGGTATATGTGTTATGTGATAGAGTAATCAACACTATATATATATATATATATATATATATATATATATATATATATATATATATATATATATATATATATATATATATATATATATGGTATTTCAACAATTAACACAATTGTTTGTTTTCACTTGTTTTTCCTTCCTTTTCTGGGCGTTGATGATTACACAGTAGACAAAATACGTATTTATATAATACAAGATTGAACAAGGATATTTGTGGGAAAATCAAAAACTGGTGATTGTCTATAGCTAGTTATAAGGAGTGCATGGATGAAAACGAAGATAAAAGAAGGACTAAGACCTACAATCTTTGTCACTTTATTTCCGATATGTAAATATCCTTCGTTATTTTTTACTCTCGCACAATCCTTCCCAATAATCGAATCAATCCCTAAAAATACGGATAAATAATAACGATGGTTTCAGTTTTTATCAAGACCAAATAAATAAATGTTATAATTTCTTTCCAGTGAAGTTTTTTCATTTATTCCGCGAAATTGTTTTTCAAATTTATAAATTTTTGAACTGAAAACTGTTAGGTTCGTTAAATGACATGTAATATATTTCTAATATTTGGTGGGATTAAATTTTATGGTTTCGCGTCAACTATGCTATGAATAAAGCTTCTGATGTAACCATAATCTAGGAAACTTATTCTTTTTCAATCGAAAAAATGTGTCCTAAGTAATAATAATTAAAGCTGCACAATTAACTATTTAGTGATTCTGATCTTTGGTAACTTCGGATTACTGTTCCTAGATGGCGTTAGAAATAAAATTTGAAAAACATGATTAAGTTTATTATTTGTTAATATTAAAATAATAATTAAAATAATAGATTTTTATACACACGTTATTAATTTCAATTTACAAATTATGAAATTTTAATTATTCATACTATAGTTAATTAAAAAACTTTTAAAAAAAAACACGCAGTTCCCCTCGACAGTCCCGCTTGACTGGGTATCTTTTTTTCACTATCAAACGTTTGATTAAACAACAGTAATTTTTATTAAAATTACAAACTATAAAGCTGGATTGCTTTCAATGATTCGAAATAATCAACTCGGCCTGTGTAGAAATTGTAGTAATAATTAGAGAGGGGATTGTAATTAGCGTAAATAAATCCTGTATAAACATACACAGTTGATTGATTTAAGCATAAAGCAGTGAGCAAATAGTATTTTTCACTCGCAATGGATGAATTTTTTTTTTCAACAATATCAACAACAAAATATGTAACGTATTTTACAATGAACCAAAATTTTTTCTAATATTTATTTTGTTATTAAATAAATGAAATCTCTCCCTCTCCCCCCATTCCAAAAAGCGTTTTACGTATTATTGATTTTAAAACAATAAAAATATAACAATAATAATAATAATGTAAAATTCAGTTAAAACATAAAATATATACATAAAGTATAGCGTGTTTTCTTTGGTGTATGCTCTAAATAACTGTTCTTTATCAATAAAAAAAGGTATCATCTAACTTCGGTTATCATGATCAAATATTATGCAAGAGAGTAATAATAATAATAATAGGGCCTATTAACTATTGAGCCCACTGCAGGGCAAAGGCCTTCCCCAAATCCCTCCACTTGTTACGATCAATGGCGAGTCTTTTTCGCATTCCTCGTGAGTAGCTCAGAAGACTATCCCTCCATCGCTTAATCTGGCGTCCCTTCCTTCTTTTGCAATCGTATGGCGTTCAGTTTGTGGTGCGTACTGTCCAGCGATCGTCTACCAGTCTTGCTATGTGCCCAGTTCATTTCCACTTTAGTTTGTTTACGCAAATCGTCTTTTAGTTTGGTACTTTTTGTTATTGTTTACTTTAGTCATGTATACGATATTTATTTACATCATGGTCTCTCGATGATAATTGATGTTTTTAATATGATACATACAGCGTAAACTAAATTGACAAATATCTTGTCTTGAAATCTTAATTAAAAGAATTGAAAAAAGTCTTTTAGTTTGGTTTTTGTGCGTAAAGATAAAGATCTTATTTTGTCCCTTAGTTTCATTTGGCACATGCTCCTCTCCCTGCAAGATAATATTTTTTTTAAATATTGTCTCTTTAATTTAGCAACAGCCCGAATATCCATTACTAACACCTCGCCAGATACTTGCTATTCTTATAATTATAAAAATGCATTCAATGATTTTTATTATGGCTATGAATTTAAAATGATTTAGTATAATTATAGAATGTAATTTTAATTTTAAGGCAAAAATTCATTAGTTCACTAACGCAACCGCTCTCAGGTCCCGCCAAACTTAATACTCAAAATTAAGGTCTTTGCCAGATCTCGTACCTTGATAGATTAAAGTTTTAATAAAATATCATATAGAAATGAATGTCAAATCCACACACTCATTGGTACATTGTGATTAAGTTCAAGACAGTCATATTTATGTTACTTTATAGTTACAAATTGCTACAAAATATTCCAACAAAGAGGTCGCTTTTCTTACATTTTTAAAGATTTAATCTATATTTGGACAATTTCATATTTGTCAATTAAATGACTTTAAACAAATTCACGAATACTAAACATTTAGAAAACGAAAATTCACGAAAACTAAACTTTTAGAAAACTTACTTTTAAGAAAAATTTCATTTAATGAATTCATACAAATTCTCGGATACAATACACGTCTAGACGTTTTCTTATCAAAATCAAATTTGCAATGTTTTTTAACTTGATTTATACATTTTAAAAATGTTTCCATTTTATTTATAAAATTCCTCAATATTCCTACTAAATTTATTCCTTCAATAAATATATACTTTCACAAAATGTATTCAAATTATAATCACAATTGAGGAAAAAATGCGTAGGAGAATATTTCGAATATGAGTTTTAAAGATGTAACTCTTGTAAGAATTTTATTATTCACAAAAATAATACAGCAATTTATTGAGAGTAAATAATTTTCATAAAAATATTTAGAAAACAAGTAAATATGGAAATGGTATGAATGAGAAATTACATGGCCACCGTCTCTAAAAATGGGCATGGATGGTTATGAATACAATAAATACGAGAAAATTTAAAATAACAATGAATGAAAAATCTTATTTAAATAATATTTATATTATTTGTATCAATTACAGGGTGAGGCAGAGAAGTGGTTGAAGTTTGTTCAAATTATCTTTTCAGCACCTAAAACTAAATTTAAGAAAATTATTACTTTTTGTTTTTGTTGTTTACTTTTAATCATGCATAAGATATTTATTTACATCATGGTCTCTTCGATTACAATTGATGTTTTTAATATGATGCATACAGTGTAAACTAAATATTATATAATAAATAAGTGGATAAACAAAGTAAAAAATATTCAATGAGTTGAAAAAATTGCATTCGTGTCTAGAACTCGAATAGCCTAATTGGTAGGGCGCTTGACATGAACCCAAGAAGTACGGGTTCGAGTGATTTTTTTTCAATACTCTTTTAATTAAGAAAATTAGTTACTGAAAAAAAATAATTATGTTTTAAGAAAATTAAGCTGGTGTTGGCTGAGTTTGTGTTTGAAAAATTATTGAACCAAAATTTTTCATAAAAGACATTTAGAAGAGCTCCATCTAAGTATGAAAAAAAACCAGAGCTTCTTCTACCAATTTTTAAGCTAATCTTTGTTACTAAAGTCAAAAAGCATTTTCGTTTGCTAATTCTAACCAGAGCAGATTTTGGAATGGTATATAACTTAATATGCAGCTACTATTACATGATACAATGAATCATTCAAGAAAGTCTATTACCTAATAGTTAACGTTTTTTGAATATCATTTATAAATATGAAAATTTTGAGTTCTTAGAGAGAAACTCCTGTGATATTTTATTCATAAATAATAATTTTTATATTCAAAAACCACTTGTATCTTATAGAAATACAGTGTCAAAAATACATTTTCTCTTCGAGGTATCATCTATCCTAAATCCATGAATGTCGCTTTATAAAATAATATAAAATCTTTACTGTCAATACAGCAGTGCTCATATGAATGTTTAAAATATTCACCTACGCACTCAACATTTCCAGAATAAAATTTAGGTGATTCTCTTGAATAGCCTCTGAATCATGTCCGATGCCTTCAAGGTATCCATTTCAATGTTTGGATTATATAGCCTAGACAGATAAATTAACAAACAGAGTAAAACATTTTCATTCGTTCATATTTAACAAAGTGCTCATTATGCTGATTAAGTTTCGACAATTAATTTTTAAGAATTAACGCTTAACTCATAGCTTTATACCAATATATAAATCAATAGTTACAACAGTTACCCAACCGCTTCGCTTTGTTATTTACACTTTAAAACAAAGAGTATCGTTTTATAGTCTACTTCATTTCCCTTGACGTCATTTATGCCACATTTTGTTATCAATTTCATAGATTTCATGTTACTCGCTAATAATGTAGCTTTATATTAATGAAAAAATTTTTAAAATCGATCCAGTCGTTGTTGAGTTTATTCATTACAAACAAACAAAAAAACAAAAAATCAAATTTTCTATTTATATAATTAGTGTAGTGTAGTAGCCACTCACTAATAAAAAATGTATTGTTTAAATAAAGATGTAACAAACGAAGATTTGTAACAAAAACAACTTTTTAACAGTCTCCAGTCAACTAAGCGATAAAAGACCAATTTAACATGAAAGTTGTTTGTTGATAAAGCTAAATTTTTTCAGAATAACTTATAGACCTTAACTTAATGTTGGATAAAAGGCTTGATTTTTTTATACTTAGTTGGACTAGTGTAAATCAATCCTGAAAATTTGAGGGAGGGGGGTGCCCAATTATTTCAATAAAAAAATGACTTCAAAAGTAGGCATATTTAACATTGATCTCATGGGAAAACGGTAAATGGATGATATATTTTCATTGATTTCTCCAAAACTAGTCCATAAAATTTAAAAAAAAAAACTATCTAAATAAATTATGCTATAACTAGACAATATAAGACGAAAAGTAATAATAAATTTTTTCGATATTTGGAATAATTTTCAAAATATCAAAAATTGAAAATGTTGTTTATTTATTTAGATTTCGATATTTCGATAACCAAGGCAGATATCGAATTAATATCTTCTTATTTTGAAAATAAGGTTAAAAAAATTTCAACTACAAGTCTAAACTTGCGTTAGCGCTCATACTACCTCATATAATCCAAAACAAACTCAATAATGTGAAATATTATTTTTCCAGCTATAAAAAAAATTCATGATTGTGCCGTTGATTTTTCTACGAACTCGTCAGAACAAAAAATGTACAATTTCTATTGACTTGGTATTGACATTATCCTATATTTAAATTGATAATTGAGTTTTCAATATATGTGAGTGACAGGCATAGGTTTTATTACGGTTCTGTAACACAGAATGGAAAATATGCGATATGATAGGTATGGCATAACCACGTGCATGAGAATACGAATCATTATTGCATAATATATCGTTCACCGTTGCTCATGGGGAGGATAATATTGTCACCAATTTCAGAAATTAATCTGGAAAACGGATCGAGACTCTCAAACTAATTGTAAATAAACGGACTGAGAATTGAATCACCATCGATTTTTCATTTCCTTTAAATCTTCGCCTTTAAATTTATTAAAAACCGTTCGCTATTGTTCTTTTTGAATTCAGTACCGAATTTTCATATTTTACAAAAAAAATGGCGAAATTTCACTTGGGAATAAAAAAAGAGCTAAAGATGCTGTAGGACACCCGATAGTAACTATGTTCCTTTCGTTATAAATTATGGATTTAAGAAAAAATAGAACGAAAAAACTTCTGGTAATATTGTCCCATTTTTGAACACAAGAGCTAAAAGCTTCAGAAACCAACCAACTCATCTACAGTCGACAATTTCAACTCAATCAACTTGTAATTACTAGAATACTCCGAGTCCATACAATTTATGGTATATTTTTTCGATCTTTTTTTTCCGAATCTATTATTATCGGGACTATTTATTCCTCTTGTTCCTAAATCCATAGCCTATAACGAAAGGAACATAGTTACAATCGGGTGTCCCATAGCATCTCTAATTCTTTTTTAAATATAAAATTTCAAATAATTGAATTAAATTAATTTTTCTTTTTTAAATATATTGACGCGGAAGGGTTTTGACCTGACGACCTTCCTAATAAGCAGTGGGCAATATAATTACAATACCATATCCTCTAAAAAGCAATTAACATTCAACACAATGTACTATAAACAAAGTTTTGGCGTTTTTTTTTCTGGACTAGCCCTAACAGCTGAACACGCAATATGGAAAATAGTTCCGGAAAAACCCAAATCTTTATTTTTCCATGAATATATCTAAACATTTGATTCTAAATAGTCCCGACCTATACTCTTTTTTTTTTCATTAATCATATTTTTTTAGGTCACCAGAAACTTTAATTATAGTTTTTGCATGGTAGGTATTATCACATGATTAGGAAACATGCAAGCGTACTCTCACTCATTATGAAATTTTTTGGCTTGTTGTTAGATTCGTTTTTCTATTGCACCAATTATAGTATGTTAATAACTTACAAAACTACAAAATGACAAACAACACAGGCTATAGGTCACTGATTGTCAGCTATAGTAATTATCGCATTTTACAATGGACAATGTAAGGTGTAAATCAAAAAAATCGAGCAAAAACAACCAGGGAAAAAGAGAAAAGAATAATGTGGAAATGAGTAACAATGAAAACCAAATTCAATTTATTTATAACGAAATTCCCATTTTTCCCACACTTATAAAACTTATATCATACTATATCTTTCAATAATTTTTCTTTTCTTTAAAAAAAAAACTATTTTTGCATATCACAGGAACCGAAAACTTCATAATTAGATTGGTACTAATTAACAATTGGACCTAGATTTTTATTTTTTGGTTGTAACATTGTATTGTCGTCCAACTCACCGTTGTCCTGCTTTTTAAAAAATTTCCAATTCCAAAATAGAAACTCCAAGCCTTGTGGTTTAAATAAACTTTTTTTTATTATTTAGATGCAAATCCCTATAAGTAACAGTGGCTTGCCCTTACTGTCAAAGACTGACAAACATAGATCAAAAAGTACTCATGATGAAAACGTGCAATTCAGAATTTAGATTTTAAGAACGATGTATGTTGAAACTACATAGAATTTGAAAAATTTAACCCTTAAAGAATTGACAGGGGAAATGAAAACAGTATTTTATGGTAAAAAAAAGGAGCCGTTTATAATAGAAAATAGTTTTTAAATAAACCACCTAAAACCGATTTTTCTTTAGTCTCTTCATTCCAACGGGCTCTTTTCTCTTCTTGAATCTCTTCTTCTATTTTTGCCGAAGTGAAAGTTTAGCTAATAAAGCCGTAACGGGCGATGCTTACGAGATTATAGATACTCTAAGCTACGAAAGAAGTAAATGAATTTATTACAAATAAGGTTGTTTCAATTATTTTAAATTAAATTGTACTGTTTTCTAATATGTGTATTATGTAGACTGATTATTACATAATTAAAAATTTAATTAAATATTTATAAATGAATAAATTTTTATATTATACGATGTTTTTACGTGGTTGTTTATCTACACACTTGGCGTATTGTATTTTTATATATAGTTTAGTATAATGACAATTTTTTCCCAGAATACTACAGTCCTCTTGAAATGAATTAAAAAAAAGTAGGTATTTTTTACAAAAGGTGCTCATACATTTTCCTTTTACATTCCGAAAAAAACTGTTGCGCGATATATAGTTAATTATACACCATGGGAATCAAATACATCTACATATAACGCCCTACATTTATGTTATATACTCTAGGTATTCATTTAATCAGAAGAATAAAGACGAAAAACAGTGGTGTGATGGTAAATTCGTTTGGACATTCGTAGGACAATCCTGTTACTTTGACTCGAACAGAATCGAAAATTCATTATGCATGTTTAGGATCAAGTTCCTACAAGTAGATGGTGAAGATGAACAGCGATAAAAACAACTTGATTGAAGTTTGAAAAACACTCTCTGCGGGCGAGAATATAGACGAGAGGGTAACTATGGATCTCATTGATATTTAAAAAAAAAAAAAAACAAAAAAAAATCACCAGATCGTTTCAAATGCAACTAATTAAATTATGGCGGAGTCGCTTATTTACCACATTCCAATAAATTAACGTATAAGTTAGAAGAAAGTGTCGATCTTGAAATTGATTTTAATCCAACATAGGTAATCTTAAGTCAGGCTTCAAATATATTTTTAAACTTGTTTAAATATAAACAAGTTCAAAGTTTTTTTGATTTGAACAAGTTTTAAAAAATGGCAAATTTTTTTGGTAGTCAACATACTAGAAAATGTACCACTTGCCGTCTCCCTCTTACTACCAGGAATTACGTTTTTGTAGTATTACGATAGAAATAAACTACATTTTAGGATATATAGAATAGAACCTGCGCTAGTGATATACAAATATTCCAGATTAATACTATAAAAATAAATCCCCTCAATATAAAAAAAAAATTACTTAGGATGATTATAATTGAAGATATGAATATTGTAAGAAATTTTTTTAAACCGAGTTAAAATTATAACGTAGTAATCAACCAAAAAAGATAAGAGAATATTATCTACTGAATTAAGTTATAATAATATCCACGAGGTGGTGTTTGTTTTGGCTCTGTATTTGGCGAATAGGATATCGGACTAAATTTTTTTATCACTTCAGATGTAGAATTCTCACTTCACGAATAGAAAAGTGATTGAAAATTACTAATAAAACACAGAGGAAGATGATGTCGTACGTTTGTATCGCCCTAGAGATTACATATAAAACTTTTTTTTGCTATAAAGAGATGGGCAACCCTTTGAACGGAATCTTTGATTGCTTATAAATTTTTTAAGCAATTTTAATTTCACTTTCAAATTTTGTCATGGTATCAAATCTAGTTTGACCTTTTTTTGGGTAATATGGCCAGTTCGACATCAGGATTATCCCCTATTCGGAGCACTATATCATTCATAAGGGTTGAAGTTATTCTTGAAGTATACATGGAATTCAAATCAAAATACTTTATTCTCCTGACTACATAGATTGTGATGAACTAATTCCCATTTGAATAATTTATATTCGTCATATGCTGTTCCTGTCTACTTATGTACGTAATATTTACGATTTTGTGTTGGATTTAGCTACCTGGATTCAGTAGGTGGACATATGTATATAATGAATGCAATCCATTTTTTTTCTAAATAAATAATATACTTCAGTCATTTTATTGAAATGTTTCAATAAAATTTACTTTTTCATTATTATTATTATTTTTTTATTGAAAATTTTCTTTTTAAATACTTCCAGCATCTCAGCAACCCTTCAGACAGTTCTTTCATGATAAAATACTCAAACCACCATGTCCCAGAAAAATGAGAGTTTATAATAAACAAACTTTTACTTCATGTCTAATAAAATTGATTTTTTTTCTTTCTAGACGACAAAAAAAACTATACATGAAGTTAATTTATACGAACCAGTTTATTTTTTGAATAGTTCTTAACATTTTTTTGAACGTCGAGAAAGTTTATAGTAATACAGGTCATATTTTATGTTAATTTTTTATTATATTTATAGATTAATATAAACAGTGTAGCGGACGCATCTTTTCGTTGAATTTAGAATCTTGTTGATGTAAACTTGGTTTCCATATAAATTGTTTTTTAGAGGATAACTTGATTCCATTACATCATTCCCCCCTCCTTAAGATGAAGAAAGGACGGGCAGAATTCGAATCTGAAGAAGAATGGTGCAGTACAATTCCTTGAAGCAACAAATAATAATACATGTTGATTGTAAGTTGATGCGTATTATTCGCTGGGACATCGATCAGTGGATAATAACACTATAGCTGTGTAGCATCCAAAAATCAAAACATGTTGACATGTTGAGTGCAGATCGCCCCCTTTGACATAACTGCTAGTATCTTCGTCCATAATATTAATCATCATAAAAGTTTATTCCGAACTTAAACATAATCATTCCCATCACCGGAGATTCCTCGTTTCCAATTTTAGTCAATTTGGTATCGGAACCATTTTATAACACCGAAGATGTATATTTAAATTATTTATTATTGTATATAAAAAAGTTACATAATGTTTATGTATTTGAAGGAGACGTTAGCTTGTCGACATAAATGGTCGAACTGATTATTGAATTTAATTTGGAAACGAGGAATCTCCGGTGATGGGAATGATTATGTTTAAGTTCGGAATAAACTTTTATGATGATTAATATTATGGACGAAGATACTAGCAGTTATGTCAAAGGGGGCGATCTGCACTCAACATGTCAAGGGAAGGTTCAAGTGAAGTCTTCATAACAGCAACTTTAATTAGTATTTTCACACTCCTTAAAACTATTTCATAAAAAAATTGATTCATGGTTTATGATATTTGTTTTTAATTTAAAGGTCTTGTGTTTTCTATCACATCCCTTCCCTATCCCTTTCCCTTTATGTTATAAATGTGAAAGTAAGGATGTTTGTTTGTTTGTTTGTTACGTTTTCACGCAAAAACTACCGAATGTATTTAAATGAAATTGTACAACAATATAGCTCATACATCAGAATAACACATGAGCTATAATTTATAAAGATATTTTTTTTTTTAAATTAAATTTAACCTGACATTTTATTGCTCCAACTATGATCATCATTTTGAACAATAAATTTCTGATAAAAATTTAAAATAATAAATGTAAAAAACAATTCATAGACATCTTTTCAGATATACTCAATGAATTACTTTTAAAAATTGACTCTTTTACACTTAAAAAAATTGAAAAGCATATGTTTTAGCTGTGAAAAATAATCCCTTCGAGTGTTATGGAATGGGAATAAGGGAATGTAGGTAGAGGCTATAAAACGGTGGCTTTTATTTTTAAGCCCAGTGAAGCGGGTGGGTTTCTAATTAGTTTTACATAACCCACTGCTGAATAATTCATTCATGTTGTATTTCAGTTTCAAACATAGAATTATTCATCATGCATCTTGATTCAAAACAACGATATATACTACTAATCAACGATAATTAGCATTTAATGCTACAATCAATTCTTCCTTTTTTATTAGGACACTTGAATTAATAATATATCGAATTGATTGAGAAGTTATACGTGTTGCAGCGTGGAATACTAAAAACGGTTGTGTTTGCAACGACTAAGACAAACTATTCAGGTTTTCAACGTATCAATCACAGATCCCTTGTGATTCTGTTAAGATATAAAGAATTTATATTGAAGAAAATCGTAAAAAGAATGACCCAAGGCACACAAGTTGTGGTCTATGGCACATTATGATCTGGTATAAGCATCATGCATATATATTTTTTATGTTTAGTGTAAGTTTGATGTAATTTAAAAGTCTTTAATATAATAATGTATGTTAGAAATTATATTTAACCATATTCATTTCTTTATAGAATAACTTTCTTACTATATAGTATTTGTTTTATGAAAACTATCAACTATGCTATCTATGTATCGTGTTAGAAAATGTTTTAGGGTAATCTAGAATGGTGCAGACAACCATAATTCGATTCGACATTATAAACTTTGCTTATTATAATATGTTATCTATACAGTGTATGCCATTTATAACATGACTAACTTGATACCCGCCCCTTTCACTGAGCTTAAAAGTCAAAAACACCGCTTTATAGCCTCCACCTCTCTTGATGTGCACAGTATTCAATTTTGTTAAATGTATAATTGTCATAATTCATTGAGTATATCAGAAAAGTTGGTCATGAATTGTTTGACATTTACTATTTTAAATTTTTACAGAATACTTTAATTTATGGTTCAAAATGATGATTAGAGATCTGCTTCATCTACGTACTTTTTAATTACGAGCTTTTGGTGGTTGTACGAGAGATAACAAATTCCTTAGCCGCTAACGGCTCGCATTTTTTAGGCGATATACCTTTTATTTTATTCTTCTGGATAAGAATTTTAAAATAAAACAAATGACATAATGTTTTAAAACTTCAATGTGTTTCAAGTATCATTTTACAGTAATTTTGTTGAAAATATAATGGCTATTAAACACTATATAAATGCAAATATGTAATTTAAAATCGTTTAAGCTTGTTTTCAAGACATAATAACTGTATTATAAAATATTATTTAACCATTACATTATAAAATCTAAACAAATGCAACAAACTTTACAAACTTGATCACTATAGTGAATTCAATCTGGTAAATATCTCAAGTGCTAAAAATCCAAACATAATATCATTTTATTTTTATTATCTTTCTTAAAGTGACGGTTTTTATTCCGAAAAATGAAGTCCAAATTGTAATATAACAACTTTACTGTTTCTAGTGGGAGTCAATTTTAGCGATGTCAGATGCAATTGCATTTGTGTGATCTCCCACCTATAGGGACATTATTTTTTGTGGACATATGCAAAGTCGACACATTCCGCCTATAACTGATGCACGTATAATTTTGCATTAAAATATTTAATTTTAGTTGGATATTTACAGATTAAATCCACTGCTTTTTAATGCTACTGCCACTCATGAATTATATTATCTCTATCTTTACTGGCCCTCCACCTTCCTTATTTATCAAATTTCAAAATGAAATATTACAAAATGAGTAATAAAACGAAAATTATGGGACTGTATATAATTATGGATGAAAATTATAGTAGATTAAACAAATATATCGATATATATATATAATACGATTACTATGGAGTAAGCTATTATATTAGTACTTGTGACTATCAAGCTACTAGGTTCATTCTCTTTATAACTCCCACATAAAATACTCTCCGCAGTATCAATATATAGGGTTTCTCAGTTAAAATGGCAGAATCTTAAGTGGCCTATAATAATCCCCCCAAGAAAATATGTAATTTATAGCCAAACTATCCGACATTTTTACAACGTCAAAATATTTGTGGTTTCTTAATTCAAGTGTTACTATATTAGCATGTCAATTTCTTTTGACCTGTTCAAATTTTTAGAACTCTTCAATATTTCTCAAAAGGGATCGTTTTGACCGGCCTTATAAGAATAGTGGATAAAATAATCCCATTGCATTTTTTACCAAACAGTTCATTTGCAGTTTTTACCAAATGTGTTATTATACTAGTAAAGGTCAACAGAAGCCAACAGTAAAACAACCAACCGGCAAAAACTAACACAAATTGAAATTTGCCTTATTATAAATCATAAGCAGTAAAATTAATATTTTTGCTATAAAACACAAATGAGCGTATACATCTTCGTAATTCTTTGCTAAATGATTAATTTGATAACTTGGAAATCATCTATCGATAAATATACAAGATGGCTTTAATGTCTCATGTTACATGTCTCATTACGATTTTTTCACTATAAATAATATCAAGCTGCCCAGCGAAGCTAGGACGTTGTCTAGTAATATACATAACATAAATTGTCATTAAAAACTCTTTCAAATAAAAAAATTTCATTATATCTCATTAACAAGTTAAATTTAGGTTTGAAGTTCTATCCTTTTAAATGAAAAACCCCGTTTAAAGAGAAATAATATATATATTGAGTATATTGAACATAGGACGCAAATGAACACCAAATAACACATCACTTGGTTTGTTTAACTGTACGAATACAGATAAATGATTTTCAAATTTATATGTGTGATGACAAAATACAATTTGGTTACATATTTAATCATTAAATATTCATTAAAATTGTGTACAGATGATTCGTTTATAATCGACTATCAGATTTTACACAAAATTCGATTATACACATAATATTTCGAACACAATATACACGTGTCATCTGAAAAATCACTACTTTAAAAAAACAGCATAATAATAACACTTTATATCTTTAAAATCTTTAGCTGTTATATAGCAACGATTGAAAATAGTGGAAACCTGATAAGCGATACGCCGCAAGCAAGAAAAAATATAATCTTAGTGCTCCTCATTGGTAATTTTTCAGTAGGTAATACTAATAATCCTTGAAGAGAAGTATATAAGAAAGCAATTCGAATAAACATGAAAGTATATACTTATTGGTATTAGTCATCAATCTTTGTCATTTTCCGAAATTCCAATCATAGTTTGTCAAGAAATAATTCTAATACGTATCGTTCTAAGTCATGAGCCACGCGACCAAGAAACTATCCCAATTCCCAAATCAACAGCAACTATAGAAAATATTTTTAATGATTTTTAAAATTTATAAAACAGACACTGACATTTATTTCGGTATTGTAAACAGCGGACGATATATTAATTGAGTAAATGTATACATATCTAGAAATACTAGAAATTTCAATCTATGTGGGTGCAATTTACTTTATTTTTAGCTCATTTTGCAAGCAAATCTAATCGATCAACCGGCAATAAGTCAATTAACTATAATTGTCAAAATTCCGCTGCTGGGATTCAACTCCGAAACTTCTTCGCTCGAGACATCATACCGTTGAATACTTAGATGTAATTACGTTTTTCTACTGTCATTATATTTAACCGTTACAAACTTACAGTCAGTATAAATGCCATTATAAATATAGTCGAGCCTTTTTGTTCTTTACAAAGGCAAATATATGATTTTCATACTAAAAAACCTTTTTTCAATATACGTAGACACATATAAACTATATTACATTTTCCTCAAATAGCTAGTTAAAAATAATAACAGTATTTGATGTCTAGAAATAAATAAACGTAAAAGCAAGGTTATTTTATGTGCTCGTTCATGTTCATTTGCGACTTCATTTTTGTGTTAGAGAACTTCAAAGGAAAATAATAATTTCTTTACTTTTTATTACCAATATTATAAAAATATTGTAGTTAGTTCATCAAATACAACAAGTAAGAACTGCATGCCTTTAGGGGCCGCATTCAACATTTACGTTAGAATTATTAAATCTGTTTGTGGAAAAGGTTTGTAAAACTTCACAAGTATCCACATGATGAACTAAAGATGTTTGATCTCAAATTATCAGGTTTTGATAAAAGACAAAAGCATCTTCTTCTATCGGCTTCTGCGTTATAAACGATCTCAGCTTTGATTCTCCAAAATTACCTTCTTTTAAAACAATTGATAGCTATCTTTAAGTTTCGAATATCATCATCTGATATCGTACGTCGTACGTATACACACACACACACACACACACACATACATACTTCTTCTCCAAATTGCTGTTCAAGCCTGGACCTAGCCATGAAACATAAAGATATATTGAAAATTTCGATTTCGAAAATCGTACCCGTAACAACAGATGCCAATACAGAGAATTTAAAAATTTTGTATACATTTTTAAACGAATGAAGTCAAAACTATATAACTTTCTATCACCATAATGAATATACTTTCAAAAATTAATGATTTACTCAAACCATTCAAAACGTAATTCTATTTAAGATGATGGTTAGTTTATTTATTCCCTCATTATATTAAAAACAAATATAACATTATAAATCCCTTGGTTCACCAAAGGTCTTTAATTTTATGATCTTAATAATAAAGGATGAAAATATCACAATATAGCTGTATATGTAAATATTGTGTATGTACTAAACTATAGAGGGAAACTTTCTCAAGCAAAACAATTTCCAATAATTATGTAACAAAATAAGTTAATCAATTTTCTTTGAAGTTATACTCCCACTATGGTAGGTACTATATGAACAATTTTAATTTACACAAATGTCAAGGTTTCCTTTTTTATAAACTTTTTTTTATAGACGAATAAATTTTAATAATAAAAAATATTGCAAATTAAAGATCGTCTAACTATTTTTATAAAGAGGGTTTGTGAAATACTGAAAATTTTTTAATGCTGATAGTTCATATTAACGCAATAGAAAGAATTATTACAAGGCTGACTCTTGATAAGTTAAAATGAGCTCGAAACAGTTTCTAAGTGGTAATTTCGAAATTATTTTTTTGGCTTTGGCTCATATTTATATCTGTGGAAAAATAATATACAGGGTATATTTTGTAGGTTGACATATGCTTGAAACTCGATAAATAAATTTAATCGAGGAAAATGCTTCAAACGAAAAATGTTAGTTTCTTATAACGGCATCGATTCGATCTAAGTTTTTGGGTTCAATTAAAACCTCACACTCATTCATAACTGACAAACATTATATGATTAATTTTATTGGAAAAATTATTTTGTAAACCGAATAGTTTAGACAGTAATTAACAGCAAAAGTCTACCTTTTTATGATGCATTTGTTCATTCAATTTGAACCAAAACGGTCTTTATAGAAAAACAAACCACATTTATTGGATTTATTGGAATATTTTGTGCAAGAGTGCCTAGATTTCAGACAAAAAAATTATACGACATAACAATTTTAATACGAAAAATTAATTTTGATGTTATGAAGTAGAGAGAACTTTTCATTGAGCTTGAAAACCTATGTCTGTGTAAATGCGCGTCTACACACCCAACGTTTTTTTCTTAAAGCATTTTTATCGATAAAAATTATTTTTCGAATTTCAAGCATATGTTAACTTAAAAGGCACTCTGTATACATTCCAATACACCAGATTTTATGTCGAGTTGCAAATATTGAGAAATTACTAGTATTCAATTATAGTACATAATTTTATCATCAATGTTTTACAAACTTATATGTTTATAGTAAAACGATTATTTCCACGAAAAATAATGTATTCAATCATAAAAAACACTTTCGAAACTTTTCTCTTTCTTTTGTAAATTTTGTATATCTGATTATATCACGCGTTTGTACAGAATGAGTCAATTACAAAGAGTTTGTGTTTCTTAAGGCACGTACCACCTTCACGGGAAGCAAATTATTTGTGGATATTACTATGGCAATATCGGTGTGAACGTCATTCTGTGTAATGTATTGAGCGAATAGTAACATTAGCAATAGTTATCGTTGACGAGTCATTGCAGTATGGGCGTCAGGTCTATACTGGTTGGCGATACCCACAATACTTCTCGTGGATAGCCGTATTCAATACTAAAATATTACTTTTACTAACATAGATACTATAATGTCTGTCTCTATACTATACCAACATTGTAATTAACGCCATGCATTTCTTACCGTTTCTGCGCCACTATAAATCAAAAACTGGTTATAGGACCATGAAGTCAGGCAAAGAACGATTACGTGGAGATAATACTAATGGTGCCTAGGAAGAGCACCACGGGGCATTCTAGCGAGAACAGACAATTATCATCAACCCATTCTCGTGATTACATGTATAGTTCTTTGTCATAACAGAGAGCTACCGCAAAAGTTGTAGGTACTTCGATGTCTGCCATAGCAATGATATACTTCCAAAGTAAAACGAGAGTGTGGTGATGAGTGCTTGACTTCGACTCTCTGGAAACTCCGCTGACAGTGTGGATTTGGGAAATGGAGATTCATAAAGTGGTGGATAGAAAATCACGCTGCTAACACAGCAGAATTGGTGACGTCACAAGAAAGAACCCGGCGGACTGCAGTCATTATATTTGATTAGCTAAAAAACTTTCCCATTATATCCAATGTCTATCACAGGTGAAAAACAATTCAAGCCATTTTTTCTAAAACACTCAGTACATACAATGAATTTTTTAATTTTTTTACTACGTTTTTATTGTTATTGATGAATACATAAAATAACATTGTGTCATTTTATTTATAGTCTTCAACATTAAGAAAATCAATTACGTAACACTCACTTACAACCAAACGTATGTACACAGACTAGGACTAGACTGAACGAAAAAAAACATTTATAATCATTTCACCAATTCAATTAAACTTTATAAATGTTTTCATATTTTATCATTTTCTAATTTAAGTGAGAGACGAGTGGATTTAAACTACTGACACATATTTTTCCACTACACACAATTCACCAAATATATATGGTGAATGATGATACCTAGTGTATCTTATGAAAAATCCAAACACTGTAAGTACATAAATTTAAAGTTTTGGTTATTAAAACAATCTCTTTCTTAAAGGTAACATTTATTTATTTGTAAACTAAAACAACCTGTATCTTCCTATTTCTTCCACGGTCCAGTATTTACCTTAATTATGGGCTAAAAACCTTATATTTTGTTTCCGAAAGACTTACCCAAATAGCAAAACGAAACCAAAAAAATCCAAAATTTTAAGTGATAAGAAAACACTTTCCATTTTAAAATATTCCCCATCTCTTACCTGTATTGAGAACGAATTCGAATAATTCACTCGAAATTGGAAGAATAATCAACTGATGTAACCCTCAACAACGTATGTTGGATTTTAGAAAACGGGTATGAGTAGTTAACTTGTAAAGCAAACGGGTAAAGAGGGGCAGATAGTAAATTTAAGAATTTAATCAGCAGAGAAAATATATTCGATTCACAATGAATATAAAAAACATAAGCTGAAAATTTACGATTTTGTTTTTCTTCTATATGTTTTAGAAGCATCCACAGTACAAATATTTAAACGATGTTATGTATACGAAGAAATTATCAAAGTATATAGTTCAGAATTTAACTAATGAATGTTTGTTTGTTCTTTTTTGTACTGTTTATTTTTCTTTGGGTTCCAAGAAAACTTCGTGTAATAATAATTTTGCCATATTTGTTCAATTTTAGTAATGTTTGTTTTCCATATTTAAAATATTTTGTATGAAGGCAGTAGCTAATTTTTTAACATACATTTTTTATACGACCTTAGGCGATTAAACGTCCTAATTTTTACGTTAAATATTCAAAAGCATGTTAAATACACCCACATTTCTAAAAAAATTAGTTTTTGAACGTGTAATTCTGCTCCATAAGTATAATTAATAGACACGTTGTATTTTTACAGAACTAGTCAAACTTGTATATAAAATAAGTGAATTTATAGATAACTTACCACTTCTTCGAAAGGTTCGAAATTTTTATTCAAAAGTAAAAAAAACAATAGAACGAAGAAAATCATAATTTTTCAGTCACATTATTATAATTTCTTATAATATCAGAATAAATAAGAAAATATTAATACAATTTACTTTTACAGCGACAGAAAACCCACATTTCTCAAACAATTAGTTTCGAACGTGTAATTATGCTCCTAAGTATAATAAATAGACGCGTATTTATACAGAAATAGTCAAAGCTTGCATGTAATAAAAGTGAATTTATAGACAACTTACCATTTCTAGTTTTGAATAGAAGTGAAAGGTAAAAAATTTCTATTCAAGCGTAAAAACAAACAATAGAAATCAAAATTTTTCTGCCGCATTATTAAAATATCTTATAATATCAGAATATATAAGAAAATATTAATACAATATACTTTTACTGCGACAGAAAAAATAATCGTAATTGGTCGTAAAAATAACCAACCTCTAGTTGACTCTATGTGCCCGTTAGCTTTGCTAAAAAAGAGGCCACCCATCGTGACTCTTTTGGGGGAGAGGGGGTATGCCCTTATCCTATGTGCTAAAATCAAACCGTCTTATTTAAGTTATTACAGTAAGTCTATATAATTAAAAACTGCTCGTATTTATTTATTTTATGCGACTAATTTAATCTTCTTATGATATTAAGTAACAGTAACACAAAGTTAAGTAACACAACAGATGCATGAGAAGAAGAAAGCTTCTACATGGTGTATTTAGAAATTATGGAAAACGCGTTACTTGGTTTTTGCTCGGCCCCTGAAGCAATATGATAATGGAAGTATGATATGACAGGATTAATCTAAAACTGATGGTGCTAAAACTAACTTTTGCATATAGGAGCAAGGATCTTTTTCAACATGATGGATCATTTCATTCGAACAATTTTAGCAATGGCTTGTAGTCTGTTCTCACCGTGCGTGAGTTTTATTGGAGGCGTTTCCATGGTAACGATACACTACTTTAATTATAGAATTGTATCTATGCATATATAAGTGTATGGATTGCATTCATGACTTACATTGAAAATTTAATATTATTGTCACACAAATTTAAATAAATAATTATGATAATTTACCTTTGAAAAATAATATTTGTGCAATTTGATTTCTTATTTTCACAATTTTTAATTCATTAAGTTTAATTAATTAGTCTTTTTCAATAATTTTAATTTGACATTTTCTATAACATGTAAAGAACTGCAAATTACTCATATCAGCCTCCTTTATCGTCTAAATTTTTCACTGGAACCGCTGGTATCGATTTTATTGTCCCTACGCACGCAAAGAATAAATACAAATTGTCTTTAAAAGTACAGTCAAAATATGGTGGAAGAGTATGTAAGTTATTTAGTATATCCATTCTCACTATGTATTCTGTATTTACTTGCGCTCCCACCATCTTTTTTAATAAACTGATTTCTTTTATAAAACACAAAGATTTAAGTTGAATTTTTCTTTTGGCAAGAAATTCGTTTCTTTTTGGCAATAAAATATACACTTTAAAATTGTTAAGAGTGGAAAGTAATTTAATATTGGGAAAATTATTGTCATGTGACAATCGCACAGTATTTATAAAAAAATTTCGGGCAAAAGTCAAAAAACTCAACTCTTTTATTTTGCATTGAAAGTTGTTTTTTGGTGTAGTTAGATAACCACTCCATCACAAGCAGGTCACTTGAACTTGTCTCAACCTCGTCCCCGCCTATTTTTTAAGCCGCAATCTACCTGCTCTTATACGGATGCATGTTATTATTGTTGCCACTCTCGATTTACCGTGTGATTCAATTTACGTGTCGGTGGCTTAAAATAGAAGGTCGATAAGAGGCTAAAACTGGGTTTCAACAGGCGTTGAAGAAACAGATGAAGATAGAGAAAACCAGAGTAATTTACAATCATACAATTTCAATGTACGAATTAGCTGTGTAACAAAAATTTCCCATTATTTTAATGGACTAGTTAAGCCATTATACAAATCTCTCTTTTCTTGAGAATTAAGCTTACTTATGACTGCCATATTAACTACTTGACAGCATATTTAATTTTCCCAGTAATAAGACAATCAAATATTATTATTTCTTAAATTATAAGTTGTGCAGAAAAAAAAATACAAACCCAAATATTTAATTGACAAGCCACATACTGTACAAAAAAGATGTTTAAAAATAAATGTTTGAGTTTTGAATTTTGAATTTTGTTAAAATGAGTTTAAATTGCACTTTAAATGTGGTTTTTATATGTATGTTTGTTTTTATGTATGTTTGTATGTTTTATAAATAGCGAGCGCATTAAATTAAAAACATTATAGAGGTAAGAAGGCATTACATTTCATTTGAAATAACAACAAACTAATTCGAAATTATTTTCAAAATGTTATAAAAGCTCTGACATTGGTTGGTGCATAGCAGTAGAAACAATTGAAGTACTTGTATTTATATATATTTGTTGCTTTTTCTATTTATTTTTACGTTTTTGAGTTAGAAATTATTTTCTATTTTATATTGTCTACATAAGAACATGACAGAAATGATGAAACAATTTTCTTGTGTCAGGATTTTCAACTATTCATATAAAATATATATATATATACTTAATTATATGTACATGGTGAGTACTTCCAATTCATTTTTGTAAACTAGTAAATCTTATCGAATTTCGTATCTTGAAAACGTGTAGCGAGCGTTTTCTAATACTTAAAAGTGTATGTATCATTATACCGAGGAACATTAGTGGAAAAATATTTTCCCGAATTAAATTTGAAAAATAGTATTGTAAAAACCAGGGTTCATTCTACTCTTGTTACCCCCTTTTTAAGATAACATTTATCCCTAAATTTTCGCATCCTACTCCGCCTACCACTCTTTATCATCGTCAAAGAGGATTGATTTGAATAACTTATACTCTAAGAATGGTACAACTAATCAAAAAATATCCAAGCATATTTAGCTTGTAAATTTTTGTCCTCCGTTACTACAAATTGTCCCCAAATATGATGAAATAGTACGAAAATCACGATACCACTTATTATTTGATTAATTTTATTAGTATAATTCGCTATTTTCTAGTATAATACAAGTCGCTATTTTCGGTTTCTCCAAATTCACCAAGAACCAGATATATATACACCGTAGAAAGTTAAGTGTAGTATTAACAATGCCTTTAAATTTGGCGCACTATTAACCTTAAGAATAATAAAATCAATGATATTTTGAAGCCGTCAGCGGTTCTCGTAAAAATGTTAATTTCTCAAAATAAACATTAGATAGATTATGCTGAAAATTTGAACAACCAAAATTAAGGCAAGTTCTTCATAATTTTGTCTAAGTCATCAATCAAAATTTGGTAGATTTATCATAATTTACGAGCAGTAAAAATAATAATTAATTTATGCTAATAATTACAGCTAGATATTTAATCCTCTTATAAACTGAAATCGAAATGTCTGCTAGGACCCCTGTATATAGTGTTTACGCGGATATAATTCTATTATTATTTTGTAACTCAAGAAATATTTTAAAGTGTTAAAAAGTCACCCTTTTAACATAAACGTTTTCAATAATAATTGTAGTACTCATTCTCGATTGACCTTAATATTTTCTCTCTCATTTTTATGATTTTCTAAACACAAAGATGACATGAATTTTACTACACAACAATGATTCTTTGTATGTGTGTATATGTGTGGAGGATCTCTGTTATTCAACTATACATGCCGCAATATATACATATTGGTATAAATTATTGGAAATTTCTTCGTGACCAGCTCCGGTTAACAATATTTGCAAGTGTTATTTTTCAATACTGGCAAAATTAATTTTCCAGCCTAAATATCAAAGCTGGCTAATACTGATAAAATAATAAAAATAAATAATTAAAAAAAGCAAGGACCCGACTGCGTTAGATCAAATCTGAAAAGAAAGAAATAAGTATAGTAGTTTACATAGCGACTTGAACAGTCGGGGCCCATTATTGGGAAAATTTGAACCGGTCTAGATTTTAATGGACCGCGAGTGGTGAAGTCGCTTTGTAAACTACTAAACTTGTTTCTTTCTTTTCAGATTTTATTTAACCCAGTCGGGTTTTATCCAATTAGACTTGTATTGATCTTGATGCTCATCACCACTGGCCTATTAATATTGATTTTGCTTTGATTATTCTTCTTATATTGGATTTGAAAAGGAAAAAAATCTGTAGATAATTTAATTTTTTATGAAATTGTTATGAAATTTACGAGAGTAAAAAGTTCCAAGTGTATTCGGAGCTGGTCACGTAGACGTCTCCATCTATTATTATGTATATGGTATACCGCGTGGTATAGATGTGGTTGTTCCATCTCTTTTTACTACACAACTGGTTGGTTGGTTAACAGACGAACGTATACACTCGTCTGAGGTCTGAGCTGACACCAATGAATATCAAAGTGCAAAAAAATATGACGAATGTACACAATTAGAAATTCTGTATTTTAAATATACAATTTTATTAGTATTAAACATAGACGAAAATTTTCGAAATTTGCAAAACAAATGGGTTATAATTCCGAAAAACCCTTGTAAACTTATTTTTATGAAAATCGTTGGAATGCAAATATATATATGTATATATATATATATTTTCATATATTTTCAACGATTTTCATAAAAATAAGTATGCAAGGGCTTTTTGGTCCGTTTCATTTTTAGAAAATGTCGCTTTCTCTCGGAAACTGCTTCAATGATTTTCATGATATCTAGTATGCAGGGGATTTTTGGGGCCAAAAATCAATCTAGCTAGATTTCATTGATAATAAATAACGAGTAAAGCTCGGTCATCCAGGTACTTCAAAAATGATGCAAGTACATACATTCAACACTTTCTGTACAGGGTATTAATAATAATGCGTATTGAGCAATCTACTTTATTTTAGTGTTGTCAGGTGGTACGAAGTAAAAGACTAGTTTTTCTATATTCAAACCATACGATTCGCCAACTTTGTACTATATGTACTCTCTACCATAAAGAATAAAACTAGCTATGATTCCTTTTTATTACTTTTATATAAAGTACCCTAGTAATGTACTATAGTCATAAAGCGCACTCTTACTCACTGCACTCTCTACTGCTCATTGAAAGCAAAAGAGCAAAAATAGGAAATTGTATATATACCTACATGTTGTTTTTCATACAATCGTATTGTAATGTTGAAGGAAATGTACGGTTGATTATAGCTGGTGTTGAAACGAACGATTTTACGTAATAAATTCATTGATTGAAAGAATCAAATTCTAGTGTATTCCTAGATTTAAAAAAAACACAGATTCAGAGAGGAAAAATCGAAGAAGTTCTCCACTGCGAAAAAAGTTTCAGTCCAGGGCTAGCTCACACAAAATGCTTAGTTGTTATAATTGGATAGGTCATAGCTAAAATTGAATAGCTCTTAACTTGGTTTTTTCAAAGTATGATGTTACTAAAGATAAAATTTTATAAATATCAACTAAAATCTTATACGAAGGGTAATATGTCGTAATGATTTCCTATGCCTACATCTCAGATATAACGAACATAAAAATCACATTTGAAGGTTAGATAAAATGTATTTAACGAAATATCTGCAGATTCGCTTAAAAAAAAAAAACAAGTTTCATCCATTTTCGAAACAACAATTTTTCTTGTGACTTATTTTGTCCCAAAAAATTTAAAATGATGTTTATTTGTGCATGTGTATTTTATGATATGGCCCAAGATCTTATTGGAAGTGTGATAGCATCGGTGAATTTAGTCGATATTTCAAAGAAACTCGTCGATCAATCGATCAATCACGTTTTCGTATATTTTTACATGTTAACCAAGGATTAACTACTAGTAACGAAAAGAATAAAATTTTTATGGTTCTCAAAAAGCTCTAATAATAAGATCATATTGCAAAAAAAAATTTATTTTTTAATTCCATAGCTGAAAGCTTCTCAATAGCATGTAATTCTGGAAAGAACGACTTTTGTGGTTTATACCTCAAGGCAAGATATTTTGGCAAAGCTTCGACTTTTATATCTTATACTCCAGGAAATTCTAGCATAAGATAGGTTTAATATAATAATATTTTTAGTGATTCGGAAATTAGTGTGAATTTATTGTCCCGACCACCAAACGTGAAATTTAATTCTGATATAATTCTAGTCCATTCTTAATCAAAATTACCCATTCCACCAACAGTTCCAGTAGAACTAAACGAACATATTATGATGGCTACACAGCTTTCTGTTATATGCTATATAAATAAGGTAGGTACTTAACAAAAACAAAACAAAACAAAAAATGAACAGAACCACCATCATTCTCTATTTTAGTAATATTTTCTGTGTTTTTCATTTTACTTTATATCATAAATAGTATTTGTTGTTTGCATTATTGTAACAAAAACATATATACACACACACTCACTACACACCACCAACTCTCTAGTTTTATGAGGTAGTTTCAACAGAAATATTATATTTGTATTATTATATTTTTATCAATATTTTCTCTTTATATATAAAATAAATGCATCAATGAATTGAAGATATCTTACTCATAGAATTGTGAATTATTTATTATATTGTTTTGAATTTATAAATGGTCATAGAGCAAGCTAGTGATTGTTTTTCCATTAGAATTATTACATCACCAATCATGATCTCAAACTATATAGTGGAGAGCCGTAAGATTTATACCTCGGAATCCAAGAGCAGTTACTGAATCTTTATAATAACTATGCGACTGCATTGTTTAAAGAAGTCAATACTTTCCGAGTTATTGGTGATTGAAATTCGGAGTATTTAAGTCAAATAATAGCAAAAATTGACGTTTTTTCAAAAAAGTATATCGTACACTTTTTAAAGTTCTATAAAAAAACATGATGAAAATTGACGGATATATGATGAAAACGAAGTTTATCGGGCGTCTCTTTTTATGTTTTACTCAGCAAAAAAACTGATGAAATTACCTCGGGAACTAAAGTTCACGCTGGTCGCTTTTCAATTAACTTTATTTAGGTACTGGCAACAGGTTCAAGAAGGTCTAGAAGTTTACCTAAATAAAATTAATTGGAAAGCGACAAGCATAAATTTTAGTTCCCGTCCGATATTCTTTGTTTTCATCACAACTCCGTCAATTTCAATGCAAATGACTTGAAACTTATTTTCATTTTCATGGTTTTTTATAGTACTTTAAAAAGTGTACTGTATACTTTTTTCAAAAACGACCAATTTTTCTATTATTTGACGTTAAATACTCCAAATTTCAATCACCAATAACTCGGAAAGTATTGACTTTTAGAAACATGTTTCAGTGACACGTTTTGCTTAGAATTCATTCCCTTATCGATTCCTTTTGTCATTTATGGCATAAATTTTTCCACCCCGAGTATTTAATTGAATAAAAAGTTAGACTGTTCTGTACCCTAAAGTTATTTAAATTATTGGCAAAAACGGTTTTATCGAGAACATACTTTAAATAGCGGTACATTTATTTACTGTATAATAAAAATAGAACCCTGTATAAATTACAGATTTTGCACATCAAACTTTTTACAATTTTCTATTTAATTTTCGATAGATATCGACAAAATGATGCTTTTGTACTTTTCAATTATTTTTTTTTTTTTGTAATCAAAAAGTCGATCTATTTTTATTATATCATTAGTACGTACAAAAGTCACATAATGAAAATTTATTATGGTGTATTATTTTGAAATGATACTTGACTTACATTTTATGAATATTATTACTACATCTTATGACGACTTGAATATAACTCAAATTATTTATCCGACAAATGTAATAATATTTTTATTATATACACAATTTTCACAAAAAACTCATACATATAAACTTTGATACAAGTTTTGTGTACATTTCTATCATGTAGAGAAAGCAATACACCGTGTGGCAGAAAGTGTGCTTTGTTAAATGATTACTACATTCTTGAAACTCCGTGAGTGGAATCCTTTTAGCGAATCTACCAGACTTCTCTCTACGAATTTTTTCAAAAGTGCTGCATTTTTCAAATGAGCATGATAACGTCATATTTAAGCTATCGGTCTGAAAAAAGGCAGCAAGTCCGACAAGTGGTCATAGTATCCGACAAATTCCATTACGCGTTTGTTCAGACCGATTGCTTAAATGTGCCTTTTTCATGCTAATTTGAAAACGTAGCACTTGCGAAAAAAAGTCGTAGAGAAAAGTTTGTTAGACTCGCCAAAAGGAAGCCACTCACGAAGTTATAAGTATGTTTTAATCATTTTTAAGCGGGAAGCCCGTGACAGTAAAACTGCATTTACACAGATTTCGAAATTTCGCATGTGAATTATTGCTTTTTAATGATACACTATGGAAAAAGGTTTTTAAAGGTACACTATGGAAAAGGTATGTTAGGGTGTATTCTGGCAGAAATATTTTTTATATTTTAAGTATTTTGATCATAACTTGGCCAAAATATCTGTCAAACCAGTAAAAATAAAAAAGTCCTGGCAAAAAATATTTTTTCCAGGATAAATCCTGGCACACCTTGTCCATATTGTACCTTTTTGTTAAATAGTATTGATTTATATGCGAAATACCTGAAAGTGCAGTTTTTCTGTCACGGGCTATTAACAAAAGACCCTTTCTGTCTCACGGTCTACAAATGAATGATTTTCAAATATTTTATTTTATTTTTTAGTGCATTCGGTGTTTCTTAAGTAAGTTCAATAAATTTAAGAGCATATTCTAAAGGCAGTTTTATGAAGCAGAGCTTTTATTAACATATGTCCGCAAACGTTTCTTTTTTTATCTACGTATAACTATGTAGAAAAGAAGAAGATGACCAGAATAGCTCGTTATTTTATAAATCTCAGCGTACTTAGAAAATATTTTCGTGATGTTTGAAATGCAATTTGTAACAACATGGCAAAATTTTAAACCCACCTTAAATACTCGGATTTAAAGGTTAATATAGTTTTATACGTTAAGAGAATTAAAATTTGGGCCTGCAGCTGGTTCTTCGATTTTGTATTCAAACGTAGCAAAATAAATGATACTCAAATTTTCAAGCTCTCTCAAATACTTTTTCTAAAAATTTTACCATCTGATTTTATAAAGTGATTTTATTTTCAATCTAAATGAAATAAAATAGCAAAGAACAGATTCATTACAAATAATATCATGTTTTTAATTACGAGCAGACACTATATTAACTGAAATATTAGATTATATGATCCAGGAGAAGTACAAAGAAAAAAACAGCCAAATACATTGTCTCATTTGCCGTTTTGCAACAAGATTGGTATAAGCCCTCAAAATTAAAATCATTTAATGGACCGATAATTTACTTACAATCGAAAGGAATATACGCACCCAAAATTTTTCCAAAGAGGCGTAAATTTGTTGTAAAGGGGAAATAGTTCCGTCCCTATACCTATAAATCCATGTTTTATGGTGTCTGGCATATTGAAAAAGACTCCTCTGGATTATTTCAACCTTGGGGATTTATATCTCAACCCAGATTGGAGTAATAAGATTTAAACGGGAGATATGCCTCTTTGATTAGTATGAAAATCTCGACTTATGGTTTTTTCCCGTATATTTCCCGGATCATATATACTCTGTTAACTGAATATTAGATTATATTGATGCACAAAGTCTTTCCGTTGTTATAATTGTGAAAGCAAAGGAACAGCTTGTTTTAATATGAAGAAAAAGCTAAACATGTGTACACCATTCTTATTTAATTAACTTGAGTAATAATGAGTTTTCCACATACATTTAACAATTATATATAATAAATTTTTCTAACCATTAAACATCAAACAATTTCTGTTATTTCTTCATTCCTTTCTAGAGAGAAGAAATAAAAAAAACTTTTTTTATTTGACATAATTCTATAAAATGTTTTACGTTTTGTTTTTTTTCTCTTTTTTACTAGAAATAAAAATATAAGTTTTTATTAAACACATTTAAAGAATATAATAATAAAGAATTTTCAAAGTGAAAATAAATACATACATGATTTTTTATTTGATTGTTTTATAAAGTTGTTTACTTTCAAATTGTGTTAGATTTAATGAGTTTATTTAACTCTCACGTGGCACTAATAGATTTTAATAAAGTGATCAAATGATTTAACAGTTGTTTTTAGTCCCCCGAATTAAAAAAAAAGGGTGATATAAGATTGACCACTATGTGTTTGTGTCTGTATATTTGTCTGTCTGTGGCATCGCAGCGCCTAAACGGATGAACCGATTTTAATTTTTTTGGTTTCATATTTTTATGGAACTTTTTTTTCATACGTTCATTTCGGAAAATTAGTGGTTGTCTACCCAATACGTTTGAAACTTCTCTATTTTATTAAAAATCTGTTTTTGTATTTTTTATGTATTTGTAGGATGACACACAAGTCAGGGATCTATTTTAAAATGGAACAAAAAAATATGGAAATATGCCTGTAGTAATTTAATTGTCATTTAAACTAAACTTGTATGCACAAAATTGAGCTCAATCGGTTGAGAATAGCTAATACTAATTTCTCAAATAGTAAAATGGAATTAGTGATTTAGTGATTTAGAAGTCCCAAAGCTGCTTATAAATCAGATGATTGTTGAATTGAAACTAAAATATTTCCCATAGTAACTAAAAGACTTTTATCCAAAAAAATAATAATAATATCATGATTATAATTATTGAATAAAATAAAGGATGGGACAGGAAAGTGCGTGATTTTAAAAGCGCTTTAAAAATAAATTGCATTAATTTCTCCAGATAATTATTTAAACACTATAAACTGCATAAAAATCTTTTTAAAAGTTAAGCACTAAAGAAAATTAATTTTGTTTTAAGCAAATTATATTGGATTGTCAAGTCAATATTGCTTGCCAATATCAAATATGATTTCGTTTCTTGCCATTTATAAAGTAAAAATTGAGCAGTGAATTTCCTAGCATTATGCTGAGAATACTAATCATTAAAAAAATTTTGAAACGTTGAGGGAGCGTATCCGACAAGAAATGGTTTTAATTTTCATTGGCAATTTTGCGGTATATGTTGACAGTTACGCCTAGATGGGCGTCATTTTATTGGTGTTAAAGCGTACAATAAATTAAACTGCATATACTGAATAAACTGATAAATTTCCTTAAAAAACAATACTTTTTTTTAACACAACTAAATTTTTAAGTATTTAGTTTTTTTAAATGCAATTTGAAAAAGTTAAAAAGTTTTTATATACAGCTATTCAAAATCGCATACATCTTTATCCCACCTTGTAGAAGGGATTTTGTACTTATACTTTTGAGCTGTACAAAAGTGGTGAAGAATGAAAACTTTCATACTTTTGAAATCATAAGATATATATTTTTACAATTTTCCTGACAATTTATTGTCGGTTTAGAAGTTTTTATGCACTTAATAATGGAATAGAGTGTTTTATGATATATTAACTATTGTTGACAAGTTAAGGAAAAGTTTTCTTATAATTTTGTGATACTTATCTAAACGAAGAGCTAAAGAAAATGTAAAAATATAAGTACAATTTGAGTAATGAAAGTAACGAGATATATTATTTTCAATGGTACAATTGGTAACTTTCTAGTAATTGAATATGGATAGTTCAGAAATTTTATTTTAGATAATTATTATTTCCTAAATTTGAATATAAGATCATTACAGTTTTTAATGATTTTTACGAAATTATTATTTTTTATAAGATTATTTTCTTACTTATTTGCCGAATCAATTTAGTTTTGTTGACAGCTAAATCGACCTGTTATCTTACGAAATTTGCAATAAATCATGCGATTTATTAAAAATATGACGACTTACTTTCAACTGTTTACTTGTGCATGGTATAGTAAATGTCAAATTGAAGTTATTGAAAAATAGCAATTAATATAACTTGTTTCATTAATAGTTGTGAAAATATGAGACGAAATTCCATAAATAATATTTTTGATATGTAAATTTGCATAATTACTCAATTTTTGTAAGAAAATTATCTTAAATTTTCAATGTAATCCATATATACAAACGATAAACTTATATGTCCATTCATACAAATATATTAATAAAGTTATATGGATATCATAGAAACAGCCGGAAATAAAACTCATGCACGGTGCCAATACATGAAAACATTACGATCATGCTAACAAAAGCGGATCAGTATCCATAGAAATTACAAGAGCTTTTCCTCGATTGGATATGTAATTCTTACCAAATCGTTCATAGAAACACCTTTTTAGTCGTATCTCTCAACAATAGACTAATTAGGAAAAAAGCACACGAAAATAAATGAAAGTCTTAAGATGTAATTGGTTTTGGTAGGGGATCGTAAACGGAAGTAACTAAAATAATAAACTATATAATATCATAAAATTTTTCCGAATTAGAATGCCTGATATCCAAACTGACCAAGGACATATTAATAAATCCGTTCAGTAGATAAGTAACTCTTGGTATATTAAACATAAGGACCATAAATTCGTTGTACATAGAAATTTTTATGACAATTTTAACATCGCAGCTTAGATATTTTACAAGTATTAAATTAGATTTTCAATAAGATTATCACGTACACTCATACAATAGTCTCTTGAACGCATTAAAAATAATCAATTGTTATGACAAAATAAATTATTCTCTTAAAACGATCTGACTAAACAAAAAACGCTTAAAACGCTTTGTTTTAAAACTTCCCAATAATATTTGTACCATTTACAATACAGTGCGTGTAAAAATTATGGTTAACCCAAATCTTAAAACTTCCTGTCACTAATTGACTAACAGAAATCATCGAATTTTTTTGACTAACAGTTAGCTAATTTCATTTGGCAATCTTTGACATAGTAACATATTCAAGTTTTAAAAATATATCTCTTTCGGACTCACTTCCATCATTAGATGTTTTTAAAGCTATTAAGCTTCGATATTTCGCCACAATCAAACATTTGTATAGAGAAAACAGATATTTTACATCAAAATCTTGCACCTTAAGGACGATGTCAAAAAAAAAAAAAAGAGTTTAGATTTTTAAATATTTTGAAAAGACCTGTTTAAATCATTCCCATGCGTTTTTTCACCACAAAGAAAAGAATTCGATATTTTATTTGTTCTTAAAATGTATTTTTAAACAAGTGCTTTATTTTTTAAACAAAGCTAAGACACCATTAGAGATAGATAAGATAATTTTGTTAAACTTTGTATTTCTAACCAATCTTTATGCTTGAGTTAAGTTTACAATTGCGAATACAATCTTTTATTGCTCTATATTTATAAGTAAAACGTTAGTTTTATTTTTAGTATCAATTATGGTTTAACTTTATTTCTAAAGTAATATTCTATAACTATATAACTGCTGTATAGACTCAATGTATTTTATTTATAGTTACTTATTCAATTGATTTGATTATATTGGATTTATAAAAATTTTCGTTCATTTAATTCAGTATTATTAATGTTAAGTTTATTATTTAGTTTTGTTTATTTAATAGTTTCGGAGCATTCGAAGTTTTTACCGTTATTGTGCAAATTAATCAAGCCTTCTTGAGAAAAATCAGCTAAAAATCTATTCCACGAACTTTTACAAAACCCTTTAAGAAACATGGTTCGTGTATGCTATCCCATATTTTATGCTATCCAAATTTTATGATAGCCTATGCCATTTTCTGACTGTGTGATTTTGATTTTTTTTAAAGGTAATTTGATCGAGATTGTTCTTAGCTATATTTCAAGTTCTATTTTAGGACTACATACCCTATAAAAACTTGAAAGGAGATGATGATCTTCAGACGACTGAACAAATTTTCTTGAAACATAGTTAAAAAGCTAAGAACATTATCGATCAAAATAACTTTCAAACAAAAAACGAACTGGTTTTTGAGAAAAAGGGAAAAAACGGTCTATACCTATTTCTACAAAACTCTTAACTACCCTTTAAACCAGAGCAGGAAAAAGATAATGTACAACAAGTTTCAATTTAAAAATAAATCGTCTCAAACTAACAAAAGTCAAAATATGAACTCGTAATAAGCTCTATTACAGTGATCACAAAATTATATCATTATTTTAATGTATGAAATATATTTCTTAGTCCAAAGTTTGTAACGCCTAGGAATATTAATGGCAGAAACAATTTTAATTATTTATCTAATTTTTTTTTAAATATTCCAATCACTGATATTCAATACTGACTATCTACCGTAGAAGGTATTTCAACAATCTAGTCACTTGTTACTAATTCTTTTAA
This sequence comes from Chrysoperla carnea, assembly GCF_905475395.1. Taxonomy (NCBI): domain Eukaryota; kingdom Metazoa; phylum Arthropoda; class Insecta; order Neuroptera; family Chrysopidae; genus Chrysoperla; species Chrysoperla carnea. The sequence goes on along the minus strand of NC_058340.1, from coordinate 43,386,046 downwards.
AAATGTTAGTTTCTCTTTTAATGTCTTTTAAGAACTTCCTTCTGGTTACAAAATAAAAAGACTGATAAAAATTATACGTATGTAGGGTAAAGCAAGTTAGACTGCATTCTTAAAAGATTATGTACAGATTTTGAAAAGCATTTTCTCTCATCAGGCAGAGTTATTTTACAACTTGATAATTTTCAAATAAATATAAAATATGTAATTACAATACCTTGTACAATTTTTTGTTTTTATAAGCTTGAATATATATAAATTTTTTTATTAAAAAATATCATAAATGCAACAACGTTGCAAAAATTTATATTTTATTAAAGTCACATTTTTACATTCAATAAACTACATGGATATTAACTCTTGTTTAATAATATACGAGTGCAGTGACGTATTCAAAATATATTATTTTATGAAACCTTCGATGAAGTAGATATTCAAATTTAAAGTAACACAATACGTGTACTTTTCTATATACTTCGCCTACAATAATTTGATCATTTGAAATTGACGTAAAACAACTCGCAGTTTAAAGCCCACTCCAAATTATCGTTATACAATCGTAGCAGTCATCAATGTGAATTTGATATTTCTGAAATTTAAAATCCAATGACCTCTGAAAGTCGTATAAAATTTATTACGATTTTAATGCGTGGAAGATAATTTAATACCACTGGAAAATTTCTTAATCTATATAGAACAAATGTTAAAAAATATGTTTCCTTGCCTAAAACTTTTGGAATAGTCTTCAATGTACACCGACAATAAAGAATTACGAATTAGGAATTGATGAGAAGAGTAAACCCAAACCCAACCACCGATATTATAAAGAAAAGAAACTTTGGGTAGATGGGCCACACCTTGAGAAGGCCATATAATACCATCAGCCGACAAGCTCTAGGCGGGAACCTCTAATGAAGAAGAAAACATGGCAGATCCAGGATAACCTGAAAGAAGTCAGTCGAGAAAAAGATAAAGGAAGAAGAAAAACCGTGGATTGAAATAAAGCAAATGAATGAGAATCGAGTACGATGGAAAGCAATTATTGCAGCTCTATGTCTCCCAAGGGAATATAGGAATTACTAATAGTAAATTCTACTCAAGTTAGGCACACAATTGTTCGTAGCCATATTTTGAAAAACGCAAATATGTTTCTTTTTTCATTAAATTTATAAACGTGCAATTTTCATGGCACAAAAGACTTATTTTTGTTCGGGCATTTTAATAAGTAAAGAGAGAGTCCTGCTCTACCGTGAGACGTAGTCGTTTCTTCCCTGTTCAGTACGATTTTCAGAATCAGATGGTATCAGATAGCGTAGTTTATCATTCACTGTAAGATTATTTATTTCAGAATCATTATATTTCCACTTTAACATGGTTTGTTTACAGACGATTCACTGAATCGTATTGAAATGGAACAAGCTAACTGAGTGAAAAAATTTACTCCCCATGGCCTTTCCTTAAATACATGTTTGTATGAACAAACAAAAAAAAGATAAATATTTTCACGACTATTATTTTGCATCATAAACATACATAAAAGCAACAAGCTTATTTCATTAAAAACTATGAAGACCTAAGCTTTTTTATGACAATAAAATTATTCTTTTAATATGATGCATTTCAACAAAGTTGAAATGAAATAGAAAAAGCTCATGAGCAGCAGAACTTCATTACTAAAGTCATATTTCTCCCTTTATTATATATTTCTTTTTATACCATGTATATATGAAATATACATAGTATTATAAGTTTAGTCCCAAGTTTGTAACGCCTAAAAATATTGATGCTACAAAAAAAAAATTGGTATAGGTGTTCATCAAATCACCTAATTAATCCATTTCCGGTTGTCCGTCCGTCCGTCCGTCCGTCCGGCCGTCCGTCTGTGGTCACGATTACTCAAAAACGAAAAGAGATATCAAGCTGAAATTTTTACAGCGTGCTTAGGACGTAAAAAGTGAGGTCAAGTTCGTAAATGAGCAACATGGGTCAATTGGGTCATGGGTCCGTAGTACCCATCTTGTAAACCGTTAGAGATAGAATAAAAGTTTAAATGTAAAAAATGTTCCTTATAAAAAAATAAATAACTTTTGTTTGAAACATTTTTTTGTAAACATCACTGTTTACCCACGAGGGCGTTAATTAGGTACAAATTTTATAGTATGTAATTAATATAGGAATATCAAAGTGAATATCTTTTGTTATTTACATGACGTCAAAAAAAACAAACGACTGCGCATCAACACTTGCGCATTATATGAGAATATCAGTTAAATATGTCAGATATGTATGTATGTGAAATGTGACAGAGTTATCAGCACTGCCTATACATGGTATTTCAACAATTAACTCAGTCAATTGTTTGTTTTCACTTGTTATAAGATACTTTTTATTGAAATGGGTTTTTGTCTTTTCATGTTTTAGAAAATAATCCAATTAGTTTACGGAGGCCCAATGTTAAATTTGACAAAAACCCTATCAGAGAAAAAGAAATAAGGTTGTTATAGAAGAAAACATGTCAAGAAACAGAGCATTAAAGTAAAACAGATATTCTAGAACAAGTCTAGATTAAAATAAAAATTTAAAAAACAGAGCATACATATTTATTATTCATGAAAATATTGTAAAATAATTTTTAGAAAACTACAAACAAACTAAGCTACAAAGATTAGCTTTTTAAAAACACAGTTCAAGTACACTAAGTATAATGAAAAAAAATTTGTTATCCAGTTATTACGTCAACTAAACGAATTCTTCTCTCTCAGGAAGCGTTAAAATTAAAATTGTTGAGAAATTCTTGAAGTTAATTATTACTTGAAAAATGAAGAAAGAAATATTTGAGGTATGGGAGCTTGCTACTTGGAATATTTGAAATATGGATGAGACAAGATGTGAGACTAATAACAAAGGGAACCATAATATAATAGTCGAGATTTCATTTTAACAAATGAATCGATTTCAGTTGTTCCTCTCATAAATTATAAAGAAACACAATTTACTACAAGAATAGTTTAATACGACGCTTGGCCAGAAAGGTCGATTTCTTTTTTTCTCTCTATTCTCCAAAACAATTTTTTTCTAATTTTCAGACATAGGTAATGTCTTTCAAAATAAAGCTATTTATTTTTGTAAAAGAATACTTGTAACACATTGTAAAAGAAAAACATACTTGTAACACTAAAGTCATGCAGACTACCTTATAAAGATTAAAGTATCAGAAAAAATCAGATTAATTAAAACATTCAATTTCATATTAATAAATCAAATTAATCTAATTAACTCATACATTTTAGCTTAATTAATTTCGTTTTAAACTGAATATTGAAATATCATTAATAATTTAGATTATAATCAATTGATTAAATTCAGAATAAGAAAAATTAACGCTCCTGTTTATAAAGTTAGTCGTAAATGTACGAATCTGTGAGAAATTTTAAAGTTATTTTTTCTGTTTATTATGGAAGTCTGAGTTCGATCCTAGCAGTCGTAATATTTTTGCGTGAATTAACCTTTACTCGCTGAGAGAGAAAATCAAAAATACTCAGTAATAAGATGTAATTTAGACAGTAATGACATTTAAATTGCAAAATTGCTTTTCACAATAAAAAGTTTTATTTTACTTGAAATGCAAACAGATGAAAACAGAAGCAAATACAGAGCCTCAAATATTTGCTGTATCGTAGACGACAATATTTTTCAAAAAACTAAAGGGTCTCCAAGGTACACTATCATCAGGGTACAACATTTTACACCTAGATGCCCGTCCTTATATCAGCAACAAAAATGGCATAAAAAATTTAGAATACTGTGTTGAATATCTATGTATTTATGTGTCAAACACAGACGATGATATGCTCAACATAACACAACAATTTTTCTATACATAATTTTTTTTTAAACATGAGGATACATACGATTTTTAAAAAAGTTTTCAACCTTATATTTTGAAATAAAAAATTAAAAAACGCAAAAACACGTATCAACTCTTCTTTGAAGGATTGAAAAAACTAATATTATTCAGAAAAAACTAATATTTTTATGCTTATTTTTGTAAAATGAAATTACATATTTTTTAGAGCCGTTTTATATTCTATGCCACGAAAAAAAAAAACTTTTGTATGAAAAAGTTTAGTATGAAAATTTTTGTTAATTGATTTTACGGTTTTCAAGGGCCAAAACTATAAAAATAGTATAGGACAAAAATTTGTATAGAGTACCACATATGAATTTTATTTAAAATTGGTTAAGGTAGATATCACACCAAATTTCTAATCCAGGCTAAATAATCACGACTTCGTTAATTATCGTTTGTATTTTGAGATTTTTTAAAATAAGTTGTAACAAATTTATCAATTTATTCAAGTAGTTTTTTCCTTAACTTTAATATTCACAGTGATTTTACGTTCAAAATTAGAAAATACGCCAGTTTTCGAATATATCCGTAAATATTCAGATAAAGAAAAAATGATGCTTTGGAGGTACAACGTCACGCCATATGAAAAGCTATGCAAGCTTACAAATACAAAAGATGTAAACTTGCTAATACTTGTAAACTTGTATATACAAAAATGATTGTATGTCACGGTTTGATGTCATTCAAGAAACTCTACACTGTTTTAAAAGTAAAGAATTGGCTTTTTTAAATGAAAAAGATATTTAAGGCAAATAGTTTTGTTTTACATACTATTTTAACGTATTAAACAATTTTTAAAATTAAGTACAAAAAAATATTGTTGAAATTCGTCTGTTTGTAGTTATGTGGGACATTCTGTATAAACAAGCAGTTTTATAGTGTAAAAAAAAAGTTGTTCTATGTGTTCTAGAGTCAAATGTCATTTCATTCATTAACAACACTAGTATTTATGTATTATTTAATTCCATAGAATCGAATAAAAGATACAAAATTGCTTTATTGTCATATGCAGTTGTAGGGCAGTCATGGTGAACGGAATGTGACATAAAACATCATCTCTAAAGTAAAAAATTTAATTTTCAATGTTAAAATATGTTGTTGTTGCATACTGTGAAAATATTATTTTTATATGTGTTAAAAATTCATCTCACGTAATTAAAGTTTTTTTCAAGTTATTAGACAAAATTACACAGTGTTTCAACATCCTTACAACGTTTTATAGGAGGCGTTTCCATGATAACGATACACTACTTTAATTATAGAATTGTATGTATAAAATTGTATGGATTGCATTTATGACTTACATTGAAAATTTAATATTATTGTCTCATAAATTTAAATAAATAATTATAATAATTAATATTTGAAAAATAATATTTGTGCAATTTGATTTCTCATTTTCACAATTTTTAATGCATTAAGTTTAATTAATTAGTGTTTTTCAATAATTTTAATTTGACATTTTCTATAAAATTAACAAGTAAAGAACTGCAAATTGGTCATAACAGCCTCGTTTATCGCCAAAATTGTTCACTGGAAGCGCTGGCATCGATTTTATTGTCCCTACCCTGACTTCGCACACAACATGTACCTAATATATTTCTCTTTGATTATACAGTGAGATCAAGCAGGAATAGAAACAGCTTAATTTATTCTTGTCATGTGACGAACTGTGAATGTTATTTCTCATTTATCTTATTCAGGATCAAGTAGATTCATACCTCATGCTTATCACTTGTTATGTTTACAGCCATTACCCTAAGATTGTTAACAAGATCATAAGTATTGGTAGTTTTATTTGCCCATCAAAATTTGTCTTCATATGTACGGAGTTTTTGTTTATAGTAGGAAATGTTAAATTATTAAAAAAACTATTCAACAACTTACCTATAAAGAAAATTGGACTAAATTTTTTCCTCTTTTATATTTTTCAAACTTTGTAAGCGTATATAAGTGACTTTTGAATAACTTTATCTAAAAGGAAATAGATGAATTAAAAACTACATATTGAATAATATTCATATATAGGGTGTTTTTTTAACTTGACGTACACGTGCAACTCTAAAAATATGTTTGATCGAGGAAAATGCTTCAAACGATGTTATTTTCAAAGGCACAGGAATAGAATTCGATTTAAGCTTTCTGCTTCAATTAGAAACTCTCTGTGATTCATAACAACGCAAACATATTTTGTTTGAAACATTTTTTTGGAAACTGAATAGTTTAGACAGTAATTGATAAAAACGTTATTGCACGTTTCTTCATTCAATTTGAACAAAAATGGTCTTTATGTAAAAACAAACCATAATTGAAAAATCTTGTTCGAAGTGTGCTTAGATTCCGTAGAAACAATGGCATTAACTAACAATTTTAATACGAAAACAATTTTGGGTAAAAGTGTTTAGTCCGTTTCGCCTAAACTGTACGGTTTGCGGGAGAATGTTTCGAACAAAACATGCCAGTTTTTTAATCCTTCTAATTTAAAGAGTTCATCTATCTATTTCCATTTATGGAGTAGACTAAGCTATACATTGAGCCCTGAAAACCTAGGTAAAGTTTAATACCAATACACTCAACAATTTTTGCTTGAAGCATTTTTATCGATAAAACGTAGGTATATATTTAAACATATATTAACATATTGCCAAAAATGTACATGTAATAACGAATGTATTTTTCTTCTAGGAAGGAAGAAAGAATTCCCAATAAATATTTTCTTAACTCCTGTAAAACACATAAAAATCAGGTGACCGAAAATTTATATAGTACTTATTTTCTCATGTAATATCATATACATAAATCAATTTTTTCTTGCGATGTAAAAAAAATATACCGATAAATACTATAAAAGTCTGCCAAATTGTTCTGAAAATTTTCATTTTTCTGATGTTTCAATGTCTATTTTTCTAACAATCTAGTAATATAAACTGGGTTGTGAGAAAAACTACTGGGGACACTTTTTGTCAAAAGATGAGTAAGAGTTTCAATTTTTATTTGTTGAACAAGCCGAAATGAATTCGAACTATCGAATAAAGTTGATACTTCTCTTGTTATTCTTGAAACGAGATCTCTTAGATAACACTATACTAATCTAATAAAACACAGTGTATATTTGTGAAACAATTGAGTGTTGATTATGATACATTTATTAAAATTTCTTTGAAAAAATTTCTAGCGACAGCTAGGACGAATTAAAACAAAATTAAGTGTAACTCTGGCTACATGTAAATTATCTCATATTGTCGCTTTAGTTAATTAAAATATTATTTACTCAACATACATACGTACTTTGTTATAAACCGTTGATGTACTTGTATAGAATTATTCGATTATAGTCCCTCAACTGTCTAACCTACTTATATCTACTACTTATAACGTATTTCGAATAACATTTCCGCATAGGTACCTTGAAAAAAATATCCTCGCCTACGAGGATTGTCCAAATGGGATGAGTGAGCTATATTGTTCTACAGTTTCATTCAAATCCATTCGGTAGTTTTTTCGTGAAAGCGTAATAAACGAACATCCTTAATTTCACATATTATACATAGAGATGTATATTTGTTTGTAAATTTCTTTATGACCTCGTATCTTCGAAGCTGCTCGAGGGATTTCGACGTTTAAGGTATCGCTATATTCGTCTTACAAACCCAAGTGTCCCTAGATAGATGTTTAAAAACAAAACCAAAATGGCGGAAGTTTTGCTGTGAAATAGTAATACTTCAATTAAAAAGATTAACCAAACCTATGGAGTAAGGTATCAAAATAAAGGAAATTCAAAGAGGACTACAAATATATATATACATACATATATTTGTGGGTTTTTTTTACATAAAATCTATTTGAGAACGGCTCAAATTTTGCCAATAATGGGTTCCGATTCTCAACTACTGAACTTATTTCATCCTTTTATAGTTTTTATTTAACTCAGTCGGGTTTTTTAGTTTTTAAATTATTTATTTTATTTATTAAGTTACCCCGTTCAATGAAAATATTAATATAATTATAATTTTTACATTATTGATTCTGTTTCCTATGACCGACAAACATAGATACGATTTGATTGATTTTATTATAAACAAATAAATACCTGTTTTGTTTTTTTAAATATGCTAATCAACAAAATAAAAGAGTTTTTATCATATAATTAATACTGCAGCTGTATTATATTACACTTTAATGTATTGTAGATATATGTACCTAACCAAAATAATTATTGATACTTCTGTTTTTGAGGTTTACGTAAAATATGATACTGTATATATATAAATTATTAATTTATTTATATATTATCTGAGGTTTTTGTGTTTGAATCATAATGGTTAGTGGGTGCGGCCATTTTGATTTTTTTTGAGTACAGTGGCGTGGTATACGAAACCAGCATCGATCGTAAAGTCTTTAAAAAAAAGCTGAATAAAACGTGTTGAATAAAAAGTCTAAATCTTGAAGGAGCGGCCCTGATCTAGTATATTAATTATAAAAAAATAAACAACTTTGGCTTGAATTTTTTTATAAACATCCCTGTTTAACCGTCAGGGCGTAAATTAGCTTAGAACATTATACATGTTGTATTATATTATATCAAGTATACATTTATTGTAGATATGTATGTGTTTGTTTATTAATATGTCCGCTGAGGGAAGAAATATACTCTGATTACTTTATGTGTAAGAGTGACTATCATTCCTTACTTACATGATATAAAAAGGAAACGATTGCGTAATGTCTATACATGGTACTTCAACAATTAACTCAGTTAAATAGTAATAATTTCAAAAAGAAACTTTTTCAAAACTACGTCACTGATTTACCATACAAGTGATATAAAACGTTGATAAATTTTGACTGATAAATTGAATTTTAATTAATAGAGAGATAGATAGATTGTACATATGCAGGTACAGAATGTTGGAAAATATGAGTATCGACAAATCATAATAATTTGGTATGACTAGTAATACGATAGCTGGATACATTTTCGAGAGTGGTTTAGGTAGTTGACTGTTATCGAATGTCATATTATCCATAAAAATGTAAAAGTAATCTTGAATCAAAATAAAATTTAAAAGTTAAATTAAAATGGATTAAAAATGAAGAAGTTCTAAGCATTCAAAGATTGTTGCCCCTTTCTCGCAAACCAGAGTTTTATCTGTAATTTCTACGTCACAAAGTATCTTCCTCTTTGTTTATTTAGGAATTTTAAACGTTCATATTGTGTACTTCAAAAGATTTTCAAAAACTAACTTCACAATTCTTTCCGAGCAATGAGAATTCATCATTTGAAGTGACAAAAGACATTAGAGTGGCTGTCCTGAAGTGGGTCACACTTAGATAGGGTGATACCGAAAGAAGGTTTTCATCCCCATTGCAGCCTTATGAAAATGATTTGAAAACTTTTTCAATGATTAAAATATTATCTAGCGTGGTGTTAGCAACGGCAAAATTACCTGTCATTTGTAATATATATTGCTAAAGGGACATGAAATAACAAAAATATTTTACGAAAATTTTTTTTAAATAAACAAACTATTGATACTTTTTCGAGGAAGCGCACTAGTAAACGCAGTTAACGCAACCGCTCTCAGATGCTAGTCGTACTTTATCTCTAACTAATTTCAATAATAAAAGAAATATCTTACATTCGACCCTCTTAACGTTGAGAGCTCATGCACAACAATGGGATAATCAAAATTTGAATGCTACTGTTCTTGTTTAAAAAACAGCGTTTATTTGCATGACATGAATACTGAATATCTGACATCATCGAAGTTTTTATGTTCTTTTATCTCTTACGACTTTTTTGTGTTATTCGGCTTAACGTTAAAATTATTGTTATTTTTGGAGTCGGTGTCAGTCAAAGAAACAACTCTGACAGAACACTTTGCTACATTAACTTGGCTGACACCAACTACAAAAATAACAATAATTGTAGCTACATTATATTATCGTTATTTTTTTACTTTTTACTACATATTAATTTGTTTTGGAATAGTTTTTCTTTTGAAGTCGGTTTTCTATTTGTTAAAAGTTTTTTTTATTTTGTGATTTTTAGTGAATCTGAAGTACGTTAACTAATTTGTCACTAAAAAAAGAACCATCGAAATCGGTTGGCGTGATATTGAGCTACTATTCGTCATCTTTTCATGCATACTTAATGCAAATTTAAGACTTTTATGGTTTTCTCATGGATGCCGTTGTCAGAAATACACATTAAAGAAAATGCAGTCGAATTGATAACCTCCTCCTTTTTTGTTTGAAGTTGATTAAAAAGTGCAACTTGTTTCATTCTGTGTATAATAATTTTCGCATATGTTTTCTACAAATTTATATTTATTTATTTTATAAACGAATAACTGTGTAACCGCTATCACATTAAATTACTTTTGTTCTGCAACAAACTAACCGCAAAAAATTTTGTTTTCATTACGTCATAATGTTTGTGCATCCAGATTTTCTACCTATTTCATTACAATCTATACACAAACGTCATGCGCAACTAGTCCCAATATTTTTTCCCCATGAAAAGTTCTTTAAAATTTGAACATTTTTTACCCATTCCTCTCCATTCCCTTTTCTGGTTCGACCATCCATTTTCTATATACCTTGTAAATGTTTATATATCCTGTTTTCGAATGTTGTTTTTTTAAACAACAAAGCAAAATAAAAAAGAATATGCTATTTTGTGTTGATTTAAGATTTTTTATATTTGTATACGCATAAAATAAAAATTATACATAATTTTTTTCATTTTGTTGAAAAATATATTGCGAACGCATAACTTAAATTTGGTTATATTGTTAGTATACAATGAATAATCTTCAGGAAGTCGGAAGAGTCTGGAAATGGTCTTTTTGTTAAAGAGCATAAGCTTTAATTTGAAATTAAAAAGAATACACACACATACACAGAGAATTGAAAAGCATACTAGAAGTCGAACCCAGGTCTCTTTCATTCATACTAAGTGCTAACAAAACAAAGGTGCTTTGTTTCAATTCTTTTTAATTAAGATTTGTTCGAAAAGTTATTTTTTTTAATAGTTTATGACATTGTATCATAAACAATATCAATTAAAATCAAATGTTTTAATTTTGACCCTTATAATGTGTATACAAAATTTAGTAAACAAACAAAAATATTAAAAAACAAATGAAAACCAACAGTTGACTGAGTTAATTGATGAAATACCATATAATAATATGTTAATTACCCAGTCGTTTATTTTTTTACGTCATGTAAGTAAAGAAAGATAGCAACTTTTAGAGAGCCACATATCTGTACATGTCAAACACACATGGCTCATATATACCCATATAACATTATATATAATTTGCGCCCTCGCGGGTAAAAAGTGATGTTTACGAAAAAATATTTGAAACAAAAGTTGTTTATTTTTTTATAAGGAACATTTTTTACATTTAAACTTTTGTTCTATCTCTGACGATTTCCAAGAGAGATCCTACGGATTCAAGATCCAATTGACCTTTGTTGCTCATTTATGAACACAACTTCACTTTTTTCGCTCTGTAAAAGGCACGCTATAAAAATTTCAGCTTGACATCTCCTTTGAGTTATCGTGTTGTCAAACCGAAAATGGATTTTATGAACACCTTTGTAAGCGTTACAAACATCACCTCCACCAACTAAACAACTATATTTTATGCATCACGTATTTAAAAGAGATAAAAACGTGTTAAATGGATTACAGATTTTTTATTTGGTCACATTTTTATCTAAATACAAAGGCATTTTGACCGAGATACTTTTTTTAAGAAGCCTTAATTTAAGCTAAAAGCTGTGTAAAGCTTAATTGCACAGTAGAGTACAATAAATAAATAAATAAATACAATTTAAGCTAAAATATAGAATTTCTGCGGAATTCAATTGCTCTAAAAAAATATATACAGTCAAACCTGAGTAAGTGAGAACTGGATAAGTGAGAAAACTCTATAAATGAGAGTAATAGCCAGGACCCGCCATTTTAAGCTCCCAAAACCTCTATTAGCGAGAAACAGAAACCTCTGAAAGAGAAAGACGTTTTTCCCTCATGGACCGACGTAAGTGAGGCTCCTCCTTATCTATACCTCTATAAGCGACGGTCGAGCTTTATTTATTTATATTATTTATTTATTTAGGAGAAACTATAGCTATAATTTACTACATTCGTACTTGCTGTGACTTGTTATTGCTGCGTACCTCTATAAAAGAGAAACGCTACCCATGTACATGCATTAACGAGAAACTCGAGTTAGTGAAAAACCTCTATAAGCGAAATTTGATTGGGGTCCCTTGAACTCTCGCTTATCCAGGTTTGACTGTATATGTATTTTAAGTTAAATATTTCACATTCGAAAAAGTATGGGCTAAAAAATCTTGATTTAATTGACTAAATTGAATTGATAACTGTTAAAAACGTACAAAGAAGCTTGTTTAACAACACGATTTTATATTTCTTAGAAATTCAATTTGATATAATGTACTTCTCGTTAAAAGAATACATATTATTTACTTTTATTTAAAAAATATTTAATAACAATATCAAAAAAAAAAAAATGTTGCCTGAAAGGAAAATAATTTTAATGGGAAAATTTTATTTCAATATCAAAAAAAAATATAATTATTTATTAACGTTTATAAAAATGTAGTTTAATTTTTAATTTAAAACATTTTTTTATAACGAGAGCAGAAGTAAGTAAACAAGCCGTAGGGAGTATGAAATTTACACACTACACCAATAATTTTCTGTTGAAATAAGTTATAGTCTATAGTACGGAGGGAAGTATGGTTTCGTGAATCATTTATCTTGCATTCAAGAAAAAAGGCAAATGTGTCTTTTCAATAGATCCTTTAATTGACGTCTTTTACGTTTTCCACATTGAAAACCCCCCAATTTCCAAAGTTTTCGTAAATTTAAACGTTGTACTGAAATTAAGCCCACGAAGTTTCGTAAGAGTGTTATTCACGAAATCATACCCCTCTTTGTACTATTATTGTATCCATTGATAAAATAAGTAATAATCTTGCCAAAAAGATAACGGTAAGTTAATTAGTTTACCTGTTGTTGCCTGAATGATATCGAAATCAACAACTTGTTATGAAGGTGTTTTCTTTACAAGTTTGAATATAACATTTCCTAGTTATCCCAAATATTTCACCTTCCTCTAAATGTTCCTTCTCCCCCCATTATATTATCGCTTTTCTTTACCTCAAACCTCTTGTTTGTAAATCTTAGATAGTAGTATATATTTAGTAGTTAGTTTAGATCCGTATTGATTCATAATTTTTTAATGTTTTCATAAGTTATAACGCGCCAAAAATTTGATCACAAGCATACAGACACGCATGAAGTGTAACATTACAGAATTCTTAAAACACAAATGTATTATAATATTTTTGTAAACGATTTCGGGTTTAAAACAAAAAAATTTCAGCTAGCTAATTTTTTTTAATGTCTACAATGTTAATGTGAAATTGAAAAAAAAAAATTTATCGAATGCTCTCGCTATAAAAAAAAATTAAATTCATAAATCATGTGCCCAACAACGACTGTAATCCGTAATACTGTTTGATATGTGCCGTTCGAATTACCTAAAAATGTGAACATGTACAGAGTAATGCTCGTTTATGTATTTCTATATATCTAGTGTTTTATATTTTTATTCGACAAACGAAATCAAATAAATGAATATAATATCAGGAGCTAAAATGATATAGCCTTATTAACTTTAAATAGGCTTGTTACTGAGTACACATTCAATTATTGTAGATATTATTAATCTTTGTTATGTTTTCTACAGAAATACCGTCGAAAAATAAGTGGCGTAATTCATGTATTTTGAATTAAAAAAAGAAAAAACAAAAACAAAATTCTTCATCATCTCGTTGTTGAGTTTGTTTACTACCAAGGACTAGCCTCACGCAGTCAATATAATAAAGCCAATATCGATATTGAACAATATATTGATCCAATGAAATCATGATTTAAGCACAATTTGTATCTCTCTTCCATCGAAGAAAACATATTTTTCAATATTAAATTACTAACTTTTCACCCATTTTTTAAACAGAGAAAAAAAACTGAAACGTAGAACCTACACCAAAACAACAATAATAGCTTTGGCTTAAAATCTTTTTTCTTCGTTCAACATCTGTTTATTTTTTGGTCGTTTTCCTGATAATTGTTTCTGTAGAACTGAATTATCGATTCAAATTTCCAAATAAGAAAATTTAAAGAAATTTTAAGAGCTTCCATACACATTGTATCTTAAAGGGCGTCAGTTCTTAGGAGAAGAGTCTGCATGTCTGATATTATTCTTTAACCTTATCCAAAACGAACCAACGACTCACCATTTATACAGTTTTTAAAACAGGCTTATTACGTATCGTAACCAGAAACATAGCTCTTTCTTTTCAATTGGGTGATAATTAAATATATTCATTGCCATTATAGAGCACGAGCTCGTCAAACAACAAATAATAATTAAAATTAATTACATAAATTATAAGCAACTAAAAATAATCATTAAAATCTTCTTTTTTTCAGTATTTATTCTCTAATAGACCTTCAGCCCACGATGAAGCAAAATATAATTCTTTGTGTGTTGTGTACCATTTAGAGGATTTCTTGGTTATAAAAAATTATGAAATTCTGGCTCGTGTGTCAAATTTATCGAAATCGAGTTTTTCGATGTTAGTTTTTTGGCGATTATATTTTTGCTTTTTCGATATTTTAAAATGGCAAAGACTTTACAACTATTAAAAAATCGTTTCGTAAAATCTAGAAACTGCAATTCATTTTAAAAAATTTCTGTCATAAGTTTGTATATACTACTAAAGTGATACCCACCCGCTTCGCTGAGTTTAAAAGTAAAGATTGGTAAAGATTGCTCTCACTTATACCCTTTCTATAATACTCGAAATAATGGTAAGGATTGTTTTACATAGGTAAAATATATGTATGGTTTTCTATTTTTTTTTAAATGTATAATGGTCGTAATTATTCATTGGGTAATCAGAAAAGATGACCATGAAATATTTTATATTGACTATTTTTACAGAAATCTGTAATTTATGGTAATATCAAATGACTACTTTTACAGAAATCTAAAATTTGTGGTAATGTCAAATTTAATTAAATTTTAATTTTTTTTTTATTAATATATCTTTATAATTTATATCTCATGTGTTATTCTAATGTATGAGCTATATTGCTGAACAGTTTCATTAAAAACCATTCGCTAGTTTTAGCGTGAAAGCGTAACAAACAAAAAAACAAACAAACATGTTTACTTTCGCATTTATAATATATAGAGATTTTCTCAATGGCTTTCTTTAACATATACGAAAGATAAATAAATTTTCTCAAATCATATAAATGCGGAAAAAGTTATCATAGAAATTTCGCATCATGGGCTTACGGTCCATAATGCAGACAAAATTACTATAATAAATCAATAAAGGAAAAAAAATTATTAGTACCAAAGCAAATATTTATTTTAAAAGAACACAGTTTTTTCACTGATAAAGTTAGTTACTAGAGATACCGTATGTGCAGTTTAACATTGATTCAGTTCAGCTAATATTTACTTTGTAATTTAATTTCCTGCTATTCTTAGCTTGCTTGTAGTTTCTTAAATCATTTTCTTGTAATATTTTTTAAATAGTGCCACCACAATGCTTTTCAAAATTGTCGACTGATTTGTGTTTTGAATTGATATAACTTGAATTCGAGTGAAATTTACAAAATTTTAAAAACCCTTGCCAAAATTCTACAAGTCACTTAATTAATGCTTCAAGCTTGGAGTTAAATCTGACTCCTACACTTGGTTAAAAGCCTGACATTTATACTTTGTATGATGTTAAATTTTTAATGGCTAGGCCATTCTTCTGTCCAGTTGTTATCGTATATGAATTGTGGCATTTAATTCCAGATTATCTTCATTTCAAATATTAATCTCAAAAATGTTTAAATTGTTAGAAGATATTATTTATATATCAATGCTTACGCCGTTGAAAAGAGTAAAATCTCGTGAAACTATTTACTAACAACAGACAAATATAAATTAAGTATATAGGGTAATAAAATTGTGATTTCTGCGAGTTTATCTACATTACTATCATAGATACAAAGGCAGCGAAACATGAAAATACGGAACTAATATCGTATTAAGTAATAACCATAAAAATACGTCTACAGATTATCTATTAATGGATGACAACAAAATTTTACTCAAAATAAACGGTTCATGAATAACGGGCAAAAACATAGTTTTACATCGCTTGTATTGTAAAATATATAAAGTTCGAAAACTAAAACCCCGACAATTACAGAATCGTGCTTTTAAAAGTATGAAAACAAGAAAATATTTTCATCTTAAATTGTTATAAAAGTAAAATCGTCATTAAAGTCGGGGGATCTGGGATCTCTTTTCGGGCCTGTGGAAAACTGTTTTAACTTAGAAGTCCCACGACTGTAATGGCAATTTTACTTATCATTACAATTAGAGATGAAAATTTGTTCTTGTTTTCATCCTTTTATTTGTACTTGTCGGGGTTTTATTTTTCAAAATTTATTTTATTGAATAGATACAAAAAAATTTCAATCATGCACGTTTTACAAATAATAATAAACTTTCTACAATTTTTGTGGAAAGTTTGAGATAAAAAAACTAGAATTGTCTAAATTTTTCTTTAATATATCCAAATTCGGTGATTGATGTAAATACCTTAAACAATTATTTGATTTAACGTTTTAAAATGAAGAATCAACGTTAAGTGTGTAGAGGTATATAACTAATTTTATACCATTAATTTCTCTTTTATATATACGAAAAATAATACGTTAACTTTTAACTTAATTACCAAAATTTTAAGTACATACATAATAATTTAGTTTAAAGTTTATCATTAAAATATATACGTATATATATACAAAAGTTCTTTACTTAAATTGAAAAATATACAACATAAAAAGTTTTATATTTCAGACAGACAATAAAAGACCATTATAAAATTTGTTATTTTTTGTATTTATAGTTAATAAAAGTAAATATTTTCAGAAAGGATTTCATCCTTTTGAATATTATCCGTATTATTAATACTGCAGAACCTAAAAAAGCCTGGCGAAAATATTCATAAGATCATACTATAGTTCATTCAATATCATCAATTCTCTTTCATGATTGATTACTATAGTCCATTTATTAAATAAGATTTGTATTCATAATTTCTATTACCTGTTTATTCCTGTTAAGTCTGAGGGGCAACAATCTTATTGTTAAATATTTAATACATCCTTGAAACATGGTGAGTGGCTTCCTTTTGGTGAGTCTACCAAACTTTCTCTCTATGACTTTATTTTATAGTTAATGTTATCAAGTGTCCGACAAATTCCCTGCTGCGTTTTTTAGACCGATAGCTTAAATATGACGTTTTCAGACTCATGTAAAAACGCAGCACTTCAAAAAAAAAGTCGAGAGAAAATTTGTTAGATCCGCAAAAAGGAAGCCACTTATTATGCTATGCATCACATTGGGCGATCTCAAAAGAAAATTGCGCAAAAAATTTATTAAATAAATAAATTTTTCAAAATTATCCATAAGTAAAAGAAGTTTCCTGGCCTAACCAATATCACTTGATTCTTGAGCATTATTCTTTAGATTGAATCTAGTTTTTTTTTCTTTATTTCGACCTCTTAGATTCAGCTATTAAATGAAAAATCTTTTTTATTACCTCGTATTTTAAAATGCCTAGATGGATTTCAACAGGGGACGTATATTTTTCTCAAAAACCCAAATGTAATACGTTGCAAAACAGTAATACGTTAATTAAAAAAAATGAACAAAACCTATCGAGTAGGGTATCCAAAAAAAAAAAATTAATAGGAGATTGCAAAAATAAAAAAAGTTGTTTAAAGTTTTAATAAGTTATAATAAATTGGTTTAAAAAATTTTAATATAGTATAATAAGAGGATTTTTATTAGTGCTTGGACACTCATAAGTCTAAAATGAAATAAATAAATTTAAAAAAATTAAAAACCCGACTGCATTAAACAAAATCTGAAAGATAAAAACAAGTCCAGTAGTTTACATAATGACTTAATTAACAGTCGGCACCTATTAAAATCTAGACGGACTCAAATCTTCTCAATAATAAGCCCCTGCTTTCCAATAATAATGAGTCGCTATGTTAACAACTGGGCTTGTTTTTTTCTTTTCAAATTTTATGGAATGCAGTCGTGTTTTAAAATTCTTATTATTTATTTTATTAAGTCTCGATATTTAATGAGCTATCGTAAAGCGAACCAAGGGTGAGTATTAATATCCAATCAATCCTCGTTGAGTATCTTTTGTTATTTTAGAAGAGAAAAATTTATTTATGCTTAATGTTGCTTTAAAAAAATGCAAAAATGACTTTTGGAAAATATGTCATTATGCAATATGCAACTTGGCTAAGTTATAAGAACTTAATCTATGAATGTTCTATTTATATGAAATAAAATTTCTAAAGAATCAGTCCCGAAGATAAATCTAAAATATTTTTTGTTTCTATGTTGTTGGCATATCACGTAGTGATATTCATTATTACAGGTAGAATGACGTACATTTTTTAGTTGAACATTAAATTAAACATTAAACAAGACACGTTTCGTTATACCGGCAATCAATAAATTTTGTATAACTTAGACCAACGAATACACCACAAAGTATATAACAGACAATTTCCTACTTTGGAAACTACTTTGGAATTTTTACTACTATATTTTGTACAAAACATAATAGGGGAATTTTTTATATATTTTTCTTTAAAGGCAGATTATTTTTAAAAATTGGCTGATAAAATATTGTAAAAAGATATTTCTTTTTTCAATAAAAACCATACCGAATTGTTGACTTTGTTATATTAAAAATTTACCTCTCTTCATATCCGTAGCCATTGGCTTTAGTCAACAAATAATTCTCTTCAAAATTTAATTTACTTTAAATTTATTCATGTCAATATTTGCAATAAATCTTAACCTTTTGAGATATGAACAAATAAAAATTATACAAACCTTGTAACCACCAGGGAAATCTATTGAACAATTTCCGCCTAGATACAAAATTATTTTTTGAAAGTCACTTATTAAAAATAAACTACACTGTTTCGTTTAAGGTTCAAAATTTTAAGCCAGTGGGATAAACTTACATATTGAAATTGTACTAAAAGTAATAAACAGATCTTTATATTTAATTTCCCGAAAAAAAGAAAAATATATATAATACAACTTACCTTTTTCGTTTTAAAACTTATATATTTTCAACACCTTTACCAAACACTATTTTCATCAAAATGAAATGTCTCAAATCGACTTCATATTATTTATTATATCAACTTTACAAAACCAAATTCAAAAGATAAGATTAAAAAAAACTTAACAAACTAATAGATTTTTTTATATTTTTATTTTTACAACAAAAAGCGAAATAGCGCAACAAACAGAAAAAAAAAATGTTTAACAACAATATGCGTATATATCTATCTATATGTTTACAATTATGTAGAAGAAGAAAGACGATCTACAAATACGTGAGATAGAAAGAACAAACGGAAAATCCGGACGCCGTGTATTCAACGTCACGGATATGACAACACTGAAATGAAACGATGATAATAACCGACGCTTAGACGTTTGTTGGAAAACTTAAACGGCTAGTTATTATTATTATTATGATTATTATTGTTACGATATGTGTATATGGTATAGTACACATGCGCTTACTTCCACGTTGGAAAAATGGAAAACAAGTGAAGTAACTAAGTGCAAGTTTGTTACCCGCATTTAAAATATATAACACATATTAATATCATATTTGTAAAACATATTGTATTTTTCATCAACAAAATATAAGTCGGTATAAAAAATAGTACAGAGTCTTATCTAAAAAAAGAAAGAAGCTTTGGAAATTTAATCAATGTATATTTCAATAAAAGTGGTTAAAAAATTGAAGAAAATAGATGTACAAGTTAGCATCGAATATGGGCACTTGAAATATTATTTGTACAATCCTATTTTAAACTGAAAATCGAAATGAATTTAATATTTTATTAGCTTAATTTTGACTTAATACAGTGAGCTTAATTAAGGTAGTACGAGTACCGTACCTTCACATCAGTTAAAACTTGCCATATTCTTTCGCATCCTTACTTGCTCTGACTACTGGCTAAGAGATTGCGGGTTCGAGTCCAGGCAGCAGCAGTGTGAACAAAATAATTAATGAGGCGGTAAATTTGCCACCCGTATCATAAAATTAATTGTATATTCGATGTAGTTTAAAAAATAAATAAAGATTAAAATAATGATGTGTTTTCCTCTGTTATAAACGTGGTCTGAGAAACGGAGGTAAAACCTCATATTTATATTCTTTTATTGTATTATTATATTATTAATAATTATACACAAATTTAAAATTTTCAGTCACTATGGCCATAGCGAGACAAAAGCCTTAAGCAAAAAATTTGCATGTAAATTTTTTCCTTAAAATTACTTCCTCCAATTATAACAGGCATCAAAAAAATTTTAACCTTAGAAAGAGGTGATACCCGCGCTCCAAGAGCTTTCCAAACAAGTCATTTTTATCACTTTTTAGTTTAAGCGATGGAAAATTGATGTAAAAAGAAAAAATCGATTCCTTATTCCGAAAAAAAATGCATTCTTTCGGCTCAACTTATTCCACTTAGATTCATTCCAAATTTTTTATCTTCTTTATCAAGGAATGGTACTATAAACTACGACTAGGTACATTTTCTATTTGTATTTTGTAATGATGATAAAAATTTACATAATTTTATAAGTACTAGTCTACAGTCTACTAGCCCAAGATTGTACATAGAAGAATATTTATGATTTATAGAGAAATTTATGTACATATTATGTATTATTGCCTTCTGTTCTGAAGTGAAATATAACTTTTTTATCATGTATTTATTAAAATTCATTTGTCTGTTAGCATACAGTTGCAATAATTATAACTTAGCCAGAAATTTTTTTATGCATCAACATAGGCCTCGTTTAGGTTATCCAATGGGAATCCCAGTTACCCAAGTTAGATTCAACTTGTGATCATTTGCTAAGTACAAACTGAATGCAAATATAAATACATTCTTATACATGAATATTGAACTATTGAAAGTGAACGAACGACCTGGCCAAGTATTGAATAGCAAAAAAATAATTTGCAAAAATTTATTTTATTTTAAAACAAATAAAAAAAAAGGTTTGAACCATAGTTTTTTAGATTATAAGTCAAATCGCAACAAGCACTATTGGAAATCACAATAAAAAACTAAAATGGATATTGCCCAAAAGGAATTCTACCTTGAATGTAACGAAAAACTCAATATGTATCTGAATTTGACAAACTCAATCTAACACCCAAGCTACGATTAAAATCTCATTTTATATAAAGCTTACTTTTATACATCTTTTAAAGAATCATTTCTCAGTTCTCTCCTATGATAGAAAATTTTTCCATCCCCTTGATGGTCACAATATTTTTTTTAATACTTTTTTTACAACTCTGATAATAATTTACCAACTTACATATCAAACTAAGAGTATAAATGTAAAGAAATGCATTTCTTTAATTAATTACCCCAGCGCTCACTTGACCGCGGGTCGGTATGTTCGTATGTTAATTGTTGTTACTATAGATTTGCATTTGTATACATCATAATAAAAACTAGATAACTCGAGAGGGAATAAATGTCATTGTGAGAATTGACATTATTGTCGTTTCTCTTTTCAGGTAATTAAATAATTAATTCCTTTATGTACTTCAATTAGTATTAAGATTATTCATGTAATTAATTTATAAAAATAAACTCTTTTCAGAGCAACACAAGTTTTTATTCAAAAACTGTCATTTATTTCCAAGATTCACATTACATAAATACCTACTTCTTCGGAGATTCGAAAAGTATTTGCTATCTATCTTCGATGATCGTCTACTCTTTCATCACGTTCTCTATACATACTCAACCGATATTTTATTTTTTGTATAATAAAGTCCATTTTCTCGTTTGTAAATGTAATTCATATTCTTACAAATGCATTTTCTGCAAAAACATATTTTTAATATATTCAAACTACAATATCTTAATAATTAAATCATGAATAATTAATAACTATCTCCCTTAAAGATAGTGTTACACCTACAGTAATGCCTTATTCTTATCTCGACAAATATAATCGTCGTTCAAAAAAATTATTAATTTTTGATAAGTTGGTTTACTCTTGATTAACCATTTTTTCTTATCTCATGGCCTTCAAACAATTATTATCTACCAATAGATTCAATTTTTGAAGAAGAAAAAAACTGAAGCGTTATTTCTCAATGTTAATGTGATTGAAAACAACTTAGGTTAGAATTGTTTTTTGAAAAAACCCCATCGAAATTGGAGTCATGCTACATTTTTGGGGCTTATGTATCTAGGTCCCATATAAGTTGGAAGTAAAAGCGGGTCAAATAATGGCGCATTTTTTTTGTAAAGAATTTTTCATTTCGAGTTTTCGAGTTTTCGAGATACATAGTCAAATAAAGTATTCTGTTTGACTCTAATGTACAAACGCGAGATATTCTCGTAGTCAAGCTTCTGTATTATCGTATACATAAATTTAGAATTTTCTGTCGATATGCCCATTCCAACTACCCTTAAACGTACTCCTAACGCTATAATATTCAAGATTCATTGACTCATAAAATGTTCTCCTGAAACAACTAGTTGAAGTTTCTAGAATTACTTTCGCTTTGCATCCGAATTAAATCGCTCCCTAGCGCCTCCTTTGGTGTATGTATTATAGTAGTAGAGGATTATTTGTATAAGGATTAGGTTAGGTCAGGTAAGGTTATATTGGCGAAAGACACACTTAGGCTATATAGCCCATTGTGATACCATATATGTGTTTTACCACCTTTTCGTTGATAATTTCATTTATCTCTTTCTTTGGAATCGATCCCTGAACATAAAAGTAAGTTTGTTTAGCTTGGCTCACTTCCTCCGAAATAGCTTAAATACGACATTTCTGTATATATTTGTCGATAAGAAATAAATACATCGATTTTAATTTTAAAAAAGCTCCTTTTTAAATATGATTATTTACTATTTTCATTCTTGATTTCTCTCTGAAATCAGATCAAGGAACTTTTTATTTATTGTTCATCAATTTTTTTTTTAAATGACTGAATAATTATAATGGATAATTGATTTTATCAAAGTCAAATAATATCAACAAATAATTTTAAGCTGTAATTTGTAATTTTCCCTTTAAGTAATTAATATTAAATTATAATATGACATTATATAAATAATTTAGAAAATAACATTATTTAATAATATATAAGATACCTACCTAATGGCAGGCACTATATGGTTGGTTTATTAAAGGATTCAATGAATTTATGTAGACAAAGATGTCAACGGTGGACGAATATGGAAAGACTATATAAATTCCAAACAATTTAAAACAGTAGAATTCGGAATAGATCATATTTTATTCAGATCGATGTATATAATATATAAATTCACTTCTTAAAAATACGAATCCATTGGTACATTTCACTTATACAGATCGTCGTCCAAGTTATAACATTAGAACTTCATAAAATGGTAGTTAACGTTAAAATAATATCAATGAAAATAAGATTTATAGTCTAAGATCCGGCATTAGAAAAATATACCCTCAGGTTTATTACAATATAAAAAAACTTAGAAATGTTATCTCTGCCCTGCTGCTATTAATATTAATTAATTTATTAATAATCAATTATTTTATAATTTAGTTCTGCATGTTAATAAAATTTCGTACCATAGAATATTAAGCTTTTACTTCACCATCCCTAAAAATTGGCCAGTATGAGTTTAGAAATGGTGTTTGACATTGGTTATATTGCAAGTGTATAGAGAGAACAAGAAAGTGAATATAGGGTATTATTATAAGGAAGTATTTATTTTCGTGCTGGAATTACTCAGTAAAGCGTTGTAATGATTTCTTAGCATCACGAAAATCTGATTAGTCTTTTAGAAATAATTTAGAGGTGATGTCATATGCACTTTTTTTAATTTTAAAATTAATTCCCTGCGTTCCCACCATAAAAATGTAATAAATGTTTACTCAACATAAAATTGTGTGGTGTTCTGATTTATTAAGGTTCACAAACTTAAATGTATTTGACTACTCCTAATATATCATTTACAATAGCCGATTTCACTTACTATGAAAGTATTTAAAGATCAGTGTTCATTAAACCAATTTAAACCAGTTTATTACACGTAGTATTAGAAACGGTATATGGTCGATTTTCCCCCATCTGATAATCAGGTTTGAAATATTTTTATGAAATTTTATTGAATTTTAAACACCCCTTTCATAATTTTTCAATCTAAAAGTGTTCTTGGCAATTTTACGTTAAATTAATTCTAATCAATTTTTTCCATGAACGAATTTTTCAGGCAAGCCATTATTTTCGTTTTATATTTTTTCTAATACCAATTTCAATTGGTTAACAGATTGGTGTATGTTCATACCATATGAACAGGCTAATCAATATAGGTATCTGCACCGATCTGTTAACCAATCGAAATTGTTATCAGAAGAAAGATAATTTAATTACAAAAATAGTGGTAAAGGCTTATACCGTCTCTTGGACCAAGAATATAAAAATTTTTACCCAAATATGTCATACCTTATGTTCATTATTTCTTGAAATGGAAAAATGTAATCTTGTATTGGATGGCGATAATTGAATAAAATTAATGAAATTCAACTGGAATTATTTTATCTAAATCTACATGGTTTTAGATGCATACGGAGTTTATTGTACCTACATTAATGTAAATAAGCAGCATGTGTCGTAGATTCTCTATACAACGTCATACTTCGACTGCTAAAACTCTTTAATAGACTAAAGTATATTATTATTCAACTAGCTGTGCGGTAATTCTGTTTAATACCCTTCATATAACTCTAACTACTAATGTATTTTACTATTAAAAAATTATTTATCAATCAATCTTTTTGAAATTGCTTTTAAATACAAATAATGTTTCACCTTTAAATGGAACCTCTTGGGCAAGGGTCAATCGAATGTGTGAATTTAGAACAAAGTTCGCAATATTGATATTTAGACTACCTATAACCATTCAAATAATAACAAAGAATATATTTATATATTCCTTCACATCGTAAAGATAGAAAAAATTTTCTCAGTCTCACAAGAGTCTTAGTTTTGGTTTTAGTCGTAGAGTCTTAGTTTAAGTCTTGGGGCTCATTATTATAATCACTAAAAATAAAGTAGTAAATTTTTTTACTTACTAAAACGGCCTTAAGCTTGTGATAAACAAAACCCCAGAATGTAGTTAGAATAGGTAAAATTAGCTAACAGCACTCTCCATTAAAATCGATTCAACCGTTCAGTAGCCAAAAGAAAGGACGTAAAGATAGACACACCAGCATAGCGGTCAGATTTATAACACACCTCATTTTGATTCGGGGGTTAAAAAAGAACATGAAATACTCTTTCAAATAAAGAAAAACTTCAAGAAATCCCATACATAGCTTGTTTAATATAAATTTAAAATTCGAACTCTCCGAATGGAAAACCCTAATATCTATTGAATGATATCCATTTAGTCTAATAAATATTTCACTACACAAATATTCTCTTCATAGAACGTAGTACCGTAGTACGCTGTAAAATACTCTAATGTGGAAGAGAATATTGTTTTGTTTTATTCAATGTTGGATTAACAACCGCAGGTGACAACTTTCTTAATCAAGACGATGGTTGTGTGGTATAGATATACTGTATAGCTTTCTGTTACTGACAGGGTCATTAACAAGTTTTGTATTTGGATCTTGTGAGCTATACATATACAATGTGAGCCAAAGAAGAATGCGATTTTGAAAACACTGTAAAAAGAATCTCATCAATTTTTACAATTTATCTCTTTACCACCACCTTAAACTACATAAAAACAGAATTATTAAAGAAACTTACGTAACAAAAAATAATTGTGTTTGTAAGTTAATTCAGTAAATTTAGTTTTAACTCCAAGAAGAAGACGTCGATCAGACACTGATATGCAAGAATTGAAGTGGTGCACCGTATACCGCAATATCACCATTAGAATTTGGATCACTTCATGTCGTATCCGATATTTCAGTGCTTAAATTTTATAGCGTAAGCGCAATGCTTGAATAGCCACCACTCCATGAATAACAGGAAAGTGATAAAACATTATTCGATTCAATAGTAACCTATAAACCCGATAGAATTTGTTTAAAAAAATATTCGCCCCTTTTCTTAAAATGGTATCTATGTATTTTGAGGTGCTAAAAAGATAATTTGAAAAAATTGATGTGCTTTCTTTTGATGGCGATTTCAAAATCGCTGCTTCTCTGCCACACTCTGCACAGTTACATAGTAATACATAAACTAACATCTAGATAAAATAGAATTTAGTAGCGTTAATGTCTATGTAACATTACAGTATAGATATGTATATGGAACTCAAGCATATTATAGTGGGCTTATAGTTTACTTTAAGTATTATATTAATTAGTGATGGGACGAATGTATATTTCCAATATTTATTATTAATTAATCCTTATTTATGAATTATTTCTCCAGCATGTTTTTTTCTGTTTTATTCTTTTATCAAATTCCATGATAAACCTTTCATTTTCAAGCTTATCATGTTGGCTTCCGTCGAACTCACGGACTAAAGTTGTACGTCTTAGGAAAAACCAGGCTAGACAAATATATAACACATAATTTTCACATAAAAATTAAATTTATTAAATGAATTTATATTAATAAGTGTATCAGGCAAACATGATTCGAATATAACAGCTTTTATAAATGTTTTCCTAATACTAAAGACATCATTGAGAAGTGAATCAGCATCTGTAAAGATATTTCAAATGAAACTATTTTTAAAACATGTTCTCCTAATATTACTTTAATAACTGTTGATTTTTTTCACCACTTTTCTACGAAATTTGCTTGCTATTGTTTTTTAGCCACGAGTACAGGGTAGCCATGGGTTAGAGTAGCCACAGGAGCGGAATTTTTTACGGGTCGAGCTAGGGCATATGATTCTTCATTAGCGTAAAAGAATTCGTCTTATAAGTCCATTAAAAACAAACCACATAAGTCCATTAAAAACAAAATTCAGTTTTTTTTTTTACCATAATTGCATTTGTCCAACATTCAAATTTAACAGTGATTAAAAAGTGATCTAAAAATATGAGTAAAATAGGTACATACTACTGAAGTATGGGGTTAGTTCGCCATTTCTGATACAAAATGAAGATGATTTTTTGTCAAAAACATTCGCAAAATATTCATATAGTTTTTTACGTATGTTAAAAAATACGCGAATATTCGGGAATGCGAATGCGAATATTCGTCCCATAACTAATATTAATAATATATAAAGCATGTTTGACCTAAAATTATTAACATCCAAATAAAAATCATATACCTAATAGAAACTACAGATATTTGTTACTAATATCACTGAACAACCAAAAATTTTGTCAAGAAATGTGAGTTTACTATTTTACGTACTGAATTTGATTCTAAGCTCAAATCCCATCATATTTCCGAGAACTTCAAACCTAAATATGGAGGAAAAAAAGACTTTTTAATCTCAAATAATCAAATTCTTTCCTAATTCGAAGTTATGTTACACCGCGAAGTTTTTTCTGAAAACAATTTACTCCATCATAATTTGGAATACAAGTGGTACTTAGATGAAAGACATAAAAAAATTAAAATAAACAAAAAAACAAAAATTCATTTCTTTTAAAATGAAACCAATCAAAGCAAACCTATCAAATAGAAGTAATACACAAGAACAACACACTCTTTACCTGTGGTTTCAACTAAAAAATCCTGTAATTAGTTGGCAACATAATTACCGAATTATGTAGAGAAAAAGATGATAAAAACAAATTAAATTCTCTATAAAATGGAGTTATTTCCTATATTTTTCGATTTTATATTTACAACTTACATATAAAATTCTAAGAAATAATCGAACCACAAAGTTAATTGAAAACACTCAGTATAAAATTTTTGGTTCAAAAACAACATTGTTTCAATATTATTATTGTTAGATAATATAATAACAACAATATAGATGTGTTATAATACGTACATTGTTATTGCTATTGTTATTGTTTAATATTATGATTATCATTATTAAAACCAACAAACCCACAAAATCTGTTTTTATTTGTAATGTTGCCAATAACCAAGTACAAGTATGGTATAAGTATCCATACAGAATATTAAAATACAAGTAGATAATTTTAATTTGTTTGTATATTGAAAGATATGTAATAGAGTTAAACGAACTCTCATATTAGGTAACCGTCATATTAAGGAGGCATATCACCTTGGTGAGGAGAAATAAAAAAAAAGAAAACTTTCCCAAAACAAATTACCTAATATGCACTAAAAAGTAAAAAAATAACGATTTGGAAAAGTTTTTCTTTTGAAGTCGGTTTTCTTTTTGTTAAAAGTGTTTTTTTATTTTGTGATTTTTATTGAATCTGAAGTACACTAACTAATTTGTCACTAAAATAAGAATCATCGAAATCGTTTGGCGTGATATTAAGTTATTCGTCCTCTTGTCGTGCATACTTAATGCAAATTTAAGACTTTTAAGGTTTTCTCATGCATGCCGTTGTCAGAACTGGACCAAAATGAAATGTGACCACACGGGAAGCACCAGCTTTCAAATGGATAAAGAATCATCAAAATCGGTTCGCCCAGTCGAAAGTTCTGAGGTAACACACATAAAAAAATACAGTCGAATTGATAACCTCCTCTTTTTTTGTATGAAGTCGGTTAGAAAAATTAAAACTTTGAGTTTGAAAAATTTACAGGTAATAGATATTTTTTAAAAAAATTTATAATAGTTATAAATAAACAGCCTTCTTAATTATTTAAAATATAAATATTTTTATGATAGCAAAACAAATTTGAATTGACTGATATTGTAGTCATATTTTCCCCGTAGAGGTCGCTAAAAAAAAGTTTTTTCAACTGTTGTCTAATATCTCGATTTTGGATGGTCTAAAAGAAAAAACAATCTTAAAGTTATCGATATTTTACAGTCAATGGATGGTCAAAATTTTAAAAAATTTAAAAGAAAAAAAATTACGAGCATTCTATAGAGGAAATAAATCGGTTACGTAGTGAACTCAAAAATGTAGGTTTCAATATTTAATGGATTTTTACTTTTGTAGCGGAACCTTAATTTTTTTGAAAATAAAATACAGCCCATTTTGTTTGCTGTTAATGGAGTATTCTATAGGTGAAGGCAGGGCCGGATTTAAAATTCTGCCGCCCTGGGGCACTGAAGAAAATGACGCCCTATGACTGAAATTTTATTTTTATAGTTTTGATATCTTATTGGAAATAAATTAATTAAACTATTTTAATAGTTTTCACTTAAATTTGCTATATCATAATATACAAAATTTTAATTTGATACATAATGCATAAATTATATTTCTTGAAAGATGAAATGTTTATTTAAAAGAATTAGTTAATTATATATTGTATAGAAAATGTTTTCTCACTTTCCAAATTTTGCCGCCCTAGAAAATTTGCCGCCCTGGGCACTAGCCCCGATTGCCCCTAGTGTAAATCCACCACTGGGTGAAGGAACTTTTAAAATCGATTAAGTAGTGAACTCAAAAATGACGGTTTATATATATTTTCATACAAAATTTCATCTCCTATTTCACTCTTTTAGGGGATGAATTTTGAAAAATCCTTTCTTATATGACACCTACAGTATAAAATCAATGTCTTCTCGAAATTCCAAACTCATATCATTAGCGATTCAGGCTGGACGTCGATATATCAGTCGCGACATTGCCTAACCCCCTCTAGATTATTTCCCCCATCTAAAGTGTTTCTGATTTTAAATAATTTACAAAAAGAATTATTTTGAAACAAAAAATCATCAAAATCGAAGCGGTCATTGAGGACTCCCGACTAAAAACATTCATTAATTGATGCAACTATTAGGGCATGTATATACTTTGAGTTTACAAAAGCACTGCCCCTGGACGAAGCATTTGAAGGTTTGTGTAGCTCACCTATCTAATATTCGACTCAGCTGCCAATTTCTTTGTCAAGAATGTCTCCGCATAAAATCAACATCATCTGACGTTCAAAAAAAAATTTTTATCGCTCTTTGGTAGACTTTGTAAAAATAGGCGTCTGTTCTTTCACTGAAATATTTTTACGAGAATGTATTACACGCACTGAAGTTGAGGATAACACTTATTACTATGGAATGTACCATATATTTTAAAATAAATAATAAAAGTTATCGATATTCAAAAATGAAAATGGCATATCTATATTTATGGAATTAAAGCCAGAATTTAAAGAAGATATTACACTTCCAAACAAACATATACTAAAGTATATTAAATACCCTTACGTACAGCCCCAGGTGTATTTTACATAAACTTTGTAATAATACTTGCTTCAAATATTTTACAAAGTTTACTAACAATACATATACCCTTCATCGTCAGTTAAAGTGTCGAACATGAGGCAGCAGGAATTTTATGCATAATTTATTACAAAATTATTGAGTAAATATCTAATAAATAAAACAAAATAATAATAACATATTCCAATAATTTTAATAACTGTTAAATTATGTAAACATGGGCCAATATTTCGTAGCACAAGTAATAATATTTTCTAATAAATTTAATAACACTGGTCAACAAAATTTGATTTTTTTGTCACTTTGATGTGATAGAACATTTCTTATAATTTTTTGGATGCTGAATTCGAAATCACATTCAGAAATGCATAAAGTTTTCGAAATATTTTTATCTGACAAAGGGAAAAAACCGTTTTTGGGTTATATTCGACATTGCGTGACACCACTATATAATTCTTTTCTCATATGGAAATTGGAAGAATCTTTTTTTCTTCCGTCGTCTTTTAAAAAACTTTTTGAATCCTTCCGATATCCTTTTTGCTCTTCGAGAAATCAAATAATTTTTATTATAGTTGTATTAATAGACGAATCATTTTAGTTCAAAAATGGCTAAATTGAAGAATTTTTATGTACCTCAACCTATCGGGCCAGTTTGTTTTTTCTTTAAATGTTCAGGAAGGTCCATATACATATTGCTAGGTTCAAATAAGCCTATTGTTATAATCTATTTCTGAGGCGATTTTTGAAAAATTTAAAACCTTGATAATATGCAACAAAATGGGCCAGAAACGCATACACTGATCACCATTAAGAATGGGGATATACTCCTCCCTCCTGTGGTTATTTTCCACTCGTTAAGAATGTAAATGGCTTGAATTGAATTAGTTTTACAAAATTCATAAGCTTAAGACTGCTAAAAATGGTTAAGGGAGTGTCGTTAACAGGTCGCGTTGAATGTAAGTTCAAGAGGATAGTTTACTTTGGTTATTTATTTAGTCCAAGATAGTACTATTTGGCCGTATTAAAACGTGAAAAACAACAAGTTAAGCTAGGCTTGAAGACTTGAAGAATGTTTGCAGTAAACTAGGCGGAAATTTGGAAATCAACAATGGTGATGAGTTTCCTTGCGGGGAAGTAATATTCTGGTTTCCCCGCGGCGAAGTATATTATTAATACAAGAGGGTTTTAATAAGCGGGCTAATGTTAGACATCAGCCCCACAGACCTAACATTTAAAAACCAATGAAATGACAACACAATATTTTGAAACAGACAGACAATACATTCAAATAAATCTGATCTTCATAATTTTGGGTCAAAACTACCTTAAACAAATTTTATGTCTTGTTGTATACCCCGACGAAGTATTGGAATATTTTGTTACATAAATTACAACAATATAAAATACAAAATATTGTTACTAATTCCCACTCCGTTTGTGATGTCATCACAGCATCTTGAACCACTGACATCTATATTCACATTTATAAATGTATGTGATATTTAATTTGTTATTAACAAATAGTTCAAGCATTTTGAATAAGATGGCACTCTTTTAACAGCGTTTAATTTCTTGTTCTGGTTTTTATACAAAATTTGAAGTATTTGGTGGCTACGTAAACCACTTAATCAAGTATATTACAGAACTTTATTCAAATATAAGAAACGCTTTTTAATGAGTATATTATTCGGTCATTTTCTAATCGATTTCAATGGTTTATTTGTTTTTTAAATTATCGCCTGTTTTACTTTATTTTAAAAAGGAGTGTAATTACCTTTGAAAATTTAAAATATATGATCTAAGGTAATTACCCAATCCACTCAAACAAGTCAGATTTGAGAAAATAAATTATGAATCTTAAAATTAATGGATTAATGGACCAAGGCCTTTCGCTCAGTTTTGAAGTCTAAGGTAGTCAAGTTTTTAAAGTTTCATACAACAAAATAAAATTCTTTTTTAAACCCAGTTTCGAAATCAATGTTGTCAGTAAACCCAGTTTCGAAATCAGTCCCACATCTCTCGTTAAATCTTTAGTTCCCGTTTTTTAATATTTATAGTTGGCGCTTTGCAATAATGAATAATCATGTTAAGCCACTACCTCTAACACTTCAGTATCTAACACTTCACACTTCAAATATTATAATTAATTTCAAACAATTTTTTTCATTTTTTAGCATTAATTTCGCGAGCTATGAATTTTTTAATTCGATAAAAGTTGGAATTTAAGTAAAAATTTTCTGATACGATTAAGAACAGAAATAATAAAAATAGACCTTGATTACGCCATGTAAACATGAAGCCAATATAGGTCATTTGGATTTAGAATATGGAATTTAATAAAGAACTAACTATTTAGAAATAAACATTTTTTTTTTATTATAAACAGTTTTTATGAATATATAATATCCCTTTATAACATACTTAAAATTAACAATATATTTTTAATAAAATCACAAATATTTTACAAGATTGTATAGTTTTTATTTACTTAAATAATAGAGTCACTATTTATACTTAGAGAAATAAAAATAATCTGCATAAAAAAAAAATAAAAGAAAAAGATTACAATATTGGCACATAAACAAATATTTTTAATTTTTGAAAACAAAGAATATCGATTGCTTTTTTCTAAATATTTAAATAAATTTTTTATGTTCTAATTATTATAGGTAACAAAATTTTAACTAAAGAAAAGATGTATTAATTAAGAATAGCCAAAAAAATCCTGCCAATTATGATGTTAAGTTATGAAATCATAAAAGTAAACTCTCGTTGAATAATCAATCCATGGTGAGCTAAGAGACATGAATATTATTTTAAAAATAATGAATGAGATTTTTGTTTTTAATAATTGAGAACAGATTATCCGTTTATACGTCATCTCATCAGGCGTAAAATTGTACGCGCGAAACTTAGGCGTTTGGGGCCATCCATAATAAATTACATCACACCAATTTTTCAATTTTTAAATCCCAATTCCCTTTGTCAAATATAGTCACAGTTTTTAAGCCCCCTTTCCTTGGTGAGACTTCTCATATTTTATAACTTTATAGAAATAATTAAAATAAAACAGCGGTTTAATTTTGTTTTCTTAAATGTTTAATAAAACTCTTTAATAAAAATCAACATTAAGTCAAATAATTCAAAAAGGGAGTATAATAAATACTTGGTTTTATAGATTAGTTTCTTTTTTACATATAATTTTTGCGTTTATATTTTAAATTTTAATGTGTGAAGTCAAAAAGATTTTGACCCTACCCCTTGTCACACAATGTCAGATTTCGTGGACCCCCCCCCCATAAAAAAGATTTACTCCACACAACATACATCATATTTAAAAAGACAATCATACCACGAAGGAAAACTTCAGAGAAGAAATATCAATGCAAAATAGAAAAAATCAAACAACAATCGTAAGAGATGATATTTGTGTGTATAAAGCACCCCTAGCGTTTGGTATATTAAATGCCTACTCGCATTTAAAATAAT
The DNA here is from genome assembly GCF_905475395.1 of Chrysoperla carnea. NCBI lineage: Eukaryota > Metazoa > Arthropoda > Insecta > Neuroptera > Chrysopidae > Chrysoperla > Chrysoperla carnea. The sequence goes on along the minus strand of NC_058340.1, from coordinate 43,352,126 downwards.
AAGAATAATAAGAATAACGGTGTCTTCATGAATTGTAGTTGTAAGTATAGGTCACTATTTTTAGAAAACAAAATTTAAAAAATCTGACGATGAATTATCAGGCGTGGCCGCCATAGATGCCAAGGGTATTGATGCAAGTGCCGTCAAGATCAAATAGGAAAAAAAAGAATGCTGTCGTACCAATAATAACTACTTAAAAAAATTGCAGATCCGTCGATAAAAAAGATTTACTCCACACAACATACATCATATTTAAAAAGACAATCATACCACGAAGGAAAACTTCAGAGAAGAAATATCAATGCAAAATAGAAAAAATCAAACAACAATCGTAAGAGATGATATTTGTGTGTATAAAGCACCCCTAGCGTTTGGTATATTAAATGCCTACTCGCATTTAAAATAATAAGAATAATATTAATTAATAATAATAAAATCTATAATAATTATGAGAGGTATTGCCCTAACAAATTATTTTATTAAAAAAAAAATCTTGTAATTAAATAATGTGTGCTCCTTTTTTTTTTAATATAATTAATAAATTGTACATACATTTCTTATAAATTCAGTGTATTTACAATAATTTAACAAACAAGATTATTTATATAAACTTAAAAAAATCAAAGCATTATTACTGATAGGATTTCCCAAAAGTATTAAAAAATTTTGTTCTATTAAAATTAAATATTTCAAAAAAGTCAAGGCTAATTTTTCGTTACTGTTAGAAAATCCTATATTTAAAATTATATAAAAATTCGATTATATTAGTTTGTGGAAACTTCATACTCAAGAGAATGACATGAATTGAAGTTTTTGTTAACTCCCAAGAGAATGGGGTCTCAGAATAAATAAGATTATTATTCAAAAAGTTTTTAGGCAAAAAAAGAAGTATTAGAAAGTATCACACAATACAACGATTGGAATCGTAGAAATTCAATACATGAATGTTCATATTGTAATGCATTGAGTAGATGATTCTTTACAATTGATTATTGAACCCATATTTATATTAGGTGCAACTTAAAAATGTAGAAAAAATTTGAATCGAAAAATTTCCTTGGACACTTGATAATTTCACTACTACTTGCATGAATCCAATAATAATAAAAGGAATTTGTTTAATTTGATTTTAAATTCATAAACTTAAGACTGCTAAAAATGGTTAAGGGAGTTTCGTTAAGAGGTCGTTGAAAGTAAGTTCAAGAGGATAGTTTACTTTGATTATCTATTTAGTCCAAGATAATACTCTTTGGTCGTATTAAAACATGAACAAAATTCATCAAATTTTCAACTTGTGATGATTTTCATGCAGATCTATTGATTTTCGAATTCACATTGCAAAACTAATTCTTTTTAAAATATTATTACATTTGTTGTTGAGTCATCAATTTCTCATTTTGTTTGAAATTTTAGCTGAACAGAAGTAACATCTGATCCACAAACAATTAGTTAAATATTTTCCTCATTTTTGAGCTGCACCTTTTACAATATTGATGACAAAATGAAATTGATTATCTAATTTAACAAATAAGGTCGTCTAATAAATAAGTGATATATTTTGATATATTTAAATTTAAACTAGGATCGCTTTACGTATAAGTTTGTATATTTTCTATATTTAAGCAAAATATTTTCCTTATTTTTGTGATATTGACAAAGGATATATAAAATTGGACCTCAATCATTTTTTTTAAGTACTTTGTTGTGATATTTTCAATTCTACATTAATATTTCCAATTTCGTTTACACAATATTTTATGTTTAGGAACTGAGTTTTTAGAAAACAAAATAATCATTTAATCCTTTGTCAAAGAGCACAATCATGATAAATGGAAATATTTATTGTAATTCCTATAAAAATTCTTACAATTTTGGTGATGTTTGACTGAAATGACTCAGACTATTCATAAAATTAATATAAGTATTTTGTTTTTTTATAATAAATCTATTTTAAATAATAAATTTATAGCATAGTTTTGTTTTTCAATTTTTAATATTTCTATTATTTTATAACAAATTAGAATCTATAAAGTACCCACAAACCAGTATGTTCATCTCGACGGAAGTAACGCGGACGATTATCTCTAAATACAGTCACAGCTGGAAATGGATTATCTTGTATATACTTTAATGCTGCTCGCATCTAAAAAAGATAAATAGTTTAGTTTGACTTTAAAAATTACTAAATATGAAAAAGAAAGCGAACATGAAGAAGAGAAGTCGGCTATAAGGATCTAAGGGAGTTTTAAACACTAAAAAATATACAGAAAAACATAATGTCAATTTGGAAAAGGATTTGTGCTTTAAAGATTACGCTTTTTGATTCTCGTTTTTTGACGTTTACGTCGTAAGAAATGAAGACAAGAAAGCTTACAATCGATTTAAATACGATTTTTTTATTCTTTTTGATCAATTGTTCTTGTGAATCAGAATAACTTTCAATTTATTTCTCTTGATTCCCTATACATTTCAACAGAAAATTTATAGTAGATGTTTTCAAGCATGGTTGAAGTTCACCTTAAGCCTCTAAAAAATATGTTTCTAAGCCCAATAAATACTATCAATATTCACTATAAACGTAGTAATTCATCCTGTATGAATCATGTTGTCTTTTTCTTTACAGTTATTCACAATTTTACTTACTTCCATAACGTAATGTGGAGGTTCAACATCTGGTGATGTACTCAAATGCTGCAAAATAACCTCATCACTTTGAGCTAACCATAAGTCAACTCCACGAAGAGGATCATAATTAAATGGACCAATTCGTAACATTCCTACGTTTGAGTCGTAAACATCCAAAACCTGATTTCCACCATTGGTAATATGTCGTGCTAAACGTAATTCATGATCAGGTCCTTTATCTTGAAAATTAGCTGGAAATATTTCCCCAGTCTTTACATTTACAGCAATTCCATAAACTAATGGCCAGTGTATACCACCACGAATTGATGTATTCAATTCACCAACACAAGCTAATGTTAAATCAATTTCTACAGGTTGTTTATGAAATGCACCTAGAAAATAAGATCGAAAATTATATTTGTGAATTTTTTTTTAAACTAAAATAAACTAATATTTACAATTTATGAGAAATTAAAAAAATTTATTTCCCGTTTTAAGATATGGCTCAGACAACGGGTCTTTAAAAACAAAATTAAAATATTTGGCCCAAAGTGAATATTTCGCGGAATATTAGCTTTCGAAGGCTTTTCATTTTTATTTTGTTGTAAGTTGGACTTTTGAGTCTTGTATGCCTAATAAAAAGCACCTGGCCCGTAACTATGAGTGACTCTTTTGGGTGGTGATAAAATTTTAGGGTAATTAATCAACTTATTTTGAAAGAAATGCAGTGAATATAAAAAATAATGCATATTACTTACTCATTATATTATAAAATAATTCTTCAGAATAATGATTTGGATCACTGTATCCTCCAACTAATTGTAATTCAATACGCCCTTCTGCATAGCCCATTGCTAGCTCTTGTACACGTGCTACCATAGTTGTAACAGCTTCATCAACACCCACACCATCGAAATGTGCTAAAGCTACAGCTCCACTCCCTTGAATGAAAATAATAAATATTCTTAAAGTGTTTTTAAATTGAGAACTTATGAAATATATGGGATAGTATTACAAATTTCTTGGCAGATCAAGCTTGTAGATTACTAATTTTGGCTCTAAGAGATGAGAGATACAAGAAGTAAAAAAAGATTATATAATATCTAAATGTTCTCAAACACATAAATTCTCTTGACTATACGTATAAATTTAAACTATCCATTAACAGATAAGTTTTAAAATAGTGATAAGAACTTTACAAGTTTACATGTAGAGAAATATTTGTAATAAATTATTAAAATTAAACAATTTAATTATTACATAAGTGAAATTATAAATAATTAAAAGCATAGTGTCATTATTTATCATCAAACGTATTTTTATTTTTAAATCTTAAAAACATAATCATCTACATACACTGATGAACTGTTGTGTTAATGTACGACAAAAAAAAATGTTAAGCTATTATTGAAATAATAATAAGCAAACATGTAAAAAGAATTTATTTTTTAACATTCCAATAAACATTAATTATAATAATGTAAAACTCCTACACAGCATAACGTAAAATACATATTTTTTGCATTAATATAAACACATTCATTCTGTGTATAGTAATGTTTTCATAAAAGGCTAGACAAACGCAGATAATTTCAGTTTACAAAATTAGTTAATAAAGTTTCTAAAAAGATTTTACAATTCCGTGAAAAATTCCGACGGAAAGCATTGAAAGGAGGCGCCAAATCTCAGCCGATAATCGGATAAAATAGACCCGGAAAAATAAACCAAAATTTTTATAGAACCGGAGTATTGTTGTAATTACGAATTGGTTGGGTTGAGTATGTCGATTATAGAGTTGGTTGAGTTTTGAAGTTTTTATCCCTGGCGTTAAAAATGGAACACTATTACAGAAATTTCGTTCGGTCTATTTTTGCCTAAATCCATCGCAGCCAGGTTGATAGACATGAATCTCGCTAAGCAAACTGATCAGTCTTTCGGCATTTGACAGCCTACACAATCATCTACATGTGACATGAAATGCTAAATGTTTGGAGATGTTTGAGTTTGCTTGCTGAGCAATCTTTCGACCAAAACATAGCCATTGAAAAACAAGAAATATGGACGAATGTTTGTCTTTATTTGTACCTAAATTAATTTTTTATTGAGTATTAAAGTAGATTGTACATTGTTTCGCTGAAATTGCGATACTTACAAAGAAAATGCTACTAATTTACATGGTTGAACAAATTGTAAATGAAACAAATCAGTCCATCCGCTTGGGAGCGATAATTCTACTTAGATACACAAACTATGGGAATTAATTTTTTAACAAATAGAGAGTGATTCATATTTTGTTCTAATTTCAAGTGATCAGAGAGAGATCAAAGAGTAAAGAGTATATCACAAGGCTAATAATGGAATAACATTTTCTCCCCTCCAGGTGTAAAGTGTCAACTTTTGTCCCGCTGTGCTAAACGAAATTGACTCTTTCCGTTTCCATTGAGCACAAAAATAGCATACACACCACGGTAGCAAGTGAAGAATGTCTCAGATCTCATGTTTGTGGCATACTTTTGCTTCTTAGATGTGTCATAAAAATGCTATAAATATAATATATGTGTAGCTTTGAATGCCCGTAGCCCAAAAAACTACCCACTAAAAAATTTTGTAGCCGTGAGAGAGACACTTTAGGGTGTATTAGAAAAAGCTTCACAGAAAGCCATTTTCCTATCTAATATTCCGATGTCCTTTATCTTTTGTAAGATATTCGAATTTAAGACCAGTTACCAAAAGAATATGATATGTTGAAGGTTACCTATGGTGCCAAAACCGAAGGAGTGTCCCTGAATACATGGATGATATGACTGCTGAAGAACCAGTAGTCAGGCAACAGTAAGCAACATATTGGTTACATTTATCGATATCGTATACGTATCACAGAGGTGCTCAATAATGTATTTTTCTAATTGATATTCATGTATTCAGAGGCAATCCTTGGGATTTGGCGCCGTGGGTGACAAATACAAAACCAAAAAACAGGTGTTTCGCATAGTCACTTTAACTATAAATACAGATATTATTAACAGTCATGAAAACATCAATGTAATAGTTATAATAGGCCTTAAAAAACTATTAAAGTCAAAGACACAATCTCTATTTTCATGAATGTAATGCAAAGTTGAAAACAATTGCAAAGAAACGATAATAATAGGTAATAATAATTGTATTGAATGTTTGTATATGTAGTTAACAAGGCATCATTAACGCCTCATCAGCTATATAAGTTCAATAAGCATAGCATACAGGACATTATGTTAGAGTTAGAGTATCATTACCCATAATTGTTAAATAGAAACGTGTAATAATGAATGAATGTGTAAATCTTATTTAATGTTAAAACAAAAAACAACAACTCAAAAGTACAGAATGCATCAAATAGTACTTATTTTTGTAAGCGCGGATTTAGAAACCGTAGACACAAATTAGATGTAGTCTGCATTTCGGTCATACTTTTTTCAAAAATATTGATGCTACGGACAAAATATTGGTAAAGGTGTTCATAAAATCATCTATTTAACCCATTTTCGGTTGCCCGTTCGTCCGTCTGTCCGTGGACACGATAACTCAAAAACAAAAGGAGATATCAAGCTGAAATTTTCATAGCGTGCTCAGGACGTTAAAAACTCAGGTTGAGGTCAAGTTCGTAAATGAGCAACATAGGTGAAGGTTTTGAAGATCTTGTAAACCGTTAGAGATAGAACAAAAGTTTAAATGTAAAAAATGTTCTTTATAAAAAAATAAACTACTTTTGTTTGAAATATTTTTTCGTAAACATCACTGTTTATCCGTTCGGGCGTAAATTAGCTTAGAAACATTATATAGTATGTACAGACAACCATTATACAGGTACCTATTGTTTATATTTAAATTTACATGTCACAAATATTATGTTTGTTTATCTTTCTTTACCTACATGACGTGAAAAAACAATCGAATACGTAATCAACACTGTCCATACATGGTATTTCAACAATTAACTCAGTAAGTTGTTTGTTTTCAATTGTCTTTGGTTATATTTACCGTAAGTAATCAAAATCCACCAAAATCTGGTTGGTTTTGCAACTGAACGACAACTGGGTTTCTGGTATTTAGAATCGTAGACATGGCCTGATTGGTAAAAAATTTCGCATGTACTACTGAGTTCATTTTTATCGACTACTGAGACAAAATAACTTTTGCATAATAAATCATTCGAACACCGTATTTTATTCGAGAGTGTGATAAATCGTCCTAAGATTACATAATTAAACCTATGAACGGCCGTCATAATTAAAATAAATGTATTGAAATTTTATACAATTTTATCTCCCGATTTAATTATTTAATTTGAATTGCATTTATGGCATCACGTTTACTATTTTTTAAGAATAATATATATTTCCTAAGGTCAAGAACCATTTAAGTGAGGAAATAAAAATCATTCATTATTCGAATGATGTTCCTTTAAATTTTAAAATACATCCAAATACGTGCAAGTATTTTTTGTAAATTAATTATTATTCTTTTCATACTTTTCTGTTACTTTGTCGGTAATGTGAAATTATGAAGCAAGGTTGATGTTTTTGCACTAAAATTATATAAATAAACGTAAAAAAAGAGTAAATTAGCATATACGAAAAAAGCATTGACTTAAAGCAAATTCGTTTATACTTTCAAAAAAAGCACGATTTGTTTGGATTGTCTTTTTCACTAAATGGATTCTTTGATTTTTACAAATCGAAAGTATGAAACGATATCGTGAGGCATTCAAAGAATTTCAATTTTTGCACTCAACAAATATCCAACGAAGCGATCAGGGAAGATAATGAGTAGCATTTTGATAACATATATTAAAATAATTAAAATAAATTGTTTTTCCTATAATTTGACTGGTTTCAAGAAACCATCTCAGATAATTCATAAAAAGTGTTTACTTTTAATTACTTTGTGTATTTTTTAACCCCCGAACTAAAAAAAGGGGTGTTATAAGTTTGACCGCTATGTGTGTGTGTCTGTCTGTCTATAGCGCCTAAACGGATGAACCGATTTTGATTTTTTTGGTTTTGTTTAAAAAGTAATTTAATGGAGAGTGATCTATAGGTGAAATAATTACGTAGTGAACTCAAAAATGACGGTTTATATATATTTTCATACAAACTTTCATCCCCTATTTCTGAAATGTTTCTGATTTTAAATAATATACAAAAACAACATCATCAAAATTGGAGCTGTTATTGAGGACTCCATAAGAATGGATATTTTATGTATTCCTTTATCCGACTAAACCGATTATATTCCGTGATATCAGCCTTTCAAGGTTTTCCAAACCACTTTGCGGTTTGCAAATATTTATTATTGGAATTCACAATGAATTTAATAAAATAAACAGTTAACTAAAAAATATTAAAATAGATAAATTACTGAATTATAACGACTCCGTTACAATATGATAATAAATTATGATAATTTTTTTTTGTAAAAATATGAAAAATTCTACACACTGATGTGAAATTGCAATTCTATGCATGCACATAACAACACAATTTTATAAAATTTATTCTAGAATAAAATTTATTTTATTGTTAGCCACATAAATAAGCAACAAACAACAACAAAATGGAATGAGAATTGGAAGGGGGACGACCAAGAATTGTGTTGTGGTTACGAATGGGATACAAACAAAACATGATTGTAGTGTTTATGGTTATAACAATGTGTTCTTCTTTTAAACATTTCTACTATTTTAAATATTGTGTAATACACCATCGTTCAAAAGGGGTGTAACTAATATACGTCTTTCGCACAAGAATTATCTTGAAAAACCAAATTTTATCTCCAAGTAGTCCTGGAAACAAGAAAGCTGGTACATTGGTAAAGTTTGCAACACTAAAAGGACCGTATTAAATAACTTAAGATTTTGTCGCCGAAATAACAAAGAAAAATCAAGGAGAAAGGACTCCGCAATATTAAATAGGATAATGGCTTTCTGTGAAATTTTATCTAACCTACTCTAAAATATCCTTTGGATCATTCTGATCAAAATCTTTGAGGGCCACAAAAATTTTAAATGAGCAGTTTTCGAGCTACGGGTGATCAAAGCTTCGAATATATTATAGTTTTAGTATATGACTAGGGAAATTGTATTCTGTGAAACTTTTTCAAAGCGCCCCCAAAATCTTCTTCAGATTGTTCTGATCAAAAACTTTCAGGCCCACAAAACTTTTTTAATGATTAATTTTGGATCTACGGGCTGTCAAAGATCCCCACATATTATTTTTATAGTACCTGTATGACCAGGAAATTGACTTTCTGTGAAACTTTTTCAAATTGCCCCCAAAATGTTCTTCGGATCGTTCCGATCAAAAGATGCCATGGCCATAAAATTTTTTAACTGGTAGTTTTCGAGCTACGAAAATAAGAAACATAATATCACTAAACTACTAATCATAAAGAGTTGTGTTATTTCTTAATTCAAGGATCTATTTAGGCTTATTTAATGGCGATGTAATCAGTGAATGTTAACTCTTTTTTAAAAAGCAATGTTCTTGCTACTTTTCTTCTAGTCGTAGCGAAATTACTTGATTACGTAGGATGAGCGCGTATCGTAAATCTTTTTAAAAGAAATGACTATAATATAACATATAAATACTGTCGTGGGACAGAAGTAAGGTTCTTGCTTTGCTTATAATGAGAGAGGAAGAAAATGCCAACTTCGGCTGAATTCCGATAAGACTATATAATTAACGATAAGCATATCAACCGAAAGAGTAAAATTGATCTGAAATTATCATTATTCTTGAAATTACCTACGGTTTCAACACGAAATCAAAGAGTTAAGACTGTAAGATTTTCATAAATTTAAATGAACTTTTATTAGTTTCTTCACCTTTTCTGAATATCACTGTACAAGAAATTTATATAATCACATGTATGTAACACAAATACTATAAAACCATAGAATTACTTGTAATAAATATACGTAATAGCCAATTACAAGGTATATGAAAATTATAGAATGATTATTAACAGAAAATAAATTTTAATTGGTAATGCATACATACACCGGATGGAAATAAGCTTAATAGAATTATTATACAATTCTTACCTGAATGCCTAACAACTGTAATTATGCAGGTGGTTGCATCGTCTGAACCCAATATACTAACATATTCTGAAAAAGGCAATAAAGTTTATTAAAAAAAATTATTTATTAAGGATGTACAAGCGTCAGGGAAATTTTGAATAAAATGCTTGATTTTTGTTATATATTGTTATAGAAGTTGGACTGAGTCTAAATAAATTCTGAAAATTTTTAGGGGAGTTGCCCGATTATTTAGACAAATAATTGACTTCAAAAGTACGTATATTTAACATTGGTCTTATGGCAAAACGGTAGATGGATGATACGTTTTCGTAGATTTTGCCAAAACTAGTCGGTGGAAATTAAAAAAAAAAAAAAAACTATTTAAATTAAAATAAAAACCTTAATAAATTATTGAAAACAAAAAACCCGTTGTGCCGATAGCATATATCTGACCCCTGTTTAAACAGGGGTCGCTATCGAAACGGTTAAGTTTCACGTGGTGCTAAAATGAATTTACTAAAGCTGAAAATAGTTATTCAGCTTGTATATTGCATAAAGATTACAGTTATGACAGTCAGTCAGTTAAATGTTAGAACAGGGTTGGTCAGTCGGTCTTTATTTATGTACAATATAAAAATAAGATTCATTTATGATTTCCGTGGTACTTAAATGAATCTTATTTATTTATTGTTCATAAATAAGGGCTGACTGACCAGCCCTGTTCTAACGTTTAACTGACTGATTGTCATAACTGTTATCTATGTGCAATATACAATCTGTATAATATTTTCAGCTTTAGTAAATTCATTTTAGTACCACGTAAAACTTAACAGTTTCGATAGCATATATCTGACTCCTGTTCTACGGTTCGCTTGACTGACCGCAGTCTGTGTGTGTACACAACTACTATAACCAATCCTCAAATTATCAGCTCTAGTAAATTCAACGAATTTTTTTTGGCCTGGATCTTAATCCATAAGTAGCTAAATTTAATAAATATATAAAAAAAAGTTGATAATTAATAGGGTAAACCAATCTTGGGAGTTGATTTTCACCTTCGTTTAACTGCCCCGCCGCTTAGAAAACTTTTCAAATAACATGAGAGCTTCTTTTTTTTTATCAAAATAATGTGAAAAATTATCAAAATAGAAAAAATAACTTACTATCGTGTGGTGTGGTAGCCGCCATTTCACGTTGCTGTACATACAATAAACCTTGTGGACCAACTAATTTTCTAGGATGTGCTAATAAATGTCGTGCCGCTGCTTCTCGATATATTGGATGATTATGAAATAATGTGCGTGAGTCTACAGGACTCTCCTCCTGTAGTACGCCATTTAGGACCAGTACCATAATTATAATTTAAATATGTTTTTTAAGTATTTAAAAATGTAAAAATAAAATGTTGATAATAGGCTTTTGTTTCGTTTGTGTGTTGTTGCTATTAGTATAGCAAACACAGCAGCTGATGATCACCGCTGTTTGCAAATATTCTTCTTGTAATTAGTTTCACACCTGGTGCAGCTAATGTTTTCACTGTAACAAAAAAAAAATGAAAATATTAAAATTGATTATCAAAAAATAATTATTACTTAAAATAAAAAATTTATTAAGGACCGATTAACTATAAATATGTGTATACTTTTCATCAAAAAGCTCCTTAAATTGAAAATATATTCGATCTAAGCCCAGCATTAAGCCATTAAACACAAGATTTATAGAGAAAAGACCTAAGTTGGACGAACACTGGTTTTGTCTGACACGTATTTCAGCGCTATCCTCAAAGAATCATCCAAGTCAAACGACAAACAATCTTCAGATAAGAACTAAACATGAAAAGGTGTTTTTTTTGTGGCGCCTAGGCTTGAGTGTAGGTAATATAACACGCCAAGGTAATATATTCACAGGAAATCTTGGAAAAAACAAAGCAAGCATGTAATAAAAAATCGAAGATAAAGACAACGCACTATCATCCTAACACTTACTCTTGAAAAACAGGAAGAGGGCCTTGAAAATCGAAAGCTGTCAGAAAACCGTTCATTATCACTTCTGCTATAATTGTAGTGCACTGTTATGTTTGTCTCATGTAAAAAAATTTATGAAACGATATCAACATTTTTGAAACATTCCAACTAAATATGTATATTAAACAATAGTCTTTTATGTGTTAACAATAAATTTAAGAACGTAAAATGTTCTGCATCGAAGCAAAGCCCGTATCCATAGCGTAATATAAAAAGGTGAAAGGGCTACGAATATTCATAGTTGAAACATAGTCAAAAACTAGGGAAAAAGGAATTTTACAACATACAAAATTGGCGTTATCTTTTCAGCGGTAATGCAAAATAATGGATTTCGTCAGAGACAATATTCATATTAACGTACTGTAAAATTAACTTCGCTGTTTTCACCGAAGATTATAACGACAGTCGACTAGTGATATTTACTCTTACTAGGTGTTATTTTATACTTTGATAAAGATTCAATATTTCCGTTAAACATGATCTAGAGAGAATATAAATGAGATGGGGATTAGTAAACCTAACCAGCTTGTATATTTGTAGCTACGATCCTGCTTAGAATTGAATATAAATAACTCTTTTCTTCGAATAAATTTAAAAATTCGATAAAATAAAAACTTTTTATTTTCCAAAAAAGTTCTATCAAATAGCTCAAAACCAACCACAAACAAAAATTATAAATAAAGGGCGTATACCAAAAAGGCGTTCACATACTAAAAATAAATTGAAAAACTGTTATTTATATCTTTTAATCAATACCTTTGTGTATAGACGAATAAATATAATATACTTTGAGTATAGATAGATAGATTTATCTATAAAACCTGCAATTTTATTTTGAAACAAGCATAAAACAAAAAAAAATTCTAATTCACTATGTGTTTTTATTCTCTGTACTTCAACATTTTCTGAATTGTTAATTTAAATTGTTCAAGTGTATGAGATTTTATTTTATTATATACACACGCAGCTGATCTAGTACGGTCGCTGAGAATGTCAAAATATAAGAAAAATTATATGTGAGCCATCTAAGTATTTTAAAAAAATTGTGTGATCGTTATTTACCAAAATTATAACAAGCTTGCGCGGGAATGAAATATGTATAAACCAAATTAAAAAAAACTTAAAAAAAAGAAAACCGACTTCAAAAGAAAAACTTTTCCAAAAAAAATTAATATGCACTAAAAAGTAAAAAAGTAACGATAATATAATGTAGTTAAAATTAGTGTTATTTTTGGAGTCGGTGTCAGCCAAGGAAACAACTCTGACAGAACAGTTTGCTACATTAGCTTGGTCGACTCCGACTCCAAAAATAACAATAATTTTAACAATATTATGTCGTTATTTTTTACTTTTTAGTGCATATTAATTTGTTTTGGAAAAGTTTTTCTTTTGAAGTCGATTTTCTTTTTGTTTGTATTTTTATTTTGTGTTATTTAGTGAATGTGAAGTACACTAACTAATTTGTCACTGAAAAAAAAGAATCATCGAAATCGGTTGGCATGATATTGAGTTATGAGCCCTCTTGTCATGCATAGTTAATGAAAATTTAAGACTTTTAAAGTTTTTTAAGGTATTCCGTTCTCAGCTGGAAAAAAGTTTTTATTGTGAACCAATTCTCACTTCTTTATTCGTACCGTGCATGACTTTTCTTGGCATCGTTTTCCATGGTAACGATGCACTACTTTATTATAATAATTGCATGAATGGACATACAATGAAATAGTTTGTATATACGGTTTACTTACATTGAAAATTTAATAATATTTAATTTACCTTTAAAAATATTATTGATTCAATTCGTTTCTTAATTTCATAATTTCTAATGCAACAAGTTCCATTAATTGTTATTATACCATGTATATATGAAATATACATAGTATTATAAGTTTAGTCCCAAGTTTGTAACGCCTAAAAATATTGATGCTACAAAAAAAAAATTGGTATAGGTGTTCACAAAATCACCTAATTAATCCATTTCCGGTTGTCCGTCCGTCCGTCCGGCCGTCCGTCCGTCCGTCCGTCCGTCCGTCTGTGGTCACGATTACTCAAAAACGAAAAGAGATATCAAGCTGAAATTTTTACAGCGTGCTTAGGACGTAAAAAGTGAGGTCAAGTTCGTAAATGAGCAACATGGGTCAATTGGGTCATGGGTCCGTAGTACCCATCTTGTAAACCGTTAGAGATAGAATAAAAGTTTAAATGTAAAAAATGTTCCTTACAAAAAAATAAACAACTTTTGTTTGAAACATTTTTTTGTAAACATCACTGTTTACCCACGAGGGCGTTAATTAGGTACACATTTTATAGTATGTATTAATATAGGAATATCAAAGTGAATATCTTTTGTTATTTACATGACGTCAAAAAAAACAAACGATTGCGCATCAACACTTGCGCATTATATGAGAATATCAGTTAAATATGTCAGATATGTATGTATGTGAAATGTGACAGAGTTATCAACACTGCCTATACATGGTATTTCAACAATTAACTCAGTCAATTGTTTATTTTCACTTGTTTTTCAATAATTTTAATTTGACATTTGCTATACAATTTTCATTTAAAAAATTTAAAATTAGTCATAACAGCCACCTTTAACGCCAAAATTATCCACTGGAAGCACTAACGTCGATTGGATTGTCCTTACCGTAACTACACACCCAACGAATATAAAGAAGTAAAAATGTAGATAAAAATGCAAAAGTAGTATTGCCCCCGCGAAAACGGTAGCTCAGGTAGCTGGCTTTGGCATAACGTCTGTACGTTTGTATTACCCGTGGCGGAACTGGATGGCTGAAATTTTGTAATCTAGATATAATATAATTATCCATTTTGACTATCTTTGAATTTATTCGAACTAGTTTATCAGCGTACAACGGAGATCCGTATCAGATTTTTAATTTTAAAATTTTAAAATAAATGTAAAGCTAGCAGTTACTTATTTACAATATTCCATCGTTATTAATATAGTTAAACTAGCGACCCTCCCCCGCTTCGCACGGGTGCAATGCTGATACTAAATACACTACAGAAAAACTGTGAACGTTGTATATAAAAACATAGCGGCCCGCTCTGGCTTCGCACAGGTATAAAATATATAGCCTATGTGATTAAAATCGATCCAGTAGTTTTGATTTATTTATTACTGCCCGTGGCCCGCACGCGTTAAATTTGGAGTAAAACAATCCCCCTTTCCCTATACCATGAAGATTTCCTGCTATCTTTGGAATATCTAAATTCATACACTACATTTTTACTTATTTACTTTTTACATTTTTAACTATTAACCTCAAAAATAGCAGTACTTCTCCACTATTTAATGGATGTTATTATACATATAAACCTTCCTCTTGAATCACTCTATCTATTAAAAAATCCGTTCAAATCCGCATCAAAATCCGTTACGTAGTTTCAAAGATTTAAGCATACAAAGGGACATAGGGACAGAGAAAGCGACTTTGTTTTATACTATGTAGTGATATCCATAAAGGTATTATCGTCCCATTTATTCAATTAAATCTGAGTAAATTTAAAAACATGTGAGATACGGGTATTGTTTCTAAGATTACTAATAACATGCCACAACGATAGCAAAGAATGTAACCGTTGTTCTGTATTAATTCTGATTAAAAATTAAAAGATGAAACAAAAAAAAAACTACTTTTATTGTAACCAAACACGCTAACAGTTATTATCGTATAAATTAATTGATGCTGATTGCACCTCTTTAAACAATTTATATTTCAAAATGGATGAGAAGATTATGTTTCTATGTTATTTCATTGAGTCTAAAAACAGTAAAACTTGTTTAAAATTATAATTTTAATATTAATGAATGTCTTTCGAATATCCTAAGTTTCGATGCCAAAAATATCTCAATACTTTTATCTCAAAGGGATGCGTTTATAATATGAAATATAATCTGTAGGAATAAGAATGGCTGTCTGTCCCCATTGATAATTTTTTTGGTTGGACATTTGAACTAAACCATTATTTTAGTAATTAATATCTTTTTAATTAATTAAAATTAATTAATAAAAGTACAAATTAATTGAGAGAAATTCAAATTTCTAAAACGGAAATTCAAATTTTAAGACGAACGGGGTGTCAAAGTATGTGGCTTGTCAGACTTGTTGACATACTGTATGGAATAAATTTCTTATATTTTGTATGTTATTACCATGGATACATACTATAATTAATACATACGTGAGTATTACACCTGTAGTAAACAATACATTGAACTGTCACTAACTGACAGATCACATATTAATACGTCATCAACAGAAAGCGCCAAAAGGCCTGCGCTTAAACATCTTAAAATTATTCTCTATTTTAAAATTTTTAAAATTTTTTACACTAGATTACAGTATTTTTAAACATTATTTATATTTTGTACTATGTTATAACGGTGTAAACCATGATTTAAAAATCTTAAAAAAATACATGCATATTCCCTATTATCAGGGTAAAATATTTTTACGGAACATTTCAAGACTAAATTTTAATGAAGTCAAAATAAGATGTTTAGGTGATTTTATTGAAGAAATTATACTGTACATTAGTGAATTATTATTGAATGCATCTTAAAATGGGCTGTACACATATAATACATTTAACATAGTTGAAACATCTCTCTGCTAGAGCTCTCGTGTAGGTGGTTTTTTAGTATATCTATTAAAATACTTTCTTCTTTTTCTTCATTAATAAAGTACGTTTTTAATTGTACGATCAAAGATAGTCGACTAAAGCTGTGCGATCACGATATAATTCAGTAAATAAAGATTTTTTACCTTCGCGATAGAGGTAGTAAAAGTATCCAAAACTAGCATACAACTTCCTTTTGGTGTATTGGAGTTTATCTTGATTACGGAGTTTTTTTATGCCCTTAGATTAATTGTGTAGAGATTTGATTTATTCAGCAGATAACAAACATTTCAACAGAATTTTTATAATAAAAAGTGAAATTTACAAAATTTAAAAAATTCTCGGCAAATATTTCGGGTACGGAACCCTTGCAACTGAAACATATCTTAAAACACTTTCCATTAAATTACATTTTCCCTTAGATCCTTCTCCAAACTGAACTGATTTTGAGGATCCTCTCCTATTATTTAGTTGTTTCAGGTACAGAACTCTAACCTCGCACTTGAAACATAGCTAAGAACACTCCTCATTAAATTATTTTTGATACGAAACAAAAAAAAAAACAAAATTGGTTCATTCCTTTAGGTGGCTACGATGCCACAGACAAACAGGCACACACAAATAGCGGTCATAACTTATAACACCCCTTTTTTTTGGTTCGGAGGTTAAAAATAATAGTAATAGTTGTTTTTATCTAGTGGTTTCAGGAATTTTTAATTTTGCAAATTTCATTTTTTTTTTTAATACATTATTCGAAAGGATGGATTTTATAAGTCGTCCAGTGATCGATCTATTTTAACGATTAAAAAACATGTTTCAACAAAATCAAGTCTTCCACGAAATACTTTTTAAAAATACATAAAAACATTTTAATTGAATAATATTAATAATTGAGTAACAAATTAATTAATTAATAGGTTTTTTGTTTAGTTTTTAATGTGGTCTACTTAATTTGATCATACAATAATGTATTAAGAAAAAAAACCAAGTATTATTATTACTTACATCTTTATAGTCGATTGAAAATTAGAACAAAGAATTAAGTTCATAATAATACTAATAATACTTTTTTTTTATCTATTTATCTAAATGTTTTTAATTATATTTTTATTTTGTAATATTTTTGAATGAATGCGTGAGAAAGACATGTAAAGCTTATCGCAAATAAGAGAAGAAAAAGAACTGCTTGGATGAGTGACAGTGATTATATATTTAAAAATTTAAAAGCAAATTAAGTAATGGATTTAAATTCCGTTATAACTGTTTTATTAAAAATAATTAATAGATTGGAGATGTTGATCTGATATTTATGGAAAATTCGATGAGTTTAATTTTTTCTAGGGGGTGTAGAAAGAGGGGGTTGAGAAGTATTTTATTAAAAGCTTGAATCTGAATACCCGCTTTAAGAGATTTTGGCTAGAATAGGATGTTGCATCCATTTGAAAATCACTTCACGCCGCAAAATTTTATGTAAGATATTCGACTCATCCACTTCAGGTTTTCCAGAACCTCAATTTGATCGGATATGGGATTTCATGGGAAGTCGTTGTAGCTATTTCACATCAGTTTGCACAAAAGTTTTCACAACGGCTTGCCCAAATATAGCTGTTATATAAATCGCTTCATATAGTAAATACTGTTTCGTAAATAGATACTAAACGAATGTTCGTTTTGCAATCTGTTGTGCAACTTCATCATATTTGCATAAAAATTTTGTGGAGACGGTTTAAGCTTATATGAATAAAATACAATTTATTGATTAAGGAAAAGAAATACTAAGTAAATTTTTTATTTAAATGCTACAACGGTGTTGAACTATGAAATATGTACCTATTCGTTGTGTGCGTAGTCATGGTAGGAGCAATAAAAGGATGCCGTTAAAGGAGGCTGTTATGACTAATTTTAAATTCTTTACATGTTAATGTTATAGAAAATGTTAAATTAAAGTATTGAAAAAGACTAATTATCTAAACTTAATGAATTAAAAATTGTGAAAATAAGAAATCAAATTGCACAAATATTATTTTTCAAATGTAAATTATCATAATTAATTATTTCAATTTTGTGAGACAATAATCTTAAATTTTCAATGTAAGTCCTAAATGCAATCTATACACTTATATATGCATCCATACAATTCTATAATTAAAGTAGTGTATCGTTACAATGAAAACGCCTCTAATAAAACTCACGGACGGTGCGAATATTATATAAAGAATATAACCTAATTGCAAATTTTTCAATTTAAAAATTAATTTAATGTCATTTCAAAACAAATATAATATTTTATTAACCAGTAAAGTATGTTTCTTGTCTTCCAGATTTATTATTATTGAAGAAAACTTGTATGTTATATAGAATTTAAATTCTATGTAAGTACAGTTTATTTTAAAATAAATTACCCGACTAAATTAGTTTATTTAAAAATAAACTTTATACCGATCGTATTAAACTTAAAGAGTTGTTTAAAAATATGAGCATAATCCCGTAAATAGATTGTTTTCAACTTTAATAATAAATGTATGTCTTGGCATTAAAATTTTTTTTTTGCATTTTCTCGACTTTTAAAAAAATTTTTGTATCTCCAATTTCGATAAAATTCAGTATATAAGGTAATTTTGAAAAAAGTACAAAAATGGGGTGCATTTGATGACTGCTCGAATAGTTCTTGAAATACGGATTAAATTCCAAAATAAAATTTTGTATGCGTTTTTCTCGATTTTTACAAATATGCAAACGTTGCTACATTTGTCTATAAAATTATTAACATGGGTTTTCCATATACAAAATTCGCATCCTCTTTTCACCCCCTTAGGAGTAGAATTTTGGAAAATCCTTTCTTATCGGGTGCCTACGAAATACAAAGAACACACTCTCCAAGTTTAAGGTCTCTACGATTAGCGGTTTAGGCTGTACAATGAGCCGTCAGTCATTCAGGACAAAGCATTTTATATGTATAAGATAAGAAGATGTAATACCATACAAAATATAAGTAATTAATACCATACAGTATGTCAACAAATCTGATAAAAGCCACATACTATAATATCACGTCCGCTTTAAAATTTGAATTTCCGTTTTAAAAATTTCAATTTCTTTCACTGAATTTGTATTTTTATTAATTAATTTAAAGTTTCTAATTATAAAGATATTAATTAAAAAAGAATGGTTTAGTTGAAATGTTCAGCCAATAGAGTTACGGAGAAAAAATAATTGAACCAAATTTTAATTTCATGAATATTCCCTAATAATTAACTTTATAAGACTTTTATTTCGTACTGAATAATTTTCGATTCAAATTAAAAATCTCTTCAATGACCATAATAATCAAAACAAGTAATACAATGGTCATGATTAATAATGGAAGTGAGAATTCCTTTTTACTTATATAAGTGCAGATTAAACAATTCTTTAGTGAGAGCAAATTTAAGGGTTTTATTTATACTTTTAATGTACGAACGTATCCTAAAAAAAAATTACATTTTTCCAAGTACTTGATTAAATTTTTTTGAACGCTACTGTAAAGAGTACAAACAGACGATATAAATAATATAAATTTTTATTATTTTGAACAAATTACTGTATTTACATAAACGACAATCATTTATATAAATATTTACCTATATTTTATTGTAACAATGATGAAGATCGATTGATAAATCTGATCTCACAGCGGGTAATACCGATTCTAATCTAATGGTAAATAAATAAATCTTATTTGAAATAAATAGTCAATTTTTTGTTTATTATTCTTATTCAACTACCTTCTTCGAAGTTAGAAAACAGTTAGTTTATCGATATGATATGAAGCATTTATTATATTTTATTAGTCATGATTAGGTGTGTTTAGAAAAGTACACAAAAATACTTTTAAATAAATTTCAATTTATATTTAAACTATCCTGATACCCACCCGTTTCACTGGGCTTAAAAGTAAAAAACACCGCTTTATTGCCTTCACCTCTCTTGATGTTCACAGTTTTTAATTCTGTTAAATCTAAAATAGTCATAATTCATTGAGAATATCAGAAAAGTTGGTCATGAATGGTTTGACATTAACTATTTAAAATTTTTACAGAATACTTTAATTTGTGCTTCAAAATGATGATCTTCTCTATCTATAATCATCAATTTGAACCATAAATTACAGATTTCTGTAAAAATTTAAAATAGAAAATGTCAGATTAAATTTTATTTTTTTTATTCTTTTTAATATATCTTCATAAATTATAGCTCATGTGTTATTCTGAAGTATGAGCTATATTGCTGTACAGTTTCATTAAAAACCATTCGCTAGTTTAAGCGTGAAAGCATAACAAACAAACAAATAAACATGCTTACTTTCGTATTAATAATATATAGAGATAGGAATAGGAATAGAGATTGGACCTTATCCGTATATTTCTAAATCATCATCAGACAATATGTTAAACTATTCACAACAAATATCAAATTATTAAAGGCGATTTGATCCGGGTAAAAACTAAACATGATTCCATAAAAATGCCAAATTAGATAAATGTTTTTTTACTTGGGAGAAAACCGGAAACCAGACTTACGTCAATATCTGGCAATCAAGTTCGAAACAGTGCTATTATTCGGTGTTCATATAAGACTGGCTCTTGGTTGGTAAGCTTGGCTCTAATGTTCTATAGTCTCCATCCAAGTTTGAAAAAATATTGACCCGGATGTTATTTCTTATATGGGTGAAAAGTTGTGGTTTTTTTAACCGATTTCTAACAAAAAAAGAGGAGGTTATCAATTCGAATGTATTTTTTTTATGTGTGCTACCTCAGAACTTTCAACTGGGTGAATCGATTTTGATGATTCTATTTGAATGCTGGTGCTTGCTATGTGGTCCTATTTCATTTTGGTCCAGTTCTGACAATAGCATCCATGAGAAAACCAAAAAAGACTTAAATTTGCATTAAGTATGCACGACAAAAGGAGGAATAACTCAACATCACGCCAACCGATTTCGATGATTCTATTTTTAGTGACAAATTAGTTAGTGTACTTCAGATTCACTAAAAATCACAAAATGAAAAAAACTTTTAACAAAAAGAAAATCGACTTCAAAAGAAAAACTTTTCTAAAATAAATTAATATGTACTATAAAAAAGTAAAAAAATAACGATAATATAATAATGTAGTTAAAATTATTGTTATTTTAGGAGTCGGTATCAGCCAAGCTAATGTAGCAAACTGTTATGTCACAGTTGTTTTCTTGACTGACATTAATTCCAAAAATAACACTAATTTTAACAATATTATATTATCGTTATTTTATATTATAATAATATTATATATTAATTTGTATTGGGCAAGTTTTTCTTTTGAAATCGGTTTTCTTTTTGCTAAAATTTTTTTTTGTGGCAGAAAAAACAATGAATATAACCGAGCCAGAAAAAAATATTTAACCCACAAAATAAGTAAATTAGTACCAATAATTATTAAATTGTTAATTGAACATTAGATCGGAGTTTGTAACACGAAGTGAATGATTTTACGGCTCGCGTGGGTAATTATAACATTTTTTGCATATATTTCGTGCAACGACAAATGACTAATTCAAATGGAAAATTAGCTATTTGTCCGTTGAAAAACCGTGCAGAATACTTATACTGCATGAAGAAAAATTAATAATTTTATAAATCTGTAAACCATATGCCAATTAAAAATAATTTTTATAAATTTTTAAAATATAAAAATTTCAACTTACATATGCTTATAAAAAAAAAAAAACTACAGCAAAAGCAAAGTTCAAGGATAACTTTCCACAACACAAAAAAGTTCAAACTAAAAAAACCATAACAATACGTAAAAAAATAATAATTTCACATACACGCATTGAAGAACAATAACTTTGCAACAAAAAATTTACAATTTAAATTTCAATCGAACAAAAAACACAAAAAAATCAATCGATTTACACAGTAAAGAGTGTCATTCAATAGTTGTTGAACGCAAATGAATTGTATGTATGTATAGTTTTTGATATTGAATGAAATAAGAAATAATAAATTTTTTTGAAGAAATAAATAAATAAATAAAAAAATAAAATAAATTCTGAAAATATAATATTAATGAGAGATTAAGACAAATAATATTTAATAACATTTCTAATAGATAAAAGGATACATTAATCAGTGACTGATTTTAGTATCACATTTATAAAGTGATCTGTTTGGTCTAACATTACATAAATGTTCACAACAGAGTCTTTGATAAAATTTAAAAGACTTTAGGTTAGGTTATATTGGCTGTCCACGAAGGACACACTTAGGCTATAGAACCCATTGTGATACCATACATGTGTTTCTCCACCTTTCCGCTGATAATTTCATTTATCAGCTCCTCAATTTCAGAGGCTGGGTGCACCTCCTTCGTGCATCGAACCCGCTATCCTAAGCATCGGGAATCGAACCCGCTGCCCTAAGCATACCGCGGATGGAATTGGTTACGCCTTAACCAACTGAGCTAATTATATGACTAATAGATTTTAACTCCAATCATTTTACAAATGATTTTTTCTTGTTTCCAAATCTTAAGAAAGTCGTATTTTTATGGTATTACGAAACAGGGGTGAGTTATATTGAAAATTATATTGGTCCTAGTTTAAGAATGATATCCTTTTGGATCGCTCAAAATCTTTCCTTCTTTTTAAAAAAAATTCTATAAATATTAACACAAAGTTTTGGGCATAGAAAAAACTCTTTTAAGTATCTATACCATTAAAAAAAAAATTTTATGTAAGTGATGAAATTCTTTTTTCTTATTTATACAGAAAAATTTTATTTTTTCAAGATAGAACTTTTTAATTTTAATGGCGACAGATTTTCTAGAATAGTTGTGGGAGTTGAGTTAGAGTAAAAGTTTAGTCAACTTCTTCACGAAACATTAAATTATTTGAGAATCTTTTGAAAACTTGAACTTTAATCATAATAAGTTTTAGATATGAACCTACTTAATTTCAAAGTCCTTCAGAAGCCTTAATACCAGCTTACTTGTTTCCAATCTAACTTGACTCACTTCCCACATAAACTTTCGTTCCTCCTCAAGGAATGAATTTAAAAAAAAAATGTTCCTTTATGTTTGTATAGTCGCCTACGTACGTTATGTAAAAAAAGTACTTTTGCAAAATTTAATTTTTCTAGACCCACCGACTTTCTTGATTGATGTCTGTTACTGAATGAGTATTAGAGTTCTATTTTCAATTGGAATTTACATACTGATAGTTGATTCCAGGTATTCCCAGGCGATGATACATAAATACAGCTCATGGAAATAAGTATTGGTATTTTATACTGATAGTTGAATCTAGAGATTCCCAGGCGGTTATTACTCAAAGATAACTCTTGTGGTTAAGTATCGGTGTTTTAATACTGACAGTCTAATCCAAGGTTTCCCAACCGATGATATGTAAAGGTACCTACAGTTATGCTAATGCATACTACCACAGACTGAACAGTGAGATGTTGACTAATTTTCTTTTATCACCTCAAGTGAAAAATTATCACTTTTCACAAATAGAGAAGTTTGTTTTTGACGAAGATATAGCGTAGTGACACCTTTGCACGGTATCGTCATAGCGATTACATATAAAACTCTGTTTTGCATAAAAGAGATGGGCAACAATCTTTGAATGCTTATAACTTCTTTGTTTTCTCAAATTTTGTTATAGTTATCGAGTCTATTTTTACATTTTTATGGATAAATTCGATATCAGTGAACTACCTCATTGAAACAAAACTAGATAATTTGATCGAGAATGTTCTTGGTTATATTATTCTAGTTCTTATCGGGTACGGAGGCTTAAACTCGCACTTAAAACATAGCTAAGAACACTTTGTTATCAAATATCTATTATACAAAAAAAAAAAAAAATCAAAAACGGTTCATCCGCTTAGAAGCTACGATGCCATCGGCAGACACACAGATATACACACGCTAAACTTATAACACCCCTCTCTGTTAGCCGAGGATTAAAAATATTTATATTTATTATTGCAGTTAATAGATCACACAATAATCGTCTGAGTTCTATACATATAGTTAATATTGGTGTTGTATGTAACAAACAATTTTAAGACGATATTTCAAAATAAAGTTTTTTCTTATCTCTAAATATACTGTACATATCATATAAAATATATTCAGATTTCAGAGAAAAGTTTTAAGTTTTTAAGAGAGATACATCATAAAATTATTATATTTATAAAATATACATAATAATATATATTTATCAGTTTATAATTTATAATAATATTGATAATAAATTAAGAATATTATGGATATATAACAACATAAAATATAGAGAAATTTTTGAAAAATATATATTAATTTAAATGTGATAACCCGTTGAAAAATTAAAAGCAGTTACCTATACAAAAAATCAAAGAAATGGAAAATTTAAATTATATTATAACTATTTATATCGATGCAAAAATAATTTTAAACAGAAACACTTGTTGTTTTCAGGAAATTGTTGTTTCTATAGTTCGTACAAAACCAAGTGGCACCGAGCAAGAGAGAGTGTATGATGTATATGTATGTGCACTTATATCTATACTCTCTCTTGTTCGGTGCCACTTGGTTTTGTACGAACTATACTTCCTTCATAATGGACGAAGATCAATTTAACACTTTTTGAATATTTAAGGAAATACTCTGGCAATAGTTTAATACATAGGAAAATGTGCATGTATCTCAGCGGCACCTCTTTTATTAAATACAAGACGAATAAATGAGGCTCTAAAGAGTACTTAAAAAATAAACTATTTAATTATTTTTATTAGAAAGGTATTTGGGTTGCAGAATGACTTAGCAGTCGAGACATGGATCTCGATACTACTCAGATCACTTTCGTTATGGTTTGAGATTCGTCCAAACAACAATTCTAGCGTACCCTGATCATTTTTATGCACGTTTACTTTTACGTGGTTTGGAAATTTTTATAATTTGTTAGTAACAATTTATATGAAAATTGGGGATTTCTACATGCGCAAATGGGGAATTTCAAAAAAGTGATAAGCTAATTATATTTATATTATTAGTTTTTACAACTTTGAATAAATTAAGAGCACTTTTGATATTCTATTGTGCGAAAACTTAACGAAGTGACGCTTGGCAAAGAAATTATAAATAATTATAGTTTTACTTCAAAACAGTTTAAGATTTTCTTAATATCTACTAAGTAAGTAGGAGCCAAAGCTCAAAAATTTTTCCTTAAGTTGTCGAGATTCCGTAAAACTCGTTCTTGCCCTCCTCTCTCTTTTCCCTAAGATTGCTTCGCTCAATAGTTCAGTAGAGAAGGTTTTCCCCTAGGAAAAATATTGCAGACTTCAAACAACTCTTAAGCTACTAATAACGGCAAACAAAATTGATGCCAATCTTGCAATATAAGATTCCCCATACAGGATGCTTTTTTACAATATACAGGATGTCGTTTTTAAGTTGACATAGACTTGAAACTCGATAAATAAAATCGAGGAAAATGCTTCAAACGAAAAATGTTAGTTTCAAAGGCACACATCTTATATCCTCACCGAATTTCATCTCTTTATAAACACGGGGGTCGTGTAATATAATGTTATTGAATTGTAGTGTCAGACATTGCGAATAAAATTTTTCAAAAATAGATTGCAGGCAGATCTTCAAATTTTGTTTTGTTGTAGGTATTTTAAAACAGTTAGCATGCTCGCACTGACTGTAAGAATGTAAGATACTTTATAATAATAAAAACTTTATATTAATCGCCAAGTGAATTAATTATTTACAAATCATTTGATTAATCTTGTTTAAAATTGATTTTATCTAAAATTATGCAGCTGATTGATATTTGTAAAAAAAGATTTATAATAAACATTAATTAAAATTTTATTTTCAAGTAAAAAAAAACATATACAACAACAACAACAATTTTAAAATAAGATTAAAAAAATAAAAAATAAAAGAAATCTTCAATGAAAATATAAATTATGAGGTAAACATAAATCTCTTGTCTATTAAATAAAATACTGAAGCATTAAATAAAGAGAACAAACATTATCTTTAACATTTAAATTAATATATCAAAGTGAACGAGAGAGATAAAATTTTAAATAAATGGTCTAATAATATTTTATTTTATAGATAAGAAATATTGTACATTACTTGTAATTTGAACATTTTATTTCCAGTTATCTATTAAAGGTATAGGACATCTAATGTTTAGAAGAATATTTCTTTAAGAATTTTACCATGAGGAATGAGAAAATATCAGGACCCTAAGCACTAATTTATACTAACCATATACCCAAGAAACTTAAATTGAACTGGAAAAAAATGTTTAAAAAAATAGTAGAGAATGAATAGGGCGTTGTTTGTTTTATTTCCATACAATTATTCAGAAAAAACCCATTTTGAAAAAAGTAGTTCGCGTTGCGTAATCTCAACTGTTTCCATTAATAAATGTTTCGTAATTAACATATTAGTACAATTAATTGACAGAAATAAGAAAAGTCTTTAAGACTTTCAATTCGATTTACCATTAACGAGAAGCGTTCTATGGTAATATTAATAAAGTTCAAATTTTTATACTAAACAAGTTAAATAAAATAAAAGGAAGGATATCGAAAAGGCCTCATTTCCACCCCAGAATGTTAAATTTTCTTTTTCTATAAAGTGCAGGATGGAAGCAATGTAATTTTTTATAAATAAATTTTGTAGTAACATTAGAAAACTAAAATTAAAAAAAGACAGTGCATCTTGTATGCGCTCTATAGAAAATTGCAGTTGAGCTCAAGTTTGGCGTCCTAAAAGTAATATTAATTGTAGTTTTTTTCTCAAAAATATATACTTACATTCGGCACACTTTTCAGAATATATAAAGAAAACATCAAATCGTATGACTTTTTTTTTCGTTATTCTGACGCAAGATTCCGTTTGCTATATACATTCCATTTATATGAAATATACAATAATGGTATATTTTTTATATACTAACATTTATTCACAGTTAAAGTCCCTTATCTTATCAATTAAACAACATATGCGTCACATTATTATCTTAAAAATAAATTGGGCTGATAATATTTAAATACGATTGGTGAATTGTCTAACAATCAGTGGCCAATTAAATGGTAACAACTGATTAAATGGTAAAAACTAAAATAATAAAATTCATAATGGCTTAAAGAAAAAAATTATAGTTTCATAAAGATTAAAAAAACAAGTGATAACAAACAATTGACTGAATTAATTGTTGAAATGCCATGCATAGACAGTGTTGATTACTCTGTCACATTACACATACATACATGTCACATATATATAACTGATATACCTATATAATACATACTATACAATTTACGCCTAATTTGCGCCCTCACAACGGGTAAACAGTGATGTTTATGAAAAAATGTTGCAAACAAAAGTTGTTTATTTTTTGATAAGGAACATTTTTTACATTTAAACTATCTCTAACGGTTTAAAAAATGGGTCCTACGGACCCAATTGACTTATGTTGCTCATTTACGAACTTGAACTCATTTTTTACGTCTTGAGTACGCTGTAAAAATTTCATCTTGATTTATTTTTTCGTTTTTGAGTTATCGAGTTGCCAGACAGACGACGGACGGACGGACAATCGGAAATAGACTAATTAGAAGATTTTATGAAGAACTATACCAAAATTTTGTGCGTAGCATCAATATTTTAAGCGTTACAAACTTGGAACTAAACTTAGTATACTTTGCATATTACATATATGCATGGTATAAAAAGTTTTTTTGACGTTCCGATTACAATATCATTTTGTTAAATTTATTTTTTTAATATTAATTCTAAAAATACATAATTACTCATAATAATTAATAAATGAGGTTTTAAACGGTTATAAATATTTTAAGTACAAAAATAAATTCGAGCACCTATAACCAAGTAAAATTTTGCATAATACATGAACTTTGCCTATTTTCATTATTCAAAAGAGGCGACTGTATTTTACCATTCCATTCTTTGGTAAAATCTGTTGATCAATAAGAGAAGCCTCGTGGGCTTACCTTATTTATTTTTCAAATTTAGTAAAATTTTGACATTATTCTACAAAAATTTTTCTATTTATCAAAATCAATGTTATGTAATTTAAAACTGATTTATTGTTCAAAGGAAATTTTTAGAAAGAAATTGCTTTTAAGATAAGGAATGTGAATAACAAAGTTACAAATATCAATGTTTGATGGTCAGTTGATTAATGAATATTGGTTATTTAATACTGTCCAAGATACACTAATGATGTTTATTCTAGGTAAATGCTTCTTTATTTGTGAAAACCAATATATGAGGTTACACTATTAGATGAATGCAGAAATTTCTAAAGGTCTTTTCATTTATTAACATTGTTAATACCTATCATAAATTTATGCTTTTGTTAATATAACGAAACTAATTACATTTTCTTTACATATTATACTCCTATCTACAGGTTAATATTTATTCATTTTCTAAGACATTATAAAGAGTTTTATTCGTTAAGTTTTAAGTTAAACTTAAAATATAATATTCGGAGATGAAATTTTATATGAAAATCTGTAATTTTGGTGTGAAAAGGGGATGATAGTTCGTCATTTTTGAATTAACTACTTAACCAATTTTAAAAATTATTTCACCCATCATAAGTTACAATGCAGAGTTTCTGAGATATCGTTATGTTCGGTTCGATTTTAGTCCATATCTCAGAAATATCTATTCGACCAGTCATCAAATGCACCCGATTTTTGTACTTTTTGGATCAAAATAATTATCTTATATACTGAGTTGTTATTAGAATTGGAGATACAAAAAATTTCTTGATTTTTTGCAAATTTTTTTTAAGGGACCCTTTTAAAAAAATCGAGAAAAACGCAAAAAAAATTTTTGTTTTGTAATTTGATGACTCGGTGGATGGGGTAATTTTGATCCAAAAAGTATAAAAATCAGCTTAATTCAATGATTGGTAGCAGATTTTCTAACATATCGCAATATTTGGATCTGTTTTAGTTCGTATTTCAAAAACTAATCGACCAGTCATCAAATTCACTCGATTTTTGTACTTTTTGGGTCAGAATTACCTTATCTACTGAAGATAAAAAATTTTTCGATTTTTTTGCAATTTTTTTTTAAGGGGTACCATTCTGTATTGCCATATAATTAAAATATTTTCCATAAAAAATAATGACTGTAATAAATTAAATTAAAATGTTAAGGATATTTGCAACAAATATATTATATTTTCTAAAATTACTATTCATATTTTAAAATTGATTTTTATCAATAATTTCAAAAAAAAAAGTATCGTAGATATTATATCTGTTATTAAGCTATTAAAATGTAACAAATAGATAAATTAACTATAAAACATGAATTTTAATAGTTTAGTAATGTTTTATAGATATTAATATTTATTTATTTAAAAATATTATTTGTTGATATTTTTTCTCTTTTCAATATTTATTAAAATCATAAAATCATTTTTACATAAATGTTGAAAAAACAATAATAATATTTCTCTGTACAGATATAATGGCTTTTTAATATTGACTTTAAACAATAATTATTTTATGGTTATTTTGATATTATGAATGTTTTATTATTAACCGACTTCAAACAAAAAAGGAGGCGGTTATCAATTCGATTGTATTTTTTTATTTAGTGTGTTACCTCAGAACTTTCGACTGGGTGAACCGATTTTTATGATTCTTTATCTATTTGAAAGCTGGTGCTTCCCGTGTGGTGTCATTTCATTTTGGTCCAATTCTGATAACGGCATCTATGAGAAAACCATAAAAGACTTAAATTTGCATTAAGTATGCACGACAAGAAGACGAATAACTCAATATCACGCCAACCAATTTCGATGATTCTCTTTTTAGTGATAAATTAGTTATTGTACTTCACTAAAAATCACAAAATAAAAAAAAACTTACAAAACTAACAAAAAGAAAACCAACTTAAAAAAGAAAAACTTTTCAAAAACAAATTAATATGCACTAAAAAAATAACGATAATATAATGTAGTTAAAATTATTGGTATTTTTGGAGTCGGTGTCAGCTTAGCTAATGTAGCAAACTGTTCTGTCAGAGTTGTTTCCTTGGCTGACACCGACTCCAAAAACAACAATAATTTTAACTACATTATATTATCGTTATTTTTTTACTTTTTAGTGCGTATTAATTTGTTTTGGAGAAGTTTTTCTTTTTGAAGTCGGTTTTCTTTTTGTTAAAAGTTTTTTTTCTACTATACTATACGAGCACTTATACAGGATGAATTAATCGATTAAGAGTATTCGAATGATCATATGAACTATTTATAATCATTATTTAAGTTTGTTTCATTTTTTTCATGTTCTGAAATATCAAGTTTTGAAACCATACTGGAAATATTTCAAAATGTACTTAGCTGATCGTCAAATATGTTGGATGTTTATATTTTTTGGAACTTCGTGTTTGGATTGTGTTCCTAACAGCCCAAACGCGGTCGTTAATATAACATTCACAATCATTGCAGTTTTAAAGTGATAACATTAAACAAACTTTATAAACACGCACATGCTAAAATCCAAGTAGGTAGTATAGGCGCTGACATGAAATTATGTAAAAAATTGTGTGTACAAATTTTTATCGCCTGATGGTTGGTTGGTTAGTAGTTGGTGAAAAGACAAGACTTTTGTTTCCTCTACACTTGAAATACATAAAATAATTTAACGTACAACACTTTTTATGCTTTTTAGGCTCTATTAGTATCATTTAATAATGTGAGATGGTTTTCAGAAACCAGTCAAAGCCCTATTGGATAACCACGCAATCAGTTAAAATTTAAATTAGAGACTGTAATGCTATGTTGAAATTTTTCGGGTGAAATGACCCACCAGGAATCAAGTAGAAAAAGATGCTCCTATATATAAAAATAAGTTGAAGCACCATGACATCAGTTTCTCGCGTTTTAAGCACAGGTGAGAATATGAATGTCACTTCCTTGGTATCTCGCAACTTCACCGTCAAATATCTACGACGTTGGTGGATAGTAACTCTGCATTAGTATTCGAAGTGAATTACTTAAATGCCGTTCAGAAATCAATCCGGTAACTTCAGTACCGAGAGTTAAAAAAAAGAATTTTTGATCTCCGAAGTCTTATGTGATTTTTTTCTGTACGACATTTATGTAATTCGCTTCGAATATTTATGCAGAGCTAATATCCAGCAACGCCGTACATATTTGATGGTGCAGGGGTGAGATACCAAGGGTTATGACATTCATATTCTCATTTGTATCGTGCAAAACTGACGCCATGGTGCTTAACCTTATTTTACATATAAGAGCATCTATTTCAACATCCTTCCTGGTGGATTATTGCATCCGAAAATTTCAGCATGGACTTGTACCTATTATCCCACCGTGTGGTTATAGGGTGCCCGATACCATCCAGATAGAAGGCCAGATATCAATTTTTATTTAACTCAGGCTTTCCGATCCAAGTGTAAAGGAAACAAAAATCTTGTCTGAACGTGAAATTAATATTGCGACAGCTCCGTACCTATACGAAAAGACTTAGGCATGAGAAACGATTGTAGATTAAAAATATTACTATTTTATATTATTTATTCTGAATAAATTAAATATTTAGTTAACAATCTTTTTATCTTATTTCATAATATTTGTGATTTACTCGCATCCATGATGGAATGTTTGTTCAATAAAGTCATAAGAACAGATCTTAATATTTTTTTATTAAAATCTAGATATTTATCTCGTTTCATCTTATCTGTAGAAGAGAAAAAATGATAGATTATTTTTACTTTTAAAAATGATGATTTGTTTTGTAATTTGATTGATATCTAAATATTTTTTATTGACGGAAATAAAGTGCGAATATTATAATTATTTCTGGAATAAATTATTTATGTTGATTACTCGGGAAAAAAAAACTAGCCATGGTTTAGTAAGAGCCACTCGTCTGGATGTTTATACCATGTACACAAGTATGAAATGTATCAAGGTATACTAACCTTAGCCCCAAGTTTTTATAGCTTAAAAATATTGATGTAACGAACAAAATTTTGCTATAGATGTTCATAAAACCATTTAATTAGTCCATTTTCGGTTGCTCGTCTGTCCGTCTATAATCACGATAGCTCAAAAACGAAATGAGATATCAAGTTGAAATTTTAAGAACGTGCTCAGGACGTAAAAAGTGAAGTTAAATTCGTAAATGAGCAACATAGGTCAATTGGGTTTTGGGTAAAAAATAAACAACTTTTGTTTGAAACATTTTTTTGTAAACACTTCTGTTTAGGTACTCATGAGTCCATTGGTGTCCATTTTCTCCAAAACTATAAAATTTAGAGAGTTTAACTTCCCAGAGGAAGTTAATGTAATGGAGCCGATTTGGAAAATCATCAGTTTTACATATTTCCGCGGATAACAAGACCTTTTTTTAATGTTTTTCCCCCTCTGGGAAGTTAGTCGTGTGGACTACAGAGGTCGCACTCACACGACTTCAGTACCACGCCGACTATGTACTGTCAATTTTTTTTAGAAGTTAGTATTTGATTTTAAACGGTCGACAAATTTACGAAATGATACCAAAGTAGTATCTTTTTCATTTAGAAAATTTGATTTAATTGTTTATTAAAAGATGATTTTATTCGATGCAAAACTGATTACGAACGCTGCTTTTATTATAAGTAAAACCAACTTTTAATAATTGTCTTAAGTCAATCCTAATTTAAGAATGTAACCAATAAACGAAAGAATTTGATTCAATTTATTTAGGATATGAATCATACACGTTTAAAGATAAACTTAAACCATATTAAATATTAGTCTATATTAAAATAAATTTATTATTTATTAAAAACAGTAGACGCAGGTTAGTTTAATTGCCGTGTGACCAATTGAAATGTTCTGGGAAAAATGATTCAAAAGCAGGAAGGAAATTATTTGATTCAACATATAATTGATTGTACTTTAGTATTAAATTAGGTACCGTAGATATCAGTTTAATAACACATCAGAATATTAACAATATATGACGTATGATTTAAGGGAAGGGAATCGAATCATCAATTAATGATCGCTACCGATTGATTCGTTTTGAATTTAAATCAATTTACTGTTATATTAAGATATATGTAGATAGACATTTTTACCTCTATGTGAAGGCCACTGCGTGATCTGTGTTATCGATCTGTGGGTATTGATAAAATCGAGAAAACGGCAAAAAAATTTTTGCTTTGGAATTTGATGAAACTCGGTGGATGGGGTAATTTTGATCCAAAAGTATAAAAATCAGATTACGATTGGACCTTTAGAAAGTTACAATGTCAGCGATTATCATGGGCAAAACTTCATTTTCAAAAAAGTTAGAGTTCCTTACCAAAAATTTAAAATTCATAAAATTGTGAACAAAAGGATAGATAAGTGAGGGCGATAACGTGTTAGTCTAAAGGAGAGCTAGTCTAAAGCTAGTATACTATAAAACAATGTCCATTTTTTTTTTTTATTTAGTCTTGATCCAAACACAACGCGCGATAAAGAACATGTTCCAAAAAAGTGATAATTGATATCAATTAACCAAAATGGTTGTACAAGCGGTGGAAAGTAAAGGTCGAAAACTCACTTTTCTTACCTCTTTTGCGACGACGAACCAATAATATTATTGATTCAATAGTTTGAATAGATTATCTAATTATATTATTATGATTATTTAAAATAAAATAATAATGGGGTTTAACCTCCGTTTTTGTGACGCATGCCTAATCACAGAGGCCACCCACATCATTATTTGTTAATCTTTATTTAATCAATTACAAACATATACAATTACATTTTTTGATGTGGGTGGAGTCGGTTACTACGTTCTTATCCAAGCGACGACAATGTGATCAAATCTGCACTCCCATTAATTATAAATTGTTCACACTGCCGCTGCCTGGTTTCGAACCCGCAACCTAATTCTAAATAATCCTACGTTCTAAAACTAGCGCTTTAAACCGCACGGCCATTTAGACTCTAAATTATTATGATTATTTAATATGTCTGGCTTCTTGTAGGCTCAAAAGACTTGAATTTAAGGTTAATTTTATTAAATTAAAAGTATATATTGTACACATAGAGGCTGTGTGAGTGTTCTCAAGTTAGATTTAAAAAATAAATATGTTGAGTAATCTACTGAATATTTACTTCTAGCTGTTCAAGTTGAATTGACGAATCGATGTATCAATCAAACAATTAATAGTTGATAAAAATTATTTTTATTGCCTCTAGTGAATAAGAAACATCATTTATACTGGAGTAAATCTAAGCAAAAAATGGCTGTTATATGGATTAAAAGTTCGAGCAACGAAACTTTGGGGTTTTTCTTTTCACATCAAAATAAGTATTTTTTGAAATTTTTTACTTTCCCGGAGTGGTGCAACATGTTTAAAAAACAAAATGGCGTCAAAAATGAAATTTTTTTCAGAAATTTTATCATTTTTATTTTATATTCGCAAAAGGAGGCATCGGTGCATATCCAAATTTGGTAGGTTTGTAGTCCATGTTAAGAACTACTCCTCATAATTTTTTGGTGGGGTTTCGTCGCTTCCCCTCCCAGTTATATATATATGTATACATACATATGGTAAAACAGTTCATTTGACTATAACTTGAAAAATATTCGATTGATTTTAATGAAACTAATATCAATAGTAGGTTTTATTACTTACAACTTTCGGTTAAAATTTTAGCGAAATCCGTTAAATAGTTCGGCCAAAATTTCCAATTTAGGAAATTGTTTAAAATGGCTGCCATTTTATGCCATTTTGTCCTACGAGGTTAAATTTTTTTTTAAATTGTAGCATTTTTTATTATCTTTCGATTTTATAATAAGTGGCTTACCCGTAAAATGACTCCTTTATCCATATTTTTGCGAAAAACGGAAAATTTAGCACTTTCTGGAAATAATTGTTTGGGGGGTGTATGGGCTGGCTTTGGGGGGTGTTTTTTGCTTTGGCATGAGAAAACTATTTTTAAAAGAGGTCTATATGGTTTAAAGCAAAATTTTTAAGTTTTAACCCCCGCGCTGTAAGGGGGAAGGGGTGTATGAAACAAATGTGTCTTAAAAGATTTTAAAAAGAGGTCAAAATAGTTTAAAATGCTAAAGTAACGCAAAATTTTAGATGCTTTTATTAATATAGCACTTTTTACAACATCCACCCCTTCCCCTCCCGCTTTCATATTTTTTGCAAATTCAAAATTTTTATGACGTATAAAGAGGTTTTGGGGGTCGCTGATCTCGAACTTTTGGCCCAAATAAGTACACCCCCTAAAAATATTACAATTGTTTTTGATAATCTATTGCAAAATTCGAGATCAGCGACCCCAAAAACCCCTTTATACGTCATAAAAATTTTGAATTTGCAAAAAATATGAAAGCGGGAGGGGAAGGGGAGGATGTTGTAAAAAGTGCTATATTAATAAAAGCATCTAAAATTTTGGGTTACTTTAGCATTTTAAACTATTTTGACCTCTTTTTAAAATCTTTTAAGACACATTTATTTCATACACCCCTTCCCCCTTACAGCGCGGGGGTTAAAACTTAAAAATTTTGCTTTAAACCATATAGACCTCTTTTAAAAATAGTTTTCTCATGCCAAAGCAAAAAACACCCCCCAAAGCCAGCCCATACACCCCCCAAACAATTATTTCCAGAAAGTGCTAAATTTTCCGTTTTTCGCAAAAATATGGATAAAGGAGTCATTTTACGGGTAAGCCGCTTATTATAAAATCGAAAGATAATAAAAAATGCTACAATTAAAAAAAAAATTTAACCTCGTAGGACAAAATGGCATAAAATGGCAGCCATTTTAAACAATTTCCTAAATTGGAAATTTTGGCCGAACTATTTAAAGGATTTCGCTAAAATTTTAACCGAAAGTTGTAAGTAATAAAACCTACTATTGATATTAGTTTCATTAAAATCAATCGAATATTTTTCAAGTTATAGTCAAATGAACTGTTTTACCATATGTATGTATACATATATATATAACTGGGAGGGGAAGGGACGAAACCCCACCAAAAAATTATGAGGAGTAGTTCTTAACATGGACTACAAACCTACCAAATTTGGATATGCACCGATGCCTCCTTTTGCGAATATAAAATAAAAATGATAAAATTTCTGAAAAAAATTTCATTTTTGACGCCATTTTGTTTTTTAAACATGTTGCACCACTCCGGGAAAGTAAAAAATTTCAAAAAATACTTATTTTGATGTGAAAAGAAAAACCCCAAAGTTTCGTTGCTCGAACTTTTAATCCATACACAAGGCGTAATTTCACTCTACTATTATATAAGATAATCAGATTGTAAAAAATAATTTTTAAAAATATTAAATTCTTACTTCTAAAGATACCTAAGCTCTGATTATTAACGGCGAGTCAGACAAACTTTTATTCAACTAGCCTTTTTCCTGGGAAGATTAAAAATAAATCCTCTAGATAGCATGATATATTTTTACCCCCCCCCCCCACTAGTGTCGCCATCTTGCGGATTTTTTTTACTCTTCAGAGAAAAAGGTCTGGAATTATTAATTATTTTATGTCCGGATTTAATTGTAATATGATAATATTTATAATTTGTCTTATGTAGATAGGTAAAATTTTTTATTAGTTTTATTTAAAAAATATAATGCTTTAATTAGCCTTTTTAGTGGGAAGATTAAAAAGAGGTCCGCGAGTTACGAATGTTTTTGTTCGCGCGGCATCGATCAGGAAAAACTCGATTGAATGTTAGGAAATTCTTTCCGAATCATATTGCCGTTAATATGCTTCAGTCGACACCTCAACGAAGTCGATTTAATTTTTTATCCGAGCGATATCGATCAGGAAAAAAATAACATCGAACGTACGTAGGGCGGTACACACACAAAAATATACTACATCTCCAAATTGGTGTCAAAGTCTTTACCTGATCATGAAACGTAAAAATATGTTCTATACTAGGAAGTAAATAAGTTACAAATTTCACATTTTTTATCAAGCTCAAAAGTTTGATGCAAAAAGACACACGTCTCTCTCACTAGCCAAAATCGCAAACAATTTTAAAAAACATTCCAGTGTTACCAACATTCATAATATGCACCAAACTTTTAAGTACCCCATACTTTGATAATGAAATATTATGTATTTTGAATTGAATACAAAATTAAATTATAATAACAAAATTAAATTTAAATAAATTAATGCCAATGTAATACTAATAATAATCATATACAGTGTGTTTAAGTCGGTACCATATGAAAAACTTTTGTATTATTTTTTTATGAAAAAAAACAAATAATTCTTGATAAAAAGTCTTGCATGGCCTAGAACGACAACTGAAATAATCAGATATCTCGTTTTTTTTGCGTTGTAGGCAATGCAGGACTTTTTATAAAGAATAATCTTTTTACATAAAACAAATAAGCTACCAATTAAGTTGACACTCTGTAAAACATATGACATATAATAATGAATAAATTCAGACTTGTCTCTATATCTCATTGTTCCAAGTTTTAATAATAATTATATTGTCTCATGTACATATATAGTTGATTTGAGTCGAATTACTGTTGTAATGTACCCATATTATTATTATGTACTCTTAATAATGTACTATGTATGTTTTTAGACCATGAACAGACAGTTCATTAGGCGTTGACACTAATATGTACCTTATTTATAACAATTATTCATATTTGAAATGAATAATTCTATTTTACAATGTTCTTATCACCATCGTATTGTAAAATTGACACTTAATAATACATAATTTGTTAATAAAATCATTTAAGTTATACTCCAAACGGGTTTCTTCTGAAATGTGATAAACAGTCTAAGAGGACCACGCACATTTAACATTAAATTTGCATTTGGGGTGAAAATTAAGCGGAAAAAAACTTCAGAAACATATTTTTGAAAAACGGTATGATTTCTAGAATTTTCTGCAATTCCATATTTTTCAGATAACTGACAATTTCAACTTGATATAAAACACAATTTACTTGGTTCTATCTTTAAAAAATCGAATCGTAGCGTTTTAAGATATACAGGATGAGTCATTTTAATCTATAATGACTAATAGCTCGTTTTATAGTTAACCAATCCAAAAATAAACAAAAGTTGATGAATTTGATGGGGGACATCATGATCTGACATCAGATTGGATCTAGTTCTTTGGGTTTCTTTAGTAGTCAATTTAGATCCTAAACGGTAAGAGATAGAATAACATTTTCAATTAGAAAGTTGATCCTAGATAAAAAGCTAACATTTTACATCTAACCACTTTTTGGAAAATCGCCAGCTTTCGGAGGTAATACGACATGGTTTAGATTAAAAATGGTAGTTTTTTTATGAGAGTCAACTTTCTAATTTAAAGTGTTTTTCCATTTCTTACCTAGAATTTAAATAGGCTATCAAAGAACCCCGAAGAACAAGATCCAATCAGATGTCAGAACATTAAACTCTACAACTTTTGTTTAATTTTATTTCTTGATTGGAAAACGAGCTATCATCCATTATAGATTAAAATGACCCACTCTGTATACAGAATGATTTATTAACCACGCTGATTATTTCGAAAACGGAAAAACACATATCGTAAAATATAGTTTTTAGGTTTTTTTATAAGGAGGCGCCTCAAACCACAATTTTTGGTACCTCATTTCAAATATTTTCAGGTAAAAAAAGAAAAAAATTTTCCACCAAGAAAATTTTTACCCAACAAATTCTCAAAATAATTATTTTTGTATTAGATGATTATTTTTTATCGAAAAAGAATTTTCCTATACTATTCCAATAGTATTATCCTTTAAAAAAAACAGGTCTCAAAAATTGAGAAACTAAACTCTTCCTTTAAAATTAAATTCTGTTTTTTATTCCTATTAAAAATGAGAAAATTCGTATTTCTTGTTTTATGATTTTCCATTTTGTTTTCGAAATATAATGGTAGAACCTTTTTATAAACCCAGTAAAGAAATAAATCTTTTGATCTTTCGCTAATAGTTTCAAAAAAACGCGTATGAAGGTTTTACAGAAAAATTTATTACGAAAGAGATTTTTAACTTTTTTTTTTATATTCTTATTCTTTCACCTGCTAAATATTTTGTAGTTACTATTTTCCCAAGTACCTTACAAAAACATTAACATAACAGATTTTGTTAAAATACAAGTGAAAACGAACATTTGATTGAGTTAATTATTGAAATACCATGTATATAAAGTGTTCATTTCTCTGTCACATAACACATCAAATACATGTCATATATAATATAACTGATATAGCCATAACATACATACTATACAATTTGCGCATAATTTGCGCTCTCACGGGTAAACAGTGATGTGTACGAAAAAATGTTTTAAACAAAAGTTGTTTATTTTTTTATAAGGAACATTATTTACATTTAAACTTTTGTTCTATCTTAACGGTTTACAAGATAGGCCCTACGGACCCAAGACCCAATTGACCATTTACGAACTTGACCTCACTTTATACGTACTCAGCACGCTTGATATCTCTGTTCGTTTTTGAGTAATCGCGATGACAGACGACAGACAGACAACCGGAAATGGACTAATTAGATGTTTCTTTGAACAAGTATACCAAAATTTTTTTTCGTAGCATCAATATTTTTAAGCGTTACAAACTTGGGACTAAACTTAATATACTATAAAACTTGGGACTAAACTTAATATACTATATATATTTCATATACATGGTACAAAAATCGGTGTAGTTTGTAGGTAGTATATAAAAGTACATTTGTTTTTGTATATAATATACGATAATTTGTGAGACGAATTTGTTATTTTATTAAAATGACAATTGCATTTTGTGTTATTTTCTAATTTGCATTTTACATGCAACTTTTATTATTATTATTATTATAAATAAAATACAATTTAATATAAACAACAGAATTTATATTTTATTGCATTGCACATTTCGCTTTTTTTTTATAATTTAATCTTTGAGTTTAAATATTTTATGTGGATCTAACGTTATTGTAGAAGCAATATCTGAATATTTAATATCTTGCCTGATCGTTTGAATGCCGGCGACATTCGCTTAAGATATATTTTTAATAGCAACTTTGCATACCTAACCAATTAAATACGAAATCTAGCTTTTAGACTTCGAGCTAGACCACGCTGTCTTTTAATAGGCATTTGTTCTAAAGTCGATTTCATGTTTAAAATTTTAAAATGTGCGAGAATAAATGATAAGATCTGAAATGAAAATTGAAATATATTTTAAACCTAAAAGATATAAGCAGTAGGTCTTGTCAATATTGATCAAGTCAGCGCCGCCAAGAGGGGGTTATGTGACCTAATGAAATTTTGAAAGTATCAAAAAGTACCATATTGGCTATTTTGATAAATCAAGTATGTAATCCTACTAAATTTGGATCAGACATTTTCACAGCTGAAAATAAAGAACCAAAATTAGTAGGTTTAAAAAAAATTCCAATAGGATCGGATCAAATTTGCCAGTGTTATCAAAAGAACGAATTTTTTACTTTATGACGTCATCAGAATCCAAAAAATTTAATTTTGCTCTATCACATCCAAATTTGATCCAATTTTGATAAACCAAGTATGTAATCCTACTATATTTGAGTCATAATTTTCAAATTTGTGATCAAAATTAAGCTAGCACCAATAGGTTTCAAGAGTAAGGAATCCTGGTTCCGGAATTCAACACATAAGTGATAGCTAGCGAAAAATAGACATCACAACTGAAAAGATTGACCAAAAATTAGTGGGTTTCAAAAAAATTCCAATAAGATCGGATCACATTTGCCAGTGTTATCAAAAAAATCGAATTTTTTAACTTTATGACATGCAAATTAATGAGTGCCTTTTAATTTTGCTCAAAATTAACCCAGCTCTAATGGGTTTTAAGAATGTGGGGTCCTGAAACCGAAATTAAGCAAATAAGTGATAGCTAGCGGAAAACAGACATAACAGCTGAAAAAAATGACCCAAAATTAGTGGATTTCACAAAAAAATTCCAATTAAATCGGATCTAATTTGTCAGTGATATCAAAAAAATGGAATTTTTTATCTTTATGACTTATGCAAATTAATGAGTACCTTTTACATCATTTTTACTAACTTTTTGTTTTACGTATAATATACGTTTTGTTTTGCGTCCCTTTTTCTTATGCGCCAGTGGCGAGTGCCTCTTTTGTCACGCTCTAGTTACGGAGCTGGGTTTAAAAAGGCTATAAATGTTTCATACGAATCCATTTAATTTCTTTTAACCTTTTGGCACGTGCGGAGATTCTGCCATTGTTTGTCCTTGAATTACTTTTTTATCATCAACCATTTATCATCATTTTATCAATCCATCAACCTTAAGTACCTACACGAAAGTGATATTTCAAGAATTTCTCAAAACTCAGAATATAAAATATTTAATTCATAATACACATGCTGTTAAAATTAGAAGATGATTTACCATGCCATACATGAGATATTAGCAATTAAAAGTGACGCAATTTGTACGTGTACATGGGAGAAGCGTATAAAAATACACAAATTTACATTATATTTATTTATCAATGAATGACGTTCACCATCTCTATGAAAAACTAATATAATGTAGAATACTATATTTAGAAAA
Organism: Chrysoperla carnea; assembly: GCF_905475395.1. NCBI lineage: Eukaryota > Metazoa > Arthropoda > Insecta > Neuroptera > Chrysopidae > Chrysoperla > Chrysoperla carnea. The sequence continues at coordinate 43,310,092 of NC_058340.1, read as the reverse complement.
TATATAAAAAAAATAAAAATTATTTACCATATAGTTTCGATAAAAAACTTAAATAAATAACTCGTTTTAGCGATGTTTTTTTGTGGAGAGGATATAGAAACTAATGGTAAACGTATATATCATAGTGTGTGTCTGTATACGTATAGGAGATAACTTAGTGTGTAACTACAGTCTTGTGAAAATAATATATGGTATATGTATAATAGTCATAGCACAGTTAATGCACTGAATGATAGTATTAGTCCAAAACTTTTTGACTGGACTGTCGCGGAGGAACTACCTTAAAGACAGTCCAGATAAAAATTTTAAAGCGTTATGGCCTTAATTACAGAAACATAGCCCTAGTAGCAACGTACAATAAATAAATAAATGGAACTTAGTTTGCAGAAACAATTAAACACGTATTTGTATTACTCTAAGGTAAACTAGCAAAAAATATTAAATAGTAGATAATATTAGTACATGATTTGTTTGTTTGTGCAAAATTTATTTTTATTCACAAACATTAGTTCAATTTTATTATTTACATACATAATATGTGCATATGTACCTTTAAATATTCAATGGAATATTTATATTATACAGGGTTGCTCTTTGATATATACACATCAAGTCGTCTGTTCTTCTTTAACAGTTTTCTGCCTTATAAGTCTTTATTCCATAATTAGTAACTTTTCAAAAATGAATGTTGATAGTTGGTGGAAACGAAAACTGTAATGCGCAGTGGAAAAGAAGTGATAAAAAAAACAATTGACTGAGTTAATTGTTGAAATACCATGTTGATGACGCAATCGTTAGTTTTTTGACGTCACGTAAATAAAAAAGATATCTACTTTTAAATAGCAACACACACATAATTGTTATTCTCATATTAATACATACCAAAAAATTTTCATTTTAATTAGCGCCTTCGTGGGTAAACAGTGATGTTTACGAAAAAAATGTTTTGAACAAAAGTTGTTTATTTTTTTATAAGGAACATTTTTCATTTTTAAACTTTTTTTCTATCTGTAACGGTTTACAAGAGGGGCCGGTCCTACGGACCCAAGGCCTAATTGATCTATGTTGATCATTTATGAACTCGACCTCACTTTTAACGTCCTGATTACGCTATAAAAATTTCATCTGGATACCCTTTTTCGTTTTTGAGTTATCGTGTTGACAGACAGACGGGCAGATAACCGGAAATGGACTACTAATTAGGTAATTCTATGAACAACTATACCAAAATTTTTTTCGTAGCATCAATATTTTTAAGCGTTACAAACCTGGGACTAAACTTAATATACTATGTATATTTCATATGGTATAAAAACCCCACAGTATACCTTGTGTTCAGTTTACTTCAAAGTATAGGCCTACCACGAGTATGACAGAATACATGCGTTAAGCAATGTATATAAGAAAGAGGTGTTATAGATATGTGTTGAAGCTTCAATACGCGTTGAGTTAGTTGTAAGACCCTTGGAGTTGTTAGACATACTTTTGCAATTTCATATAACATCTATAATACCTCTTACTTAGATGCATTGCTTAACGCATGTAATCTGTCATACTCGTGGTAGACGTCTATGTCTACATGTAAACTGAGCCATTATTACATGTTCTACTCCAAATTATGTCACGCTAAACAAACCATAGTGTCCGTGGAATCTCATCTTTTTTTTATTATGTAGTATTTTATTTAGTTTTTTTCTTTTCTTTTTTTTTTTTAACTTTTCTATGTCTACGTATGTCAACGTATTTTGCCTACACACATTAATAAAGGTTTTGCATTCCTTATTTGTTTTTTATTATTATAGACCGTTTTCTTGCAAAAAGTCCACTTCTACTATCCCTAACTTTGACTAGTACATGTTGATCCAATTTTCAATTTTAATCAGCTTTTACTGAAAAGATCAGTAAGAGTTGGCTTTACTTAGGAAGAGTCAACTCTTACTGGAGGATCAACTTTTTCTGTAACATATATACTTCTCACATAGTAAATCTATTCTTAACATTTTGTTGCTTTTAACGAGAATACATTATTTGATGCTTTTGTTATTTAGTTAAAATACTATAAACTTCTTTGACTCCCCGTTGATTCCACTATTTATACAAATTTCGCTTTACGTGTGCGGATGCAACTAAATAGTCGTCCCGTTCTAGACTTAAATATACAACGCATGTAAGTACCCGCCTGGTTTTCTTAGCATCTCATGCTTCTCTTAGCATTGAGATGTAACGGAATACCTAAGCAATTCCTAGCTAAGAAACCACACTGAAAGCGTAGTGTGGATACAAAAGCTTTAATAATACTTGCATGTTTTTAGCTTGAGCAGTTATATCTCCTAAATTGCTTTAATAGAAGTCCATGATAAGATTGACACTACTGTAAAATTTTTTTATAATATAGTCACAGCTAATATGCGACAAGTTGGTTATATCCAATTTAACTAACAGAGTAACGAGGGCAAATAAAACCTGCCCAGTTTTAAATAACACTAGAGTATGCACATCTATATGTATCTATATCCATTAGATGAAATGTATAAATAACGATGGTGAAAAAAACAAACACGAGTAAAATAAAGAGAAAGAAACATGTTAAATAAATTATTTTCATATTATATTTTATGCATGGTTGTTTTTTAAACTTTCATTACAAATTTTATCCATCATGATACAGGATTGTCACAATATTATCATATTTGATAACTTAGAAAATCTAATACTGTGTCCAAAAAATAAGGTGAAATTAGAATTTAAAATGTGCGCGTTTGTTGTGCATTATGAATTCCTTCCGCCCGGCCAGATAGCCAACAAGGAATATTATTTGAACGTTATGCGTCATTTGCGTAACGGTATCCGCCTAAAAAGGACGGAATTGTGGAAAGACAATTCATGGTTTTTACACCACGATAATGCACCATCCCATACTGCACTCATAATTCGTGATCATTTCGTCAACGCATATCGTTCCATAATCACCGTATTCACCTGATCTGCCGTGCGACTTCTGGCTGTTCAGCAAGCTCAAAAGACCGCTCCGGGGACCGTTTTGATACGATAGAGAAGACGGAACTGAAGGCAATCCCGTAAAGTGACTACAACCAGTGCTTCGAAGATTGGAAAATCCGTTGGCATAAGTGCATTGCATCGGGAGGGGATTACTTTGAAGGGGATGAAAATAAAGATTGTAAAAATTTTGGTGGAGGATATTAAATTTATCTTTACAATAAATAGTAAAATATATCAAAGTTTCAAAGAATTCTTCAGAGGGTGATTTTTTAAATCATTACATAATTTTATACTCCCAGGCTGCCTAGTCCCAGCAGCAACTTAGAAACTCTTAATTTAAAAACATTCACACCTAGCAATAAAGCAATAACAAAATTCAAAAATATAATTTTCATATTAAAACAAATACTATAATAACATTATTGTTAAGTCATTAAAATAAAACAAAATAATAATTTTCTATGGTAAAATTAAGGACAATAAACACACTAAACACTAAAACAGGTAATGTAACAAACAATTTAATTTAAACAATTTAAACCTATTTAAAACAAATTTACCTTTGTTTTGTTTATATATTATTATACTATAATATAATACTAAACTAACTGGAATTATACCTTTGATATCTATCCTACTGCCCACCTATAGAACCTATTATTTGAACACATCTACAGACACATAATATAGGATAATATTTTGTGTAATGACCCATTTATTACCCCCGTTTATAATCATAATAATAATCATAGTAATATAGACGACGAGACAAGAATGTTGTGTCCTAACTATACAAACGGCCGAATAGACACACAAAACATTCATGTGTAATTATTATTTTACAGGAGAATGATGAGATAATGAAGGAATATAAAATGTTTACGTAGCTACTCCACCAATGATACGAGTTCGGTAGTCGAAAATATTCGTTTTATTTCCTAACCAGGTATTGGTTAATGTGACCTAGTATTTTTTAATAAAATATGCCTTTGTTCTGAAGTCTATTTCAATATATCTTTCATTAAAATTTGAAAATTTGCGAGAATAGATCTTATTCTTATCAGGATGAATTTTTGTTGACTTCGAGTTGAGACATAGTTATTGAATTTTATTTAAAGTATCGTGGTATTTATTTCAATAACTATATCTTGTTCTTGCAAAACAACTTTTGATATGTAGTCTCTATGACAATTGCAGGCTTTGACGAAGCTATGACGTGAATTTTATTTCGAGCGAGTATCGTGGTATTTAATTCAATAACTATATCTTATTCTTGCAAAACAACTTTTGATATGTTGCCTCTATGACAATTGCAGGCTATGAAGAAACAAGTGTTATTTTCCTTTCTTTCTACTTGTACATTAAAATTCTTCACATTTTCGAAGTTATTGATGTTATTCAAAAATTGATTTCACACGATGTTTTGGCACGATAACGAACATTTTTGAAGCCATACAAAATTTTAGAACAGAGGACAAAGGTCCCTTTAACACTCCGTTCCACTGTCTTCAAAAATATCTTCAGAACGCGGAACTGTCTAGCTAAGAGTTAATAAGATTCATAATTGAATTTAATGTACTTTTTGATGGGGAAGACCGTTTACCCAAAATGATAATTAGGAAGGTAAATGGTTGGAAAACAGCGGGAGACCAAGATTAAAATTCTGTGTTGAAAACCCTCCGCACTAATTGGAGCTCAACGTTGGGATTCTTCAGTAGGGGGTGTTATTTGTTTTCTATCTGCACGAGGGTATCGAATTTCTAAATCATGGTAATGTACCATTTCAAATAAAAATAAAAATGATCGCATAAGTGTTGGAGCTCAAAAATATTTATTGTATATCGGAAATGTATTGTAAAATTTAAATTAAACACAAGCGGTTGGATAACGAAAGCAATGGTATGATACCCCATCAACCAGTGAAATTAAAGGTATTTTTTGAGTTATAAAACCTTAAAAAATATGCTTTCGTTAAAAACTCTTAATCAAATTTACAAAAGATTTTGTTTTGAATTTTAAAACGAAATCTCTTAATACATCAAAATTCAGATCTGCCTAAATCGTGCATTTCCCTTCTTACGTTAGGTATATATAGATAAGGTTGGTGGTATAGATCTATTCTACACGAAAATACAGATGCCAAAAAGTAGAAATGCGGATTACGTTATCTTTCGTTTTAGTATTGATTTCATAGCTTTTTGTACCTTCAAAATATTATTGTTCACATTATTTGGAATAAGGCGCATGATATCTGATATCCAACAACTTTCCAAAAAAGCATATTTCTATATGTTTTTTAGTAACTTTTCGAATAACTAATCAGCGACATTTTAAAGACACAAGAACTTCTAGAAACAATCAAATTTCTTTAACCGAAAAGATTAAATAAAATGTAATAAAAAAGTTAAAGAATTGTGAGTTTATTTAAATTGATTCTATAAATAAGCGTCTCTTAAAGTGAATGAACACGTGAAAACGGAATACCGAATTTGCCCGCCCTTGAATTTGTATAATATCCCGAATAATGTTTTTCACATCCATTAATTAAAGATTATTTTAGAAGTACTCTTTTCCATGCATTTATAAAAATTCGAAGGTACCTTATTTTTTTTTTTAGAACACTCTGTATTTATGTGTATGTACAATGGAATTAGAAAATCAAGGAAGAGATACTTGCTTCAATAATGGTGTAGTGTATGTTATGTCATCGACTATGCTACTGCTGCTTGGATGATCAGATAACACTCTTGTATGATATAAAGTTTATATAGGAGTAAAGCAAGCTCTTGCTTCTCTTAGCTCTTTGGTGTTTGGTCGACGGTCATTCTGTAACTATTTATAGAGGTAAGAGAAAATATTGTTGAAGGGATGTATAACGTACACATAGACATTGTAAGTAGTTTAGTATTTAGGTGTAGTGAGCTTGAAATTCGCCTTTCAGATGAAAAGAGAATATTATTTACTGTGTAACATTCGGTATGGATTGATTTATGATAGTTGTCTAAGAACCTTTTGTTCTTCTTTGAGTTAATAACAATCTCAAATTTTCTAAATGAAAATTTGAACACAAACTTTCAATCTTTCCAAACATACAATAATTGGAGGTAGAGGGGTATTGAACGATAAGAATCTTGTCATATCACAGTTAATTCGGAATTGAAAAGAATTCAAAATTGAACACAAAACAGGCAGTGTGTATGTCTGTTTCCATTCTAAACGGACTGGTCAAGTCCAGCGCTTTTGTTATAGAGAAAATCACAAATTATGTAGCCAGAAAAACAGTCTTGCTTTTGATTCAAATGGATGGCAGACTGTAAAAAGTTGTTCTGTTTTTTTTTTTAGTTTGACTATACATTAAGGTAGTTTAGACTTGAGCACCAAGGCAAGTTTAGACTTGAGGTTGAAATTATTAGTACCTTATTTTCAACTTTTATGGTGAGTTTTGTTATAATTTCATGAATGAAATATCGAAAGCTAAATAATTAAACAAAATTTTAGATTTTCGATATTTTGAAAATTTCTCAAAATATTTATATACTTTAATTTAAATAGTTTATTATTGATTTCCACCGACTAGTTTTGGAGAAAGCTATGAAAAAACATATTATCCATCTACCGTTATCCCATAAGACCAATGTTTAATATGTTTACTTTTGAAGTCATTTATTTATTAAAATAATTAGACAAACCTCCCTAAAATTTTTAGAATTGATTAAATCTTAGTCCTTAAAACTTTGTATAAAATAAATCAAGCCTTTTATCCAAAATTTCTCTGGCGCTCGTCTACCCTTAATATGTTATGCATGTTATTTTCTGTTGCTTGTCGCTGTATATTCTCTATAATTGACAGACCGTAAAAAATCGTTTAATCTGGCAGTCTATTTAAAAAACAAAAGAGGTCTATGGAATGACTAAATTATTAAAAGGGGAGGATATTTTTTATTAGACAGTTTGTTCTTACATTTAAACAATATTTTTGTATATTACTATGGTTAATTACTATCCCCATTGTTCATTCAATGTCTGCTGCAAAGCCTCATGGAAAAACGCTTTTCGTAATGAAAAGTAATTAATAATATGAACCTTCTTTTCCTATAAAAGCTCAACCAATTTAATTAGAAAATTGAGATTCTGACTTGTCTTTTTTCCCTCTTAGAAAAAATCGATAGCCAATACGAATAAAAAAAGAGTCTAAAATACATGAATTGTGACAAAGAAATAGAAAAACTATTTCATTTGAAGTAGAAAGCTGATTATGGAATTCGAGCAGCAATTCGTACCAGATAGATACAGTTAGAAATTCACAAATAAAATATACCAAAACTAATAAATCAGTACTGTATAATAATATTGGACATAGTCGAATGTCCGTTCTATCGACTAACCAACGAAGAATGAAACTATATAAACTATATATTGTATGGTATATACATATACCTGTCACAATGAACCGAAAGCTAAACCAACCGAAGTGCATCATCACACTAAGTTGAATATCGGTGTAAGAAGAGAGAAGAGTATTGTAGGTAAATATATACCAGTATAGTCGTCATAGCCAATATTTCTTTTCTTCCCAATTTTCTTTGTATATAGTCAGAGTTTTCCAATATGATAGTATTTGTGTTCCCTGAATAAAAGATGGAGAAATAGGTAAGTGGATTTATTTTATCATGTCAGAATGATTTTTAATGGGTCTGTAGAAACTATAGTGTGCCTTAATTCAAAAAATTTTTCGTATGTCAACGTCTTACAAGCTATTCATATAAGCATACAGGCCCATGTTATCGGCATACAAGCTGTCGTTGTTATGAACACGGTTATAACATATATGGATATTTTTTATCCGCTTTTCCAATAATATATTCACTGTTAGAAAATCCATCGTGATCTCTCATAAATTTTTAATTTTGGACGATATCTCGGAAACGTGGCATCCAATCCTCAAATAAATCAAGTAAAATAAAAAAATTTACTCTATTTTTTGCGACTCCTAAAAAAATTAGACAAAAAACGTGTACACGGTAAATTATTCTGAATATGACAAGTCAATGCAATATGGGCGTTAGGTCCACACTGCAGGTTGGGAATAACCACAATACCATTCCACCTACTTCTGGAGGGTAACCCAATTCAATACTATAATATTACTTATGCTAACATAGGTACTATATATCTGTCTTTATACCATACTAGCATTGTAGTAAACGTCATTTATTTCTTATCGTGTAGTTTCAGTCATATGGGTTAAGATCATATGGTATAATGAATCCAATTTATGGAGTTTTTGATCAAAAATGCAACATATACTTACCGTTTCATCGAAATTGGAATTGAGTCGATTCAAAAAATCGAAAAATAAGAAACAACTTCTTGTTTTATAATTTTATAAAACTTTGTTTGTGGAGCAACTTTGTCCAAAAAATACAAAATCGTGTTTATTTCACGATTAGTTAAGTTTTTTTATAGTAATCCTAGAATAATTTTAAACAATAATAAAACTATTGATACAATAATCCATCAATTAAGTATTCAATTTCAAATGTTATTATAAAATTTTCAAATCCATTATATTATGACTAAACATAAATCGAACAATATTATATAAAGTTAAAATTGAGTTAAATGACCAAACAAAATACGAATGAAACGTTATGTAGCTACAGCAAGGTAAAACTTACTATCCCTATAGACACAAAACCCGGAGCTAGGAAAAGTATTTCTTAGAGCATCAGCATACGTGCGTCCGTTATATATGTTAACATAACGAAAGAGTTGCATTAACTGATATATAAGTTTCAAATATCCACTTTTATGGATTACAAAGTGTGCTCAATAAACATTACAGGATGTTTTTTGTCTGATCTTAAACAGTATGATACATATTCATGAATATGATACATATTCATGAATATGATACATATTCATGAATATGATACTATTCATGAATATGAATACTCTATTTATGGTTTACTGACCATAAATAGATATGGTCAGTAAACTTATTTGCGCTTCCACCAAAATGAAAAAAATGATGTAAATGAATTTTTATGATGCACAGGGTTGCGTAAAAACTACATGTAGAAGCTAGTAACAATTTTTTAACACAAGGAAGTAAGTCGATAAACGAAATGTCACTCACAATAAGTTAACTGAGGTATGTATTATTTGTTTACATTATTTATAAATTAATTATTATATGTGTTATTATCGAAGAAGTATAACTTCTAACGCGCTTATAGAGTGAACACATTTTTTTATTTTTATTATATAGACTTTTTTTTTAATTTTAGTGAGTTTCGAAACACAGGTCTTCGAGGTACCTGGTGTCCAGAGTAAACGTTATCCACGTCGTCTCTTGGATTTTTCGGGAAATTCGTAATATAATCGCTCCAAATTCGTAGCTTGGTGGTTTTGGGAGTTGCTGAACACGAATATTGTACAGAATCGGACACTGATACTTTCGAGATCAATTCTGTCGCGATATTCGTGCTCAGCGACCACGAAAACTCTTGTTACGAGTTTGACTGATTATATAACGAATTTCTTGAAAACTCCATGAGACGACGAGTATCTCTCAGACCAATTCAGACACGATATTCGTGTTCACGTGTCACTATTAAGCGAATTGTGAGTTTAGTACATTTACGGTTAATTTAACAAATCAATTTAGGTCACAAAGGTGCCTGACACTCTAACGAATCGAATGCGAATGCGAAAACCGTATTCAAATCCGATTTACAGTTCTAATTTTTCGATCTTAATTGCTTCGTTTCTTCGACTATAGATACAAACCAAGGTAAGCAATAGCAAAGCAAATCTAGAAAAGCTACACAATTTTAAATAGCCAGCAGTATTGTTCAGATTGCTGGTAGCATATAAAAGAGGCCTTATTACACAAGCCATGTATAAATATACTACATAGTCAACTAAACACAGACCATTTCTCTTGTTGGTTTCTAGTTACTTATTCACATGATTTTGTATACGCTTACTTGAGGCTTGGTCTGTGCTTTCCTGTACATGTTATAAGTATATATGTAGCATTCATTGGTTTAGCTTATCATAATAGCAAATCTTTTGTTAATAATACAGTATAGTATTGAATGTATTTTTGAGATTATAGAAGGTGTCTTAATATGCCATAAACAGTGGGATAATTTTTTATGTAAGATTTAATGATAATTCAAACCTGCCATTAAATTAATTATATAGAGTGGTCTAAAACTACACACACAAACTCTTCTAGAGCCGCCAAGTCTACGGTTTTGGATCGAAGTCTCCAATTTTCGTAGAATAATCTCAAATTTTTTTCCATTTACATAAAGAAAAAAATTAATCTCTTATAAATGAAAATTCACTTCAGTTTATATACAAAAATAATTAGTATTTATAATTTCTACACTATAACAAAGATTCCGCTAATGACATTATTCTAAAACAGTTTGCGTTTGCGCTATATCCTCATAAAAGTATTATGTTTAATTTCAAGCCAAGATTATATTTATTAAGATAAAGGGGCTTCTGGAAGATTTACGAAGAAAAAAAGATAGTCAGTCCTGGGGACTTCGACGGAAGTGAAAACTGAAAATTTTGAAATAACTTGCTTTTGGCCTGGCTGAAGCCTTCGGTAATGAAACTCACTACACTCGCATATAGTTAATAAATAACTATTCACAATACCTGAATAATAATAAATAATACCTAAATACTAGCTGTTCACAATTCTAGATACATATGGTGGAAGCGTAAATAAATACATTTGAATATTAGGATGTAATGTAATATCTTATATATTTAAACGAGCAATTCTTGTATATATATATTTACGATCTAGGAAATGGCTCCAACGATTTTCATGAAAATGAGTATGTAGGGGTTTTTTGGGGCGATAAGTCGATCTAACAAGTTTCATTTTAAAAAAAACGTCGTTTTATTCGTTTTTTCATGAAAAACTGAAACCGGCAATGCAAATTATAACTCTTCCTGACATCTATTGGTGTATATCGTAGTTAATGAAATACAATGCAAATTATAACTCGTCCTGACATCTATTGGTGTATATCGTAGTTAATGATTCAAATTGGTATTTGTGTGGAGACATTTAAAACGGTCTTCTATTAGTGATAAAATTTGTGTCTTTTTAAGAATACCGAGCAAAGCTCGGTCATCCAGATATTATTTATTATATGAGTTTCCAGCATGTATTTCTTGGTTTTGGTGTGGATCTCTAATATCATTTAACGAAATAAATTTTAATCTATTTAAGAGACAAAAAATAAACAATACAATGCTGTAAATTTAATTATTTTTGTGTTTCAGTGTTAACCAAACCGATTTCATTCAAAATAGGAGTAAAACGAAAATTTTGGGAGTTTAATTTTTCCTTTTATATTAGAACACAATTTATTGTTAAAATAAACGAATTCAAGATAACCGGGAAGACTTTTGCTGAAGAAGGGGAGATAATTTTTTATTCCAAATACACAAAGTGTATATTTATCGGAAAAACGGAATACGAAGAAATTCTATAACTTCCTTCGTTTGAGGTAGGAACTATTTCAACTTTCTCGCAATGGACGTGATTCTATAAAAGTCCAGTTAAATTAATGCTAGAAATATTATGAATGCCAACTCTTAACTCCATTTAAATTCGAGTTTGAATAGCATAATGTGATATGTTCATTATAGATTTTATATGCATCTTTGCACTTGGAACAAGATTTTAACTCTGTTGGCTCTTAAACAGTGGACAACATCAACTAAAACGAATCGTGTAGTGAATAAGTATATACGTTCAGCATATATGCATTAATACATCTAATCTAAGGCAGGCGAGTGCATTAGACCAAGTATGATTATTATGCGGGTGTGGGGTTGCTGCCTCAAAGTTCTATGAAATCGGGAGATAGTGTAAAATATCTTTTTTTACTGAGTTCTGGAGAAAGTATGTTGATGTCGGGAGTTGCGAGAGAGACTACACGATTTCAAGAGACAATCCTATGCGGGTGTGCCACAATTTTCCAACATAATTCTCTCTTATTTTATCTTTAAAATTTCATTTAGATCAAGGGTACGCGAAAGGTTAACGTCATTAAAATTTTTTTAGCTAAATTACTTGATTTTTGTAATCTTTTTGGCACTATTTAACGCGATATTTCAAAGATAATAACAACGAAGATAATAAAAAATATTTAAAAACAACTTCTCTCCTTTTCTCAATTTTCTAAGCTCGATTTTCTGAGGACGCCGAATTTACGAAAAAAACTAAAATTATATCGAGAAATCATTCTTCGTGTCGACTTTGGACGATACCTCAGAAATTACGCAACTAAACTAGGCCCGATTTTCCTATTTTTTAGGTCAAAATTACCTTCCTTATACACGAGTTCTTTGGAAATTAAAGACAATAAAATGTGACAACACAACATTTGGCACAAATTCCTTGAAACTTTTTTCATTTTCAAGGTTTTTTATAGTACTTTAAAAAGTATATGACATACTTTTTTCGAAAAACGTCCAATTTTTCAGTTATTATAAAGAAATCAATCAATTCGGGATCAATCACATTTCCTATATTGGTTTTTGTTCAACATCTTTTTGATATATTACATCGTATGTTAACGATCGTATTTTACGTATTTTAGATCAAGCGAGAACTTGACCCCCTTTTTTCTTAGATTTATAGTTCTGATGGAATAATATTATAACCCAGTGACTTGACTATAATATGCACATCATGATTACACAACAACTAAACTATCATTATATTATCCACTAGGATTCGTTCGCTTTAAGACTTTAGAGTTTTAGTAGTGTCCATTGTCGCCAAACTGATACCAAATGAAGATATCTTTTATTCAGACTTACGACTTTAGGTATCGTAAATAAAGTGTATAGTTGCAGTATGCACTAGTAGAGAAAGCTAGGTTATAAATACATAACAAAAATAAATAATATGTGCGGCTATACTTTACTTATTCGTGTAGAGTTTGTAGAATGTAGTGCCTCTATATATTTTATACTATCCCGATAAAGTGAATAATAAATATTTTAAAATACAAGATGTACCATAGAAATCAAATAAAAGAAACAATTTTTTTTCAATTTTTAATTTAGTACCGGTTAGTAGTAGCGGTACTAAGACAATTTCGGTGAGGCTCCCCAGAAGCTATTTCGAAATTTCTTCTAAGATTTCTTTGGTCGATATCTCCTGACTGACAGTGGTGGCCTACCGATAATAAATCATCTAACTCGCGGAATAATACCTTGGCAGTTTCAAATACAAAAAACCATTCGAAATAGCCCGAGACCTTGGAAACTGTGGACTATTGTAAATTCGAGATAAATGACTAACGTTTCTCTATCATTTTTTACCGGGAGGCAGATTCGACTAAAGTCAAAAGTCACAATTATTATCGAAATGGAATACCCTGACTATCTACTCTGAATAAAGCAAATGCTAGTCTTTATATGCAATCGTTGGTTCATCTACTCGTAATCGAAGAACTTTTGAAAAATTTAACGGCTTCATATTCTTAATGGTTAAAAGTGCAAGTAGAAAAAATATTTATTAAAATCTGAACTATCTGATAGGTTTTCAACATTTTCCTGCTTATTAATTCGACTAAAAATAGAGATTTTGAGCTAGGATAATATTATGTTCGCACGTGTTTTCTTAAATAATTTTAACAAAAGAGTTCTTATTGTCATTTGATTTCTTAAGTTTCTTGAAAAAAAAATTTCTTAATGGATCATTATAAATACTACTTATTATTCTCAATTAAGTTATATAAAATTTGTTAATTTGTAAACGGTATTTTTTCCATGCAAATACAATTGATTCATTTTGATATCATAAAATTTTTATATTTACAATCGATTTGCTACAGAATGAAAAAAAAAAAATATATATTTCCTATTGTACAACAAACAAGCACGTGTCGATACATAAACTCGTGGTATAATTATTAAATTATAAAGCAATAAAAAAATAAAAAACCTTAACGATTAAAAAACAAACAAAAAAAGTGTGGAAATCACTGTTAGAAAATCAACTACATTCATACATAAATCAAAAAATTTTACATTAATAATTGTAATAAAATTTTTTGAATATTATAAATGACACTAAAATCAAACATTTCAAAATAACCAAATTGTAAATTGATTTATGAAATCAATAAAAAAAAAAAGAATTGAAAAATCAAAATTAGCATAATATGAAAAATTATTATGTACCTACTATAAAAATGTTATTAAAAAAATGAAAAAAAAGTATTAGGATACTTAAATAATAATAAAGGCTTAATAGTTTTAATAAATAATAAATACAAATTGATTTTTTATTAATAGCATCCCGCTAAGTAACTGTATGATGGATAACACTGAAAGTGTTTCTTATATTAAAGTCCATCCGTTTCTCAGGCATCAAAGACAGTAAGAACTTGCTTTGCTTGCAATATGATAGTTGCATGCCTAAGGCTTTATCCTTAAGACTGGTGGATACTTTCGACCTCACTTTTACCATCGCACAGCGGAGTATTTATACCAAATATGTTTCATTTTCTTCTTCAAATTTTTTTAATTTTTTTTTGCTTTTGAGCCACTTTTTTTCTTATCTATGCGTGCATTTGTTTTCACGTAAGGTGATTTTGGATTTATAGATTAGAAAGTTTCACTGGGAAACTACTTTCTCCCTTTTTGACTTAATTTTAAAAGAAAAGGCGGAAGTTCACGCAATATTTTTTTTCATAAACATATTAACGAATGCTTAAACTTTTCGTTGTTAGAAAAAATTTTGCTGGACAAAACGTGACATATAAACAAAAAGCTTTGAGTATTATAAATTTAATAAAAAAAATTTCCTTTTCTTGGCGGGAAATGTGAATCATAAATTATATTAATAGAAACATTAACATTAAATATTAATAATAAATAAAACCTTCGTCTTCAATATAAAAATATTTATTATGTAATTGAATGACACGGTAAATCGAGAGCGACAATAATAATAACATGCATCCATAAGAACAGGTATATTTCGGCTTACAAAACAAGCGGGGGACGAGGTTGAGTAACTCAAGTGACCTGTTTCTGATGGAGTGGTTATCATACTACACCAAAAATACAATTTTCATTTTCTGACTCCGGATTCGGTATAAATACTCCTCTGTGCGTCGGTCTCAGACTCACTTCGTATATGATATAGATACTAAACTTTACATACCCTAATATTATTCTTGCCTTATAGTAACTCCAAAATAATTGTGAACTCACCTGAAAAAGAAAAAAATAATTATATATAACGATACTATTAGAAACGAAAATTTTCTTTTTCCTTTTTTATTAAATCGAAATCAATGTTTATTTTCCAAATACTTTTTCAAAAAACAAAAGGCTCACTTGTTGATTTTCGCAGAAATAACAGTAAAATTAAATAAGTAGAATAGATAGAATGTATAAATTTTTTTCTGAAATATTTTCATTGACCTCATATATTAAATCACCTGTATAAAAAGTTATAACCGTCTAAAAAATACAAAGATTCATGTGGTAAAGTAGTTAAGTGAGTGATACCACACGCAATGAATAGGATTCTGTACGTAAATAATCATTTTTGATTAGATTATTATAAAATTTGTTAAATATTTATATAGTAGTACTAATGTACCGTTTACGTTTAAAATTACTAATATACAGAGAAGTCTGCAAAGACGAATAAATACGAAAACAAAACACGAGCGATTTTATTGAGCATTTTGAAAAACTCAAAAATACTTCATTAATGTACTTATTGGATAAATAATTAACATTCTAGAGGTGTGTTTATCGATGGGCATTGTATATTGGCAGACAACGGAATTTATTAGCAAAACTAAGAGAAATAGATGAAAACCATTTACATCAATTACAAAATTTTATATGATACAACTTTACTCTGAAACTTTTATTGAATATTTTCGAGAAAATTGAAAGATAACTATTTTTCATTTTTTTTCGGCATTTGCAGAGATATTAACAAAAATAACGGGGTGGATCCTTTTAGGAAACGGAGAGTTTGATGTGGGACATTATGTTCTGAGATCAGATTGGGTCTAGTTTTTCAGCATTTCTTAATAGCCAGTTTAGATCCTTAACGGTAAGAGAATAACACTTTAAATTAGAAAGTTAAGCTTCATAAACAAAAACATTTCTTATATAAACAATTTTTTGGAAAATCGTCAGCTTTCGGAGGAAATGCGACTTAAAAATATGTCATTATTGATTGCATTTAAATGAAAAAAAAACTAACTTCAGAAAAATGAGGTCGAGTTCGTAAATGAGCAACATAGGCCAATTGGGTCTTAGGTCCGCAGGGGCTATAATGAAAGCTGTTAGAGATAGAGCAAAAATTTACACGTAAAAAATGTTCCTTATCAAAAAATAAACAACTTTTGTTTGAAACATTTTTTCATAAACATCACGGTTTATCCATGAGGTCGCAAATTGTGTAGTATGTATTATATGGGAATATCAGTTATATGTGTGTAACATGTATGCATGTGTAATGTGATAGAGTAATCAACACTGTCTGTACATGGTATACATGGTATTTCAACAATTAACTCAGTCAATTGTTTGTTTTCACTTGTTTTTTAACTATTTATGCACCTATTATTCCATCAACGGATTCCTAACCAATTTTTATATATTTTTAATGATATAAATATATCATTTTTCTTTATACAATATAGATAGATATACATACAATAATAATAATATTAAACATTTTTTTCTTCACTCTCTAACATCTATTTAAATTTCAAATATTTATTTATTTTAATATAAATTATATATAATTACCTACCATACATATTATAAATATATAGTATTTGATTATAACTGTCTGATAATAACACATTCATAGCGTTTTTTAACGACTGATTTTATATATGTTTTTCTATCTAATAAAATGTAGTTAAAATATTATTACCAATATAATAAATATATTGTGTTGTGTATTTATTTAATATATGTGATTGATCATATAAAAATATTAATAAAAAAATATCATTATTTTTGTTGATGAAATTTTATTTTTTATAGGATTAATTTTATGGATTGGTTATCAAATAAAATTTTTGACAGGTGTTTATATTTATCTAGGAGCATGAAAGAGTAATAAAACTGTCTAATAATCAAAAATATCTTTAAACTGCAGACATAGGTACGTAGTAAATTCACTCTATCCGTTTCAAATATTGAGGTTTTCATCTAAGATTTCAAATATTAAGATTTCCCACACTTCTATAGCTTTTAAACACGTAGTAAGGAGTGCATTATGATTCGATACAAAAAAAATTCAAAGAAATGTGGGATGGGTTTAGACGGCCTGAGGGGATGGGCAAGCGGGTGGGCTTAACGGTCTTAGAGGAGAGGCTAAGCATAGTATAGGTATAAATGAATTGGAGTTTCCACAGGACAACGTCTATCGGATCCGCTAGTAAATTAATAAAATTGTTCATTAACATTGTTTCCATGGTGTTAAAAACATATCTTGACTAAAAGTTCTTTTATTTGAAACCAAATAAATTCGACAAAGTTGATATTTACTTAGCCGGAACTGCAAAATTTTTTAAACATAAAACCGTTTGTAGGGCGTCGATAATCGTGCAAATACGGTGCCTTGCTATTAATTTAAAAGCACAGGTTCACACTTGTATCTATATTAGAACAAAATTTTTAATTAGGTTGACCTCTACAATCCGTAACTTCTTAACCACTTTGTATTGTAAAACAAATTCATGCTTACTTTTCAACCTCTTGTAGTCGTATCGAATTGAAATATTGAAAACGTATGCAATTCTGACAATAACGAATGTTTGATTAAACTTAAAACCCATTTGACGGATTGCGATGCAAATTTTTTTAAATGTTGTTTATTCACTTTTCAAACCGATAGACACGGGTAACATTAAGAATTTTAGCGAGTTTCGAGCGTACGCATAGAGTTCAAATAGAATTTGCAAACCAATTCATGTTAATCAAAGAAGGCAATGTACTTGCTATAAAAATACTCGTAAAAATAAAAATAACCATAAAGATCGGCCAAGAAAGAAAAGTTTATAGCACTCCATTCCAATTTCAAAAGGTTATAGGTGTCAATAAATTTAACAAAATCCAATCAGCAAAACAATATTAAATTGTTAATTTGTCTATTAATAACAATCAATTTAGCATTTACACAGCTTTTTATGTTTTAGGCACAAAAAAATGTAATAAACTGAAAGAATACCTTCTTTCATCAGCCTGTGGCATTTATAGATCAGATAACGACATACAAATTTCAACTAAAATTTATGCAAATTATTAGTTTTAAAATCATAAATTAAATTAAAAAATCTATTTATAGCATATTATTAATAACATATTTGTGTGATTAATAAATAATAATGATAATAATAATTTGAAAAGTATTATAATTTGCATTAGTGAAGCATATAATGATAGACTAATTAAAATATTTATAAAGATATTATCAATCAAAAACTATCTATATTATATTATTAAATATTGTATATTTAATTCACAATATTATAATAATTATTGACAATTTAATTAAGGAAATTATTTTATTAAAATATTTTTTTAACTTTATAATTAGTATTAATAAAAAAATATATATAAAAATTATCTTTATATGTATTTTATTAAACATTATGAGTAAAGTAAAGCAAGACTGTATTTTATATAAATCGAATGGATTTAAAAAACAATAGCCGTAGGCGGTCTAGTTTTTACACTATTAATAGTTTATCTACCGTATGTTAATCATCGAGGGATATAATTCTCAGCAAATCTAATGACTTTTTAAAATGTAGGTATATCCATATATATAAGAATTCAAGCTGACTGACCGTTCAACGTACAGCTTCAACCACACTGGGTCTGGAAGCCTGAAATTTTGTACACACGTTCCATGAATGACGTAAGTGAGCACTAAGAAACATTTTGAAAATTAATCCCCTAAGAGATTAAAAAGGGGATGTGAATTTCGTATATGGGAAATCCATGTTAATAATTTTATAGACAAATACCACGGTATATCAACGTATGTTATTACTTACGCTTTATCAAGGTTTTTTTAATATACAATATCCCTTTTGAAAAAATCAAGAAAAACGCAAAAAAAATTTTATTTTGGAATTTCATGAAACTCGGTGGATGGGGTCATTTTGATCCAAAAAGTATAAAAATCAGGTTAATTTAATGATTCGACCTATAAAAAGTTACAATGTCAGCAAGTATCATGGACAAAACTTCATTTTTAAAACAGTAGGCCACCGAATCCATAAAACTACTAGCGGTCCCGACAGACGTTGTCCTGCCCCGTAAAAACGTAACTCCAATTCATTAATACCTATACTACGTTTCGCCTGTCCGCTAAACCCATCCCGCTAAACCCCAATTTAACTCCTATTTATTGGAGTGGCCTGACCTTCGACCTTTGGCCTGGAAATCTTTGATAGTAGAGCTCGCTGCGCTCGCATATGGCTCTAATAAATGCCTATTGACAATACCTGAATACTATTAAAAACACATAGCAAGTTGTAAAATAATGTGATATGATTTATATGCGCTCCCACCATTTAATGAAATTTCATTTTTTTGGTACGGAGCCCTCAAAAACAGTTGTACTGGACCAAATTGTGAATCTAAACCATTCTCGAATCCCCTTGAACTCACACAAAAAATTTCATCAAAATCGGTCCAGCCGTCTAGGAGGAGTTCAATTACATACACACGCACACAAGAAATATATATATTAAGATGAACAAAAGGGAGGATAAGTAAAGGCTTTTTTTTCAACAAATATCTCGACCTCCCGATCGAGAATGGAAGTATTTTAAGCAAAAATTTCTAATTAATTATAAACAAACATATTATAACTTCAATTTCTAAGATTATCACACTGTAGAAAAATTAAAACAACAAAAAAAGATATTTTGTCTCAATTAATTATAATTTACTTTTGTCATTCTTGTTTATTATTCTTACCATTCGTTATAATAATAATAATAATTAATATTATTATTGTTAATAATTGCTTTTAAAGTAAATCTATGTTTAATTGATGTGTGTAACAGTTATTAAGATGATATTACAACTTTCAACTTACCAAGTTACTATCTATGTATGAATTAACTTAAACATTGCATTAATTTTATTTTACAATGTTGATTCATAAAACATCTTTTAAAATGTGTCATTTACGTGTAATAACCTCAAGGCATATTAAAATATTATTAATTTTAAGTATATTTATTAAAGTAGTTCGATCTTTCTTGTCTTTTTACGAAAGAACTTGATATTTATATCAGCGTTGGTTAAACAACTTTTGCCCAATAAAGCTGTTCCAAAATGGTTTCTCCCTGTAGTGATTAATACTAGTTTTGACCAGAAGCGTCAGTCAAAACCACTTTTGACCGCAAATTTACAGTCTCTTAACCAAATGAGTTTCGTGCACATACAAAACTATTATAAATAATTAAAAAAAAGCAACAACACACGGTATTTTTAAGCAATCGCCCATCCTAGAACTAAGTGTATTCAATGTTGCTTAACTACAGTGATCGGAAGAGGGCCATTGTTTTCAATGTAGTATAATAATAATAATAATTTTTACTATTATTAATAATTATTATAAATGTATGGAGCGCTCGGTATCGATGAAGAGAGTTCCACGATTTTGCTTGCACACAAAAAGTGCTCAACGTGCCAAAAGAAGTATTCACTTCAAATATTTTTTCGAAGAATTTATTCAATAAAATTTATATTTATTAACAGAAATATTTTATTTACTTGTTGTCATTAAATGAAGTATTACATGATATTCTAAAAATATTATACACCTTACAGTTAAAATTGGTGACCTGATTAATATGATATTTGATCTACTCATTCATGCTCTTATGCAACTTTAAATAGAAAAATAAATAAATATTTGTTAAAAAAAATAATGTATAAATTAAAAGTATGTAGGAGTACAACGAAACACTAATTAAAAAAAATTCTTTTTAATAAAACTCACGACGATTCATCATATGTATTGTTTTATATTAGGTACCGTTCATAAAATCCCTCCTAGTGTCGCATGTAGAATGAATAACAACTATAGGATGGTCCATATTTTGGTTAGGTTATATTTTAGTTTATTTATTCAATCAGAGCTTGTCTCTCAAGTGATAGTAAGTCAGTGTCATATTTTTTGTTAACGAAATGGGCCGATATAAACTCTATTAATGTTGAAAATAAAAATATTGAAAACCATCAAAACTTTATTTATCAAGATCCCTATTGAAAACCTTATAATGCAAATTTGTAATTTGTCAGGTGGACTAATACTACATATCCAACCAAAAACATTATTTGAATGAAATGCCCTAAACTGGAAAGTTTAGCCTTGAAAATATAATACTAATCATTTGAAAATAATTAATATTTTTGACGAAGATATGTTTTGTTTATAATAGAGGTCATTTCGAGAACAGGAGTTCATACAATAAAGCTATCTGTATAAGATCTACCATATCGACAATTAATCGATGTAGCTAGGTTAAAAATTACGGCTGTATGAAGGATACACCAACCAGGGATATTTTAAATTTAATACATATACATGAAAAACAAACTGAAATGTGGACCACCCTATACATTATGCTCCGAGTAATAATTATGCATTTTACTTCGTTCCACTAGTGCATGTTGTATTATTTATTTCACTCGCATTGCTAATCATCTTAATTTTTTTTTTAATTCACTAATTATGAATTATTTTAATAGATGTTAAAATGCGAGCGGAAACTGTTTTATAATTATTAATCATAATGTTTAACTAAGAAAATTAGTTTTGTCACTTTTAAATTAGTAGAGTCCGAAGTAGAGTTATAGTTAAAAAAATGAAAAGAGTGATTAATACTTCAGAAATAAAACATGGAGTATTTGGAAACGACTGTTAATCAAAAACAATTATTATAAAAAATGTGATTTATAAACCTCATATTTCATAAATTTCAATTTATGAAAAACAGATTTACGAAAAAAACGTCGTCAACAAGACTATAAGAGCTACCAGAAGGGACATCGATTCTGCATGTAACTGAAATTCCCACAGTTCCCACCAATTTTGGGATGAATTAAATTCTTATGATGTAGTCAGTTAAGAATGTTGCTTCGCTACAATATTGTCAAAATGTTTTTGATTAATTATATGGACAGTAAAAGTACATATAAGCAAGCTTATAGTGAAATGAGATATAATTTTTATCCAATACTGCGTACCGCTAGAGGATTCATTTACACAATAGTAAGTATATGATTAGCTGTTTTAAATATTTCTACTATAGTTGTTTCTGTTACAACAAGAATACTTTACTATAGTTATTTTATCCACACAATTCTTACAGTATCCAATCCACTAACAATTAGTGGAAGGGATTTAGTCTTATTTTAAACATATAATTCTAGTAGAGATAAGTTTTTCATAAAGATGGTGATATCGTAAATATCTCATAAACGGTGAGGTTTCGTCTTGGTGTAGTTATTTACTTATTTTCCAACTACCTTAATAATCAGAAACATATAACGATTGAACATACGTCCGAAAAACCCTTTGACCACATTGAAAAGTACAAATTTTATATTTCGATTTAAAAAAGTACTGTTTATATTTTAAAATTTACAGTTGGTTTTTTTTTTTTAAATAAATTTACAAAATTAATATTTTACCTATATTTGAATGCAATAAAATATTAATAAAATTTTAATATATATTTAAGGTAGATTTTCACAACAAACAAAATTTGTTGATTTACATAAAAGCTATGTGTAACAGATGTTACAAAATATATATTGGTTTCCAATTTCAATAACTTTCAAAAAGTTATATCGTATTGAAAAGGTACGTATATCTAAACGTACGAATAATATTGTTGGATATTTTAAAAACAAGGATAAAGTATAATGATATATCCGTAAATTTTTTAAAATATTATATTGTTGAAAATAAAATTTATTCCATTGGTCTTTTATAAAGCTAAAACTGTGGAAACAAGAAATTGTGTATTTTTCATCTTCGGTATACACAATATTTATAGACTAGGTTATTTTATTTCCAAATGCGTTGCATCATAGCGGATGTGATAAAATTTCGATAAACGAAAATTCACTTGCATTATTCTGGATAAAAATTAACCTATGTCATTTTCTGACCACTAAACTACCGCTACCTATGCAAAAAATCGATGCTTTGCCTATGTGCTATTTCAGACTATAATCCACCCATGTGCCAAATTTAATCCAGGTCCGTTCAGCCGTGATTGAGTAACAAACATCCATCTATCAATCCTAACTTTCATGATTATAATATACTAGCATGATACCCGCCCGCTTCACTGGGCTTAAAAGTAAAAACCACCTCCATTTAATAGCACTCGCAGGGTGCCATCCACCTCCCTTGATCTACTTCCATAACACTAGCAGGGATTGTTTTACAGAGCTAAAATATATGCACAGTATATCAGAAAAGTCATAAATAAAATTTGGAAGTTATTTTCATCTGAGAAGTTGATAGTGTTGAACTCTCGTGATCAGTGCAGTGCGTCTTCATTATTAGCTTTATTTCAAATATATTATGGTGGTCATTTAGGTTATTTTGATAAGACATGCCAGTTTGTTCTAGACTTTTGAAACTTATGAAAATTTTCGTTAACTTTCGAGAGTGTCTTTCATAGGAGATAATTGAAATAGTTAATTATAGTACGCCAGTGTCAAAATAAGTGATCTATATTATTCTACAAAAACAATTTAGTACGTATTAATTATTAGATAGTATTAAGTTGTTATTTAAGCATTATAATGAATAAAATATTAAAAATATTTTTAATATAAAAAATTATAACTTATGTTAAATAATAAATTTACATAAATGTGTGTCCAATCAGTGCACCAGTCAATCGTTCTATAGTTTATTAAAACAACTAAATTAAATAATATATAATTTATACTAAAATTAATATTGAACACAAAATACCTATAATTACAAATAGTTATTTACATATAATAAATATAAAATAAGCAAAAAAAAAAAAAATTTACATATACAATTTATTATTTCAATCTATTAGCATGATTAGGTATTATATTTTCTAGAAACTATAACTAGAATATTTATTTCGGGTCACAGAACTATTAGCGTAAGTATTGAGAAGTTTTAGTTTTTTTTTTATCAATATGATGTAACTTCATTCATATAATCAGTAAATATATAACATATAAATGTTAAATGAATACTTTATCTTGCAATTTTTTTTATCGGCTCTTCCACCATTTTATTTAGACAAGTGGTGTCTGCTTTATTTTTATCTATTATTTATATACATTTTTATTTAGTCCCAAATAATTATAGATGTATTTTATTAGATTTTTATTGCGGAATCGTAAGCAAGTAAGACGTTCATAGATTTCTTAGTCTGCCAAAAATTATTCAGAAAAACGCTTGTATACATAAATAAATAACTAAATGCAAGCGCTCTTTATACACTTGTTTTTTTGTTTATTCTAATAAACAAACGCAAAAATATACAAATTAAAATAACCCACACTTATAGCGCGCTCGACACCCTAAAAATCGAAATTGCAAACACTACATATGCAGTTTTTCGGATGTCGAAAAACGGTCATTTGTATACAATTTATTCAACTATATTCTTTTTGGAAGAAGATTAAGTAAAAATTGTCCTGAAAACGAACGTACGTAACGCCGTTTTTTACGAGAATTTGCGTTGTAGGAAGAAAGTTGGTAGGATATTTAAATACTTGTTAGCAAATTGAATATGCTAGTTGCTCAGTAATACTAATACAGATATACATTTTTATACTTTTCCCGACGCTTCCACCATATCCAATATACACGGTGTGCAATTTTAATCTATACACCTAAATATTTCGATTTGTAGTTAACCAATCAAACAATTACTTCAACAAAAGTTGCCAAGTTTGATAGGGAACATCATGTTCTGACATAAGATTGGACCTAGTTCTTCAGGTTTATTTAAAAACCAATTTAGATACTAAACGGTAAAAGATAGAATAACACTTTACATTAGCAAGTTGATCCTCATTAAAAAAAACTAACATAAAAATAAGTCATCATATGATCGATGGAATTTTCATCAAACATAAAATACAAACCCGCGATTAAAGCTCTAACATTTCAATGATTTTATCGAAGATTAAAATACTTTTACAATTTAAAACTTAAAACATATACCTATAAGTTTTAGTTAGTTCAGCCCCTTTAATCTCGAATTCGTAAGTTAAATTGATTAAATTGTACATCAAACAACTGCCTACCCTTTGTTTACTCATCAATTAATTAAATCAACCCTTGTTTATGTATTAAACATAAATTATTAAATTGTAATAATTAAACTAATTTAATAACACATATTAACAAAATACACAAATCTTAAATCTAATGAATGAAACAACCTTTTGAACATAAAACTCTCAGCTGATTTTATAACAAAATCAATAAATTGAACAACTGAACTGGTCACATGTTATATACATGACCCTTAAAACAAACGAACGTCGGACGACATTGTATATTTGAAAAGCGTGCATGCGTTCACTACAATAGGAGCAATAATATTACAACACTGTTTTTATTATATTTACAAAATAAACAAAGCTTTTTTGTGAGCTTTTTTAGTACAATAAATAAACAGACAAGTATAAAGGAACCGTTATTCAAAGCTTTTGATATTTAATCTACAGGTAAATTATCAATTGTTGTAAGTTTATTTCAATAAATGGATAATTTGTACACCGCTTGTATTTGAATTTTTATTTAAAAGTAAAAATATTATTTCATTTGACTTTGACCCTTTATTGTGAAAAGGATACCTTTTAAGATACTCAGTTAAATATGTGAATTTTTGTTATAGGTTTTGAGAAAACTAGAAAAGCATAAACTAGGAAAGCAACAGTCTTCGTTCGAACAGGAAACTTTTACCGAACTTAAAGTTGAAACTCAACCAACTAAGTATTGTGTTAAATGATCTTAATGCAGTTACGTTAAGCGGCGTTTTTCGTTATGATTAAAATGACAGTTGACTTTCAAATACATTACCTGTTGGTTTTCTATATTTACTCAGCTTCAACATCCATGATTAAAGAAAGAAAAAAAAACTTAAAACAAAAAAACTCAAAACACTTAAAAATAAGCGCGCACAAATATTCGAATCGCGATTCTAACTAAAAAAACTTATGTATACAGAAAAAGTAAACAAATTTTCTCATTCAAGAACATTTTTCACCACGAGAAAATTTTTTTAGCTTAAAAATACCACACTTGAAAAAATAAATAATGAAAAATCTCGAAGAAAGATAATACAATGAAAATGTACTCGACAACTCTAAAGAATCTTTCTTTCTATGTGAAGTGTAACTAAACTAAACACCACGTTGTATTTAATACACCTGCAAGACTTGCACTAGGTCTATACGAGCAGATGGATAGACAATAACTGAAGTATAAAGAAACAGCCTTTACTATTACTCGGTGTGTACATCACCGACGAACTCTGACAATGTTGATGTAAACTATTTAGAGAGTTAGCTGTACATGTATATGTGTAGTCCATTGCTAGAGCAGCTCTGGTAGAGTATACGTTTATGTGTATATGTATACCTATGTTATACAGAACGAGTCAAGAAAATTTATACTTAGGCATTTCGTCGACTGATACAATTTGACTTCAATCCGACTAAAAAGAGTCGAATA
Organism: Chrysoperla carnea; assembly: GCF_905475395.1. NCBI lineage: Eukaryota > Metazoa > Arthropoda > Insecta > Neuroptera > Chrysopidae > Chrysoperla > Chrysoperla carnea. The sequence continues at coordinate 43,283,265 of NC_058340.1, read as the reverse complement.
AGCGTTACACATTAAAATCGGACATTTTATTGCACTGAACTTTGCGACTGTAACGCAACCTTTGCTGAACTAGAACCAATATAAAATTAATTACAAAAAACAATATAATATTTTCAAACAAATTGGAAAGGTGTTAACTTTATTCTTTGATTAATTTAACGATGTAATTAGTAGATAGAAATCAATTCAAAAAGTACTCACCTTTCTTGTGGCGGGCGGTATTATCTATATTTTTTTCAAAATTTTATCGTTTAAAAGTTTTGCAAGTTATCAGATGTTAAAGATAACCGAGACAATTTCAAGTAAGTACAAAAGTATAAGGAAATTTTTTTGTTATGTCATAATGTACGCTCATATTGGGTTGACTACTAAATCAAAAGTATGTCTTTTTTAAACTAATTTTACAATTAATTCATACCCTGAAAACTAAAAGTAGCTAAAAAATTGAATTCTTCAAATCAAACGAATTTTAGAAGTATTTGACTTCTAAAATAAATATCTTCAATTTTCAGAAAATCTTTTATATCTTGTAAATAAAAAAAGTTAGCGCTACATTAATGTAACAAGGTACGAAAGGAATATAGTTCCTACTATACCCGTTTGCCGAATCTCAAGAAGAATGTCACACCACGAATTATTTTCCATTTTATGACTATTAACTTCATTTACTAGCAGGTTCTACATTTTTTTACACATTGTACGTATGGGTGAACTCCATAATCATCCTTCTGACATGGGTGTATAAGAGTAGTACTCTACTTGGAACACAATTTATATACATGTGTGTGTACTGTGTATTGTACATGTGTTATACGTTGGAGGAGTATTCTATATAGTATAGTAAACTCCATATATGAATATAACGTTAGTCGCAGAAACGAAGCAATGAAGTTCGAAAAATTTGAACAGTAAGTCGGATTTAAATGCGCTTTTCGGCCGGCATTTGATTCGGAAGAGCAGCAGAAAATTTTATGACTTAAATTGATTTATTAAAATTTTAAACAAAAAAATTGCATAAGTAATATGCATTTTATAATTGCATTTTAAATTAACCGTAAATATACTCAATTCACAACTCGGTTCATTGTAATGAAAATGATTCCAAACTTGTAACTCGGGGGTTTTCGGACTTGCTGAACCTGAATATTGCATCGGTATCCGAGATACCTGTTTCCCAGGGTAAACGGTATCCTTATCGTCTCCTGGAGTTATCGGGAAATTCGTTATATAATCGGTTCAAACTGTTACTGGGAGGTTTTTAAAGTCACTGAGTCCGGATATATGACGTCACGATATTCATGTGCGACCCAAGCAGCGAGTTTGGACCGATTATATAACAAATTTCCCGAAAACTCCAAGAGACTACTGGGATACCGTTTACCTTGGAAACCAGGTACCTCTGAGACCAATTCGTGTTCAGCGACCCCAAAAACCCTCGAGTAAGAAGTTTGGAATCATTTTCATAATTATTAACCGAATTGTGAATTTAGTATATTTACGGTTAATTAAAATGCAATTAAAAAATGCAAATTGCATATTTTTAATTTCTTAAAAATCAATTTAGGTGATAAAATTTGCTGACCCTCTTACGATTTGAATGCAGAAAACCACATTCATATCCGACTTACTGTAAAAAATTTTCGAACTTCGTTTCTGCGACTACGTAGTGAGTATGTCGTTTTGGCTTTAGGACGATGTCGGTTTTATAAGTATATGTGTATATGTATATCATATTTAGGATATATGTATTGGTCGTTTGCTGACTTGCCTTGGTTGCTGGAGTTTACGATCACGACATTATAATAATAATAATGTTTCAAGACGACGATGGACGATGTTCATTTGTTCAGGTACGTATTTTATTTCCCTCTTCATACACATTGGGTCAAATTGCGCATAGCAACCTTGTCAGCAGCTTTAGTACTAATAGATCCGGCAAAAACTGTCACTGAGCATGATTAATTTTTGTATGGTAAATTTCTGCAGACTCCCGTTTAAAACATGCTCCTGAAGACAAAAGTGCAGGTGGATAGTTCGGTAGTATACGGTTAAAACTAATTAAGTAATATTGACCGAATCATATAATTGGAGTCAAAATTAACAAAAAATATTCTAAGAAATTTTTCTCTAAACCTTTCAATTTTCGAGTAAAAATTCATAAAATTTGAAAAAACGCTATTTTTACGATTTTCATTCTTCAAATAGTCTATGAAAAACTCAAATTTTTAATATATATAAAATTTTGATTTGTAGTGTAAAGCTTACTCAACATCATTCCGCAAAAATTTTTGGCCTAGTTGCATTTTTTTTTAAGTGCTGGATTGTTAATTGTTAAGAGAGCGCACGAAAAATCACCCAACCATAGTGATTTTCTGTTCTACACATGCTAGATAGATGGGATTTTCACAATTAACAGAAAAGTTCGAAAAATTGCATTTTCCATAACTGGACTTTTTCTCTATCTTATAATTTCCTGACTTGGTTATGCAGAATTAAATATAGCATCACAAGTTATAGGCATTAAAAAATTGATGGCTGTTCTTATTGTCAAAAAAATTATAAGATACTGTTTCGATAAGAGGAAACAAATGAAGAAATTAACTTTCTACAACCATGAAAGTAAGGAAAAATAATTAATTTTTAAACTTGGAAAACTTCCAATAAAACCATAAATTGGCCATGAAACGAATTGAACTTTCCCGCATATCTAATTTGATCAATACGTACCTGTTGGTTTATTACTTAAAGGAGTAGTACCTTACATATACACATATATCAGTGCCTGAAGTCTACGTAGTAAGCTAATGCAGGCACTAGTATACACATACACAATGTCACAAATACATATACATTTATGTCTGTTAGTCTATTCATCGACTTGTCCATCCGTCGTTGTGTTTTCTAGAGGACAAGAAGAATACAAGAAGACAAAAAATATTAAATTATGATTGGGTTATTACATTTGTTGTGAATACACCTATTATTTTTCAAAGAGTATTTTTCGATTAAAATGAAACGACTATTCATTTTACGTTCTAATCAAAACCTATAAATTTCTACAATCTACAAAGTATTTTTCCAGTAATTGGAAAAGTTGGAAATTTTAAGCGAAGTTTATTAGCAAAACACTAAAGTTATTGACTATAGGCGAAATTGAATCAATTTTATTCCTTATTTCATTACTGAAGTATTGGCTAGTTTTAAAAATGATGATTTTGTAGGATAAACTCTTCATAAGCGGGGAGCCCGTGCCAGAAATATTTTTCAATTTCATGGAAATTAATTTGTAAGAGACCATTTTATTGTAGATTTTATATATTTTCAGGAAAATTGGTGTGAAAACCCCAATTTGACCAAAATATACATTTCTGCCAAAATAAACCCTGGCACATCTAGTCCATATTGTACCTTTCGTTAAATAGTATTGATTCATATACGAAATTTCGAAAACCGAGTTAATTTTGCTATAAAATTTTTTGCAACTAATAGATTGTAAAATAAAGAAAGATTGAAGTGCCCCATTTTGTTAAACAACGGAGAGGCTGAAAAAGTATCTCAATGGTGACTGGAATGAGGGGAAATTTTACAAACAAAGATATTAATGTCCTTACAAAATCATGTCCTTATTTCCACTCTTTTGTGATTTACAATTCTTATGCCTATCATTTTCTGATGTTAGATTCTGTCCAGGAGTTCATTTAATGAACATGATTTATTTATTCGCAAATTTTTCTTCACTTTAGCACTGTCAACATCTTACGATCTGTCGAAGAATTTCTCAATTTTAACAAAAAATGCAGCAAGATTTTGCTTTTGCATGCCCATTTAGCTATTTATTACTTTTTGATTCGTTTTTTGAACATAATATAAAATCATTTTTGACTTTTAATGAAAATCGGCAATATTTTTATAAATATTTTTGTGGATGGTTAACGGCGCTTGACTGATTAATAATTTTAAAAATAAAGATACAAATTTCTAAATGATAATTAACTATGATCCAAGATTATTTGAGCCATAACAATCAATCTGCTTCAAAAAGTTCATTTTATTTGAAATAAATGATAGACTAAAATTTTGATATTGTTGAATTCATCATAACATAAACATATAGGTATCTTACAATAATAATAAACATATAAGTAAACTAACTTACTATCTCATAGGTATTATTAATTCTTCCTGATTTAATAACAATAATAATATTATGATTATTATATGTTGTGTGATATTATGTTGATATTATTACATTATATGTATGTACAAGTGTATAATAATAATATACAGGTAGACGTAATACAGTAATAGACACAAAAAATGTACTACAACAGACCAACAGATTCAATATTCCTTTAGGGGTCATTCATAAATTACAAGGCCCGTTCAAGAGTGGAGAGGTTAGTTCAAAAACTAATCTAATGCGTGAGGGATGATGTGGCAATAGAATCAAGCTACATAATTTTCTTGACATATTTTCTTTTTGGCAAAATGGAAAATATTTGGATAATTTCAAACATTGGTTACTTTTACACTTTAAGGACGTATGAGCATGACAACAATGTTTGATTTAAATTTTTATTTAATTTATGCATGTGTGGCTTGTAATCATATAGTGTACGGCTTCTATGGCCTTTCGTTCAGACCGTTAAACACATAATTTTTTTTTTTAATTTTGTGAAAAGAATACAAAATGTCTTCTTGGCTGCTTAAGGCTATGGTAAGATACATGGAGGCAAGAAGACAAAGAGGCTGGAATTAAGATACGTAGTTTATGGAAACTCTAGTACCCATATCTACAGAATTCGTTAAGAACTTGAAACTGCAAGTGAAACAATACAGGCAATCTTATCCTATTGTGTATTGCATTAATATTTGATCTGAAGAAGGAGAAACGTTAGATTCAAAAGCTTTAATATTAGGTGTGTATGTCTCATGTCAAAAGCGTGTGTGTGCGTTCGGTGCTTCAAATACAGATTGGTTGCAACAAGTTCATCTTCAAATAAAATGTAGATAAACTAGATCTACTAACAAAATAGAGTATAATGCAAAATACTATATTTTTAACATTTCTAGAAAAAGACTTGCACACTATTGGCTTAGACAAGTGCACCTAGTCAACACTGATTGGAAAATTAAAATTAATAGATGTTAGTTAATTAATACAAGGTGATTCAACATATTCTTAAAACTTGGTATTAAAAATACCAGAAAATTGTAATTAGACATATAAGTTTAAAATCAAAATGAATTGCGTAACAATCAAAATCCCTATTTTTAGATATTTCAACGTAAAAAAAATCACAAAAAGGGAGATGCACTGAAGGTTACGATATTCCAAATATTTCAACAATGTACGACTAACAGTTTCTTGAAATAGCTTTAAGGATTCTCAGAATGTATAATTCCGTACTTTGGACAAGGAAATAAAAATTGATCTTGCCATCAGCATGATTTGAAATGGATTTGATAATTTAAAATAAGAACAAGATAGTTTCTTCTATATTTCTATTTTTTATTAAGCTTGGCTCTAAGCATTATAAAGTTTAAATTTTTACAAATAATTTTTTTTATTTGCTTTTTAACAAACTTTGAAACGACGTCACAGTTGACAGGCACTGTACAAACTCTCATTGTATCAACTCTTTTTTTAATGTAAAAGAAGTAAGGTAATAAAAACCACAATACATCCATTATATTATACCAATAATAATATTTAATTTTTAATATTAATAGTTTATAATTTTATATCATTTTACTTATACATTATGTATATGTGAAGAGTACTCGTGTACGTATACTGTGCTGCAATAGACAAACGTAGCGCAGGCTGAGGTAAGAGAGCGTCGACGGTTAATATACAGTCATATTTTTATAGATTATTTATTCTTTTTTGTGGTTGCGTAATTTATTTGTTGATTTGCAACTCAACGTTATTAACTTTTTTTTAGGTCATTGTCATCCTGTGTCATCATAGATGTATACGGAATCATAACTGGAAAAGTAGATAAGTAAAATCTGTGAACACAGTATTTGATGGTATAGAAACTTCTCTTTTTTCCACCACGAATAAAAAGCTTCTACTCTGCGCCAAATCTCAAGACTAGGTAAACTTAAGAACAGCCATTCTCAATTTTTGCTTTTTTGGAGTACTTTCACTTTAATTTTGTTAGCCTATTTTATATCAGATCTTGCGATTTGATATAAGAAATGCAATACTTTGAACTGCTTTTACCCTGCAGTTGTGTAGTTTGCGATCAGTATATTTTACTGGATATAGCCCAAATTCCAGTTTTTGAGCCCGTTTTTCGTTTCAAAGCGTGTTGATTCAAAAAATAACATGTTTTCGACTTTTTTTTCTTCCTGAAAAATATTCTTTTAAGCAAGTTTTTGGAATTCTCGATTTAGATGTCTGACCTTAAATTGTTCATAAACAAGTTGATTTTGTAGTTTGTATATTCCGAATTTATTTCCCAAAATTTGGTCTCAAATTTTTTAGGTAAGACAAGGAAAAACTTTTCGAAGGTAAAAAGATACAAATGCTTTTGTAGTAGATTTTGCAGTTTCAGCGCAATAGCAAACTAATGGTATAATACAAATAGGTTAAGGCTTTCTTCAACTAACAGCAACAAATTTACATCAAAAAAGAAAATAAATAATTAAAAGTAAAAAAATTAAAATAAAATCCAAAATTATACACCATCGATTAATCAAAAATACCTAACAGTGATGATGGATAACAATGACATCATACCAATATTAAAATAAACAATAATTTTATTAAAATATGAGTCCAGAATTAGTAGAACTACATCATGTATTAATTATTATTAGTAATAATCTAAAAGTAAAATAAAATACTAGTCATAGTCTCTCATGTAAGAATGTGTTAGGACTCCGTATGCACACTGTTAAAATAGAGCCTTTTATTGCAACGAAAATGTTTCAAACTTTATTATGAATAACATGCTTTCGTCTTAAATTCTTACAAATAAATATATACCATCATTAAACATAATTTTTTGAAAATATCGCATATTTAAACAAACTAAATTTAGATACTCAAAAGCAATTTTTTAGACGTGCAGCTTCCTTGATTTATTCACGGGCAGGTCATAGATATATTTTCGTAGTATCTGTTTGTAAATAAAGGACCCCGTAATATTAGATAGGGAAATGGCTTTCTGTGAAACTTTTTCTAACCTACCCTCTTTATAAATAATAATAGGGTTTTACCTCCGTTTCTATGGCATGTACGCCTATAACAGAGGCCACCTACATCATTATTTGTTAATCTTTATTTATTTAATTACAAACATATTTACAATTACATTTTTGATGTGGGTGGAGTCGGTTACTTCGTTCTTATCCAAGCGACGACAATGTGATCAATTCTACCGCCCTCATTAATCATAATTGTTCACACTGCCGCTGCTTGGATTCGAACCCACAACCTAAGTCTAAATGGTTTAGCCCGTAGCTCGAAAACTACTTGTTAAAAAGTATTGTGGCCCAGAGAATTTTTGATCAGAACAATCTGAAGAACATTTTGGGGATGGCTTGAAAAAGTTTCACAGAAAGCCATGTTCCTAATCATATACTAGAACTGTAATATATTCGTAGCTTCATGTTCATTTTTTCATTTTTCAACTAAGTTGATTTTCTTTTCTACTATAACCGATATCGAACCTTTATAACGGCAAAAAATTTTCAACTTTTTTATTAACTGAAATTATTGTGAACACAACACGATATAATATAAAAATGGTGGAGGGATCGCGAAATTTTTGAAACCGCAATATTTAGATTTATTGTCTACAGGATTAAGTGTAAGTTACTTTTAACTTTAGTAGTTAGCCATTATTCACGCTTTTATGGGAAACATTTCAAATTATTACAGTGGAATGGTTGTTTAACCGTGTTTATTAATGAAATGTGTCTTTTATTTTTCAAACTGCAAAGATTGAGTCCATCAAAGCTGCATAAACTTTGAAATAAAAATTTTCTTGAATATATAATAAAAATTGTAGGTTTTGACACTAAAGATAATTTTAGAAATTTTCTTCAGTCCCAATCTTAAAAGTCGTAATATAGATCTGTGTATACGACGCCTTCAGTGCCGAAGTCAAGCTCACTCTTTTCGACTTTTTTTATACATGTTCAGCAATGTGTTTGTAATAATTAGTTAGGGTCCACTTCACTATTTTACTCACAAAATAATACATACATTCAACAACATGTTTGTCCTATGTGTTCAGCCTCTTCTGGTCTGCCTGCATGTATTAATTTGGGATATAAAACTATATATTAAGAACAATATAAATGATAAACCTACTTATATTGTACTTGTACATGTATGTAATGTGTGTATCAAGGAATAAATACAAGGTATATAATTAATCATTAACGATTTATTAAGAAAAGAATTGGTATACAGTCAAATCTCTCTAAATATTACAATGGTATTAGTAGCTGTTCAGCCATCTGGTGGTAGAAATATAAAGTGGAAATCATATATAGTTTACCGTGTGTTCAAAAATACTCCTCTAGAAATAGTAACAGTAAACTTAAATTTTACGCCCTGATTATACTACAAAAATATCAGCTCGATTTTTCTTTTCGTTTTTGAGTTATTGAGTATACCTTGATATATATTTCATATATATAGGATGGCAAACAAATTAAAAAATTATTAGATTTGTTCAAGGGAAAGTTAAACCAATATAGCAATCATAATAGTGTTTAAATTATAAACAAGTAAAATTTACAAAATTTAACAAAGCCAACCACCTCCCTAGGTTTTCTTGAAGCATAGCTAAAAACACTCTCAATCAAGACACCTTTAAAAAAAAAAAAGGTTAATTCGTTTAATAGGTACTATGCCACACAAATAGACTCGTTAAAAATATAATACCCCTTTTTCGTCGGGTGTTAAAAAAACAGTAATGGGCAGTTATGGAAACAGTAATGGCGGAATGACTAGATCGTTAAAAAAAGTTGGCTATTTTTATTAAACATTTATTCAAACATTGAAACAAAATTCATTCTTTAGATTCTTTTATTTATTTAACGTATACAGAAACCCAGTTAAGTCTGTTATTATAGTAGTTTAGTATTTTTATTTGTTATTTTTTGAAATAATACATAAAATAATTAAAAGACCATCTATAATTATCCATATGTGTAAACCCATTCCAACTGAATATTCCACTATATGCATTTTAAACATAAAATGTCGCGAATAAATACACATTCTGGCATGTTAAATTGGAAATAAATTATACAGCATTCACTAATTTATTTAGTGTATTTAATTCTATGAGATTTGCAGTACACAAATAGAACTGGTACATCTTTATATATAAAAATAACGTGTCACGTTGTTTGTCCGCGATGAACTCCTAAACTATGGAACCGATTTTAAATTTGATTTGCACACAGTGTGCAATTTGATCCAACTTGAAAGTTAGGATAGCTTACATCTCAATTTATAGTCGCAATATTATTTGTCTATTATTTGACAGTCACAATTATCTGTTAGCTCCAAACGAGTCTAACAGATGGCGGTATCTGCTGACTGGATTGAGTATGTATTCAATAGATGGCGCTGTATTAAAAATACAAACGTTTCATACAGCTACAATTTAATAGCATGAACACCACGTGTTTCTGAGGGTAAGGTATAACCTTAATTTATTTATATTTTGATCAATCGCGTTCAAGTCCAGTGGATTCTTATACCCGCTTTAACGTTTCCGTCTTCGTTCGTAAATAATTATTTTATTTTATTAAGGGGTAACAGTAGTAGAAAATCAGTCATGGAGGTCGCCATGTTTTTTTGCAAATGGCATCTATGTAAAAAAGAAAGCTGGTCTTCATGACTGATGACCTCCTACTCTTCCCCTTGAATAATTTACTACAATGTAATCTAAAAAAACCACACCAACACGTGGACGGGTCTGCTAGTATTCTATATAACTAAACTTATACACAAATATATTGGTTACATTATTATCTATATGATTTTTAATTCTACATATTTATAATGGCCGTAAATCAACTCATCACATCCATCCTTCATTGAAAGTGAGAATTTTGTACTTTGTAAGGTAATATGTAGTACAATTTGCCATGAATCATTCTATAGTATCTAGGCAGATATTTACTTACAGCATTTGTATTGAATTGAGTATTTTATGAGAATGCATTTAGGCTGAAGAGAGATTTTCTGATTTTTGCACAACGGCGCCCAATATGTTAAAATAGCCCATAAGTAAATTATTGCTAATAAAAATTGTCGATAAGTTGTCACAAAATTTAAATTCATCTATTTAAAAGAAAAAACGCAAAACAAAACGAAATAGTATATACATTTACAGTAGTTTTAGAAGTATTCATTTATATTTTAACTATGGGAATACAACTAAACACGCCCAATATTGCACCAAAACACTACAGTAAAATATACACTCATGTTAGTAGGTATTCCTATTAAATAAAATAGTATTTTAATGAAATAAAAACCAATTGTGGTACACGGATCTTATATTCGTAAAAAATATATAAAAACAAAGAAAACAAAAAATTGACTGACTTAATTGTTAAAATACCATGTATAATACTGTAAATTACGCATTCGTTTTTCTTTTTTTTTACGTCATGTAGGTAACGAAAGATAGCCACTCTTACAGACAAAGTAATAAGACTATATTTCTTCTCACTTTCTCAGTAGATATAGTATATATATGCTATAGCAAACAAACACATACATAGTATATTTAACGTATAAATTTAACGTATTTAATTTGTGTAGTTGCGGGTAAACAGTGATGTAAACGAAAAAATGTTTCAAACAAAAGTTGTTTACTTTTTTATAAGAATCATTTTTAATAGTTAAACTTTTGTTCTATCTCTAGCGGTTTACAAAATTTGTCCGACGGGAACGGACTAATTAAGTGATATTATGAACACCTATAGCAAAATTTTGTTTGTAGTATCAATATTTCTATGCGTAACAAACTTGGGACTAAATTTACTGTAACTTGATATATATTTAATATATACAGGGTATAAAAAAGATGATTTGTATAACTAATCATGTTTGTTAAAATCTCTGAGAAAAAGAAAGAGCTTAAATCTACAACAGACCAACGAACATGAAATATAAAATTTAAATTATGTTTATCTCTTTTTCTAAACAATGACATTCAATTCATTAAAAGCTAATAAAAATATAAGTATATATTAATAATAGTAATGTATAATAATAATATATTGGATTTAAGCATGATTTTATATTTAAAAAATTTTTGCCGTTAGGTAAACTTGTCATCAACAATTTTGGAAACATATTGTAAAATTTATGACAAAATTTAAGTTAAAGGATCATTAGTGAAATTTATTCGTTTAGACGCTATTATCGGTTCATTCGCTTAGGCGTTACGATACCACAGACAGACAGACACACAGCGGTCAAACTTATAACACTCCTTTTTTTGATTCGGTGGTTAATAAATAGAACCACCTGTTAATTAGTGTATCATGAACACTCATTATACACACATTTAGCTTCCCAGATAATGAAAATAACTTTCCATAACTAAAAAACTGGGTAGCTTAGAAGCTACTAGAAAAATTCCAGTTTCTTAATATTAAGAGAAAACTTAAAAATTTTTCTCACCCCCAACGCGCCTTCACCGTTTTCGATTTATTATTATTATTATTATTATTATTTATTTTCACCATAAGATACAAACGTACATAGGTATAGTCAACATGAAAATTAAATAAATTAAATTAAACTATAAATAAATTAAATTAAACTGTATGGGCACGACGTTACAATATGCTTCTTCAGCTCACGTTTAAATTTTGGCATGCTCTCTATGTTTTTTAACTCTCCGGGAAGATTATTGTACAATTCACTTCCAATAATTTCCGGAGAGTTTTTGAACTTTTGCAATCTGTAGTTTGCAATATGCAAATCATTATTATGACGAGTGTTATAATCATGTATTTCATTTCTAAGTGGTAGGTTTTGATAATTTTTTCTGATAAATATTAATAGCTCGTAGTAATAAATGCCATAAAATGTTAGCAAATTATTCCGCTTAAAATGATTAACACATGATTCTCGATAATCAAGATTAAACATGAGCCGAATAATTCTTATAAACGTTTATGGACGTAAATCGAGAATGCACATAGTTCGCTTGAATATCATTCTGTTTAGTACACTCAGACAATCATTTTCCACCGGTTCCCATAGAAATTAGCCGGCGCGGTCATCAAACTGCTTTTTCGGTTTTATTTCCTAGGTTAGTTTGTAATTTTCGCCGATGATCTGCACCTTTTGTAGAATTAAAACTATTGAAATACACACAAAAAGACATCTGGTTCCCAACATGTTTCTTATGAGTATAAACAACCAAATAAATTATAAGTATTGCACATAAAAAATTTTTGTAATAGTTATCAATATAATATAATGACTGAAGAAAAAAAAATCTATCAAATTAAATATTTTTTATACAGTGTGATTGCGTTAACGATTTCATACAATTAATTGAAACAAAAAATTTAAGTTAATGAACGTCATTCACATTCAATTGCAAATATTAAGTTTTATGTCAACATCTAAAGAAGTTAGTTGTTAGGATGAAAATTATTATTTATTTTGATTAGAAATACAATAATCTACAACAATTATTGTGATTAAATATTTTAGTAAATTGCATTTTAAGTATGGTTAAACTGTTGTGCACCACAGCTTCGAAAATTTTAAAGAAACGTTTCCTAAAAATGAAGCCGAACTAGCTAGATCCATTTTTTGCCCCCGAAACCCTCTGCATACTAACTTTCATGAATATCGTTGGAGTCGTTTCCGGCAGAAAACGATGATTTCTAAAAATAAAACCTAGCTAGATCGATTTTTCGCCCAAAAAAACCCCTGCATACCAAATTTCATGAAAATTCGTTTCCGAAATTCCAGATATATGGCAGAATTGCTCGTTTAAATATATAAGACATACATTTTAACGAGCAATTCTTGTATATATCAGCAATGTCGGAAATGGCTCGAACGATTGTCATGAAATTTAGTATGTAGGGAGTACAAAAAATCGATCTAGTTATGTTTCATTTTAAGAAAACGTCTTTTTATCTGTGTTTTCAGGAAAAACTGAAACATCAACTGCAAAATATGACTCTTCCTGACATCTATCGGCTAGGAGGTATATACATCGTACGTGGTTCGCTTCGTATAATTTGTATAGTGTGTAGATAACAAAATAAAGTACATTAACGGGACATTCAAATTTGTATTTATGTGGAGACAATTTTAACCGTTCTTATATTAGTAATAAAATTTGTGTGTTTTTAACCACAAAAATACCTAGCAAAACACGGTCATCCAGGTACTAAGATATTATTCAAATGAAGTCAAATCGGTTATAATAACGAAATTGAAAGATGAAGACGGAGAAAACACAACAACATCGTTACACTATTTTGAATCTTATAAAATTTATTTTGGATCAATAAATATATCGGTTATAGCAACCGATTTTCATAGGATTTAGTCAACTATAACGCCCAGCATGTGCACAAACGCACTTTCTTTCACTTATTTGATAAATCCCAATAGACTGATCGATATATTTTTTGAGAAGCAACAATCATTTTTTCTCATGTTTATAGGAAGTCTGACAAATCATTCTGTACACATACAGTGATTTTTTTACTTATTATTTTTAAATTAAAAGGAAAATAAAATAAAAAATAATAATACAAATCTGTTCTAAATGTACATATTATTACTAGTATGTATGTATTACACATATTATTAATATATATGACCACTATATACCGTATACCGTTAATAATTTAAAAATAAATAAATAAATCATATAAATTAAGAAAGGGGTTCCCACAAATCTACACACACACACACACACAAAAAACTCAAATGTGTATAATATTACATTTTATTTTTCTGTTTAAATTTTTTGACAATAAAATTATTATTTTTATTTTATTTTCTAAGGTCATTTATGTCATAAAACAAATTTTTCATTATATTTTTGTTTATGTATGGACGATGGTCCATTGAAATGGAATGTAGCACAATTGACTATATGAATATTTTTTACATGTTACGTATATACATTCAATGAATTGTAACCTGAATGAAGCTTTACTAGGTTTATGAGAAACCGACAGTCATAAGAGCTTTTGGGCAATATTCTAGAAATTAGACACACAATCATCATATGAATCAGATTTTAATATTTTATGGGTCAAAATTACTTATCTTATCGCTATAATAGCTTTCAAAAATACGGAGTCCTGGTCCCTCCGGAAAAACTGAAAAGAATGACTCAAAATTACTGTTTCAAAAAAAATTCCAAAAAGATCGGATAAAATTTGCATGTGTTATCAAGAATCGAATTTTTTTTATGATTTATATATATTAAACCGAGTATGTAGTCCTACTAAATTTGAGTTATACTATTCAAATTTGTGATCAAAATTAACCAAGCTCTAATAGGTTTCAATAATGTTTAGTCTTGGTCCCAGAATGAAGAGCATAAGTGATAGCTAGCGAAAAACTGACATCGTAGCTGAAAAGAATGACCCAAAATTAGTGGCTGTCAAAAAAAATTCCAATAAGATCGGATCAAATTTGCCTGTGTTATTAAGAAAATCACATTTTTTATCTTTATGACGTCATCAGAAACAAAAAAATTTAATTTTGCTCTATGACATCCAAATTTTATAAAATTTTGATAAACCAAGTATGTAATCCTACTAAATTTGGGCCATACTTTTGAAATTTGTGGTCAAAATTAGCCTAGCTCCATTAGTTTCAAGAATTTATAGTTCTCGTCCGGGAATTAGGCACATAAGTTATAGCTAGCGAAATATTGACATTGTAGCTGAAAAGAATGACCCAAAATTAGTCGGTTTCAAAAAAAATTCGAATAAGATGGGATCTAATTCACCTGTGTTATTAAGAAAATCAAATTTTTATCTTTGTGACGTTATCAGAATCCAAAAAATTTAATTTTTCTCTATCACATCCAAATTTAATGTTAAGGTACCTGAGAGATTTCAACAAAAGTAATTATAATTTTTCACAACCAAAATTTTAAAAAAAAAATCCCTAAAGACAAAATAAAATTTGAATGGGACAAACATAAACAACAATGAAAATATGAAAATCAAGCAATTTGGGAAACAAACAAAATAAAAACACTAATCAAAAATGACAAATTACAATATAGAAAGAAAAAAGGTATTTTCAAAACAGTATTTTTTCTATAATAATATATAAGTTACACGTAACCTCCTATGTTGACATTTCTATATAATTTAAATCTGATCTACATCCATCGATAACATTGATTCATTATCAAATGGCAATATCATATTATGTATGATGCCATTCATTTAATAGGTTGGTCATATAATCTATCTGTCTGTGTATGAGTACCTAGGTGATGTTTTCTTGATCCTACAACGAGGAAAGTAACAAATATCCCTAATCAATTTTGTGACCACTTTACACATAATATAATGTATGTAAAATATCTCATTTGTATAGTAACAAAACTAAGTAAATATGCAGGATATCATGTCCAACGCTCTTCGATGGTCAGTTAGTACGCACTCGAGCTAGAGTTACTATGATGTCCGTATGTATAATAATGGCATGAAAATGAAGCTTTGGTGACTTATACTTTAAAGTATTAATCATTATACACTATTTATAAGTTGCGGCACACATTCAGGCAGTACGAGCGCCAAGGAAAGTTGAAATAATAGCACCAAGGCAAGTTGTATAATAATAGCATGAAAATGAATCTTTGCTTATTTTTACTTTAAAGTATTAATCATTATACACTATTTAAAAGTTGTGGCACATGATTGAGGCAAGTTGAGCGCCAAGGCAAGATTTGTGGTTGAAATTATTTGTACCTAATTTTCAACTTTGATGTTGAATTTTGTTTTAACCTAATGAATGTAGACGTAAAATAAGAGTAAAATTTTTCGATATCTGCCTTGGTTTTCGAAATATCGAAAGCTAAATAATTAAACAAAATTTTCAATTTTCGATATTTTGAGAATTACTCCAGATATCGAAAAATTGTATTCTTACTTTTCGTCTTATATTTATTTTTGTAAACCGAATAGTTTAGACAGTAATTGATAGCAAAAATCTACCTTTTTGTGCGTTTGTTCATTCAATTTGACCAAAAATGATCTTTATAGAAAAATAAAGGACTTTTATTGGATTTAATAGGGTAAAACTTTCAGTTCGTTTTTGCCTTAACTGTGCGGTATTATGGAAAAATGCAGAATTAATGAGGCCAATGATTTTCCAGAGTTCAGAAAATGAAAGCCACGCTTTACTCCAGTTCTAAATGAAATTTAAATATCTAGAAAATGTCTTTAAACGAAACCTTGTTGGCAAATTATTTGCTTTTGGTACAGCTCTATTTTAATTGTGAAAATTATTTTAAAACTTTTGTAAGCTAAAATGTTATTTGAGAAAAGCTTCAGTATCGTATAGTATTATGTATGGTCACATTTTATGGACAGAAATACAAGAAACAAATGACATTTTTTCCTGATAATATTATAGATTATTATTTAGTAAGTACCAAGTGTATAAAAAGTTCGCTTCTCTAAAACAGGCAAGTGTCTGATTAATCAACAATTTAGAAGTTAGCTACCAATGGTGAGTAGAAGATCCAAAAAGTCACAAAATGGCGTCAAAATTTTTAAAAATAGTTTTTGATCTTTGATCGAATTATTTTAAAAATATTCAAATTGTTAAAAATCCAAGGTTTAGACGATAATGACATTTATAAAGAAGATTGCAACCAAATTCCAAAGAAATCGATCGAGTAGAACTTGAGATATCATGTCAACTACCTCGAAAAGTTAAGTTTCGAGAAAAACTCATTTTAAGTTTGAGAGAAAATTCTGGCAGAGTAACTCGGATAATAATTTTCTCTCTTTGGATTAATCAGCGATCCCAGATCCATACATCCTTCTGCGAACCGAGCTGTTTTACCTTCATTTGAAGCAGCAGAAACTCGCAGTACAGAACGGATTTGTTACCAGGAAATCCGCCGTATCTCCGAAAATAATAAAAATTTTGAAAAATCTGTTTATGGACATATTCTTAAAGGTCTAACTTTTAAAAAAATCGATTTCTTCAAATTTCTAGACCAAAATACCCCCTTAATAAATACATCGCAAGATGACTACTTTATACGCCGATTTTTCCTTTTTGTAAAGATTTGGTCATTGTTTAAAAAAACCAATCATCCATTTTGACGATTACATTAATCGAAATTGCATGCTCAACGTGAGTTTTTCTTTATATATCATCGATTTATCAAAAAACAGATTATAATAAAATAAATACGCCTCTATCCATTATTTTTAAAATAGGGAAACGAAAACATTTTTCACCTGTATAAGTTACAAAGATATTGTTTACATATCAAATCACATTAATCTTGAACAGTAACAGTGACATTAAACACAATTTCGCTACCCAGAGGTATGTATAGTAAATAATATCCACACCGTAAATAGATACTACAGTAGAATCTCGATAAGTTAAAGTCCAAGGGAAACACAAAATATTTTAAGTTATAGAGGTTTTAAGTTATCAAGTGTCTATGTTAGGTAAAGGTTAATATAGAGGTGTGTACATGTTTCTATGTACCCTAGTTAATATAGAGGTATGTACATGTTTCTATGTAGTTACTGAGGGCCTATACAGAGATTCTTTATTTAAGTTATAGAGGTTGCGTCTTTTAAGTTATAGAGGTTTTGGGCTCTGATGGGAAGGGAACATAGTATTTTTTGAAGTAACAGAGGTTTTTATGTTACCGAGGTTTAAGTTATCGAGATTCTACTGTATTAATATAAAGCCTATGTAGCTCTTTCCTTCATGGTGAACAGAAGCACCATAGCACATACAAGTGAAGAAGTGTTTTTTTATTACAAAGTAGGTACGTGATATTGGAGATGCCAATATCAGAAGCTGAACGACATATCATTTATAAATGCCATATAAACATGGGTAATGAATCACATATGAATCAAAAATGGTTGAAAAAATACATCTATTCGTAGAAAGTATATATTATGTGCAGTAATTCATTAAAATCAATATTATTACACAAATAACTTTGTACGAGAATAAGTAATAAATGTAGCTAATTCATGAAAGAATGGAACTTTCAGGATAGATAGCACTCGGGATTGTTACAATTTAGTGGGTTTGTTACAAAGCTTAATTAGCTCAGTTGGTTTAGGCGTAACCAATTCCGTCCGCGGTGTGCTTAGGGTAGCGGGTTCGATTCCCGCCGTAGCAACAAAATTAATTTAATTAATAGTTGTGATGGGCTGGTGTTGTGCCTGGTATATGCATGAAGGAGATGCACTCAGCCTCTGAAATTGAGGAACTGATAAATTAAATTATCAGCGGAAAGGTGGTAAAACACATATGGTATCACAATCGGCTCTATAGCTTAAGTGTGTCCTTTGTGGACAGATAATAGAACCTTACCTAACCTACAAAGCCTAATCTAATCGCAAGAGTTTCTAATTTCCTTTGCTCAATTCATATAGATCAATGTGAGAAATGTAGCCTTCAAATATCGCTTTCACTGTAAAATCAAAAGAAACCTTTTAATCCCTTTCAAACCTTCATTTTTGAAACTGTAACTTTATAATACTTGTGTGTGGCTTAATTATGTTTAACCCAACCTCTTTTCTCTATCTACGACAAATTATTGTCGCTAAATCGCTTTTTTTCATTAATCTATTAAAAACATAGCGTAGTTACAATAATAAATTGTCCTTTAAAAGTCATGTCCAGTCCAATTAAATTATAATAAATAAAAATGACTAGCCCAAAAAATTTTGAGCATTCAAATTTTTAATCTTAAGTTAATTAAATAATGTTTTAATACACGTTTCCTCCTACACAATTAATTTACTAGCATACATCTCTAAATAAAAGGCCGTTAACTATAATCACCTATGTAAGTAGTTCTTACTTAACAGGAAGGTAGTAAGTTATTCAAGATATGTTATTTTATCCAAAAAAATGTTTGTACACAAATTCCAACAAGATTTTTTGACATAAATATAAATTGAATCATTAAAATAAAAGAACTGACTGAATAATAAAAACATATATAAATAAATATATTTGTTTATAAAACAAACTGGTGTGAACAACTACAGAACTTCCATGCACAGAGTATGCTCTCTCTATCGAGAAACACCGTCTATAAATGTTCGTCTATCAAAATAGATTCAGAGATACTCAACATTTTCTTTAAATTATACAAAGAATCAAGCAATTATTTATAAAAATTTTAATGGATGAGCAAGGCCAAAATAATGCATTCAATTTACTAAATATGATCATTTGAGGATTGGTTATAGTAGTTGTGCACACACACATACTGCGGTTAGTCAAGCGAACGGTAGAACAAGGCTCAAATATATGCTATCGAAACACTTATGATTGCCGTGCTATTGAAACGAATTTATTAAAGCTGAAAATTGTTATACAGATTGTATATTGCATATAAATAACTTTTATGTCAGTCAGTCAGTTAAATATTCGAACAGGGCTGATCAGTCAGACCTTATGTATGTACAATAAATAAATAATATTTTTTGAGGGTATCTGATTCGCAATTAATTTGCTAACCGGAAATATAAAAAAATTGATTTTGTTTATAAAAATTTGAAATTTATCCCATAACTTTTGGAGACATAAAATCCGGAATCAAAGAGTCAAAACACTAAAGTAGCCTTGAGAGGAAAAAGATGCATTGAACACATACAGGAAACCCTTGGCTGGCGTACTATATCTTGTATCTGAATATAGAGGTGTACAAATAAGAGGAATTATTTAACAGTGACAAAATACTTATTGAATAACATTTTTTATAAATATTTATAAATTTGCATATGAATAAAAACAAAACGCAATGAATATAGATGTACAATATTTATTAAAAAAGATATTTTTCACATATTTTTTAACGCTCTTCTCTTATGCGTTTCATTTTCACGAAAATATAAACTTCTGCACTGTAGCTAAGTCGAAGGTTAAAAGGAAAAGATGGGGTGCGTTATAATTCTAAAAGGGTTTTTGAAATGTCCGATTTTTTCCCGCTAATTTTGAACACCTCCAGGGCGATTACTGGACGATATTCCCGGAGCTGGACGATATTCAAATTGAGCCAGAGAGTTGAAAATATGTATTTTAGGTGTGAAAATATGTAAGTGTCAAGGAAGTGCTCTTTGGGGATTGTCAACTACTCAGCCCACTTCCGTATTTATTTGTAGAAAAATTATAGTTTTTCATGATTTGGAAGTACCTTTTGACACTGTCGACTCCCCGGACTCCCTTCAGCTGTTTAATATGAATATATCGTATGATCAAAAACTTCCGTTTTAGTAGAAAATATTTAATGTCAAGAAGCATCTCCTAATGAGGGGAAATATGACATTAGCGATGGAGTTCTGCTACTCACGATTTGTTATTTAGGCAATGATAAAATGAGTTAATCTGCGAAAAAAATGATTGTCGATAAATATGACATAATATAATATTTTGATGCATGTATCAGATAATATTAATTTTTAAATTCATATTTATATTTATTTTATACAGTATTCTTCACATTCTCCAATATAGTAGCAGATTATATAACAAAAACCACAGAAAATATTTTATTTAAACAAATGAAATTTGCAGAGAACAATTAAGAAACTTTCCTAGCGTACAGGATTCAAATTTTGTTGTCATAAAAGGAATACGAGTTTCATCTACTAAGCAATGGTACCCCGAAGAAGTTTATGACACACAGATGATATACAAAGGTTCAAGTATATCTCGCTGAAAAACCCAGTAAAAATATCGAAAAGCGTGAAACGAAGTATTCTAGACAATGCCTATTAAAACTACAACCTCTGTCCCACTCGCGTAGCTCACCTCGAATATACTTTACCTAAAAGGTAAATACAACAAACACAATAACTTTAATGAAACGAAAATTACCATTAGAGCTAGACACAATGACGATTCACGATAACAAGATACTACTTAGATTTAAACAATAGAAAACCCGGAAATAATAATAATTAATTTGTTAATTAAAATAACGTATTACTTGAATATATATGAAACTACATACAACTTTTAATATACATACGTACCTACATAAGACAAAACACGTTTTTCTAATAAAACAGTAAAATAATTATCCACCAAATGTTTGAATAATCAAAATTACAACAACAAAAAAATAGCGAACAAGTAGTATTGGAGAAAGTAATGAATAATATTGTATAATCAGATATTATTGTACATTTATTTTACAAAAGTCATAATTATCAATGAAGAAAAAATTTATCTTAATTTCAGTCTTAAGATAAAGGATGATTTAAAATGTGTGCACTGAAAAAAAAAAAATTCTTAATACCAACCGATATGAGGTTATCTCAACCTCATCGTACGGGGTTGAGTGGTGAAGCTGATACAACCGCATAAGTTGTATGTATGAAAGTAATATACTGTCTAAATAATTTCAAATACAGTGCAACCTCGATATAACAAATTTGAAGGGAATCAGTAAATATTCGTTATATCAAGTAATTCGTTAAACTGAGGTTCGTAATATTGAGGTTAAGTTGGTCTAAAATTCGTTATAAAGAGGAAAAAAGTGTCGGAACCTCTCGCGACATGAATTACATACTATGGAGCATACTAACTGTCATATATTGGTGGGACTTTATACGTTATATAAAGATTTTGAATTGACGAATTTCGTTATTTAGAGGTATTTAAATTTTTTATTATAGTTGAAATTCGTTAAAGAGACTGTTCGCAAAAAATATTCGTAATGTAGAGGTATATTTTATATTGACTCTTATGGACAATTCAAGGGGATTGCGAAAAATTTGTTAAATCGAGGAATTCGTTATATTGAGGTTCGTTATATTAAGGTTGCACTGTATTGTTATTTTGAAAAATATTTATATCATAACAAAATACTGATGTGATTGTCACAACTACAAGAGCAGGTAAAAAAATTTGAGATTAATATCTGCTTATAGGTTTATTTTTAAAAATAATACATCGTCATGTCGGATTTGAAACAGCGACATCTGGATTACCATTGAATTGAGTGTCCTAAGTTTACAGCTTAACCAACAACGCTATCGATGCTTGTTACATAAGTAATAAACAATTTTATTCTATATTTAAAACAAATGTAAAGATATGTTATTTTAATTTGTATATTCGCTTTATTTACACGATTATATATATTTCAACTAAGTACAATTTTATTTTCCAACAGTAAAATGCATGACTTTAAACTAAAATTAATCTCTTGCATAGAATAAAAGATTTTGTTTATTTAACTTGAGTGATTTTGTACCAATGAATTCATATTATACCATGCATATATGAAATATACATAGTATATTAAGTTTAGTCCAAAGTTTGTAACGCTTAAAAATAATGATGCTAGGAAAAAAATTTTGTCATAGCTGTTCATAAAATCACCTAATTAGTCCATTTCCGGCTGTCCGTCCGTCCGTCCGGCCGTCCGTCCGTCCGTCTGTGGTCACGATAACTCAAAAACGAAAAAAGATATCGAGCTGAAATTTTTACAGCGTACTCAGGACGTAAAAAGTGAGGTCAAGTTCGTAAATGAGCATCATAGGTCAATTGGGTCTTGGGTCCGTAGGACCCATCTTGTAAACCGTTAGAGATAGAACAAAAGTTTAAATGTAAAAAATGTTCCTTATAAAAAAATAAAAAACTTTTGTTTGAAACATTTTTTTGTTAACATCACTGTTTACCCACGAGGGCGTTAATTAGGTGTAAATTTTATAGTATGCATTAATATAAGTGTATATCAGTGTGTGTGTGTGTGTTTATTTAATAGTGAATATCTTTTGTTATTTACGTGACGTCAAAAAAACAAACGACTGCGCATCAACACGGTATATACATTTTTGTATGTGTTATGTGATGAAGAAATCAACACTTACTATGCATGGTATTTCAACAATTAACTAAGTCAATTGTTTCTTTTCACTTGTTTTAAATTCAATCCCACTCTATTGTAAATACAAATATACCTATAGCTGTACTTGTTCCAATCGTTAGGCAATTGTTTGAAAGTATTTTTTTTATTTCAATAGGAAACGGCCAACTTTGGAATGAGGTTGTCATTATTTTAATTTTTTTTTTCAATGTGGAAATTTTATTCCATTTGGACATAACAATAAATTGGGTAACACTAATCATAAAAAGATTTGATTTTTTTGCTAATGGAAAAACAAAAACTACTGGACCGATTTTAAAATTTATTTCACCTATAGAAAGACACGTTTTTCATAAGCCGAAAGGTAATTTCGATCTGACGAAGTGAGGACAATAAAGTAGAAGATATCGAACACGAGTTAGAAGATATCGAACTTAAGTAAACGCAATTCAGTTTTCAAATAAACTCTAGAAAACTTTACCAGTTTCCAAATCATTTATAAATATAGATTTAATGTTTTTAAATTCAAATTACACCCTGTAATATTTAAAGAATAAATTTATTCAATAAAAATGTACAATAATACTTACAATGACAAACACTCCTCATAAGGAAGACATGAATTATATTGTATGTATAATATTAGGTACAGATTAATATCATGTAAAGAGAGTGAGTTACTACTATTATGGTGCACTATACCAGATATACCTACTTTAGTTAGCTTGTTTGTTTGTATCTATTATTGCTTAGAATTGTTGTTAAGATATTGATTTGCATATATTACCAATATTATAAAGGTAAGTGCAACGATTCAATATCTACATTGTGATTCAGAACTGCATTCATTCAAATCAACATATTTTACTAATCAAAAATCAATATCTAATCATTTTATTAGTAGTTCTTAACCAAGAAAAGCAGGTATAATAGTCAAGGTTCTTTATAGACTCATTTTAGACTTATTCTGGAATTTCTTTTACCGGCTATTCAAAAGAAATAAACAAAAATTCAAGAACTTAAAATAGTTACAAAACTTGCCAGAAAGTTTTACTATATTTTTAAAAAGTGTTTTAAGTTCTTTTTAAAAAAAATATGCCAAAACATTCCGTTACGTTCGAACACCTTTTTACAACCCATCGATAACGCTTTACAGATAGAAAATCTATTCTGAAAGTTTCTGAATTACGTGGAGCTTTTCCGGAATAACTCAAACACAAAGCATTAATTTTTTCTATAAGTATTTTATTGAGTATATATAGGGGGAAAGTGGTCTATAAAATAATCCCTCATTATTTTAAGTGAACCATTAAAGCCATTTAGTATATTTATTGATAGATGGCTTCTACACCATCAAATTAATCGTTCAACAAAGTCTTATGGTGATGTATTAGCTAATTTGTGTTTCCTAGCAAAAATATGAATTTTACTGCTTATGATTTATGGTTTTATAAACGTAAAATTTCTTTTTTTGTGTTAGTTATTGCAGGCTTGTGATTTTACTATTGGCTTTTGTTGACTTTTTTTTTTAAATTTTATAACACATTTTGATAGGGGTTTAATAAATTTTAAGGTCAGTTTTAATGACGATATTCAAATATGTCGTTACGGGTAAAATGATCTCATCTATTCTATATACGTTAAATTACCCTTATTTAGTGTGTAAAATTATAATAGTTAAAATGATCGCCCATCATGTAACGGGTCTGGAATAAGATAATTGACTTGTTGATTGAGATGATTTCACCAGTGATTTTTGACCAGTGATCTGATTTCCATAGCTAATAAATTTTTCAATTAAATCAGCATTTAAATGAAAATTCGATATCAAATTTCTTTATCTCTTGGAGCATCTTACCATTTTCTCAGAATTATATATGTACACCACAAAGGATCTGCATATGCCCACTACATATTTTGATAATTATCAATATTCTAACTATAGCTCAACATAAATTCAAACATTGAGAATACATTCAGATATTGAGTACAGTAAAACTTAAATATAAAAGCTTAAAATGTCTTTAGTTGCTTTTGGTTGAGTTGTTCATCCAAAGAGTTGTTCACAAACGATTGCCAAAACGGGCTTGAAAGAAACCGAATTCAACAGAGTTAAATGAGATATTCATTTGGACTATAGATAAATGTAACCCAGATAACAACGTCGAAAATATAGTGTAGTAAAAGGCTTACCAGTAGATCTTTAAGGGCCATTTTTACTAGAAAATTTCCTTAAAAACCTATGAAAACTGTACTTATAGTAAAATGGAAACCAAAACAGTTTGAATTTAAAATGGTTATCACGGATACAAGAAAGAGTTTAGGAAAGTTACAGTTCTGATTTTTCAAAGGGATGACTTTAAATTTGATTAGCTAATCGTAATTACTCTTATTGTATATGTTACTCGTTGCCAATATGGTGGCGGACTGCACTATATTTATATTTTTATATAATATAATTATAATTGTTATATAAATACTGGTATCAATACATTTCGATCATCAAAATGGCTGCAGGTTGCAGGTTGAACGAGTAATTTTTGTATAATCTGGCTTTTATAGACCCCTTATATGGATGGCCTGATATAAACAAAAACCTTTAACTTTCCACCGTGGTTGCGGAAAATAAAAAATATTTTATGAATCAAAATTTATAGAGCAATAGACAGATTTTTAGGTTTTTGAAGTGAAAACATCTTTAGCGATGTTGAACACTTTTTGGTAGGGGAGAATTTTATGGGTTCGCGTTACCGACATGCTGTGCGCGCACCGACATGCTTATAGCAGTATAGAGCAAGAGCCCACCGTAAAATAGCTAGCCGATAAGCAGACTGGATGAAATATATTTTTTCCTATATAATTAACTGTAGACATTACAGAAATCATTTAGTGCCAGGCGTGGCGCGGTTATTTTTATCTTCAAAATTTTTGAAAATGGAATTTTCTTATGTACTAACTATACCTACAGCCTAACACCTTCAAATTAATGGCAAACTCTTCTATTTATCATTATCAAAAAAGATTTTATCAAGTGCCTCGGTTTACCAGGTATTTACGAGTTGGCACGGATCGTTCAATTATCTTTTCCGCGCGTACTAACTATACCTACTCGTTAACACCTTCCAATTAACGCCAAATTATTCCTTAAATATTAATATAGTAAAAAAAAATCAAGTGCCAGGTATATATAAGGATTTAATGCCTGGCACGACACTTTATATTTTGTTATTCCCTATGCTATTATATATAAAACCTATTGGATTTATTTTATCATAATAATCTTATTAATCACTTTCATTCATTCTGAGGTACAGAATTCTGTTCAGCACAATACAAATCACATCTTTACACTCCAATTATATGATATTAATATAATTACCTTTTTTTGTAACTGCTTCAGCTCTGTAAAATCACCTTCCCAGAGCTCTACGTTTGCTGAGATCTATAGTTTTACGAGAAATAACAAATACAACATATTTTTATAATAATATTTTTTTATTTATTGAAAATTTGTTGAAATTATGATTTAATTACAATACTAATAGAGAACACCTACATATGAAGTCGTTTACATCTATTAAAATGTTTCCCATCAGAAAACCATTTGTAGATCCTTGTGCCAATGCTTCAGATTGAACAAGTATATCTACAATACCCGACGAGTCAATATATTTGCCTAGTGCTTTGAAAAATGCCATTTCTATATGAAACGCTCCAAGATCAATAAATAGAGAATCGAATTTGGGTTTTTCCGTTAGCTGAATTTGCATTGCCATTCTTGCAATGGCCAAATCATACGTCACAATAATATTTTGTTGATGACATTTTTCGGTGATCTTTAGTGCTTGTAACATTGTTTCATGTACAACTGAATATTGAGTGGGAGAACAATTGATTGGAGACAGATAATCTATAATTTGTTTTTTACTGTTATCAATTGTTAATTTATTATGAAAACCAATCCACATAGGAGTTAAAGGTATTTGGGCTACACAAAAAGCCCACAATGTATTCATTCTATTGGATAATGATTTATGAGATTGAAATTTCTGCAGAATTTCAATCATTTCTGCGTATTGCATCAAATTAGTTTTTGCGGACGGTTTATTATAATAAGGCTGAATGTCGCGAGAAATTTCTTCTAATCTTCGTCTTTTCCTAGGTACTTTATTACTCGAACTATTGGAAGTACTGCTAGCGGGTGAGTTTGAAATTTCACGCGATTCATCGATCTCTTCAATTGTATCTTCACCTCGCGAAATAATGCCATCATCATTGGTAGCGGCATTGAGAGCGTTATCAGCAGTATCATTACAAGCAAATTGGTAAATAATACCAACTGTATCATGAAGGGTGTCTTTACCAGACAAGGTTTCAACAAAGCGGTCGTAATTATCGAATGCAATATTTGTACTTAAATTATTAGTGACGTTGATGCCAGATGGAATCAATTGACTTTCGTGAACTGAAGAATAAGTGACTTCTGTCTCTAATTCCTCAGCCAATGAGTAATTTATAGTATGTCCGTATCTATTTAGTATACGTCTAGCTTTCTCAAAATGTGCCTCATCAAAGGGTATCAAATTATCACCACTTCCACACAAAAAACACTTCGTCATGTTTGTTAATTTGAATTATTTTTTCACAAAGAAATTACAAAAATACTCCAAAAATAGCACGTGCTCGAAAAATATGCGTGTGTACTGTTGCAGGGCTAGCCTTCAAACTGACACGTAGGACGCTAGCATCGGTCCCAAACGGCATCTCTATCTATCTTTATTCAATATTATGAGATCTCTCTCATCTACATAGATGAAGCATGTTCCAGGTGTTTAGCAGAACCATAGTCGTAGCATTCACATATTCATTCCATTCAGTAATGTACAAATGGCATTTTAAATCTAAATGACAAATATATAAAATGATTTCATACTTTAAAATTAACAAAATTTTACTTCAGAATGAATGAAAGTGATTAATAAGATTATTATGATAAAATAAATCCAATAGGTTTTATATATAATAGCATAGGGAATAACAAAATATAAAGTGTCGTGCCAGGCATTAAATCCTTATATATACCTGGCACTTGATTTTTTTTTACTATATTAATATTTAAGGAATAATTTGGCGTTAATTGGAAGGTGTTAACGAGTAGGTATAGTTAGTACGCGCGGAAAAGATAATTGAACGATCCGTGCCAACTCGTAAATACCTGGTAAACCGAGGCACTTGATAAAATCTTTTTTGATAATGATAAATAGAAGAGTTTGCCATTAATTTGAAGGTGTTAGGCTGTAGGTATAGTTAGTACATAAGAAAATTCCATTTTCAAAAATTTTGAAGATAAAAATAACCGCGCCACGCCTGGCACTAAATGATTTCTGTAATGCCTACAGTTAATTATATAGGAAAAAATATATTTCATCCAGTCTGCTTATCGGCTAGCTATTTTACGGTGGGCTCTTGGACTAGTATATCTGTAGCTACAAAGCTGATTGAAATTTATGTAAATACAATTACTATCCACATATCATATGATTGTATATTAATTGTTATTTCAATTGAATTGTATTTATATTTTGTCATAATCTTATACAGAACGTAATATATTTAAATAATAAAAAACCATATAAACATATAATTTTAATTCAAATATTATGGAATTTCCAATTTTTATACTAAAAGTTCTAAGTTTTCACTTCTATTGGCAGTCCCTATGACTGCCAATTTTGTTTGTTGAATAAATTAAGGAAGTTTTACTCAACTTATTACTGTTTCTTGATAACTCGAATGCCATTAGTAAATCTTAAACACCTCACGTAGGTTTCTCTACAATTCTTTTTGCACGAAGAATGGCAAAACTTAAAATGAGATCCACATATACCGAGAAATTTATTATTTTCTTTTGATTCCTTAAATCAGTAACAAATTACTTTATCTACCATTATCAATTATCAGTAATAGAAGTTCAACTGTACATTCAATATCCATATATTTGTTAACAATTGTAAATACACAGTAATGCGATCTTCTTAATCAAACACAGGTTCAAAGCGTTAGTCTCTATTGCGGTCGGTTTATGTAGTACATAATAACAACAAGTAGCCAGGAAATTTACCTGCTAAAATATACACCGAAATCACTTTGATTATTTAGTTACGTGTATACAGATACATTAATTTAATAAAGCTTAATAGTTGTGTTATGTATCGAGAATCTAGAAGGTATTAGTTATGATTCTAATGGGTGGATATTTGTTAGGAGATATCCATCATAGCTAGCCATCGATACCTGTTCAAATCATTACTAACAGTATTTTCTTGGAATCTTGTAGTATATATAAGTAAGTTTATTAACTTAATGTATTTGTAAACATTTAGATTACTATATTTTATCAAAACAAATATTAATTATCTCCCGATAAATAAAGCGAAAAAAAATTCCTCTTTCAAGATCAAGGTCTTTCAAGATTTCCAACAAAATTTGGTTGACTATTGGAACTATGTTTCTTATCGTACGTTATCGTTCTGATTGTATGCTGGTTGGGAGGTAAAACCAAAAAAAGTTCAACAAAAAAACGACACCAAAAACCGACATGAAGGTTACCTACGAAACAATCGAGTCAACTTGCCATGAATTTTGGGAAAAAGAAAAATATTTTTATTATAACTGTCAATTTGAATTTGTAGTCAAAATTTTATGTTTTATCATTTTAAAAATCGAGTTGTGAAAGTTATCAGAGAAAAAAATTTAAGGGACAAGCTTTTATTGTACTAAAAAGTAGAAAATAATTTTATCTATGAGTTACTCATCCCCGATTATTTGTAAAAGCTTGAGGCGCTCAATTTAAAATATCAAAAATGAATTCGAACGCTCAATCAACTCCACATGCCTAATTATTTTTCAATTCTTTCTTGAAATTAATCGCCTAGAGCTTTTACGAATAGTCGGGTATGAGTGACTCATAGATGAAATTTTTTTTTACTTAGTACAATAAAAGCGTGTCTCTTAAAAAGTATTTTTTATTAAAATTTTTAATTTAAGACACAAAAAATGTAAATATGTCACATATGGTGGAAGCGATGTGAAAATCAGGACGCCACTACCTTACCATGCATTGTCATCCAAACTCAATGTGCATGCAAAATTTCAGCTCAAACCGGGAAGAAGAAATATTTTGATTTGCAAGATTTGATTACAGGCAGACAACGGGACAGGTGAAACTAAATAAAAGCTTGTAAAAAGACCCCTCCTCTTTTATGCTAACTTATTATGAGGATTTTCGTACAGGAACAAATTATTACTATTTCTTATACATATACATACTATTTAATCTTAAAGTTCGGAAAAAACTAAGGCCAATTAAAACCGACTGATTAATTTAGTTACAAACATTGCAGAGCCTATTCAAAAAGTATGTTAAACTGCGGTCAATAAATTTGAAACAAAACTGTACTTTATTAATCGCAATTCCACGAGACACGCCTTATTAAAAGCCAAATTGAAATACTATATAAGTAAAATCACGGAACCATTTTAAATGAAACTCAAAATAACGTAACAAAAATAATAAATCAAAAGAAAATGAATAAATTTATCACTCAAAATAAATTTGAATGTCAATTTTACGTGTAATAAATTTTTGTTAAAAAACTAATGAATAACATTAACTAATTAATGTATGTACAATATTTATTATTTATGATTATTTTAATAAATTACTAAATAATATTTACAATTCGTTATTTATTTTTTGAATATTAATAATAATAATATTATTAAAGATATGTAGATATACGTCTTAAATTGTTTGCTAGTATACTACAAATACAATATAATACTAAGGATAAAATACTGAGAAAAAACCTAAATTTTCATAAGTTCAATTTTTAAATTACCTACATACTAAAACTGTAGGTCTACTCGCTATTGACTAAATATTTGCCTTTAACGGACTAAATATTTGCCTTTCCAAGTAAAGTGAAAACTATAAGATCTATAGCAACCAAGACTTCCTGACGTTAGCAGCCTATAATAAAGCTTGCACAAAAGGTATCAGCTGCTAGCTACCAAGGCAAAATAATGCCTAGAGAAACTTATTGAAAGAACAAAATTTATTTAACGTTCACGGTTAAACACCGATAAGCTGTATAAATCCGGGACTACACAACATTCTGGCCTATGTTACCTTTCTAACTAGCGCGGAGATTTTCATATAAAAAGAATTTAATTTAATTATTACACAAAATGAATGATTACATACTTTTGGCTTTTTCCTTAACTAAGAAGATGATTTCTTAAATATTTTCCAAACTATCAGAATTCCCTAGTAATTCCAAGCTTTCAAAGTTTTTATGGCTACTCAATATTTCACCTTACTCGATTAGCACACAATGTTTCATTACAGAAGTAGAAATTGGACTTAAATGATCAGTTTTATTGCCATTTTTGAAAAATGATTCTGCTGAAAGTGATGATGTCACCCTAGTACGGAGTCCTCTTTACCCCTGTTCTACTCCACGATTGGAAAAATAAAAGAATGGAAATTCATTTTCTCAGCTCCGTGTGGAACTAAAGTGTTATCTTTCATCCCGCTGTGCTAAATTGCCGCTTTCCGCCTCCGTCGAGTAGAAAAATAGTAAGATTGTCTCAGATTTCATGTTGCTGTTACTTTTGCTCCCTAGATGTGTAATATACTATTTTACTAAATTTGGATAACCAAAAAAAATTGATTTTGCTCTTTCCCAAGTATGCAACTAAATAAAGTATGTAATTTAATAAAAAAATTCGATAAGATTTTTCTAGTGTTAAGTTTTTCATATCGGATGCTATTTTCAGTATACTAGATCTCACAAGAATGCAATAGAGAGACTAGCAAATAACAAGACTTAAAGATAGATTACAAACAACATACCAGTTTTTGTAAATGGAATGTGTTGTCTTCTCCCCATATTAATAATTTATTTATGATTCCAATGGGAGGTCCACGCACACACTAACGGTTAATTATAGTCTGCTTTATTTATCATTATTATTGAAATACCATATATCGTGTATTCCATACATTAATGATGTATCATTTAGCAAAATGGACTTAAGCATAGAGTGTCCCCCTCGACTTAAATCTAAATTAGTATTACGCAACACCTTTTGTGGGCTACGCTCTCGTATGGAATTAGTAGAAGACATCATTGTAGTGAATTTTGCTTTATACCTCCCCATTTTAACTAAGATCGTCTCTTAAACCAAAATAAATCAAGACGCGACGCGGACATAAGATTTAATGCTGAAAGCAAAGGGCAGATTACTGAGTAAGAGTAGAAGAGTAAAGGTGTAATTCCGCCGTCAGTCGCACCATAGAAAGAATTCATTGAATTAAGGAGTCGATACTTACGGTGTGAGACTTCCACTATATATGTATATCTTGCTTTCTCCATTTACTCAGATATCTTTTTTGCTACTGGAAGATGAAAGGGACATCTTGTCCACGTTTTTAGTAACTTCTTGAACAAAATTTATACGATGTACAAATGGTTTTGCCATTTAAATAACTTAATTTATTTTGACTTCGCTATTCAAATTAATCATAATTATTGAGTTCGGCAAATATAATTTCTTTGTAACTAATTAATAGATGAATAAATTATGAATAATTCTTTTTTTTTTTAAAATAATTTATACCTAAGAAATGAATCAAATATTTGCAAGAAAATTAGATATTATTTTGTTTAAATTTGTCAGAACATTCAATGCATAAATCATATCTAATCAGAAATAAGGGCAAGTGTATCTTCTCTGGTCATCATGGAAAATGAAGCAAAAAATTTAACCTGTAGTTTAATCTGTTTTCTCTGTTTAATCTGTTTAAGCACAGTTTAATCAAAATTATTCGTCAGAAAATGAACAAAATGGAATAAGAATAATAAGAAAATTTAATTTAAATTGTTTCAAAAAAAAAAAAAATTTGAATTTAATCATTAATAATGAGCACGTATATAGTTTTTTATATTAATAAATTTCTTACGACAAATCCGTCCCATAAAAAATAACATGTAATAATTAATTGCAATTAAAAAAATTAGAAATTAATTATTAAGGTTTTTGGAACCATAAAATTTAAATTATGGCAATAAATCTTATTTGATATAAAAAATTCTTAAATATTTACAGTGAATATTTGATTTAAAAAAATATACAATTCAACAAAATGAAAAAGTTTGATTAAAATGAAACTTATTAACATAAACCTGTAACGATCTGATCTAATATCCTCAAAACTTGAAATTATGCGAATCTGATGCATAGGAATTTTTATCCAAAATATCTTAAAAACTGTGCATTATACAAATTTTGGATCTATTGAAATTATCATTTATCAATATTTTTAGTCCATGTAGCTCAAAGCCATTAACCATTGAAAGTTCATTAAAGCGTAAAGTTAAACTAAAAATTAATACACGTCAAATTTTGTTAAATGGGGGATTAATTACTTTATTACTCAGAGTAGAAATTTATGGAGTAAATTACATAAAAACACTGTTCGCAAAATTGTTGCGGCTATTACAAGACACCGGTTGGGCGGCAGGCATGCTGAACGCTTGGGCCTGGCAGTGTATCACGAGTACTGCAGGAGCTGTCACAGTGGTGAGGAGGAGGAGACAATATCTTCTCTGTCACTGCCCAGCTCTTTTCATGATGAGATTGACTTACTTGAGCCAGCCTCTCTTTGACGACCTCTCCAACCTAAAACCCGTCGACGTCAAAGCTCTTCTGCTGTTCTTAAACAGCTCCAAATGGTTTATGGAGTAGTGGCCGGGGATGGGCCAACTCTTTTTCGATATCACAACAGACCATATGGTCTAAGTGTGTCCCACCCCAGGACAACCACTCTAATCTATCCTAACCTACTTACCATTTATTAATAGGTAGTCTAAAAGTAAACATACTTTATATTGTTGATTATTCTCTTCTGATTTGTATTTACGATAAATTGTAAACATAATTTTGTCCACAATGGCAACGATTTTTTTTACATATTTTTATATTTATATATATATAATATTAATAAATATGATATTCATATATTCATATATTCTAATCATATGTATCAGTATATTGTGATCAGTAAAGATGACTTAAATATGTACAATATGGTTTAGTTATCCAACTATTATTGATTTAAATAACAATGTTATACAGAATAAATAAGTATACTTAAGATTGGTTATCTTGTCAACTTTTAAAAGTAAAAAATAAAGAAGTTATATTTCTCATTGTTTGGTGATATCGTTCTTATCTACACAAATATATTTCTAGATGTGTGGTCAAGCGTTTAGAAAAACAAACGCGGAATAATCATAAAGTAAACTATTCATGAAAGGGCAAAAGAAATTGATTTGACATTTTCGAATGAATGTATTGTAATATTTGTCCAAATTGAGAATAAATTAACTTAATTCAATACATGAAAAGTTTTAATGGCTTCAAAGCGCCTTATTAATTGTTTTGATTAATAGAGAATACACAGACAGGAATTGAATAGTACAGATCTGTTACATTCGTGACAAATGTCTGTATTACTTGTGATGCTGGTTAGATGAGAACAATTACCAAATTAAACATTTTATTTCTTGTGTATCTGTGTACAAACTTTGAATACGACAAGTATCAGCAATCTTTTGACTAAACAATGATAAATTTATATCGTATCGCCAGGTATCAAAAAGCCACCTACTAAATTTGGGTTCACACTAGCGAAAAATTGCTGAAGAGAATGACCCAAAATTTTTTAACTTGATGACGTCATCAGAATCCAAAATACTTTATTTTGCTCTATTACATCCAAATTTTATCCAATTTTGATAAACAAAGTATGTAATCCTACTAAATTTGGGCTATACTTTTCAAATTTGTGGTCAAAATTAGCCTAGCTTTAATAGATTTCAAGAATATACAGTTCTGGTCCCGGAATGAGGCACATAAGTGATAGCTAGTGAAAAACTGACATCGTAGCTGAAAAGAATGACCCAAAATTAGTGGGTTTCAAAAAAAATTCCAACACGATCGGATCAAATTTGCCTGTGTTATCAAGAAAATCGAATTTTTTAACTTGATGACGTCATCAGAATCCAAAATATTTTATTTTGCTCTATCACATCCAAATTTTATCCAATTTTGATAAACAAAGTATGTAATCCTACTAAATTTGGGCTATACTTTTCAAATTTGTGGACAAATTTAGCCTAGCTTTAATAGATTTCAAGAATATACAGTTCTGGTCCCGGAATTAGGCACATAAGTGATAGCTAGTGAAAAACTGACATCGTAGCTGAAAAGAATGACCTAAAGTTAGTGGGTTTCAAAAAAAATTACAATTAGATTGGATCAAATTTGCCTGTATTATCAAAAAAATCGAGTTTATTAAGTTCATGACGTCACCAGAATCAAAAAAATTTTATTTTGCTCTATCACATCCAAATTTTATTTCATTTTGATAAACCAAGTATAAAATCCTACTAAATTTGGGTCATACTTTTCAAATTTGTGATCAGAATTAGCCTAGCTCTAATAAGTTTCCAGAATGTGGAATCCTGGTTCCGGAATTCAGCCATAAGTGATAACTAGCGAAAAACTGGAATCACAGCTGATAAAAATAAGCACCTTTACATGATTCTTTACTAGCTATTTGTTTTACGTATAAAACATACGTTTTGTTTTGCGACTCTATTTCTTATGCGCCGGTGGTGGGTTCCTCCTTTGCCACGCCGTAGTTACGGACCTGCATATCGCGTGCACTATTTTGATAAACAAATTGCACATCCAATTCTCAACATAGATGTTTAAACGATTAAATCAATTCTCAAAGCATAGGATATTATTCTCAAAATTAGCGAAAGGAGAAATTTAATAGAGAATAAAGTATACTGTAAAGGGTTATGTATGAACAGCACAGAATGTAGCTTTATAGAATATACGCACTGGATTTCGTACGACAGAAAGCTCAATTATTTCCCTCAAGGTGTGTGTGATTGAAATAAGGTTCAAGGCAACCGATTCTTGTCTTCCTGTATTTTTATTTTACCGTCTTCAAGTTAATGAAGTTCAATAATTAAACAAGCCTTAGTAATTTAAAAAAATTTCCTCAGCAATTAAAACGCATTTTCTTTTTCATGAAGGGCTTCATTAATAGTCATCAATCTCTTCTAAAATTAATTATTTTGAAATTACACTGCAAGATGGTTTTAGTAAATTTCACGGCTAAGTTTGCAAGTTTAAAATTATTTATTACAACTTTTATATGGTACTCGTGGTGCATGCATTAATCTAACATCTATACAATATTTATTTATTTCTCTTCCTTTATAAAATTAAATTTTATTACTGTCTTAAACATGAAAGAACTAAACACCAAAGCATAATGTAATGAGCAAACATCATTACAAACCAATATCAGAGGTAGTCATACATCAAGTTTCACAGAGCTACAGGGGATCAAGTTTAATTCTGAGAATGAAAACTTACTTATAATTTCATACAAGTATAGCTTAAGCAAACCGTTTTTAATTTTTCTTTTTTATCATCTATATTATTTATATATACGAATGGAAGCTGACTGATCGATCAACGCACAGCTGAAACCGCTGGGTCTAAAAGCCTGAAATTTTGTACACACGTTCTATAAGTAACGAAAGTGAACACTAAGAAGGGATTTTTGGAAATTCATCCCCTAAGGGGCTCAAAAGAGGGTGTCAATTTTTTATATAGGAACTGCTTGTTAATAATTCTAAAGACAAATATAGATCAACGTTATAATGTTACCAAGGTTTTTTTAATATTCAAAAAATAATCATTCTTCTCCGAAGCGGTATGATATGCATGCTTGTTTATAAATCGAAAAGCTGAAACTATATTTAATCGTTGTACGAAATATTTGAAGTAATGGTTTCGAAATACTTTTCCACTTTGAAAAAATTGAGAAAAACGCTTTGGAATTTTTGCTTTGGAATTTGAAGAAACTCTATGGATGGGGTAATTTTAATCCAAAAAGTATAAAAATTGGGTTAATTTAATGATTGGATGCAAATTTCTGAGATATCGCAATTTTTGGGTCGATTTTATCCCATATCTCAAAAACCATTCGACCAATCATCAAATGCATCCGATTTTTGTACTTTTTGGGTCAAAATTACCTTATAAACTGGGTTTTATCGAAATTGGATATTAAAAAAAGGGTACTCTTTGATAAAATCGAGAAAATCGCAAAAAAAATTTTGCTGTGGAATTAGATGAAACTCGGCGAGTGGGGTAGTTTTGATCCAAAAAGTATAAAAATCAAATAACCTTCTATTCGATTAGATTATAATATTCTACAGATAAAAACAAAGTAAAAAAAACCAAATTAACTCACGGTATACAAATATTAAATATACATAATTTGAATTGAAATATTCGTTCATTCAATTGAAGAAAATAATAAATATTAAAAGTAAGACCTACAGACAAAATAATTTACATATTTATACTTTTATTTGTGTTTAAATGATTTCACTTGCATCGTTGTTCTTCATATTGATTCAAATAAATATTAATATTTTATTATATTCATTCGTGTTTAATAGTTTTTAATATTATCATTATTATTATTATTATATACAATAATTACACTATTAATAAATTATAATTTAATAATTGCATATCTATCGAGACGCTAAATCCGTTGAAAATTTTGTAATACCTTTTTTGTAAACTTTTTGCATTTCAGTAGTTAAACCGTAGGGCCATAATGAATAGGGAATATTCATGATATTTAAATTTGGTTCAATTAATATCTTTTTAATTACTTAAAATTAATTAATAAAAGTACAAATTCAGTGAGAGCATTTAAAAATTTCTAAAACGGAAATTCAAATTTTTATATGGACGTGACATCATAGTACGCGCTTGTCAAATTTGTTGACATAGTGTATGATATTAATTACTTACATTTGATATGGTATTTCATTAAATTATACTATTCTACGGCTTTTTATTAGAAAACTTTATAATAACGAGTGTAAATTCTGTGTTGATAATTC
This sequence comes from Chrysoperla carnea, assembly GCF_905475395.1. Lineage (NCBI taxonomy): Eukaryota > Metazoa > Arthropoda > Insecta > Neuroptera > Chrysopidae > Chrysoperla > Chrysoperla carnea. Next base: position 43,245,083 of record NC_058340.1, on the reverse strand, counting down.
ATTTATTTTAAGTGTAAATTATACATTGAACTGCCACCAATTGACAGATCACGTACTTATACGCCATCGACAGAGAGCGCCAAAAAACTGCGTTTAAATATCTCAAAATTATAATGTATTTAAATACAGCATTTTTAAGCAGTATTTATATTTTTTACTTTGTAACAACTGTGTAAACAATGAATTAAAAATATAAAAAATACATGAATATTCCCTATTCAGGGCAGTTTGTAGTTTTTCTGTTTTTTGCCTGTAGTATATTAAAAGTTGTTGAAAATACAGTATGAAATAAAAATATTAAAAAGTATCAAAAAGATAAAAAGTGTGGAGAATTTGGTGGGGCACTTATTAACAAACAAAATATATTCAAGCTTTTTGACACTTCCAAACTTTCTGTTGTTTTACATATAAGGTTGTCAACAAGTGTCTTTTTACTTTACATGGCAAGCAATCAAAAGCATTCATGGAAAAATACGTAAATTAAAAACCTCAATTTCCATTAAAAATGGCCATGGGCTATGGTATATCCTCAATTTTCAATTTCATAAGCTTTACGATTCACCTTTTAATCACTGGAACTGATTTGAAACTTTGAAAATCAGGGGCATTATGGTAGGAATATACTAATAAAAAAGAACTAGAAGTGTCGTGAGACACCCCGCAGGAATTCATTTCGTTATTAAATATTATCGAATAACAAGCACAATAGAAAAAAAAAAAGTAATAAAATTGTCTTAAATAATTTTTATTCTAAACCTTAATCATGTTTTGCAAATTTTATGCAAAAAGCTATCTACGTAATATTACAGTAATCAGAAGTTACCAATGGTCAGAATCAGAAGTTATTTAACAAAGTAAAATTTTTTTTAAATACAATTAACGTGGATGGGTTTTGATTTGACGACCTTCCGCATGACGAGCGGGCTACTTAACCACAAGACCATGGCCTCATTGAGAATACTCCGAATATCTCAAAATCATAAACTATAAAAACTGTCGTTCGATCGGTAAGTGTAGGTTACTTTTCTGTCTAGCCCCCATGAGCCAAACGCGCAACAAGGAATATAATTCCAAAAATTTATTCAAAAATAAGTTCTGGTATATTTAATTTTCACTTAAAGTTTCGGAGTATAAAGACATTGCTCATTGGACAAACATTGAAATTCCATATAATATATTTACATATTATTAAAATTTAAGTATATATCTATAATTTAAAACTTTTGTGTTAGTTCAAACATACATAGTATTTCATTGAATTAAATTATCATTTTATAATTAATATATTGATACAAACGTAAACTCAAATAAAGGTGTGCGATGTAATTAGGGTTTGAAATTATCACATTTATCGAGTTTTACAGAATTGCAAGGCATTACTTTAGGTATGTGTTTCTCTAGCACAAAATACATCAAAAATATACAAATATATATAGGCTAAAATTAATTTATTACTAAGATAGAAGTCTTAAAGATATTGATTTAACAATATAGTAGTAACGGAGACGGTACAAGGTCGCCCTTCGCCCATATATATTCGCCCCTGATAACCGAATGAACCATATTTTGTATGAAATTTTATTGATTGATAAAAACGCCTGTGATAGCTTGTCTATCAAAAAGTATTCATGGCTATTTTTAATTAAATTAATATTTATCAATTTTTTCTATGAACGGTTTTTGCAGGCAAATCAATACCATTAATTTCGTAATTAAATTATCTTTCTTCTGATACCAATTTCGATTGGTTAACAAGATCGGTGTAATTTGCTCATAGCGTATGAACAGGTAAGTCAATATAGTTAACTACGCCGATTTGTTTACCAATCGAATTTATATGAGAAGAAAGATAATTTTATTACGAAAATAAAGATAGTTTTTGGTGGAGATTCTTTTTTATGGAGGCCCTTAAGCGGCCGCCTAGACTGTCTAAATGGTAAATGCGGCACTATCAATGTGGTCATTTAACAGATCTAGATATAAAATTTTAAATGAAATTTTTACTTTTTTAAAAGAAGGTTAATTTTGAGATAAACGAAATAAAAAACTCACTCTCAACTACGCATTAAAAAATTTTCAATATTTATATTCCAAAAACATATAATTAATAAACAATTTAGATATTTATAGAATTAAAGAATTAAAAACCATCTCTATATATTATAAATTCGAAAGTAAGCATGTTTGTTTGTTAGATTAACACATGAGATATAATTTATATATTTTTATTGTAATTTATTTTATGGTAATGTCAAATGACTACTTTTACAGAAATCTGTAATTCATGGTAATATCAAATTAAATTAATTTTTAAATTTTTTTTATATATCTTTATATATTCTTTATAAAGATATATTAATAAAAAAATTAAAAAAAATTAAAAATTAATTTAATTTGATATTACCATGAATTACAGATTTCTGTAAAAGTAGTCATTTGACATTACCATAAATTACAGATTTCTGTAAAAAAAATCAATATAAAATATTTCACGGCCATCTTCTCTGATATACTCAATGATATACATTTAAAAAAATAAAAAACCATACATATATTTTACCTGTGTAAAACAATCGTTACCATTATTTCAAATGTTATAGAAAGAGGATAAGCAAGAGCAATCTTTATCAATCTTTACTTTTAAACCCAGCAAAGCGGGTGGGTATCACTCTAGTATGCGTATAAATATTAATATTATAAACTCATCACATATCACAACAATATGCAAATATACTTATTATAAAATTTAAGACCAAATTCAATGTCAAGAAATGTAGAAGACAAGCATATCACATATTTCTAAAGATTTTAAACATATTACATCAAATCACTTCCATCATCTAAATTAGTTGTATGTGATCCAATTACCATTCAGATTACACTATACCTGTACAGAAAACCTGTTCAAGCCAAAGTTGTTGGGCCATACAAATGAATAAACAACAGTTAAAGAGACCATTACGGGCAACCAAAGAAAGGGCTGTTGAAAATCGATTCGGTATACTTGCGCCAGGGTAAAACCGTACGCTATGCATGTAGTAACTACTTGTCTGCATAATCATTCTGGATCTCTAATTCATGTTTTCAAAGAGTAATCTACTGGAAGAAAAGCAATGGAGAATAAAATTTAGAGCTTATAGAATTCAAAATTTAAGCTCTGTCTATAGCGAATAAAGTGCAAACTTCCTCTCTTGGGCGGAAAAGGGAAGCAGCTTTTATAAAGAAAATTAATTGTTTGACCATGACTTGAATAGAAATTTTCATTGGAAAGTAATGAAGAAAATTGAGAAAGGGAAATACAAAGGTTTTAAAATTGTTTCAAGTTTATTTCTTCTAATACAAAGATCAGGATATACAAACCAATAATACGACCAGAGCAAGAACTGACCGAAGAAGAAGCAAATTCAGAACCAGCTGAGAAATTTTTCCAACACCAAATCCAGAACAATCAGAATCAGATGGCGTGAAGTGTGCTTAAAATCCAAGAGCTTTGCTTGACAGTACTACTGATTCATACATCTTGTTTCTTTTTCAAATTGTTTCAGTTTACACTTTTGTAGAAGCTAATTGACCAATATCGCAAAATCATCAAATGATTCAATAAAGATTCAATGGAAGTATAAAATGTTAAAAATAATCTATATATTTCCCACATTGTTATTATAACTACTATTAAGTTGTCTGCAAAATATTAGCTTGGCATATTATATGGTTTATAGACTGACTTGACTAACAAACCATGGCTAGAACTATAACTACAAACTACATAGTATGGTCACGATTTAGCACAGGCGTGATTGCATATATTTATTACCTTCCCTTTTTTCAAATTTTAACATTTCTCTTCTATTCGTAGTAAAATCACACCAAAATAATATAAAAAAATCGTTATAATGCACAATAACAAAGAACCGATATCATTTCTTTATCGAAGAAAAAAATATGAACTTATAATGTGGAACCAATGAAGTACAATTTATTTGTATTATGCAATAAATTATTGCTTACGTTAAAAAAAATGATTTTACCAGCCTACTTATAGTAAGTTTGGTATGAACAATTTATAATTTGTTCATTGTCCAAAGATTAATTAAAGAGTTTATTGACTGATTGTTTTAGTTAAATTTATTACTTATCCGTTTAAAACACCATTATAAATGAAATCTAAAAAGTCCTCATCAATTCGATACCTGGAAAAAAATTACTCGGGATCAAAGTTCACAAAAACGGGTTTTTCGCAATTTTCAGCAAAACAATCCAACCAACTGCTATCCTACCTTCCTACCTTCAATCCTATTTTTTGTTCAAAATTACTTTACCTAGACACTGAGTTTTAATGAAATTAGAAACCACAAATTTTTTTCGATTTTTTAATATTTTCATAAGAACCTCTTTCAAAAAATCCGAAAGAAAAAACAAAAACCACTTCTTTTTTTTCAAATTAAAAACAAAAATAGGATTCATTTAATGATTGATCGAATATTTTTAAAAGCCTTATATTTATACCATGTATATATGAAACTTAGTATATTAAGTTTAGTCCCAAGTTTGTAACGCTTAAAATTAATGATGCTAGGTTAGTCCATTTCCGGTTGTCCGTCCGTCCGTCCGTCCGTTAGTCTGTGGACACGATAACTCAAAAACGAAAAAAGATATCGAGCTGAAATTTTTACAACGTACTCAGGACGTAAAAAGTGAGGTCGAGTTCGTAAATGAGCATCATAGGTCAATTGGGTCTTGGGTCCGTAGGACCCATCTTGTAAACCGTTAGAGATAGAACAAAAGTTTAAATGTAAAAAAATGTTCCTTATCAAAAATTAAACAACTTTTGTTTGAAACATTTTTTCGTAAACATCATTGTTTACCCGTGAGGGCGCAAATTAGGCGGAAATTTTATAATATGTACTATACTTGATTATCAGTCATGTATGTGTCACATGATTGTATGTGTAATGTGATAAAGAAATCAGCACTGACTATGCAATTTTAAACTGGATTTTTTTGTTTAAGATCGTCTTTACCTTGCATATGTAAAATAAAACGAAAATAAAAATTTATTATCTTTTTAAACGTATAAATAAAATTCCAAAAATGCAAATATCAGTAAACTAGGTTAGGTAAGGTTAGAGTGACTGCCTTGTGGTGTGATACACTCAGACTATAGGGCTCGTTGTGATACCGAAAAAGGAATGGCCCATCCCCGGCCACTACTCTATGAACCATTTGGAGCTGTTTAAGAACAGCAGGAGGGCTTTGACGTCGAGAGAGTTTGGGTCGGAGAGGTCGTCAAAGAGAGGCTGGCTCAAATATGTCCATCGCCTCATGGCAAGAGCTAGGCAGTGACAGAGAAGATGAGATATTGTCTCCTCCTCCTCACCACTGTGACAACTCCTGCAGTATTCGTGATACACCGCCAGGCCCAGGCGTTCATCATGCCTGCCGCTCAACCAATATATCTAAACTCCACAAAAAGCTGTATCATATTGTTGAGTAGTTTCAAAAAATGGTTTTAAACATCTTAAATATTCCTAATTGTCATAGGAATTTACGATAAATCCATTTTCCCTCACTGTAGAGATTTATGGAACCGTAATTTGCAATACGAATGTAACATTCAAGTAAAATCTAATTATGATGACATCGAACTAAATCTTGTGTGAACATAATATATAATTATATTATTGTCCATTAAAATTACTATAACTGTTAACTTCTTATTTAACTGCATAGAATATTACTACAATAGATTGATCAATTACGAGAGACCAGTACATGAAAATTATATTATGTATATTGTTTTATAACTAAATTTATGTATTATTTATTGAGTTCTATTAGATTTATACAAATGATATTACATTACGTATTATTTCTATCCAGCCAGTCATAATGCAATGATAATTTTTGTTCCTATTTTAGTCTTTCTAATGTTGTGAGAAAGTTCTTTTTCTATTAAGGCGTTACATTCACCTGAAACGGCTAAACGTAGGATTATGTTTAAGAATTGTTAATTATATTTTCCCAAAGTAGACTTATTAAGGACGTTCATGCGTCAACCTGTTTTGCTATGTGCGTTCATAGGGAAACAGTATGTAAATTTTAAAGAATTTTAAATTAATAGAAAATAGAAAATTTTTTTAAAATTCTATTAAAAGTTTAAATAATTATTAACTGGTAAAAGTTTCAAGTATGGTATCGATATAATTTTTGAAAAATATCGATTTATATTTTTCATTTAGTCCCATGTTAAAACTTACTTTTAGTCATTTTTTAAACTTTAAAAAAATTTAAATTAATTCGATAACAGGTTATTTTTCCTGTCTTAAATCATTGAAAATCATTTAAATTATCGCATTATCATATTGTTTTTTATTTCTCTACTAATATTGTTGACGCATGAACGTCCTTAAAACAGGTTATATAGAAGTTAGTTACTCTTGTCCATAATGCACTACATTGCATGAGTTATTTACTTATTTAAATATAGTCTAAGACCTGAGTGAATTTTTTGAGTACATTTTTGAGGCACATTAAAAATATTCAAGTTGATAATTTGCGAATGTGTGGATGGTGAAATCGACAACCTGGCTAGGAGGTTGGGGAGGCGTTAGTGACCTATGAAATTTTTAATTTGCAATTTTTTCTATGTAAAAAATGTGCTTGAGGCACTTTGAAACCTACACCATTTTAGAGTCTAATATTCAATCATACGAAATATCATCGCCTGGCATGATTTGGTGGGGTCTAAAATGGCCTGGTAGGTGATTTTAATTTGCAATTTTTCCCATGCAAAAAATGTTCTTGAGGCACTTTGAAACTTTCATCATTTTAAAGTCTTATATTCTATTAGACGAGTTATCATCGCCTGGCATAATTTGGTGGGGGCTAAGATAGCCTGGCATATGATTTAAATAGTGCAGATGATTTAAATAGTGCATTTAAATCATCTACCAGGCTATATAATCCCCCACCAAATCATGCAAAGCGACGATATTTCGTATGATAGCTCCAAAACGATTATCATCCCATATTCACACCTTATGCTTATTTTATGCTTAGCTTTGGTATCCAAAGTGACACTTAATGGAATGAAATCTTGAATTAAAACTTGAATTTTAAGCATCAGGTGTCAGTTTCCAATATAATAATATTGTTTTCAATGCAATTGTTTTTATGGTTAATATTTTTTAACATCCTATTATAATAATTTACATTAATATGTGCATTTTATTATAAATACTTAATACATAAATTATTTCTTTGAAAAATATTTAATGCCTCTTAATTTAAATAATAAACAAAAATCTTCAAGTGTGTAGCGTGTACTCCATAATGTACGGTCCCGAAGTTATTTAACGAACAATACAGTATACAATACAACAGTAACATTACCGGCAAACAGGTAAATTCATTGATTTGGTATAAATAAAATTTGTAATATTATTTGAACAGTTAGTTCCTTATAGTTTAAAAAAAAAAAAAAAAAAGGAATGCTATTTTAAAACAGTGATGTTAATTTTAGTTTTGAATTAAAATTGTTGTTAAAATACGAGGAAATTGATCTGAATCTCCGTTGCCTATAAACGCATACCTACTAAAAGATAATTTCAGGAAAAACATTCTAGATTTTTTATGAAAAAAGTTCGAGCACTCGAGCCTAACTGAGCTATTTTAATCTATGCATCTGAATATCTCGCCCGAGGCACCACTTATAAAAAAATAACCTCAACAAAAATTGTAGAGATTGATGGGAGAAATCATGTTCTAACATCAGATTTGAACTAGTTCTTCGCGTTTTTTAATAGCCAATTTAGATCCTAAACTGTAAGAGATAGAATAACACTTACAAATTAAAAGTTGATCTTCTCAAAAAACTAACATTTATCATCTTAACTATTTTTTCGAAAATCGTCAGCTTTCGCATAAAATCCGACATAAAAATATGTCATTATTGCATTTAATCGAAAAAAACTACACTAACTACGGGAAATGCTTCAGCCAAAAGTTGTCTATGGCAATAGAAGACATTCATCTGTGTCCATGACTTTGACCTACAATTATCGATAAACTTTAAGCGTATTTTATTTCGATTAAATGCAATGACATTATTTTAACATTTTTCGAAATAATGATTTAAACAAATTGTTAATTTTTTATGAGGATCAACTTTCTAATTTAAAGTGTTCTTTTATCTCTAACCGTTTGAAAAAACCCGAAGAACAATCAATTTCAATCTGATGTCAGACATGATGTCGCCCATCAAACTTACAATTTTTGTTGAGGTCATTTTTTAATAGATGGTGCCTCTGGCGAGACATTCAGATGCATAGATTAAAATGGGTCACCCAATATATACGTTTAGTAACATTCAGCTAGGCAAATAGTAACATATAATCCAAAAAAGGTCCAAAAACCTTTTAGTGGTTTTTGTTAGATCGTGGGTAGCCGGATTACAATATGGCTGAAATTACAATGTGACTACAACAATAATAATATATTGTAATACTTTAGTTAGAATACGGAATCTTAATTTTTGTGTGTAAATGCTTCTGAATATTCATTAATTATTTATTGATTTGTGTAAAATACTATCGAAAACTGGAAAAAATAAAATAAAATAAAACAATAGAATGGTAATAAAGTTTCATATAGTTATGATTTCCTGTTCACCTGTGAATTTTTTCAATAAAATTAAAAACAAAATATTTGAAACAAAAAACACAATATTTTTATTTAAAACGGATATTGTTTTGATTATTATCAACTCAAAAAAAAAATAAAAAAAATATTGCCAATCGATTTTTAAATAACTTTAATTTTTTTTTTAACCAAAAAACAAACTGGTTTTGTGTAATTATGTAATCAAGATCAAATATCCTTACAAGACTTTTAATATTATTTGAATCGATTTTACAAAATGATAAATAAAATCATCATTTTGATAATTATTGTATTTACATTAAAAACCCTTTTTGTATATTATTAACAAGTGAAATTTACAAAATTTAAAAAACCCCCGAAAAATGTGATTTATTCCTTGTTAACCGATTTTTGGAAACTTTGCTACAAAATGTTTTCTATCGAGTCGGTTCGATCGTTTAGGAGCTACGATGCCACTGAGAAACACACAGACGCGTAGATAAACACTTTAAACTTATCCACTCCTTCTTAAATCAATATCAAAGTGATGGTTAAGGACATCAGATGAGATGAAAAGGATACTAAGAAAGCTATCATTTTTTGGGACAAATTTTTGGAAATATTTTAATTGAAATTGAAATATTTGAGTTGACTTTGTTCTTTTGAAATATTGTTTTAAATTACCTAATTATTTTACCATTTCACTTTTTGAAATGAATTGAACCAGGTTTATTTGACTATTCATTTCCATAGTAATTATTTATCGCCAATTTTTAAGTTTACGGGTACGAAAACCTAAGCTCGCACTTGAAACATAGCTAAGAACACTCTCCATTACATCTAAGTAAAGTTTCTATACATTTTGAAGAGTCTACGAAACTTCTCTCAACAGTTTTTTTCCAAAGAGCTGCGTTTTCAACTGAGCATGATAACGTCATTTTTAAGCTATCGGTCTGAAAAAACGCAGCAAAGAATTTATCGGACCTTATGACCACTTGATAACTTTATTAGTTATTAAACAATAAAATATTTTGTCCGGCAAAAATACTGCACCGACGAGCTTGTCTATCACCTCGAACATGCCATACTTTTTATTTTTGTTTTTGAATACACACATATGGTTTTGCTGAATTTTTAAATAATTATTAATGTTATCAAGTGGTCATACTGACCGAAAAATTCTCTGCTGCGTTCTTTTCAGACTGGCAGCTAAAGTATGACGTTATCATTCTCATTTCAAAACGCAATACTTTCGAAAAATGTCGTAGAGAAGTTTGGTAGACTCACCAAAAGAAAGTCACTCACGAAGTTTCAAATATGTATTTATCATTTAATAAAGCACCCTTCCTGTCCCACGGTCTATTACTACTTCCACTCTCCTAATTATAATTTACCTCTAATTGTAACTCACATTGTGTCTATCAAGAGATGCCTCTTTAAATTTCTTTATTATAGTTCAAAGAAGAATCATTTTGAGATGTATTTACTGATAATATGGTTAATAGACAAAGTTAATTTTATAAGAAGCAAGTGAAAACCAACAATTGACTGAGTTAATTGTTGAAATATCATGTATAGGTAGACAGTGTTTATTACTCTGTCACATTACACATATAACTGATATACCCATATAAAACATACTATAAAATTTTCATCAAATTTGCGCTCTCACGAGTAAACAGTAATGTTTACGAAAAAATGTTTCAAACAAAAGTTGTTTATTTTTTTATAGGGAAAATTTTTTACATTTAATTATTATTACAATTGACCTATGTTGCTCATTTACGAACTTGACCTCACTTTTTATGTCCTCAGCACGCTATAAAAATTCAACTTGATATCTCTTTTCGTTTTTGAGTTATCGTGTTGACAGACCGACGGACAGACAACCGAAAATGGACTAATTAGGTGATTTTATAAACACCTATACCAAAATTTTGTTCATAGAATCAATATTTTTAAGCGTTACAAACTTGGGACTGAACTTAGTATACCTTGCATATTACATATACATATATGCATTGTATAAAAATTTTAGCATTATAATCTGATTATTTCGAAATTTACTCAACAGCTTATCTTGTTGGTTTGTAGAAACAGTGCAATTAATATCACTCAATTAAGTTAATCCCACAGACCAAATAGTGAATATAATCTCAAAATTTTTAAGTTTCAATCAATTTATCCGTGTTGATACTTTAGAATGGACAAAATCCATCATAAAATACAACACTATATAAACGATGTCACCTGAGACACTATTTTCTATCTTTAAACATACACGAGATATGTCCATCAGTCAAGGGATATGGAAGTTAGTAATAGTTACATCATTGGTCCCTAGTTTCCATACTACAACAAACTACAATATGTACAGGATGTCCTAGATTAACCCGTTGCTTTTTTCTGCATATAGTAATATTCGATTTGTCGCCCTGGAGCTCAGTTGGTTAAGGCATAACCAATTCCGCCCGCGGTATGCTCAGGGTAGCGGGTAATTAATAGTTGTGATGGGCTGGTGTAGTGCATGGTTTATGCATGAAGGGGGTGCACTCAGCCTCTGAAATTGAGGAGCTGACAATGAAATTATCCGCGGAAAAGGTGGTGAAACACATATATAGTATCACAATGGGCTCTATAGCTTAAGTGTGGTATTCGTGGACAGTAAATATAACCTAACCTAACCTAATATTCGATTTAACAAAAATTTAAACAAACCGTAAAGTTTGAATATAATCAGTTCAGTTGCCAAATGGCAAAGAAGTATCCCTTACATTTGCGTCTTGTACCCTCGTCTATTATTTCGATTCCGACGAAGTTCATATCTTGGAACTGGTCTTTAGACATGAAACAAAAAGTTTGCAATAACATTTATTCTCACGTAACTATTGAGCAAGTTGTGTATCCCAAAAGTTAAAATTGTTTGCTTTTTTTCAGGCTCTGACGTCTTTTCTCGGAGTCTTATCAACATACCAGCTCATAATAAATACTTTCGAAGAGTATGGTTGTCATGTCAATAACCTGTTTGTGCGTCACGTTACCAGAACTTATTGTCCTATAACAGAGCCTTTACCGTCGTGTTGAAAAGATACAGTCTAAAAAGAATCGTTATTATGGGACCACTCTGTACAAAGTTTATTTAAAAGAAGGAGTTTGAGTCGCCAACCCATCACATAGCGAGAATGAGTAAGATGAAGCATATGATGGTCATCTATTTTCAAAATGAGATATAGTTAGGTAACAACTGGACACTATTACACTATCCCAAGGGATATGATTTCCTTTATGAAATTCGTTAATCATCATCAAAATATTTAACTTTACTTTCAAACCACTCCTTCTCTACTCTTGCATCTCCCTTGTTATAGAATCTGTTCATTGTGTCTATATTCAGATAAATATAAAAATAACAAAAATATTCCCGCTCATACTTTTAAATTGAAAGTGGAGATCGAAATAGTCTCACAATATACAGTAAAAATTTATTGTATACTACATTTTATCTGCAAAAATTACTCGTTTATTTACCCCTAAACATACTCCAGTATCTACTTTATATAAATAGTAAGGTTGGTCGGACATCACATGTAATGCTAATATTTTTATTTCCTCACTAAACTTCTCTTGTAGGTGTTTGCGAGGGGACGATTTTTTCTAGAACCTTGTGGTTTATAATCGAGAGCTGTTCTAGTTATGCCATTTTGACTTTTTGAAGTGTATGACCCAGCCATCTCAATGTCGATCTAACTTATCTGAGCCTACAAAAGCTTTTTCGAATAGCTTGGCTTTATGCAATTCATACATTCTATCACCGGCAATGCAAATTAATTTATTTACCAATTATGCATTAGGAATTTGGCTTAAGTTAATTATAAAATTCGATTACGCCCTCAAATTGTTTTTAAGAACCACTGTCTTATTGTCCTAATTTATCACATCAATTTAAATGATTTATTTTACATTTATTAATCGACGTATGGGGAACAAAATTTACCCAACAAAATTAAGAACACTTGAGAATAAATTTGTTAAAATATCCATGTTTAAAAGCTAACATTACTACAGTTAAGAAAGTTATGATAAAGTGAATCGATTAATATTATAGTGGACATGTTATTATATACTGACCATTATCATAATAACTTTTACTTGAAAGTTTCAACTAAAAGCACAGATTTGAAGACAATCTATAATAGCATTCAATTTATCTTTTATATAAAACGACTGCAACTAAATGATTAGTTTCAATTAAAACAAAAATAATATTGATTTCAAAATATATGTAATTTTCAAATTATCATAATACTTTTGAAGTTAGTAATTTTATTTAAAAAAAAGTTTAACAACTTACCTATATTGAACAACTTCATACATTTCACAATAAAAACTTTTTAAATAGTATTCATAGTTTATGAAACTTGAAAAAACAAGAAAACGTAATTAATTTATTTAGAAAAATTAACAAAATTTTAATGAAATTCAAAATTAAAACTATTAAATCACAACTTTTTTCATTTTATTTACTTTAATAAAATAAATATATGACATTACACAAAATGTAACTAAATTCAATTCTGTTGAAATATGTTTTTTATAAATATATCCCTATCCTTTAATGACTATACGTTTCAGTATATTTGGTGTCTTTCTCTAACTTATGTTAACGTAGCTGTAGAATCAATGTATAATAAATAACATAACCTAACTAATTTTATTCTAATTATATGGTTGTACTTTGACAAAATTTGTTTTTGATTAATTAATATTTGACTATATAAATTAAAGCGTGTTTATAAAATACTTTGGTTGATATTATAATTCAAATTAGGTTCTTGTTTAACATATTGGATGCATTTCCTAGAACGGACATGTCTTCTCAAATTATGTAAACGAAAAAACACTTTGGAACATTTCCAACATTTAAATTGTAATTCTGATTCGAAAACTGTTTTCTCTTCATTGTTCTTTGCTGCATCTTGAATTCTTGAAGGAATCAAAGCTAGAAAACAAAAACAATAATTGTTACTAAGAACAAATTTATGTTGATTGTAAAATTTAAAAAACATAAAACAATTGAAATTAAACAATGTTGATTAAAAAGAAAATTCGTTTTTATAGGACAGGACTCAGCATCTTTTTCTGTTTGTGGTGCAAAAACAAAAACGTTTGTTGCATTATTTACAATTTTAAATTGGGGACAATAACGGTTTATGAAATCATAAATTCTGTTAGAACACTGATTATATTTTTCGACGTATCGGAAGCTGGAAAAAAGTTAGGAATTACGCACCATTTAGGAGACACGAATTACAACATTAATTTCACAAAAAAATTCATTCTTATCAAGGATCAAAAACATAAAGAAGGAAAAGTTATATCTTATACAAGACATGAAAACTGATTCAAACAAAGACCTACAACTACACAACCCAGACTACATTTACACCAAAAAATTTATTCAAACATAAAATCAATAAAACACTTATTTCACATTTAACCAATCATAACCAAATTTTAGTTTTCAAACTAAAATACCTCGTAAGTTAAGGTAGATTTTAAAAAAATGTACTGACATTTTGTATCATGCACTGTCGTGTTCTACCAGCATTCGTCATCAAAATTTATCGCCCAAAAAATCGAATTCTCCTCTTGCCTAACACCAGCAAAATAATTTATTCTCCAATTACTACCATGTCTAGGTACTTATAAGCGGCCAGTGTACTTGCAATGAAAGGGTTTTCTCTCTATTTTTAAAAATTTGGTCTAATCAAAAATTTTGTAACAGTTTTACAAAATTCTCCTATTGCCTTACCTTAGGGTTTATGCTACTAACACTGTTCTTAATGAATAGATGAGGTTACTTTGAACTTGATTACGATTTTTCTAAAGCAAACAAATTTTTAAAATCAAAGAAAAAAGTTTTTTTTTTTTAAATAATGGAATGTAACTACGAAAATGTTTCAGGTTTTATCCACTACCGTTGTCGGCCAATAAGATCTTTAATTTTCTTTCCGATATTTCGGTAAAATAACATCACTTGGTCTAAGTAGCCCTACATGACGCTATTTATTAATTTTATATTGTGATTTTGAGAAACAAAGCAGTGGTTTCCAATTTTCTTGCGTGGTTTATGTTTGATCATTTTTAAGATATTTTTAATTTCTAGTAACAGGAATTTCATCCAATATCAGTTTTTAATTTTCTTACTCCTGGGCTCGAATTATCTTATTATACTCTGAAAATTATGTAATATTGGTAAATTTTTTAATGAAAATTATGATATTGATTGAAATAATTTAATTTTAATGAATAAAATAGATAATTACAAAATACAAAAATAATAATTAATTTTTGGGAGCTTTAAAAGGACTCGCTATGACTTTACTTTTTACTTTTTTATTTGCCTATCTGTAGTCGAATTTGGTAATTTTTACTTCCTCCTAGAGGAACATCTAGTTTATAGTACAAGGGCCAAAAATTATTTAAGGATTCAGATGCCAAAAATTAAATCAAATCTCTTCCTATCTGCTTTAAAAGCATTTACAGCCACTTCAGGGTGAATCCTTATTAAGTGCCTTTTCAAATTCGATAATGTTGTTTTGTAAGAGAATTTCTTTTGACAAATATCGCATACAGCTTGTTTATTATTCAAGGCATAAAAATAATTCCAAATTTCACTAGTTTTCCGTGATGACTTTAAATTTTCAAAATTCCATGAATCTGTAATTTGAAAAAATATTTGTAGGTATTCTATTACAACATTTTATGATTTTTATAAATCCCCAAAAATAATTTTACATTTAAACATTTAAAAATCTCCTGCCTTAGTTATAAATTGTAAATTGTTTTTAATTGGGGTGCTGTATGTGGATGTCTTCGTAACAAATGTCTTCGTAAATTGGAAGTTGTTGATTTATATGAAATTGTCTGTAGACATTCATTACATGTTGCATTTTCGTTATTGATCATAGAAAAATATTTCCATATTTGGCTGGTTTTTGTTCTATATCGTCTTGATCCAAAATCATATGTAGTTAAGTAAAATGGTTGGTTATCTGAAATTTTAAATACAAAATTGTGGTTTCATTTTAAAATAGTTCTATTTTATCTAGGTCGATCAGCATCGTGTCAGTACTACTTCAAAAAAGTATAAGATCTAAATACACTAATGTGAAACAAACCAAAAATTGTTCTGCTTGACGTATCCTATTTTGTACTGAAAAACTGGAACAAAATTTTAGAAAAAGTCCTTTATTTTTTAGAGATTTTGGCGTTAGCATGAAAAACAACACCACTATCATCGAACAAACTGGATTATTTATTTTTTGTGTGTTTAAATTACCTTGTACTAAAATAAAATACTGAGCTTTATCGAAATGAGAGACAATATATTTTTATCGATTTTTTGCTATTTTCTTAAAGAAAGGGTTTTCTTAAAGAAAGGGTATTAAAAAATCAAAAATTACTTTTTGTACCAGAATTTGATTAAAATAATAGTCTCTAGAGTTATTTTGACCAAATAACTACAAAAATCGGATACATTTGACTGTTGGTCGAGTAATAGATTCAATACTCGAATATGTTTGTAGTTTGAATAAAAATTAAAAATCATTGTTTTTAACTGAATTAAGTAATTAAAACTACCAAAGTTTTTTGATACTGCTTGGAATTCCCGACAATCGAAGAAATAGTTTCTCAGAACTCAAGCAGC
Source organism: Chrysoperla carnea (assembly GCF_905475395.1). Taxonomy (NCBI): domain Eukaryota; kingdom Metazoa; phylum Arthropoda; class Insecta; order Neuroptera; family Chrysopidae; genus Chrysoperla; species Chrysoperla carnea. Next base: position 43,228,732 of record NC_058340.1, on the reverse strand, counting down.
AAACAACCTAAAGAGCTTTTCAATTTGCGAATTTCGTAAATTAAATTCTTCATATTTTATGTTTTTTTTTTGAAAACGAAATAATAAAATCTAAAAAACATTGTTTTTGATGATATTATCAATCTTTCTCAACATTTTCGATTGAGATTGTATATTTTTTTATACTCATTTTGTTCAACGATTTTCAAAAATTGTGCAAACTTTTGAATCATGTGTTTATACACCATCAAATTAGGTACAATCGCTGGTCTAATTTATCAATTTGGAAATAACAAATCCTATATATTTTTGGAATTTAATAACTTTATTCTATAGATTTTTTCCTAGCAAAATAATATTTAAAATTTTTTCCTTTTCAAAGAAAACAAAAATTTTATTTAGAAAAATTTAATATTCAAATCTTTAACAGAATCGGGAACACTTGAAATCTTGGACGATGATGTTGTATTAATATTTGGATGTTTTCTTGAAAAATGTTTTTTAAGGTTTGTTATGTTCGATCGGTAAGATAATTTTTGTTGGCAAACTATACACGCGGCATAAGTTTCATCCAATTGAATGAAATAATTCCACATTTGACCTTTATTGCGACGACAATCCTCTAATCGTTTTCGATAATCTAAAACGTAAACAGAAATTGAATAGTAATTTAAATGTTACATTTGTATATCAAAGTTTGGGAAAAAAAGTATAAAATCAATCCATTAATAACGTTAAAAAAATTTTATTTGTAACTAAAAATAGTTTATAAAAATTACAGTTTTCTTTTTAGGAAAATTTAAAATTAAGGAACAGATTTTGTGGTATGTACCCTTTTATTATTATTTGTATATTTTAACTTAAGCCAAAGAATTAAATGAACTTTGGGCCGAAGTTATCCAACCTGCAACTCATATTTTAAATGAATGCTACCTTTGTCAATTTAATATTTCATGGATCTTGTTCTGAAGGCCTTATTCTGTTGAATAGGCCAGGAAGAAAAAATACAAAAAGGGTGCTCAAGTTAAAGAGATAGCGTCCGCACAAAAAAATGCAACACATTTTTATAGTGAATTCACAGTAAAACAACGGTCGATAAGTGGCAGAATTTAGTATTAATCAAGTGAAAACGCCGAAATCTATCTTTATTTAGCAGCCCATATATCGATCACCTACTTTTTCTTATTATGAAAAATGTTTTATTAATATATGAAGATGCTAAATGTCCAAGTGAGATATCATCTCAGAAATATCATCTAAAATAGACAATGGCTGTTTTTTGGGTTATATACCACTCTGATCTACGAATACAGATATCAAATTTGTTTAAATAATTTTACAGCTATCTCAATACGAAAACAAAATTCAAATAAACACTGCTCCTAAGTTTCCTTATTTAATAAAATCACCACCCAAAACGTAATAAGTTTGTGGTTGAAATTTTAAAATATTTGCTATCATAGCTTCTTTAGGATGTCTTCTTAGTAAATGTTTTTTTAAATTTGATATTGTTGATTTATGTGAAATTCTTTGATTGCATTTATTACAAATTGCATTTTCCTGATCAACAAACGTAAAAAAATTCCATATTTTACTAGTCCGTGGACGTTTTGAACTCCAATTTTGATTCACTGAAAATACATAGATTTTGTATATACAATTATTAATTTTTTTATATACGTTTTGTTAATGGAATAGTTTTAGAGTTGTTAAGCGTTATTTGTGAAAAATATACAAAATAGAAGGTTTAAGATAATTTTTTTAAGAATAAAAATGCTCTATCTGGATGTTTTTGAATAAAATGTGTTTTCAAATTTGATATATTTTTGTATGCTAATTTATGTTTGCACTCATTACAACTGGCATACTTTTCATCAACTATTTGATAGTATTTCCATATTTCACTACGTTTTCGTTGGGAATATGTTTTTTTAATTTTTGGATATGAACCTAAAAAATTGAAATTGAGATTAGTATACGTTATGAAATATTTTAAGCAATTCTATGAAAACAGGCAAGAGAAATTTAAATTAACTTTTTCTAATTACTCGATTTCGAGAATTATAATAATGCTATGTTTATAACAGCTTACTATTATAATGAAATAAAAAGTAACAGGTAAGTATGAATTGAATTTTTAATTTTATAAAAAGGACTGTACAATTTTTAAATAAATTACTGAATCCACAATTATGATTTGGTACATTGTCAATGAAGACTTACACTTAAAACATAGAAATATAATTAGAAATTAAAAAATGATTTGTTATAACTTAGTAAACGCAGTTAATGTTAATTTTTTTTATTATATAACATAAATAAATATTTGATATAGAAGCGAAGTATTGTCAAATTTTGATTATGCCCAAAACTTTTTGAGTTAGTATAGAATAAATTGATAAGCACCAAAAGCCAGACCTGCTAAATTTTTCTTTTTGAGTTGAAATTCTTGCATTAGTAAATATCGTATAATCCTCCATAAAATTACACGACTCAGAGGGTGGGTTTGCGAACATATTAAACTATTTAAAAAAATACAAAATTTACGCTATTTATATGAATTGCATTTCTTGAAACGACCAAACAAAGCGTTTTTCGCAAGCCTATATCCTGTCCGATTAGTAATTTTTTGTTGTATAATTAAACAACGCCTTCGTAATCGATATATACTAATATAAGAAGTTTACCATAAGATTGGTAATTTGCTAGGTCTAGTTTTTGGTACAATCAAATCATTTGCCGTTTTTTACTAGCTTGCGGGATAAGTATATACCTACAGTCTGCCGTATTATTCTACACTAATGTAAGAAGTTTTGATCATGTCCAAATTTTGCAATAACTTGTAAACCATTTCATCAGTTACAAAGTTTACATTTGGATTAACTTAAGCCGTTTTTTGAACGTTTCTTTTTTTAACAAAGCATAATTCGAACTAAAGTTATCATTAACGTTCGCTCCTTCAAACAATAAATAACTTTGAAACTCAATCATACTTATACTCATAAAATATTTTATGTTTTTTATTAAGATGAGAAATAAGTTCGTATCTTCTATACGCTCGATATTCACAATAATTACATGCAAATGATTTTTCTTTTCCACAATGATAATTTAAGTGCACACGTAATGATGACTTTCTTTGGTAGGATTTTCCACATTGACAAACAAATAATTTCTGTTCTAAAAATATAAAGAAAAAGAAAAACATAATTAAAAGAAAAACAAAAATGTATAAAAATAAAATAAAAAATATGTACAATAATTAAAATTTTGTAAATAAACTCCAACTGTAGATATTTAAATGTTTAAAAATATATTATTTTATTTCTTTACAAGATGAATATATAATTAATTTGTTTAAATAATTATGACTTACAATAAATACGAAGAATATTTAAAAATTTTCATACAATCTAAAAAGATTATTTGAATTAAGCGAATTTACGTTTACGAGAAAATAAATTAATTGAAAATACAACTACTACGACAAGAATAGTTAAAATTACATCCGTTACGAAAAAAATTACTCATTTTTGTACAAATTTTAAGATAATTTTCTGAAACATCATTTACGATTAATATAAACAATACACATATTGAGGATCTGTTACTTTTACAAATTACAAGCCAAAGTTTAAATAAACTACATTCGTCCACTTAACACTTTGAAAAGATAACAAAACTGTATTTTGGTCTATTAAAATTAGGAATTATAAAGTGTACATTTTTTCCTTTCAACTTGAAAACGAAAACAGTGTTAATGTGATAAAATATTTTAGAAAAATAAATTTCCTGAAGTACTATAGAACTTTAAATATCCAAAACTTTAACGAGTACAAGGAAACTCTACTTCAGTGCCGATTATTTGTGAAAACTATTATTATCAGTATTCTGTATAAATTTTATGTTTCATTTATAAAAATGAAACATATGAATAATTGGAATTATCCTGTATTTTAATATTTCAAATAAGGTAACAAAACAAAAAATATTAAATTTAAATTAATTAACTAACTTTTACCCGAGTTTGGAGAAGCAATTACCTTTTTAAGGTAATTCCTTCTTCGATCAAAATCTGTTATTTAATTCGAGCTATCTGTCTTCGTTTCCAAGCAATTAACAAAAAAACTCACACCGTTTTGCTTTCAATAATCTATAGAAATTTCTAACGCCTAAAAAATCATCGTATCACCATAATTGAAAGATATCGAGAGCGACTTCCAGCTTTTTTTTCAACATTTTAGGCAGGCCATAAAAAAATTTCATTACAAAATAAATGAGAAACATACTTTTGCTTCTTGCTTTATAATAAACCTCTTTTACAATATTTAGATCTACAATAAAATTGATTATTATTTGGATGGGAGAATATGTTTAACTAAAATGGAATTTAATGAAAATCCATCCTCAAGCATTGTAATATTATGCCTATGCCTCATATGTGATATTAAATGTGATTTTTGATAACCGCGATAGTTGCACAATGTACAACTGAACGATTTCTCTTTCCCACAGTACAATTTCATGTGTAGATTAAGTGATGTCCGTAACTTGTAACATCGCCTGCATCTCAGACATCTGTAGTATGTTGCTCCTAAAAAAATAATTAAAAACAAAAATTATTGTTTCATATAATAGACTCGACAATCTTTCTGTAAAGCAAGAAAAATGTATCTACAGATAGAAAGAAACCTATCTAAAGTACTTACGTTGTTCTTATTAAACTACAAAGAATATTGAGTGAAATTACATTACAGATACTTTATTACGAATTTATTGAAAATAAAATTAATGGGTATTTTCTACATAAATCAATATTTACAACGTCCCGAAAATTTTAGATCAATATTTTTTATCTAAATTTGATACCAGTACTTTCAAGAATGTTTAATGGTAATGATCGATGCTGGTGCATTATGTGTGATGTTAGATGAGCCTTTTGATAACATCGATAATTACAAAAGGTACATCCGAATTTTTTTTCCTTTCCACAGTAATCACGTTTATGTGCGTTTAAGGCTATTCTTGATTTGTATCTCCTTTTATTACACATGGTACATGGATAATATCCTGTAAATCGAAAATAACGAATCTATAAGCTAACTTATTATCCAACCAATAAAATTTTAGATAATAAGGTAATTAACACTTTTAAAAATTATTTTTTACATTCATAGCATTCCCAATGACAATAAAAAGCTACCAAGGGGTTACTCTACATACCAAAATGTTACAGAAAGGATAAGTGAAGCATCTACGTGTTCCAACTTGATGTACACTGCTGCAGTCACCCCCGAAATGACCATTGAAGTGACATAGATTTTTGTTTTCAAGTATTAGTACAATAGAAATCCATGAATTACTTCAACGCCAAATTTCGATCGATTAAAGGCGAAAAAAATAGTCTTGTAGAAAATACTGATATTTCAACGATCTTTTCTGGGGTTGTTGCCTCAATACAGATCTAATTGAAGTGTCCCAAATGGTTTATTTACCCTTCTTTAACATTTAAGCATGCGATCAAACATAACTTCTTCGTCGTCGGGAAAGCTACATATTGAAAATATTGTACGTAAGTATTATGGACCTTCACAAATAAAAATACTCCACAGTAAAAAATAGTGAAATTTCGATATAAAATATGGTCGAAACATTAATTATGAAGGCAGATTAATATTATTATGATTTATATACAGCCATTTTTATAAAAAAATCTAAACATCAGAAAATGTCTTTTCTATGGTATGTAATTTGAAGATAATAAGTATATAACACGAAGAAAAATGTCTTAAATAGAAATCTTTTGTATAGTTCTCTCATTAATCATTTCATTTAGTTGAATGATATATAAAAAGGATTCTAAAGAATCGAAATTCAAATTGGAGAAATATTTAACCTAAAAATATATAATAAAAAAATTAATACAATCAAATTAAAATACGAATGATTTTAAAGATTCTACATATACTTGCACTTAAGAAAAATAAGGAAAAAGAAATACAAAAGGCTTTATTTTTAGTCGATTTGAAAATTGTCAAATTTCCGATGTATCACAAAAACCACACACTCTGTACTCAATCATTCAAACTGTTAGTAATCTGTAAAAAAAGGTTTGTGTCTCAGCTAAAGCAGTATATTTTAAATTCATTTTATTTATTTATATTATTTCAATAATATTTTTACATAAAATACTAATTTTAATAATAAATAAATAATATATATTGCTTTAAATTTATTTATATCTACATATATTAAATATATAATAATTATCGTATAATATTGAAAATACTGATGGAAATAAAATACAAATACATTATTACATGAAATTACATTAATAAGCCAATTTTTATACCAGTCTATTTGATTATATTTTAAAGCTAACTTTTATAATATTTAAGTGTTTATGAATAAATAAAATATTTAAAATTATTGACGGTAGTTGCTTTGATTTGTAAACTTAAAATATTTTCGGAATTACAAGCAATATAAGTAATACTGAGTATTTTAAACGATTAAATCACAGTAATAAAACGGTTTTAAAATAAATTAAACTAGAATTCTACATAATATTTATAACATTCTACTCAAAAAGAGAATCCATCTCTTGGCTCTGCTCTACTTACTCATATTTCATTTTAAATATCTAAATGGTTCTAGCAAATACTGATAGATAGCAGCACATTTGTTTTCATATTTAAATCTTATTTACGTACATTTTTTGATATGGAAAACAAAATCTACATTTTTTTTTTATATTTCTATTAATAAGATCCATAAATTATTTTTGATACGTTATGTGCATATGATAATGAATTCTAGATTCTTAAGATAAAATTTTGTTTACATTTAAATAATAATTTTACGTTCAATAATAGAAATTTGACTGGGTACCAAACTTTCATGATGTTTATTGCGATGGCGAGTGAGATGAATTTTTTGAAATGCACGATAATCGCATTTGTCACATCGATACTTTGGCTCACGTCCGCACACTAATCTTCTGTGTAATTGTAAACTTTGTTTCCATTTATAAATTCGGCCACATTTTGGACAGGCGAACACTGAAAATACAAATGTAAAAAAAACGCATTATTTCATGAAAATATTTTTTTAAATTAAAACATAAATATTTAAATGTTGAGGAAAAAAATACCTTTAGTTCAAATATGGTTACTTTTGACGCTGAAATTTAGAACAAAAAACAAAATAAAAACACGATTGGTGTTTTTATGAATTTTATTTAAAAACAAAATAATCACATCATGACTAGAATTAACTTTTGTTTTTGGTTTAAGGGAGTTAAATATTTTGTCCCTGTTTTTCAATCAATATTATTTGAATCACAGAAATTTGAATTACATAATTCTAATATTTGTTTACAAGAACATCTAATATTATAAAATATAAATATATAACTATTTGAACCAATTAAAATTTTAACTCGACCCAACTCTTCTTCAAGTAGTTATCGCCAGTAAGAATAAGTTTCTTTACTTATCGAGATTTAAAATACAAAATTATTGATATTTAGTCCAATCTAATTATTTACAACGGTTAGCAAATTTTTGAGATTGCTTCAAACAATAATTCTACCCCCTCTCAATGATTTTTATGTTTATTTCAAGTTTTGAGAAATTTTGCAAATAATTCACGGTAAAATAATTCTAATTCTTCATCTTTTTTGAATGTTTGTTGAATTTTTTAAAAGAAGTTTACAATGCCCGTGACAGAGCTCCATCTTTTATATGCTAGGAGTCATAAAATTAATTATTTGTTTTATATTTTTCTATGGTAAAAACTGAAAATCAATAAGGTTATTCCAAAAATCTTGAAAACTTTTAAAGTTTAACGGAAACATTTCCATTACCAAAATAAAGCAAAATGAATTTTAAATAAGAATGGCCTGTTAAAACGCAGATTCAAAAAAGAAAGAAGAAGATAAAGTAAAGATGTTAAGACAAAGCGAACATAATAGGGCAAAAGATAAAGGTAAACCTAAAAGTATTTTCGTTCTCTAGTACAATCTTCTTTTTTGTTGGTATCATTAACATTCAAAAAAGATGCAATTCAATGTCCTTATTGTTAAACAGGGACAAAAATTTTGGTTGAAAATTGTACATCAATAAGTCGTTGCTTTATGCAACAATTGTTACTTTCAATTATTATTTGGACGATATATCATTGTTGCGTCTAATTTATGCCTTCGCGTAATATGCAAAAATAAATTATTTTTCTGAAATGTCTTGTGATCACACAAATGACAACTATATAATGGAGTCTTGTTACATTCCAATCGTTTGTGTCTGGTTAACGATTGTTTATACTGGTACGATTTTCCACAATCCGAACATATGTAAACAATTCGGTTTCCATCTTTTCGGCGTAATCCTGGAAAAAAAGACATTGGTTATTTCTCAATTTTTATTTGTCTTTCAATGTAAAATTTTTTACAAAATACAAAATAAATATATTTTTACCCAACTAAAAATGTGTTTGTTGAACTGGTTGAACCCAATAAATGTAAACGAACTCATTTTCTAAATACGAATTCAAGAAGTTTAAACGAATAAAAGCAAATTCATACGTTGCCCCTACTTTAAATCGGAAATATTTTATGTAAAACCTAAAATTTTTAAACAGAAAGGGTTAGCCTTTGACGCTTTTGTTTATTTACAGTACCAATTATGGCCACAAAAGAAAGAGGAGTCGTCGAAATGTATTAATAATTTTCTAGAAGATTCCTTTTTTTTCCAGTGGGGGACATTTCAAGCACAATATTTATAGAATAAGGCCAGCTACAATCACTAAGATAAAAGCAGCCATTGAAAATGAATTTGCCCAAATACTAAATATAACGATTAGGAAAATTTTGGATTTCATTGGTCAGCTTTATCACCTGTGCCTAGACCACAATAGCCAATAATCTGAATACTTTCGATAAATGGCTGTTTTCTACACTAATTCACATTGTTTTGAATTTAAAATTTTTCCGCATCTTAATAATTATAAATGTTACAGGCATAAAAAGAGTGTATACATTTTTTTGGGACACTGTGAATAAAACAGAGACAGCACATGGAAGGATCTTTGAAGATTTTTCTGCTCATAATTTGGTTCTTTATGGAACTGTAGAGTTCGAATAGAATCATTACGATAAATCGATAAATCTTGAATTAAATTAAATTCGATGTATATAGAGTCTAATAATACAGTGTTGTAAAAATTAGTTTAACCAATCAAAAGTTTAACCAATCCGAATTCAGTTACTGAACTTGAATTATTTTACGTTTGTAAATGTAGGCGAAGAAGATTTTCAAAGTAGGTATATTTACCTAAAAATTCGATAAGTAGTCTATTTTTCTGTTTTTGAAAATAATTGTAGCTCGGTAAAGGAAATTTTCATTTATTTTTGATAAAATAATACAAAAGTTTACATATACAGTGTGTTCAAATTATTAATAAATATGAAACAAAATCTCATCTAATACGTTAACTTAAACAAAGTCAATTTTTTAATCCAGAAAACTTCATGGAACTTGGATATACAGACTGCAGTTTTTTTTTTTAAATTAAAAAAACATTTTCTTTAAAAAGAAAGGGTTGCAGTAATTTGTTTATCTTATTTTGATAAATATATACCTACCCTGAGGCTTGAATCACAAAATTTTATCAAAAGAATCTTTCCCAAATTAATTTTTTAATTTATGTTAAATTTTGCAAAGCATTTTTTTAAATATATGATACAAACCTCTGTAAAATAACCTTTTGACACTCGTGTATTGTATAGTATAGGTAATTAAAAAAAAATCTCTCTTTTACAATTTACGTTAAGGTGCCATGTGAAATGTATTCCAAATTCCATTCTTTCTTCCCGTTTTCGATGAGATCAAATTTATAGCTAAGGCAGTGGCGGATTTAGAGATTTGCCGCCCGTAGGCTATTCAATTTTTGCCGCCTCTAAATATTGATATCTTAGTTCACAATCATATCAATTATCTATCAATAAAATTGCAACTTTATGATTTGTGCTCCATTATCCTCATTACATCAACTTTTCCCGTATGGTTAGTATCATCGAGAACTATGGTAACGTGTTAGATCCTTGATTATTTTTACAGCAAAGAATTATCAAAAAACAATATTTTATGCAAAAAATATCTCAAACATGTACCAATTTTAAAGTAAGTTAAGGTATGTGTTAAAACTATACAATACTTATGTAATAGGAATAAAGCTTACACAAAAAATCTAGATTTGGCGAACGTTGATAAATATTTATTATTACACTTACAGTTACAAAACAACACAATAAATATATCCTTTCTTAATTATTTGTTAGTATTATAATTCAAGTCAAATTATAAAAGCATTACAATACTATTTTGCGACACTTTGAATTCGCAAAATCATTTATTATATCGTCGTACGAAATCTTGTTTATTAGCTCTGACTCTATGCACAAGAGAGCTAAAGCGTTTAGCTTTTCTTGACTTAAAGTCGATCGGAGGTAGTTCTTTACTCTCTTCAAGCAAGAGAAGCTTAACTTTCACCTTAACAATTTGTCGCTGGTGTACAAAGAGCCATACGAAGTACTATATCCAAGTTTGGATAAATGCTTCCTAGATTCTGATCTCGCAGGAATAAAGACAGACTTTTTAATGATCCAGAAATTGGTTTTTAAAAATTATAGTAATTATCAGTGAAGAAAATATGTAAAAATAACTAAATTTCGACTATAATATGGAATCGCTATTGCGATATTCTAAAAATTCATGATCATTACATTATAATCAAAAGCGTTTAGCAATTGTTTATGCAGAGATTTTGAGATATTTATTATTTAGCACTGTATATAGGACTATATTTCGGTTTTTGTTGAATATTTTAATTCCTCTATAATTTTTGAAATTCGTATTTTGTGTGTGTATTATAATTTTTTCTAAATTTTGTCAATCGAAATAAAAAATTTATGAACTAAATTTGCCGCCCCTTAAAATTTGCCGCCCTAGGCTCCAGCCTACTCAGCCTGCTGGTAAATCCGCCACTGAGCTAAGGAACTGCACGATAGGTAGATATAGTTCAGCAGTATAGGATAAAATTTATATTTAACATTTTGGTAACTATTCAACATTAAAAAAATACTTAATTGATATCTACATCTTCAAAAAATTGAAAATATTACACGGTAATTAAAAAAAAACAAATCGTTCGTTTTTATCTTATTTTATAAGTTACGTACGTTCATAATCAAAAAATTTGAATCTATCTGAAATGTTGATTAAATAAATCAACGAAACACATCTTTATACATACTAGATTGTAATTAAATTTTTTCTTTACTTAGTTTTCATCCTAGGACAGCTTTAATAATATTATCAAAAACCAGTTGTCAAGGTGGTATCAAACAACTTATTCTTTTACAAAATTTTCATAGGAAATTCCTTTTCTGGTAGTTTGGAAAATTTGTATAGCATCAAAAGCTTAAATTTGATAAATATCTGTTGGGCGATATTCAAATAAGAAGGCAATTAAATAATAATTTTTGTCCCATTCTCAATAAAACAGAGTCCATCGCCCAATACCATGGAAAATTGTTTTTAAAATTCGAGCAAAATTATTTTCACATTTTTTATTTATTTGAATATCGTTATCAAATATTTATCAATTTTAAGCTTGTGTAACGTTAAGGGTGTAGCTGAGAATTTTTCCATATCTAAAGATATGAAAATTTTTATAGAGAAAAAATTGTTAGGTAGATGAAATCCGGGCAAAAGACCTTTACATTTATAATAAAATGAGTTACCAAGATAAGCTCAAGCCCTAGACCTATGTTCAAATGAGACACTATTTTCTAAAAACGATGTTTCAGATGGGTTCAATTTTCTTTTTGTAAATTCGATTCTAAAATGAACGGTTATCGTTTGGTAAAACTTACGAATGCTTTACCATTTGTATTATAATTAATAAATACTACAGTGAAACTAAACTATTACACATAACAAATACACGCTTTTATATACCTATTATTCGAATTAAAAATTTAATTTTAAAATGTTTAAAATTAACGGATTCGTTTACAACGCTAATTTGTACAAGAGGTAATCTCATATGCTAATCAAAAATTATTATGAATTTCAGCAGGTATTGAAACTATACACAAATATAGCACCATGAGACATAACGGTCAAAATTTGAATGATTTTGGGAAAATTTATTACGATTTTTGCCCCAATTTCCCAGATCAATTTTTGTATTACGTATTTCGACTACCAAGTAATCATCATCAGTATGAATTAGCTAATCGTCGAAATATCCCAGAGATCTTATTTATTATCTTTGATAATATTTATACAGTAGAATCTCGATAAGTTAAAGTCCAAGGGAAACACAAAATATTTTAAGTTATAGAGGTTCTAAGTTATCAAGTGTCTATGTTAGGTAAAGGTTAATATAGAGGTATGTACATGTTTCTATGTACGCTAGTTTATATAGAGGTATGTACATGTTTCTATGTAGTTACTGAGGGCCTATACAGAGATTATTTATTTAAGTTATAGAGGTTGCGTATTTTAAGTTATAGAGGTTTTGGGTTCTGATGGGAAGGGAACATAGTATTTTTTGAAGTAACAGAGGTTTTTATGTTACCGAGGTTTAAGTTATCGAGATTCTACTGTATTAGGAAAATTTGTTTCAGCTGTGTTTATTAAAAAAAAAAAAAACACCTTTCTCCCATAATAGAGAAAATTCTCGTATTTAGTTGCTGATTTTTAAAATTGTGTATGGTGCCAGTAGATTTACGTATGTTCAAGTTAAATATGTGGATGAATTAACTTTTAATGGAAACTGCAAAATTAATTTAAACGCATTTTGTCCATATTTAAAAATCCTTCATTTTATGAATTATTTTGTAGTAGTTCTCGGTATGCTTGAATGCTCTAATATGAGCCATTACTTCTTTGCTCCATGATAAGATAATGAATTAAATATGGCAGTCACGGTCATTCAAATATGGACACTGATTCTGGCGAATTATATTGCTTATAGAGAGCTTAATCTGAAAATATCTGAATATTTTACGAATTCGTGATAGTTGCTCTAGCACAGATTTAGTGAGGCTAAATGAGGTCAGAGGGGCCTAACTGCAGAAACAAAAGTTTACGGTATTGAGAAAAGGAAAAGGAAATTTTTTCGATAGGGAAAAATCGATAAATGCAGTTATCTATTGAAAAAATTAAAGAATAAATTTTAGGTCACTATTGCGCTACCACTTTTACCGTTAAGAACAGATTCGAATACAAAGCTCAATATTGAAAAAAATGCAATTATGCCACTCTGGCTCTCATGGCCTCAAATTTTGTTTATATTTTTATTTTAATGCGATGTGTTTATATTTATACGGTTTAAAATACATTGCTCTTTCACCAAACATTTCCTCGCACTTTTCCGGATGTAATTTGATCATATGATGTTTAACATGTATATTTTGATATGCCCGATAAGAGCAATAATTACAACAAAATTTTGGTTCCTGTTGACATTCATAGCGTAAATGACGTATTAATGTTTTTTTATGTTTATAAACACGCCCACATGTCGGGCATTTATTTAATGTCATCATTTGATATTGATTATTAGAATATGGTGTGGAAAAGAAAAATCGGCCACCTGAAAAAATAAGTTTCATTTTGTTAAATTTTATTTCATTAAAGTTCAATTAACTTTCAAAAAAACTACGTAAAAATCCTACAAATACAATGTACTAAAATTTACAATATCAGGAAATGGAAAAATATTGCTGGAAGAATTTAAATCTTATTTTAAAATAATTTATTTCGTCAAAAATAATTACAAAAAATAATATCAAGTAACAAAACAAAACCGGCAATATTTGTTTAGTAATACTGATTAGGTAAGTACTTATAGTAAGTTAGGTCTTCTGAATTAGTCTCATTGAATGGAATTTGTTGCATTCTTGTTGCATTGAATCGAATTTGTTGCATTTTCTCGCAACGATATTTATGCACTGAATTTTCAATGCATATTTTGCACACAGGATGCATGCAACTACGGCATAGAATATATGTACGCCGTTCTTTTCCAATGAATTTACAGTCGATACATCGTCTTCGTTGTCCAACAATTTTAGATGAAGTTCCTATTCTTGGCGGAATCATAAAATAATTCCCATATAATCCTAAAAATTAACAAGCTATTATTGTCTTTAAATTGCATTTCAGTTATAATACCCAATTGATTTTACCCATCATGCAACCGTTACGAAAATCTAACTACTTAAAGATTATTTTGAATTTCCGAAAAAAATGTTTGAAACGTCACAAAAGTTTCTTTTTTTAATTTGGGAGACAATTTTTTTAAATTGGGAAAAATATAAAATGCCGAACACTGGATTTTTGAGTATGGTCTCCCACAGTTCTACTAGCCAATTGAACTCAATGTTCACTTAAATTATTTAATAATAATTGAGTATTTTTTGTATGCAAGTACGAGTGGAATTTTTCGCTAAAAGTTTAACGAGTTTTCATTTCAAACATAATACATCTCTTTGAAATCAAGAGTTATTGACTTCGACATCATGCTCATTTTAAATTCAGGTAGAAATAAGAATAAATGTTAGTTTATGTCATTCCAACATAGGAATGGAAAGTACAGAAGAAGAGTAACCAGAGCCGATGTTAGACAAAGCGACGTCCTGATTCACCTAAAGAGGTTTCATCTCGATGTGTTATTACAAATTTTGAGATTACGAATCTATTCTAATCTGTAATTCTTAAAAATATTCTTATTAACATAATAAACGATTCATTCAAACGCCCATCACAAACGTGATACCATCCATAGAGCGAGGCCGTTAAAACCAATACTACAATTTTTCTTTATTACTGTAATTGATAAAATGGCTTTCAATATTATTCGTCCAACCGCTTCTCTTCGCTGGCGAAGTCAATAGCTCTTCTTAACTTATTTGACGTTTTAATACATACCAAGCAAAGATTGTAAGATAGATTTTTTTTAAGAAACGCAGATTTTATCAATTTATTTTTGTATTCCAACCAAGTACAGGAGTATTCTTGTTTTCATGGAGGAGAACAATACGAAAGTAATAAAAATTCCGAATGTAGTACCTATATTGTAGTCAAAAGTACGCCGACAAAAGGCACTTGGATTAATAATGGCAACCATTGAGAATCAATTAAACAATAACTCATAACTTTTGCTAAAAAATACCATATCTTGTAAGAAAATGCAACAACATTTCTTAAATTTAATATTATCTTTATTTGTAATAAGTCTTAAGTACAGATAAATTATATTTATAATAATTTATTTATTTAACAAAAATTTCTTGGTTATTAGTATGACTTAGAATTCAATTATTATATTGACTAGCAAATTGTTAGCAAATTTTTAATGTTTTTAGTAGTTCAGTCTTGACACTACTTACAAATTTTTTTACTTTGAACTATTTTTAGTTTTCCAAGTGACTGGAACTATTATTGTGAAAAAATATTGCTCAATTCAGTTTTTTTACGGAAATCTAAAATTGATTTTTAGTTTCAAGCAATTTTTCTATTGTAAATTTTCGTCCTAACAATTTCACGATAATGATAATTTCTCACATATCTTTTATTGCATAACGGACTAATGCAAAGTTTCTTAAAACATAATTTTAAGTTTAACTAAAAAATATGTTTTAGCATGTGCCGCTGAAAGTGCAAAGATTTCTAAAGCTCAATCAATGATTATTTAAAAAAATTTATATCGAAGTTTTTATACATCAAGGAACTGTACTCAAAGTCTGGCTAGATGAAGTATCCAAAATGATGAGAAACTACGATATCGCTACAGGGAGGCGCAGGATGAAGAGGGAACGAGTTGAGGGAACGAGGGCAAGGAAAGTACCGCCCATTCCAAATACTCTTCCACTTGGTATGCACGTTACCTCTATGTCCCTTATGTTCCATCTCTGTAGCAACGCCACAGTCATCGGAGACTATAAAGGACATTTATGTTTAAAATTTGGTTAAATTCATCTTTGAATTGTCCGCATTCTGATTTGGGTTATATTAAATTTAAAATAAAATTATCAATTATTCTATGAAATCGATATAAGTGGTTTTTCTAAAAAAGTTCCGAATAAATGTTTCTGATATACCCTTGATCTACTGACCAGTCTTTGAGTAACTTTTTTTGCGCATGGTCCCGTTAATTTCTTAACGAATACACATTTATATTATTATAATGTTGTTTGATTTTATAAGGTTCGTTAAATTGCGATGATGTCGAAGTTGTTATAGTTGGATGTCTTCGTTTTATATGTGAATTAACATTACAGGCTTGATGACATTTATATGTACAAAAAGGACATTGAAACATTGGTGCCATACCACATTCGTAGCGTAAGTGTCGCAGTAAATTTTTTTGATATTTGTATATTTTGTTGCAATTTTGACATGAAAATTCACCAACTGAAAAATTTAAATAAAAATTTTTGAAAATAAAAGCAGTATTCACATATCGTAAGATAAATTAAATAATGCTAATTCCGCATGCCTTTAAAACAGTCAAAAAAACGTAGTATAGATATTTTTCAGAATAATTATTCGTTAGTCCTCTTTGAAACCCACACAGAAACCCAATATAAGAGGGACAGTATGAAGTAAGATACTTTTTTTTACTCATGTGATAAAATTACGTCTCAAAAATATAGCTGTGCCCTCACAATGATAAATTAGCTATTTACATTTACTTTTTTTGTCAGTATATTCTCTTTGCGGATCCAAAGCCAATCATCTCTTTATGTTGCAATACACAATAATTTGGCTTTCTCAATCAGGAATAAGCCATTTGCTTGTTGCTCATGCGGGTCTTTTGTCGACTCAACTTAATTTCGCTCCCATGGGTAGTTCGAAATGTCCCGCTATAAATCAATTTACCAACTACCCGTTTGAAGAACTGGTTTAATAACCTTTAATATTTCACTTACAAAAAAAGATTATAAACACAAAGATAAAATTTCAAAAAAATTTTTTATTGATGTCTGCGTCGAAAATGTCGTTCCAAATTACATTTTTGGTGACCTTTATACGGGCATAGAGGGCATTGAAAACTTGGCTCCTGCTGACATTCGTAACGTTGATGCCGAAATAATGATCGATGATGCCTGTAGTATTTACCGCATGTTATACAAACAATATTATTATCTAAAACAATAAAATAACGTCAAATTAACGAAATAAAAACTTTTTGCTAATTATTTATTTTAAACACATAAACTTCAGATTATTGATATTGATACCTGATTATTAGTCTCGAAGCCCAATAGTGAATTTTATTTCATTTTGCCGAAGAGTTATTACTGAAAATGTTAAATGCTGTAATCTTTTCTACATCTTTGAGTATTATATCTCCAATAACATGACTTTTGACTATTCAAAAAGCAGTCTGAACAACTCAAAAGACACAAATTTTTGACTTGATTTACCAATGGGGTGAATCATGGGTAATATTTCCGGTATGGTAGGTACCTACCTATAGATCGTTCCTGATCAAGATTCATTCGATATACGGATGGAATGTTTGGCAAGGTTATAAAACCAGATGGATTTCGAAAATACATACAAAAATTGCTGTTTTTTTTACAGAGTTTCAACTCCCAAACCGTAATCAACTCTCCTATGATGTCAAGATTCAGTAATATCGACCGAAGATATGCTGAAATTTTTGAAAATGATCTCTTCCTTAATTAATTTCAGCTTAGTATCTTAATTAGATACTAGTTGTATTCATTGACTACCCATATATAATGAAGTTACGTTAATAGTTCAAAAATAAAAATTTCCAATATATTTTTTTGGTAATCGGAAAACATAGACCGAAAATTTCATAGGGACCGGAGTATTGTTGTAACTACGAGTTGGTTGGGTTAAGTTTGTCGACTATGGAGGAGTTGGTTTGCTTCTGAAGTTTTTAGCCCTTGCGTACAATTACTAACTAAATCCAATTTTATTTTACGGTCACGTTAGTCCCTTTGCAACCATTTTTGAAGTGACTTTCAATAAGTCGCCTAAGAAAATGATACCAATCTCAGGCATGTTGATTATCATTGCTCAATAATAAAAAATATGTGTAATTGGTTTGGCCGCCTTCTTGCTTGAACAAAAAATTTAAGATTTTAAGGTTTTTGAACTGGATTGTATTTTATATACTGGAAAGTAGCTGTTTTATGTAGACCATCTATACAATATGGCTTTTTGTTTCATGTGAAATTATAAATCAGGTAAAGAAAACTACTGAGGTAAATTGAACATATTTATTCGTGATGGACTCGTGCTGGGCTGTACAACTTTTGAACATTTATTTACACAATTTTTGTTTACAGATATTTCAAATTATTAATGGTAGAAAATTTAAAATTAAAATTTGTATGCATTTTCAAATAAATAATCATTTTTAAATCGATGCCTACGACGAATATGTGCTTCCATATTAGATTTTTGATGTCCTTTGTACGGGCATAAAGGACATTGAAAACCTGGTTCTTTTTGGCATTCATATTTTTGATGACGTGAAAATGATCGTCGATGTCTGTAACATTTTCCACAGATGTTACACATATAAAAAGTTTCACCTAAAAAGTATAAAAATTGGGATCATATTTACAGTTTTCAAACGAAATTATATACGTATTCTACTTTTTTAAACATTAATTTTATATTTACTAATAAAGTAAAAGAAAAAGTTGTAAGTTTTTATAAATCTTCTTTATTTTAGAAAAATTTGTACATGTTTCGAAGTTTTTTTCTGAAAATAATTTACATTCTTTCTTAACACTTTTTTGCTAGGACAATATCTGTATTTTAATGCGATAATTAACGGATAGTTAATCGTGACCTTAAGCCTAAGTGTGGTTTTGGATAAAATGGCACTTTAAAAAAAATTGAGGCTACTTGAAAATAGTCATCGCGTGTGTATTGGCATGATCCGAACGAAATCATAAAAAATTATTATGACTAGAGTTTTTTTGAATATTTATACAAATTTTGAAGCTTCTCGTTTTGGTTTTATTTTCATTTTATTGAATAACAAAAATAACGATCACATTTAGGTATGTTTTGTGTATTGAAATTTTATTTAAAGTAATATCGAAAACTATTTGTTTGGTTTCGAAAATCATTTTTATGGATTTTTTTGCATTCCACGCCTGGAAAAACCTCGATTATATATCAGGATATCATAGATTTTCAAAAATATCTATACTTTATCCCAACCTTACAACAAAAAATTTATAGCTTTATAGAAGTGCACAGGGAGGACAGGTAAAGAAATGACCACTTTTTTCCACAGGTAAGGGGGGGGGGCTCCTTACAGTGATTAGTATAAAAATAAAGAACCAGTAAACGCGTTTTAAGATGTATCACACTAAGTCTGAAGTTCCAAAATGCAAAAAACACAGATATGGTCCTACCAATTTTACGTTAACACCATGAATGGATGTTTTGTTCGTACATGTCGTACAAAATTGTATTTTTGATGCCCTTTATATGGACACAATGGACATTGGAATTTTGGTTCTTGTTGACATTCATATTTTACATGACGATATAAGGAGCAAACATGTCGGTAATATTTTCCACATCCTTTGCATTGTGGTAGTTCTAAAATTAAAAATACTTTATCAATTATTATCAAAAATTTTTTTCGAGAATTTTTATCATAATATATCCCTTACACCAATCACCAATCATTTTATAATAAAATAAATAAATTACGTTATAGATATTTCTCATTATTCTTGTTGCAGAATAAGTTGCCTGAAAACTTTCGTACGAGAATTACTAACCACACCGACTGAGCGAAAAACTAATCATAACTCATTTGAATTAATACTAATCATAACCCAACTTTTAGACATGATCAACGCATTAGATGAGACAGCAAAAAGCAATTTCAGTGCAACTTTTCATTTCCTATAAAAATATTAAAAATATATTTTTTACGGCCTTTTTCACAGTAAAATTAAAGTTCATTTTTTTTTTACAAAATCTTGTATTTTATCGAATATACTGGTTGTTCAATTTACATCTTGGCATAGTACATCTCCCACGAGTATGAGAAAGTAGATATGTATACATTAAGCAATGTGCACAAGAAAGAGGTGTTATAGGCATGTTTTCTTGCTATGGGTTGAATGTAGCTTCGATAAGCGTCAAGTTGTATACAGCACAAACAGCAGCAGTAAAACCATCGTACAGCTTAAAGGAAACCGAAGCTACAACACTTAACAAGAAACATATAACATCTATAACATCTCTTTCTTATACGCATTGCTTAACGCGTGTACTCTGTCATACTCGTGGGAGATGCCTATGCCAAGATAAAAATTAAACAAATGGTATATTGAATTACTGTACGTAATTTTACAACATCCTTTATTTTACCGAATAATTTGGCCGCCAACCATTTAACTTTGGGTGAGTTTTTCTTTTTATAGTTCCACGGTTGTTTTTGGGAGCATCGCGTTCAGAAAATTCGCCTGATCATTTTGGTATTGTTTTGATTGTATAAGCGATAGGAAAAATGTTTTTAGTTGGAAAAAACGGTTTGTTCATTTTATGTATAATTTAACGTATGACTTTCGATAAGCCCCGCGTCTCCACATAACGCGTCAGACTGGAGGGGGGATTTGAACTTCGAGTAGGAGTGAAATGAACTGCTAAACATACAAATTCAACAAGGATTAAAACTATTCTTAAATGGAAATGCATGTTCCATTTTTCTTATGGCTTGGACGAGAAAAAGGATCCATAATGATCAGGGAAATTTCTTGAACATGATGCACTCAAAAACAACAGGTGACCTATAAAAATAACAAACTCGACCAAAGTTAATTTATTGTACGCCATTCGATTACCAATAAGACAAATTTCAAACATAACATATAAAAGAATATTTGTCATTTCTTATCATCATGATTTAAGTCCTTATTTGAATGTGATATTAATATACAAATCCTTTTACATATTTTAATCCATCCACATTAAGTAGTTCCGTTTTATTAAATGACGCTCTGTGATGAGTCTAAAAAACTTTTTTAATTTGAAGATAATTTGATATATTTGTTAAAAAAAAAAAATAATTCGATCTAATAATTTTATAAAAATTTTTTATTAAAAAATAAAAAATATTGTTAAAATATTACAATTTGTAGTGCATTCAAAACATAACAATATTCCTTTCCCCATTTTTAATGAAAATATACTAAATTTTTTAAATTGATTGTCATCAAGTGTAAAGAGAATGCGTAAACTATTGAAGGGAAAATAATTATCTCAAATATTTATGCTCTAATGATAATTAGTTGTGTATATTTAATTTATTTATTCTGTCGGACTGATTTTTAATTTTATTTTCGCACTAGGGTGTTATAAAAATATCCATTTTTGATCGATTATTTCGAGGAAATTTTTTTTTATATGGTGAATAAAAGGTCACAAATCAAGGGAATATTAAAGTACCCCGAATTGTGATAACAATTATAAAATTACCCAAAATAATAAAATTTTCTTAAAAAATGTAATGATTTAAAGTAAACCTACGCGTACACGGAGTAAGTAGATAATATGGAACCGATATCATGTTAAGTAATGCATAGCTCATACACGAAAGAACGCAGATATTATAAAGCACGTTTCCTTGAGTGTGTTCTTGCCTGCCAATGTACCTATCCATCAGGCAGACTGCATCTCATGTGCCTCAAAAAGTGAATTATCAAAATGCCGGTTTGCAAGCACTAGGATCGGCAAAACACATCTCTTAACGATTTAAAATGCAATTATAAAATGCATATTATTTATGCAAATTACATTTTTAATTTCTTATAAATCAATTAGTGACATAAAAGTTCCTGGCGCTCTAACGAATCTAAGTCAGAAAACCGCAATCAAATCCGTCTTACTGTTCAAATTTTTCGAACTTTGACTGTTTTAAGTGTTTTGTTTCCGCGACTACTATGCAAATAGTGCAATGTGCGTGTCGTTTCATCCTCGTTCTATTACAGTTAGTATAAAATTATTTGAAGGAATGAGATGTGCTCGAAAATAGCATGATAAAATAAAAAGTACGAAAACTTAACTTTCTTAATAATAAAAATCGTTTAAACAATTAAAATAAGATATTCAATTTTTTACGAACTCTCTTTAAAAATAATTTAAATTCTACTTTAGATATAATATTACAATTTCTGATACTGTTGAATAACATTATATTTAATCTCTGAATGATTTCTATATATATGCCTATCTAAAACATACTTCCGTTTTCCTTTATAATCACAATATGGACAATGAAATTTACGATCTGTTCCACATTCATATTTTTGATGACGCGATAATGATCGTTGATGTCTATAATTTTTTCCACATGTGTAACATATTTGCATTGTATCTAAAAATAAAAATATTAATAATTATATAACAGTTAAATATTTAATTTACGTAAACACCCTGTAGTCCCAGAAATTTTAATAGATAAAATTAATTTGAAAATGTTACAAAGAAAGAAAGAAATTTTTTTGTATTATTATCTATCAAAGGTATTTTATCAAGAATTTATGTTTATTTGAAAGTTTTAATTATGTATCTTTGTAAAATATAAGAAACACCTTTTGTTCGATACCTTTTTTCCGTTAACTTGATAAATTCGACGGAAAATGTTAAGAATAAAACTTGTTTGTTCTTTTATAAAGAATAACGTTCTCGATCTATTATGTTTGAGAGAAGATTACTAAAACCTATATCACTTCGATCTTAAATCATCGCATATTCGCATGGGTATAGTAAACTATTATCAACTGAGGCAAATTAAGAACCCATACCTATTTCTTCCCTTTTTTCCATGGTTCATTTGGTGAATGATGAATCTTTTTGTGATCAAATAGTATTTGTTTTTTTGAATAGTAAAAACTGACATTACAGGGCTTTCAAGTTGATTCTAATCTCAAATAGGTATGAAACTGAACACTGATGGGAAATACCTCAAATAAATTAGTATCGTAACTAGACACTGAGAATGTCTCTTAAATAAATAAACATAAATCCGTAAAGTTTCTTCAGAAAATTCTTAGTAGACATTTTCAAGTTAACTTTTCATTTGTCGAACATAAAGCCAAACTCCCAATACCAATGAACAAAATAATTCTACGCTTAAGAATTTCAACGAATAAAACATAAAATTTATTTATTTTTATAAGAATTATGACATGATTTATTGTTCAGGAAAAGTGTGAAATAGTTAAGTACATTTCGAAATCTGAAATTGGTGAAATATATACAATTTGTCCAAAAGATTATTTGGCTTGAAATAAATTATTTTCAACTAGTAAGAGTAAAACCGTATCGGCAACTCATAATTATGAAATCTAGCTGGATGAAAATTAAGCCAAGCTCTTATTTTGATTGTTAAAATTTTTTATAAAAGATATAAAACTTTCGCTTAAAAAATACTGTTTGCCGAAATAACATCTGAGTATATTATATTAGTTTTCCGAAACAACAATGGATTGTACCTAAAAGTTACCTCTATGTGGATAAGCTCTAATCAGGTGCATTTTAGACGATATATGAAGAGCACAAAAAATTATTTTTCTGATCTTAAAAATACAATCATATATCTACTTTTTAAAGCTTAATGTTATCCTTGAGCATTTTTGGGATTTATAGATATAGAAATATTTCAGCTAATAACGTCTCATTGTATGTAAAAATATCAAAAAGTACGAGTACCACTTCTTATATCGATCGTGTTAATTTTTTTATTTTCATATAATGTTGATTTTCTATCTTTTGGAATTGGAATTTTAAGGAGTTTGAAAAAAAACAACGCATATATATGTCTTATTCGATAGAATTAGTTGTACCTTTATTAATAATAATTAGTTTAAACATATATTCCATTAATAATAATTAGATTTAGTTTCTATTCCCATTTTTCTATAAGTATTTGTTTTCTTATCATAAAAATATTTATGTATTGATAGCATATGACGATTCAAGTGATATTTTCGCTTTGCGATGTAACTACACAATTGACATGCAAAGGTACGCACTTGAACACAGCATTCATATTTCTCATGACGCTGTAAAGTACGTAAATGTTTATATTGTTTTCCACAAAAACGGCAGGTTACCACCCAGGAAGTTATAGGATCCATATCTAAAAATTTCAACAGCAATCTCATTAGTAAAGAATTTACAACCAGGTATTTTTTATTTCTACATCCAAACAGTTTTTTTTTTATCATGCACAAAATTCTACTTGATATGCATTAGCTCAAATGTTGGCGGATATGAAGGGTGCATTATTACACCCAAAATCTTCCACCACCTCATTTAACAAACCAAGAAAGGTGTAGGGAATATTTAAATAATAAAAACAGCTTTTAAACACAAATTTCGTGTGAAAATTTATCGAAAATCCAATAATTTTAATATAAATTCAGTTTAAGCAAAAATTATATTAACTTGACACGTTATAAAATAACTAGATTTATCAAGATTGTCGTATTTTAAAAAGAAAATATTGTACTATCCATGTTAATACGTAGTTTTTCTTTTAGTTATAAGTTTGAGGATACTTATTCCACAAAAATTAAAAATAAAACTCTAAAAATCCCGATATTTTCCTTTTTTCTTTTATGAAATTTATGTTTCGATGGCATTGAATGATTGGAAATATTGTAATGATTTACTTAAAATAACATTATAAAAAAAGCTGATTTAATTAAATCCAAACAGAAAAGTGATTTTGATTAGATTTACTGATTCTTGGATATATTATGGCTCTGTACATTTTTAGTAAAAAAAGGCCTTATTATGTAGAGCTTGAAAAGAAACAGATTTTCTGCTTTAGGATTGAGATTCTTTTTTACGGCCAAAGTGATTAGAATTATCAGGTCTACAATATATTCAAATATCATCCATATTGTTTACTGCGCGTATTTAGAGAGGGTGGGAAAAGAATCATCTTCCCAGTTCCGAAAATCATGACCTACATATAATACAAATATTTATAGTTAAATACGACAGTATCCAAATAAGAAAATCCAAATTCTGGATGGAAATGGCGGAGTTTTAAATTTATTTTAAATGTGTCCTCAAACTTCTATGACTAGTTAAACAACCCTGATGAGCAAAGAAGATCGACTAGATACACATTAAACTGCAGTTTCTTCGAATGCAACAATCTTAAAATTAATTATTACTTTTTGTTTTTGTTGTTTACTTTTAATCATGCATACGATATTTATTTACATCATGGTCTCTTCGATTATAATTGATGTTTTTAATATGTTGCATGCAGTGTAAACTAAATATTGGCAAATATCTTGCCTAGTAATCTTAATTAAAGAGAATTGAAAAAAATACACAAACCCGGACTCCTTGGATTCATGTCAAGCGCCCTACTAATTAGTAGGGCGCTTGACGTAGAACTCGAATAGCCTAATTTGTAGGGCGCTTGACATGAATCCAAAAAGTCCGGGTTCGAGTGTATTTTTTTCAATTCTCTTAAACTAAAATTAATTTGTTAAAATAATATATAACATTAGTGGGTATTTTTGGTCCAAATAGTCAATACATGTATGTTCTTTAAAAGATTTCTTGGATAATTGGTAAAACACCAATTAATTATATTTCTAATTGTTTTTATCTTAAATTCTTAGAACTAATAAAATAATTATGACGGCGGCGTAAATGATTTTTCAAATTCGATTTTTGATGACTTTTATATGGGCATAATGAACATTGAAATTGTGGTTCTAATTGACATTCTAATTTCTCATGACGCCATAATGAACTTTCATGTTTGTAGTTTTTTCCACAAATTTTGCAAAAAAATCCTGAAAAAAAATTCAAAATGTGTTATTAGCAAGTTAAAGTTAATAAAATTCATTTTTGTATTAAGTTTACCACAATTTACGTTGAAATTAATTTTGGTATTATTTCCAAACAGATAAAATGCAAAATCACACACACATGCAAGGATTTTTCCTAAAAAGAAGTTGGTTTATTTTTTGTAAAGAAGGTGTTATTAAATAAAAATTTTATTTATTTACAGTAAAAATTTTAGGTACAAATTATTTATCCACAATTATTTTATGTCGTAATAAAATATGCCTATCTAATGAAAATTTTCGTTTTCCTTTAAAATTACAATATGGACATTGGAATGTTGGTTCTTTCTGACATTCATACTTTTGATGTCGCTGTAATGAGCCTTTATGTCTATACATTTTCCCACAATTTGTACAAACACTTGCATAATCTAAAAAAATTAAAAATAACATGTTATTTTAAATTAAAATAATTTTAAATGTTAGTAAAAACAGAAGGATCTACAAGGATGTAATTCTTAAAGAAGCCAAGTAGAGGGCTGAGAATCCCATATAAAAAAATAAAACTCTATTTATGCAATAGTTTTGTATAAGAGTTGAAATAGAGTTTTTGTTGTTGAAGTTTTGGTAAAAAAACTAAAAATTTTTGTTAGTAACAATTTTATGGAAAATGGAATACAATTAGTAAACGAAGTAGCTTTTATCTGCGCCCGTAAGATAAGAAGTACTTTTCTTACTCAGTATGCGTGGGAAAACATTTCATTACCGCACTAGTATTGTAATGAATTCATTATCACACTCGAAATTACTTTGAAAATGTAAACTAATAACAAGTTAAGTACTATAGTAACTTTTTTAATTTTCTATTTTTCTCAATAAGCCATGATAAATTTTAAATAATAATTATCGTTTATTTTCACATTTTAGAGACCTAGATAAAGTTTTGTAAGATATACCTACGTGTGATAAGGCATTAATAGTGCTGTTACCCCACTTGTATCGTAAATAACTATTATCAGAGCTTGTAAAACTCACGATTACTTTTACAAATAATGAAAAAACTATTGAATACAACGAGATTAAAATGTTTTTTCCGTCTGTTTCTTCGTGAAATTTTAATGTAAATTTAAGCTTTATTTAATGGATTTGCGGAGAATGGAATTATTTTTACCTTATAAAACCTACAGATCAAATATCGTTTACGGAAGCCATTGACCTAGTTAAAAAAAATATTTTTTTACTTTAGTTTTAAACTTTGACTTTTAAACCCAGCTATGAAATATTTTAATTTTATCTCACACACAAGTATTTTTAACCTATTGGGTAAAATAAGAAGAATTTTAAATTTTGTCACTTTACATTCTGATTTCGTTTAAAGAATAGATTCGGGAAATTTTTGAAAACCTTTGATTTGTGATTTAAAAAAATGGTCAGTAAGAAATTCACTATAGGTACAGCTTGCCAAAATCACCGGACAAAATAGTAAATTTGTTTCTTACGATATTCTAAGGCGAAAAGCCCTTGGCGTTTTTTCACCTGACGCACCGCACCGTTAACGATTAAGGCCTCTAAGGAAAACAAAAATTTTTATAATAAGCATAGTTATAAGAAATAAAGTTTACTATAATTTATTATTAGCCAAATTTTTTTAACTAAGTTCAATATTTACAGAGAATATTACGCTTGAAATTCTAGAAAATGAATTTTTATTTTGGAATTCTGAATGTAAATCTGTAAATATTAAATTTTGCAAAAAAACAGTCCACTTGTATATTACAATAAAAATTATTTTCTACAACTTTGTTTATCATTAAATTTTAAATTTTTCTAAAATATTAAAAAATTTAAATTCTTAAAATTAACGAAGCCTTGTTGCCATTTGAATCACGTGTAAGAAATAAGGTCGTAATAAAAAACGCAGAAGGTTATTTATCTTAAAATAAATATATTTGCCATTTTAACAATTGATATGAACTTTATTCAAGGATTATTTACAAGATATTTATGACGTAATAACAAATGACGATGTAACACAAATTTCCGTTTTCCTTTATATTCACAGAAAGGGCATTGGAAATGTTTTTTTTCGCCCATTGGTCCACATTCATATTTTTGATGAAATCGAACATTACGTTCATATTTATATGATTTTTGGCAGTATGAACAAACGAATGGTCGTGTTCTTTCTGGTTCCACAGTAAATTCGTAAGTAATATCTAGAAAAAATATTAGAAAATTAATGACGTGATTAAATATATCCAAAATCTTGTGCTTCAAATTCTGTATTCTTTGTGGAGCTTTGTTTAGACGAGATCTTAATGAATTTGAAGCAATTTGCAATATTTTAAGGTGTATTTATGATAATGACAGTTGAAAATGAAAAGTAGGGAAGTGAGTTAAACATAATTTAAAATCAGAAACGCAATTTTCTTAGAAAATTCTCTGAAGAGGTATTTGCATTCTTGATATTATTTAAGATGAGTGTGGTGAAAAGGTGTAAATTGGAGAAATTATAACTACAAGTTGGAGGTGTTACAACATGGAAAATATCAAAATGAGATATGAATTAAAAAGAAAGTGCGTGAGATGTCGTGGGACACCGGGTAGGAACTTTGTTCTTATTGCTATAATTTATGTTTTTTTAAATTAAATATGAAATTTTTTTTATATTTAAAATAGGGTGGTAGAGTTTCGGCTTGACGATCTTCTTCATGAGGAGCAGGCACCGTAAACACAAGACTATGGCCTCATTGTAGGACACATTTTTTTGTCTAACCTCCATCCGCCGAAGGCACACCAAGAAATATAGTTCCAATAGATTCAGGGATGCTCAAGTCCTATTTTTCGCGATAACCATACCTCTTGTATAAGAGAGTAACATGTTGATTTGAAAATTTTAATAAATCATTACTAAAAATTGTGTTATACCTATATACCAAGAGACTGACGCACCAAATTTTCATAACGTGTTGAAGTTTTTATGTTACTATATATCGATAAAGCGGGCGACATTATACTTACCCTTAATATAATTATAAATCCCAGGGGGTGGCTTTGCCAATTATCTTCAAAATAACTATTAACATGATTGCTAATATTATACTAAATAATGGTCATGATATCCAAGAAGACAGAATTTCCAAAGCGCGGCGGGGAGCGAAGTAGAAGTTTTAAGGAATAAAATGATAAGCTAGAAATTAGTGGAAAATTGAATGAAAAAAATTAAACAAAAATTGGCAGAATTGTTTCTCGGTATAATACATACAGAATGTTCGATTTACATTTAGGCATATAAATATCACGAGTATGACAGAGTACATATGTTAAGCAATGCATCTAAGTAAGAGGGATTATAGGTGTTATAAAAAATTGTAAAATTGACTTGTATCGTGGCTTATCTGTTGTAGTTCATCTTATTCAACTAAGAAACTCCCACTCTCCAAGTGTCTTATAACTATCTCAACGCATATCGAAGCTTCAACACATGTAAATAATACCTCTCACTTAGATACATTGCTTAACGCATTTATTCTGCCATTTTCGTGATATTTATATGCCTAGATGTAAATCGAACATTCTGTATACTTAATTGTGTAGATACAAGTATCCCTTGTCTAATTTCTTAATAAATATTTTAGGTGGATGAAAAATAAAATAAATTATAAAATTCTGAATAACAAATTGTCAGTTTATTATAGTTTGGTAAAATAACAGTACAAAACGAAAATTAATAATGTTTTAAGTGTAGTTTCGTGATTATTGATGATGCCAAGTTGGTAAAACATTAATATTTCGATAATGATTTTCATTATATGATTGATTTGAAGGTGTTGGACGTTTATGAATTTTTCGTAAATGTCGTACTAAATTTCCTTTAATATTTGTTTCATAATAACATAGTGAACATTTAAAATTTTTATTCAATCCACGGCCACCACACGAATATTTTTGATGTGCGAGTAAATTACGTTTATATTTATACGCTTTGCTACATGGACATATGTATGGGGCATTATTTGAATCTGTCATATAATAATCTGTAACAGAAAAAATTGTTAAATAACATGTTTTAGGGAACTTTTATTAATTGCATGCACTAAAATTTACAAAAATAATCCAAGTTAATAAAAAATATCATTGATGAAGGTTTTAAATTTTGACTTATGAAATTCCAAATTAAACGACAACACACACGTTAGTTTTTTTAAATTATATATTTTTTTATAGTTCATGCTGATGAAGACAACTTGATATTCAAAATCTATTGAAGCAATCTGTAATAAACTACGAACTTAAATGATATTATCGATTTTTCTAATTATAATCTCTAAGTTATAATTTGAATTATTTGATCCGAATGTTGGCATCATTTAAAAATTGGCTAATTTGCTAATAGTTCAGCCCTCCTATTTTGGAAGCCAACTTTCTTGAGATACACAATTCGTGACCATGGAAGATGGGTTCTAAATGTCATCAAAAACAAAAATTCAAAAAAGTTGCACAAAAATTTCCCCGGAAGGACCTTTTAGCAAGGTTTTTTTGGTTTTTTGGGAAAACTATTGATTTTTGCTGATAACATTAAGTAGGAAAGTTGAATATAATTCAAAAATACGTATTTTGAGCCAAGGCTCGATCCTTTACCTATCTTTACCCGTTCTGTAGTTATAAGCGTTCTCTGGTTTTGAAATTGACAAATTTTTTTCTCGGAAACGGCGGAAGTGCAGGGCATAATAATGATATGAAAAGATAGTACTATTTGTGATATTTTTTCGAATTTGTATTAATAATATAGCGGGTCTATACTTGTTTGTTTTTGAAAATTGATTAACCGACGCTGATAATTGGGGGGGGGGGGGTTAGCCGACCAAAATAAACCCCACCAGGTCGAAGTATGACTAAATATCTACAAATTAACAAAAAATTAAAATTTTGTATTGTAACTATATTATAATTTGCCTGGCAGTAATTATAAAATCAACATTTTGGGCATTATTAATACAAATTCGAAAAAAAAAATCATAAACATTACATAAAAAGTGTTATCTTTTCATACTATTAGTATTTTTCCAGCCCCTCCGTTTCTGTTAATAACTAGAGAACGGATAAAGATGCAAGATCGAGTCTTAGCTCAAAATAACGTATTTTTGATTTATCTTCAACTTATAAGCGAGAATCAACAGTTGTATTAAAAAAAAAAAGCATTTTTGTGACACTGAGTACGCACTTCGAAAAAGATTATCTCGTTTTTTGGCTGATTTTGGCTAACAGTCACGTAGAGATACATCGATAACACTTTTGATGAGGATATTAATACGTTTACCAGAACGATTTCACGATGGACGCGATTCTGCCAAGCAAAAATGTTAGACACGAGGACTATTAATGGTTTAACTAATTAAAAATATTTGAAGGGGTAACATACAAGACAACAAGATATGGGAAAAATGTTCAATCGTTATCTACCTGGAGGCTTAAGTGGTAAAGTTTGTCCCGTAGTGTCGCAGATCATAGTTTCTACTTAAGTATATAATTAGTTTTCTTCGTGTCCAAAACTGATGTTGAAAATAAAAATAGTGAATAAAGTTAAGTTAAAGGGAAAGCTTTCATTTGATAAAAATGTTGTGTATATGTATAGCCGTGCAATTATTTCATTGATTACATGAATGATTTTGATCACGCTATCTATCCTATATTAGCACTGCCTTTGTTACTTTGTTAAAATTAGGGCAATATAAGGTTATGGATATAGCGTGCAAACTAATACAACTATTTTCTTTTGAAGCAAACTCACACAAATACTATTTTACTAAATATACTCCGATTCAAATGTTCCGGTTCAAATTAATAATCTAAATTTTTTAAATCATTTTTTTGGATGTAATTTGAAAGGATTTACAATTCAATTTTAGGGTATAATATATAACAGAAAACAAATATTCAAAGTCCAACTGCTGACTCCAAGACGGATTAATATAATTTCCATTAAGAATAAAATGAGAAACGGCACTAAAATGTAATTTACTTCAATTAGTCAATATCTGTGCAGAAAATGTAATCAATAATAAAAGGATGCAAATAATAACAGAAAACATTAATAAAACTGTGCATTAATAAATTTATTTTATCAAAAATTTTTTACAAAATTTCTTCATCTTTATTCTTCAACAATAAAAAATATATTCTTTTTTATTTATTTAATTTATTAAAAAGGTAAAATAAGTACATAAAAATAATATTCATTACTAACCATATACCAGTAGTGTTAGAAAACCCGCCCACCCCCTCTAAAATTCAAAATATGAAAGTGAAACTTCATAGTCCTTGTGGAACTTTTCAAATTCCACTTGCTACCGGGAATGGCTTATTCAGACTCGCTCTCGTAACTGGTAGGAGTTAGAGGGACACTTTTAATTAGAAAGTTGGTCATTATACAAGAAAGCAAAATTTTTGGTTGGAAATATTTTTTCGAAAAACGAATACATTTGACAAAAATCGAAGTTAAGAATATCGTCTTGATACAAGTTTGTACAATTATTTTCTGCCAAATGTATTCGTTTTTCAAAAAAAAGCTTCTTACAAAAGTTTTTAGTTACCTCCAGTTACCTCCAAAACGAGTTCGAATAGGCAAATTCAGATCGGAACCGAAAGTTACTAGGTTTACCGGATTTAAAAGAGATTTTAAGTTCCACATTCAATGACATACTTTGGATTTTAGAGGAGGTGTATGGATGGTCTAAGAAACTCGGTATAATTCAGTTAATAACTACTCAAAAGTAGGATATAGGAAGAAATGTAATGTCAACAGGGGTTCATTTGGGCTAATTATTAAGGGGCATTGATTTTTAGACATAGTTTTTTTTCCGAAGTTATAGAACTTTTTTAAAGATGTAAGAAAAAAACCTATCTAAATCTCAACTAATTCGACCAAAGCTCTGTAATAAATTCTGGATATCGTGACATTTCAATCTATATCCACTTCATTGATTGAACTAACAATAAATTAATTATATTAATAACCATTTAAAATTGCATTTTTAACTAATTACTAAGATGGCACAAAAGTAACTTCACACGTCTTAAAAAATACAAAAAAAGGAAGAAAAAGAAAAGTCTTAAAAAAATTGAATTAATTTAACAAGCCGTGGGTTGCGTCTGGTGCAACCTTTGAGGTCCACATTCGTTGCTATTTTTTGTTTCGTGCGATATTGATCAGGAAAAAAATGACTTTGAACGTGCTCTCACACACACGCACATACTTATTCTCCAAGTTACTGTTAATGCCTTATCCTGAACATGAAACGTAAAGATTAGTTGAAAATTTTGATTCCGAAAATCGTACCCATTACAATAACGTCCTATACTGGGAAGTTAAAACTTCAAAAATGCTGTGGGTCTATTTAATGTGTAAATTTTTATACTTAACGTTTTTGTTCAAATACAAAAAATTGGTTGAATATTGATTTTGTCTAAAACTGATAATAAAACTCGCTAGAAAGTAATAAATCATCAAAAAGTTCTAATGATACGAAATTTTGTTTGACAATAGAGCTACAGATCTTAGGAATCTGTCCATTCCATTCCATTCGAACGGTACTTTTCTACAATACTATTAAAAAAAGTTCAACTTCTCGTTTTGTGTGTTTGCACTAACTATAGGCTGTATATTGTAAACAGGAATTGTATGTTTAGAAACCAGTCCTAGCGGTAGTGTGAATAAACTGAGCCATGTACCTTTTTTCTTGCATCAATTTCAGTTGTAGAACAATATAAGTATAGAAACTTCTATTTATTGTGTTTCTGCACATTACTCGAGCTACAATATCTACGATTTAAATGTTAAAAGTGCATGTACAAAAACAATTCCTAATGTATTATCTATCTAGTCGTCAAATATCCCGATACTTTTAAATATAAAAATAAGAGCCCGTGTAAATAAAAAACTACTAAAATTACAATTTAGGTATAAAAGTGTAAGAGACCTCCATAAATATCAATATTTTTTAAATTTATTTAGCCTGAAATTACTTTTATGCCATTCATGTATACCTCTATGTTCAAAAAAAAAAAAAATAACATGATAAATAAATTCTGGAATTATATCATTCTGGAACAATTAACGTATTTATATCAATCATTTGCCATTTATGCCATATTTTAAAACATAAATTATTACATAATCCAATATTACGTCCAAACATATCCTTACATGATGCACAATGATAATACGTTGCTTTACGTTTATTTAAACGATGACATACACGACAACGTTTTCGTTTATCACCCCATATTTGATAATGAAAATCACCGGAATATGTTGATGATTCTGTGGACAACAAAATAGTAATAAAGTTTTATAAAAAAGTTGTAAAATTAATATAAATCTTTGAATATGGAAGTAAACAGAGGAAGAATTACCCGGTGGATTGCTTTTGGCAGCCATTTAGTAAGACGAAGCAATAGTCTAATAAAAATATAACTGCCTTGTACAGTGGTGAACTATAAAATTTCATTTTTACGATATTTTCAATATATTTAGTACAGTTAAAGATGATACAAATAAAGGAAAATGAAAGAAACCGCTTGCATTTTGCTAAAACCCTATGGAATGTGAGTCTTAGATATCAAATATCATTAGTAAGGTATGAGTTAGTTGCGCCAATGTTTCTATTTGTTAATAAACAATAAATTGTTAATTAAATGAAACTATCGTGTTTGCCAAATAATGGAAAAACTGTTATATATGTATAACTTTTATTATTAAGAAAACTTCTGCATTGACCGTTTCATTTAATTAAAAATTAATTTGTTATTAACAAATAGAAACATTTGCACGACTAACTCAAGCCTTACTAATGATATTTGACACCTAAGAAACACATTCCATAAGGTTTTATCAAAATGCGAGCAGTTTCTTTCATTTTCTTTTATTAGCCGATTTTTGTAACATCTTTTACCGGTCTAATTATATATCTATATCTTACTAATTATATATCTTTATCACATATCAAAAATGCTATTATCATTTTCATAATAGCTACTACCATTGTTGAATAAGTTACAAAGATTTAAAAAAGTCTACAGTTACTGCGTGTAAGAGATAAAAAAAAATATATATATATAACCTCGTTTATGGAGCCTTCGATCAACCGAGCCTCCGCATTATAAGAGTCAACGGATTTATACTCCGATAATATGGAAAAACTCGTATAAAACGGATGAAACCATTTTACCTATCCTGTACGTGCGTAGTATTTTGAGATTGCTACTTAAATAGATCCATGTTATTCGAGTTTTCGCTTATCCGATGTATCTCCTCCCCA
The DNA here is from genome assembly GCF_905475395.1 of Chrysoperla carnea. Lineage (NCBI taxonomy): Eukaryota > Metazoa > Arthropoda > Insecta > Neuroptera > Chrysopidae > Chrysoperla > Chrysoperla carnea. Next base: position 43,193,524 of record NC_058340.1, on the reverse strand, counting down.
CATTTCGATTACAAGATTATACTGTATTATTAAAAAAAAAATTTCTCATTGTAATATAAGGAGCTTTAATCAATATTAAAATATACGCTTTAGGCTTGATTTTCTCTCTTTATTTCTATATTCAAAGAAAGATATGCTTCCTATTTACTACACAATGAATCAAATAAATTACTTTTATCGGTTTAATTTGATTCCTTATTTAGCAAATAGAAATAAATCTATTATTGTGTCAAAATTTTGTTTCCCAAAAATTTGCTGACATAAAGCTTTTGTTTTAAAAATTCCCTTAACCAAAAAAAAAATTCATGCTTTATTTAACAAAATTATTTACCGCTTATAAAAATTAAATTAAGGACCGAATGAATAAAGGCTATAGATACTAAATTTTTTAGGTTAAACAAAAAAGTAATAAAAAAAATAAATAAATAAATAAAAATAAAAATAAAATAAAATATTATTTTTTAATAAATTTGTTTAAAAAATTACATAAAACTTAATTAAAATTTAAGAGCTTGCCTTTGAAATTAACAATTAACGATTTTCAAAAAAATATTTTAATAATTTTATATAAGGTGCCTTATTAAAAATACGATTCGAGAACTAAAAATATTCGTAACTAAAAATAATCATAAAATTTTAATAAAAATTTATATTTTAAAACAAATTTCTTATTCTAGCCAGTCGATAAAGATGTTTGTAATATTTCTTATTCTTCCGACAAGAATATTTTACTTTAGCCCGGCGTGCAAACAAAAGGTCGATAAAATCTTTGAATATTTTGGTTTGCTTGTATTCGAGTTTTAAAAAATTTAAAGACTTTTTGAATAGAGAGCCTTTGGTTATTACTTGCTCTGGTTCGGTTGTGAATTATTATTATGGAAGGGTTGTAGATCTAAAAATCGACAGCCAACATGAAATTTAGCCCATAAAGTTGATGCGTAAGTAAAAAATGTCGATCTTTAAGAGGAACTGCGTGCAAATAATTTGAATATTATTTTTGTTATACATTTAAATGGTATAGAGCCATCTTTTATTTTCAAGAGTTTTGATTTTTTTTATTCATTTTCTTTTTTAAATGCGTTTTATTTCGAAATTAAAAACTTATAAATAGATGGCCAAACCTAGAATCATCAGCACTACTCGCAGTTTGCTCAATTGACACCGAGGATGATTTCGTTAAAGTCTTTTAAATTGAATTTTATCTGATGAACATTCCCGAATCATCAAGCTATTTTGTGAGAGCTTTACTGGGCTTTGGACTCCGTTAAATTATAATAAATCTAGTTATTCTCAATATAACAAAAAATTCATCTATATTTAGGGAACACTTTAAAATTTAGAGAAATATTTCAACGATCTAACAAAAAATAGCTTTACGGGGAAAATCCACGAAATTTGAAGTTTTACGAACACCCCAAAATATAATAAAACATAATATACAAAAAAAAAAAGTTCTAATAAAACTTAAAACTAAATCAATGATTTTATTTCCAAATTGATGAAGTTGTTGGAATGATAGTTGCTGATGGCATTGATAATTCAAAATGTCTACGTAATATGTGTTTTTTTAAATTTCCAGGTAAATGTGTACGATGTGTACAATGTGGGCATGAAAATGCTGGTGCTTTGCCACATGTGTACAACAAATGCTCACGTAACGCTGACTTATGTTTGTACGTTTTCTGACATTTTGGACAATTGAATAAACGTTGTGAGTCTTCATTAAATAATTCACCAAAATTATCTGAAAAATTGAATTTTTATTTATCAGTTACTTTGCATAAAATTATTAGTCGTTCCATAGATTTTGAAAATAAAATAGATTTATTGTATAGTCCATATAATCCGAATTCTTATACCGTCTCTGATTTAAACGATGGAAACATGTAGTTGCGGCACTCATTTTGTAACAGGTTCATTTCATGTTTATAAGCAATCAAATCAAAGTTAGTACGTACAATATACTAGCTGTTGAAATTTAACCTCCATAGGTTAGTGCTTAATTATGTAACAAGCATATTGTACGTAATTACCTTTTGTCAGTTTTAGAAATTTAGAAAATTTGAGAATTTTTTGAAACACATATTTTGTAATTCTGAGCTGCATTCACGTAGCATATGCGAAAAAGCGGTCCTTAGTTTTCTTTAAATATCAAGTTTAGGATAAAATTAAAACCACATATTCAGGTAGAAGGTTGAAACGTTTTTAAATCTTATAAACTTTTAAAAATCGGTACTAAATTCGGATTATAAGAATTATACTGTTTTGGAAGAAAATAAAATGAAAAAGATGAATATTTGAAAAAAAAGGATGAGAATGATATGAAAAGGATAAGAAAAAAATAAAGGAAAATAAAAATCCTTTAAATAAATTATTTTTATTGCTTGCAAATTCACTGAGTTATAAATTCTGAAGTATAATAATTCTTTCTATATTCACTTAAAATAGAATTAAAAATCACTTGTTTCAATAAAATATTTTTTATGTGTATATAGAGTGTACCTTAAAAAATTGAGACAAATTGCACAGAGCGGAGAATTTTTCCATTATTTTCGATTGATGAATTGAGCAAGAAACATTAATAAAGTTAATAATTTCAATTCTTTTAAGGCAATTATGTAAAAATCTTCGATTGACGTGAAACTTTATAATTTTTTAAGAATCTTCTTAAATATTCATTGGTGGGAAAAAAATGTATTAAGAAAAGCGGTTTTCCAGAGAAGAATGACTAAAATTACAATTTCTAGCACTTCGACTCTACCCTTTACTCTATCGATTTGAAATTTGAATATGTTATAGGTATTCATATTCAACCTGCCCTGCCCAATTTCCAGGGCAAGTAAAACTATCTGCCCATTAAAGTGGCGAAAAAAAATCGATCGTTTTTGCGTAGTTCCGTTTGAGAATAAGTTCCCAGGCAGATAAAATATGAATATCTATAACATATCCAAATTTCAAATCGATAGAGTAAAGACTATAATGGCAGCGCTTGACCTTAAATTGTAAATTTAGTCATTCTTATCTGGAAAACCTCTTTTCTTTATAAATTATTTTTTCCACCAATAATAATAATGGGGTTTAACCTCCGTTTTCCTGACATATACGCCTATAACAAAGGCCACCCAGATCATTATTTGTTAATCTTTATTTATTTAACTACATTCATATTTACAAATACATTTATGATGTGGGTGGAATGGGTTACTTGGCTCTTATCCAAGCGACGATAATGTGATCAATTCTACCGCCTCCATTAATTATAATTGTTCACACTGTCGCTGTTTGGATTCGAACCCTCAACCTCAGTCTAAGTAGACAAACGGTTAAAGTCTAACACCTTAGGCAGCTCATTTGGTTTCAAAATATGAAAATTTCTATAAAAAATCGATAGCTGACCCCCTTCTTAACACTCAGGGTGGGATATTGAAGGCGTATTTCGGTACTATTAAAGATGATTTAAAAAAAGAATTAGGCACGTATTTTTTCCATTTTTTTAATCTATATATTTTACAATTTTATAAATATTCTATCTTGATTGGACACAATACAGCCCGATATAATTGTTTTAATAATGCACGTAAAAAATTATGTATATACCTACTTAATAATAATTTTTAAAAAAATATTTATTTTCGTTATTCACTGGGGATTAATTTTTAAATATATTACTAAAACCAAACCAAAAACACCATTTTACACAGGATTTGCGTACGTTAATCGAATTTCTTCGGAAAATTTTTGTGATCAGACTTTCATGCTTTTAAAAAACAGTTAGTAACATAAAACATGAAAATTTTCATGAAAAATTTGAACTTAAATTTTTCAAAATTGAAAAAATAAGACATGGTAACTCTACAAATATGGTTTTAAACTACAAAATACAAACTTGACCTGGATTAGGATGAGTCCGAAACACAAATACACATAGATAAAAGTATCTTTTAATTATTTTACTATTAGTTTCGAATACTGGTGTCTCTCAAAAAGTAAAATGTGACGATTAAGACGGTTCTACACACATTTTTCAATGACGTGAAATCATTATTTGATTGGCGTGCAATTTTATAATTGTTTTAAGACTCCTCTAAAACATTCGTTGGTGGAAAAAAATGTTTATAAAGAAAAGCGGTTTTCCAAATAAGAATGGATAATGTTACAATTGAATTTCAAACGCTGTGATTATACCCTTTACTGAATCGATTTGAAATTTGGATACGTTATAGCTAATCATATTCTATCTATTGCCCTGGTTACTATTTTTCGAAAATCCTGTTAATTTTCCCAATTTTCATTGTTCACATGCAGATATAGTGGAATACGAAAAAGTACCTAAGTGTGAACAATGAAAATTGTGAAAATTAACAGGATTTTCGAAAAATAAAGTAACCAAGGCAGGTAGAAAATCGAGAGAGTAAAGGGTATAATCGCAGTGCTTGAAATTCAAATGTAACTTTAGCCATTATTATATGGAAAATCATTTTTCTTTATAAATACTTTTTTTCCACCAATGAATATTTCAGAGGAGTCTCAAAAAATTATAAAGTTTCACGCCAATCAAATAATGATTTCACGCATTCACATTTCATTGAAAAATGTGTAGAGAACCGTCTTAAGTTTGTATTTCCTATAGAAATTCGATATTAAAATAATATAAAATAAATAAAATTAAAATATTCTAAAAATATTAATTAAATTTTAACTCTAATTAAATTGCGATGTTATGAATTAAAATCATATGTTTCTTCAAATCTTCTTGAAGGCGTGCTCGAAATGAACACATAACACACTTAAATTTAGGTTCTTTACTACATTCATATTCGATATGATATTCTAACATTTTATAGTGCGAAAATTTCTGTTGACAAATTATACACTCCAATTGATCTGATTTTTTAACTTCCCCATTTTTTTCTTGACTGTCCTGGTTTGCTTGCGATGTGTCTGAAAAATATTTAAATGCTATAATAAATTTTGTGTTTAGTAGTGCTAAATTTAAATAAAATAAGTAATATTAATTTAATTACCTAGATAATTATTACGGAATATATTAGTTTTGGAAGAAAAAGAGGAAATTTTGGAACTATTCAAAACTTTTAACTATGGATATTGCCTAAATACACTCACACCGTACAATAATTACTAGAGGGGGTTCCATGAGGTTTAGAGGACCACTGGAGGATCAAGAAAGAAAAAATAATTTTAAAAAAGACGGCCGGTAATATATAACAAGTAAATAAAATTCTGATACCAAAATACAATAAGTTAAAATATTTGAATTGTACATTTTTGAATAACACTAGCTTCATTTTTAAAAGTTTTCAATAAAATAATATCAATTTTGCCGGTATTAAAAATATTGACTAAATAGACGTTTGTGACAATTTCTAATTAGATTTGAAATTGCGTGTAAAGATTGCAAAACTCTTGCAGATATATCCCGGTAAAAATATCTCAAAAACATGTTTGTACTAGAATATTCTTCAAAATTTTTATCAGTGAAAATATCTTATATACAGAATGTTCGATTTAATTCTAGGTATATAAATATCACGAGTATGACAGAATACATGCGTTAAGCAATGCATCTAAGTGAGAGGTATTATATACATGTTTTGAAGCTTCGATATGCGTTGAGATGGTTGCAAGTCGGTTAGAGAGTTAGAGTTTCTTAGTTGAATAGATGTATTACAACAGATAAGCCCTGATACAAGTCACTTTTGCAATTTCATATAACACCTATAATACCTTTTACTTAGATGCAATGCTTAACGCATGTACTCTGTCATCCTCGTGATATTTATATGCCTAGATGTAAATCGAACTAGTGGTATATGTCTCACAGCAATCAATAATTGGTTAATAATTTGATCAAAATTGGATATTGAAGTGTGAAATTAGGAAAGGGAAAATCTAAAAAACTTAAATGTTTTATTATATTTTTTTAATGTAAAAAAATGTATAAAGTACAAACTCTTTTTAACATGCTACAATTAAAATTTCAACTAAATAAAAACGTTAAAATCGAAAAAACTTCAACAGAACTATGATTTAAAATAGGTAACATTTTTTTAAGTATCAGTTGATGTTGTGACAAATTTATCTTTTGAATGTTTACGTATAATATGTTTCTTTAAATTACCACGCAAACGTGATTTAAATGGACAAAATGGGCAAAAATGTGAAGGTTCTTTGCCACAAATATATCGTATATGATCTTGTAACGTGTTACGATCCTTGTACGCTTTCAGACAGTTTGAACACGAGTATGGTCGATAGTTTCGTAATAAAAATTCATCATATCCTAAAAAATTAATTATCAGCATTAATTCATTTTTGTAGATAAAAAAAATAAATAAAAAAATTAAAATATAAATAAAATAAAATAAAATAAAGAAAGGAAAGAAAATGTTTTACACAAAAGCTGTAAATAAATCATAGGCAAAATTTGGTTTTATTTTTGTTTATATGTATATTTTTCTTTTTAAATAAATAAAATTTTTTATTAAATATCATTAATTTACAAACATTCTATTTACAAAATATAAATAAATAATTTTTTTACAGTTGCTATTTTTGTAATATATGTATGGTGTGTGTCCGGACAGAGGTAACTATACTTGTAAGTTTCCTTATTTTGCATTTTAAGAAAAAATGACATTCTTTATAAGAAGTTTTGCTTATTCTGAAAATTATGTAGGTATATTTAAAACTTCTTAAAAAGGTAGCCAAAAATTTGGAATCACTATTTTTTTTTGGTAAACTACCATTCTCTTTTATAAGTTGGCGAAATGTTACTTAGAAAAGTTATTCGCAATTAAAAATTATGACTCTATACAAAATATCAAGAAGATCCGTGTACTTTAATTTTAGCATCATTTTTTATTTGAACAAAAGCTTTAATTATAAAAAAACTTAAGAAAGAAAATAATAATAAATCAATTAATATGTACTATCCGGGAGTGTAATTTTTTGTGGACTAGTTTAGAAAATTAAAAAGAAAATTTATTTTCTCGGATAATCATTCAATAAGAATGGAATTGTCAAAGTTTGAAAGCATTTTGTCAACTTTTTTTAGTAGCATTTTGTCAACTTTTAAAAACGAAGGGTAGTTTACCCAAAAAAAAAAAAAAATAATGATACAAAATTTTGGGTTACCCTATACATTATTTAGAAGTTTTAAATACTCCTACATACTTTTCATAATAAGCAAAACTTCTTATAAAGAATGACTTTTTTTCTTAAAATGCAAAATAAGAAAATTTACAAGTAAGTTACCTCTAACCGGGGACACATTGTATTTGTTTATTTTTGGAGTTCATATTTTAAATTTAACAACAAATTGTAATTTTTGTGTATGTCGAGGCATATAAAAACTTATGCAACTAGTCATTTGCCAAGATCTGCTATAATACTGGCTGGCTAAATATGGCAGGAAATCAACAAGATTTTTCTCTTAATCTGATAGACAGTGTTTCTCAGATTTTAATAAGAAAAATTACGTACTTGGGCTAAAAATATCAAATACTGAAATATTTAAGAATCGTAAAAACATCGTATTAATTTTTCCACGAACAAATCGAGTCAAATGACAGTTTGCCTAAATTTTACGTATTTATAAATTCGGCATTAGTAGTTAAAAATTTGTTAATAAAATTTCTATTGTTTTTATCACAAACAAGTATTGTGCTTTTTGGTTAAATTTGTAATGTTTGTGAATCAGCACCGTATTGCCTGATTTGCGGTTAAAATAGACTCGAATATAAGCTTAACAATTATAATTTTGACTGAAGTTAAAACAAGAGGACTGACAAAAACAAAAAACATTCCATGTTTAATTTCCTAAAAAATTAGAGAATTAATATTTTCTACACTCTTTTGGTCTAAGGCTACTTTTATCTTCCACAAATTTATTTAAATTACAATAAAAAATCCAAAAAAAAGTCCTCAAATAGATACTAAAAAAAACACACATAGGTTCGATTATTTTCTTTACATTTGTTAAATAATCGAGCCACATTTAAGTAATTAATTATAAGACATAAATTTTAATAGACATTCAATTTATCCAACATACAGTTTTCCCTTTTCGATTTTTTTATATCTACTCTATTACAATATACGTCTATTTTTCTTGACAAGAATAAAAATCAATATTTGATTCGAGTCAAATCTAAAGAAAATTCGTGAGTTTTCTTAAAAAGTTGCGACACCTTAAGTTTGCACTAACAAATTATGTTACTAGATGCTTGTTGGTATCAAATTGGATTGTCGAAAAAATGTCATTTATGAAAGAATTGGAAGTTGAGATACCTTTTAACTATCCAAGTGCCAAAAAATGCGGAAAGGCCATTGATTTTGATAATGAATCGGACAAACTTATTGATTTACCGGGTTAAACTTACTAAATAACTTTGCAAAATAGACATAACACAATCGATCATCGAAACAGAGAGGCGTTAATTATAAACTTTTAAGAATGAAAATAATTTTAATAATTTCAGAGGGAAACAGTCACCGATTGGAGAAAAGTATGTCGTAATGGAGCAAATAGAAATTTAAACCCAACGGGATTTTCATTAAAAAGAAAATCGTTTAGCTAATAACCTCGCAATATAGACTAGAAAATGGCATACTTTCAATTCTGTACAAGTTATGTTAAGATGTTTTCTAAACGTTTTTCCTACAAATGTAAATTATTTTTCAGACGAAGCTCACTTTAATTCAGACTCTAGGATTGTGTTGAACATTTCAACGCTCATTTGCCGGAAAATTATTTTAAGGAAGTTTGTATATACATGGGTATAAAACTTGAATAATCTGCAACATTTGTTTGCTCTATGCTTTGCTGCTGGGCCGGCTGTGGGAAAATAACGGATTTACTTCTGCCAGAGTATGATGCACTACTCATCCTGAAAATAGTACCTTTTGAAAAATAATTGTTAGATTTTACGGAGAGTTGGTCTGGGTGCCATCGAAAAAAAGCTTTTCATTTACTTATTAACGATATTTTCTATTTATGTAGAGCGGTTAGTAATTAAAAAAATGCTCAATTTTTGCTTGCCTTAAAGGTGATGGAAAATTCCTGCGAATATGCTTCAGTTGCAGATTTTAAATAAATAATCAGGGCGCATTACTTAAAATTGGATATAAATTCTCTATCCTGAAAATATTATCATTAAATAAATGTGCTTAATTTTACGATGAGCGCTAGATTTTCTAATAAACTGTAGTAGTAGTAAATTTTATCTATGCCCGCAAGATAAGAAATTCTCTCGTTTTGAGTGCAAAAAAATTTTATTACTGCACTCAGTGTGGTAATTCATACTCAATTTTTCATTACCATTCTCATTTTGAACCAATCAGCCTAATAAGGAGGTTACATCATTTTCAACCAATCAAATTAGCCAAATTACTAAACTAGTAAGTTACTATAAGTTCTATTTTCTCAGTAAGTCATGACAAATTTTAAATTATAATTATCGTTTAATTTGCTACGCACTCGTTGTGCAAAATTTCGCATGCGTACGTTAATAATGCTCTTATTCTGCTTGTATCGTATAACTTTATATGTAATAATAATAAGAAAAAGCAGTAACATAATTATTGTTTATATTGTTTAAGTAACACATTATTTTCATTTCCATGTCTTATGCACACCAAAAGTGAAGCAAGTATGAAATACTTTACGAAGTAAACATAAAGAAATTTATTATTAAGTTTGTAATTTTCAGCTCAGAGTACCAAACTAAAGTGTAAGCAGAAAAAGATAATCTTACTGTAACAACACTATTAGCCGGAGAGCTGATGTTTCAAGTTTCATGAAGTTTTTGATGTATCATTAAATTTTTAGATATAGTATCTACTTAATACCTGAGCATTTATGCATGTGTTTGCCTGACCCGTTGGGAGGCATCAGGTACTGCGCATAATAGAAAGGTGAAAAAAAATATGGCCCAAAAAGAGTGAATGAATCATTGGCAAACAAAAATTAATCGAAAATTTAATTATTTTGATTCATTCACTCTTTTTGGGCCATATTTTTTTTCACCTTTCTATTATGCGCAGTACCTGATGCCTCCCAACGGGTCAGGCAAACACATGCATAAATGCTCAGGTATTAAGTGGATACTATATCTAAAAATTTAATGATACATCAAACACTTCATGAAACTTGCAGCACCAGCTCTCCGATTATATCTTTTTATTTACGTTTATTATAGTCTGAACAAAAAGATCAAACGGATGGTAAGTGTTATTTAACGATATCCAACAAATGCATTATACTTAGGATCTTTTTCACAAACAGATCGTACATGTTTACGTAAACTTGTTGGATATTTATACGATTTTGAACAATATAAGCATACGAAACGTTGTGATTCGTCTGTATTCGAATGCTTAAACATATGCGTTTTCAAATCACCCTTACGACTTGTCTTGTAATCACACATAGGGCATTGAAATTTTCGTATGGCTGCCCAATAATAATAGCGAAATGATGGATGTTTGTGATTTTCATCTGGAAATTAAAAATATTTTATTAATTATAAAATGAAACAAACACAATACAATTTTTTTTTTTCAATCAAAACAATGGGTTTAAGCAAAAAAAAAAAAATCTATACCTACGAGAAACACATACGAAAAATTTATCATATATAATAAACATCACCTTTATTTGTTTCGTCCGATTTCAGCTAAATTGCCTGTAACATTTCAAAAATAAACCACAAATATTTCTGTTAATATTTTTATTTTATTATTTAGCAATATCTTTTAATTCTTTATTTTTTTTATTAAATATATAATTCTTGTTATATGGAAAATATTAACAAACATAATATTAAAAAATACATTATTTTATTATTCTTTTAACAGTTAATTTCTTTTCTTTTTTCTTAGTAAAAATACCTTTAAAAAAAAATTACAAAAATATCACTGGTTAGATTAGGTAATCAATAAGTTATGAATACGTTGGTAAAATTATAGTTTTATGGATTAAACTGGATTATATAATACCTATTTTCTTTCTTAAAATTATAGATTTAAGAGCTAGGTTATAGTCGATCCCGGTTCAAAGCTACATCGATGAGCTGAAATAAATTGTCTGTGTTGCTTAATTTAGATGCCTTTTTGAAAACCTTTTCAACGAATCGATGAATAAAAAATTTCATTTCTAAACTTTAATAATCCATTGTTTTATTAAATATTAGTTTCTGAAGCATAGCATTCCTAAAAACTATTCAGAGCATTCCTATAAATATCTCGCTGCATAAACGATTTTTTTTTGAAAAATTAAATACACATAGATTTACACCATATTTTAATTTCATTAAATTCTTAAAAGTGAGTTTAAGGCCAAACTACCTTAAACGTCAAACTAGTTGTACCTCGGAAACTGATATCTTTACAAAAAAAGATAACAGATTTTCATGTGTAGTTTAACCAAAAATATATAATTTGCACCATTTATTATAGTCAAGCTTCTTAGAAATAATGCTCATCAAAATATATAAGAAAAATTTGGACATAGTCTTGTATCTCGATCGACTTCGAACAGTAGCCTGGCTCCAAGTAATAAAGTTATCAATGATAGATTTTACATCGATAATCACATTCAAAAAAAATTATGTTAGCTTATTTTAAATTATGTTAGCTTATTTGCATACATATTGTTATAATTATGCACCATTTATTAAAATTAAGTACACATTGCCGTATGATAGTGTGAGTGAAAATATTCCCAAACATATTTAATGGTGCATTTCTGCTGCATTTTGAGGTAGGTTTGTGAACAAAATAAAAATATCAATTGTTGATATTGGTATGTGTTTGTTGTATATACCGACCGTGTTAAAAAGTATTGCTAATAGAGACTCAATGTTAAATAAATATTTACTATAAAAATATACATAGAGCTAATTCAAGATATATTGGACCTTACACAAACAAAAAATAAATAATATTATATGTGTATCAGTATCTAGTCTTTTTTTATACAATTTTTTTATTAAATTTAATCTTAAATATTTAATCCTTCTCCTGAAAATAATAAAATGATGCGCCAAGGTAAAACAAAAATTGAGTTAGCTTTATGAATAGTTTTATAGTAAATATTTTATTTATTAATTTAAAATTGAGTCTCTATTAGCAATGTTTTTGAACACGGCCTGTATTATACAAAGAAGGATTTGGGTAAAAGCCTTGATTTACCAGATATTTTTGAAACTGATTGGGCCAATAATTTAATGAATACATTGTAATTATAAAGTGATAAACATAATATTGAGGCTATTTAATTAGTTACATTTTTTACCACGAGTTTGTGTAGTGACAATAACCACTTACAAATACCATTAAGATAGCTCCGAATGAAGCAAAACTGTTTTAGAAGAAAATTTTTTTATAATCAGATAAATAATTTTGTTTAAAAAAAACTCCAAGCACAACTTTTGTTAGTAAATTCATTATCTACTCTATTAAAGTCAATTACCAATTCTTCAAAGTTATAACTTTGAATCGTTAAAGCAGATTGATTTTGTGAGTTAAAAATACCAGTATGTAATAACATTAAAAAATTTCTTAGGCACTTCGTGATTATTTTTAATTTTAAAGCATAAAAACACTATCCAGTTTAATCCTTCTTAATATTATACAGAGAGTTTGTAAAACATTTAACGAGGAATTTTTAATGGAATGTACATGTTTAATGGAATGTACATAAATTTATTTCCTGTTGAATTTAATACGCAAAAGTAATTCTTCCAATAGGGAATATTCATGAAATTTAAATTTGGTTCAAATATTTTTTTTCCGTAACTTTATTGGCTGGACATTTCAACTAAACCATTATTTTAGTAATTAATTACTATTTAATTACTTAAAATTAATTAATAAAAGTACAAATTCAGTGAGAAAAATTCAAAATTTCTAAAACGGAAAATTCAAATTTTTAAACGGACGTGATATCATAGTACTGACTTGTCAAATGTTGACATACGGTATGGTATTAATTACTTACATTTTGCATGGTATTACCAAGTATTATATTGATTTCTATTATTCTACGGCTTTTAGATTAGAAAACTTGAACTGTCACCAATTGAAAGATCACGCACTTGTACGTCATCAACAGAGAGCGCCAAAAAACTGCGTTTAAATATCTCAAAATTATAATGTATTTTAAATATTTTTTTACACTTAAATACAGCATTTTTAAACAGTATTTATATTTTTTACTTTGTTATAACGGTGTAAACAATGAATTAAAAATATAAAAATACATGAATATTCTCTATTGTAGATATTTTGAAATAAAATAATTATAATCCTTTAATAAAGGTAATACATAAAAAAACATCACTAACAATATATGTCATGGTAGAGGCATACACAATGAAGTGAGTAAGTATAGAAGTGATGGAAAATGCAATAGGATATTTATTGTTGAGGTCACAATCAATCACAAAATTTATTCACAGATTTTTCTATGAATTTTACCGGAGAAAACATTATCTGTTAAAATTACCCAATTAAATATAATCAATTTTGTATGCAATCTCAACTATCTGTCTTAATATTTTACAAACTCTTAACAACTTTAATATAATCAGTATATTAAGCACGATTTTTTGATTTACGCTTTTTATTTGTAGTTATTTTATTGTTATTGATTTTTTTAATTGTTGTAGATGGGGGAGTATTATTGATTGATGTACTATTCGTTGAAGTTGTACTTTTTTCAGCTAAATCAACAGTCATTAAAACATCTTTTATTTCATCTTTATCATCTGATTCGATCAATGATAAACTGGTATTATTGTGTCGTGCTAAATGTTTTTGTAAATTTCCTTTATAATATGTTCGATAATCGCATATACTACATATAAAATGCGGATCTTGACCACACTCATATTTACGATGCGTATATAAACTCGATTTATGTTTAAATGTACGTGGACATTTCTCACATGAATGTGATAATGAAAGCATTAATTGATTTGGAGATATATTTGTGTCTAATTCAAGTATTGGTTCCAGCATCTCCACATCTGAAATATAATTTGAAAAGTTAATCGTAATATATTTTATTTTATTGTAAGTGTTAAAAGAATTATCAATTTTGAAAAAATAAATTTTATATTTACTTTTTCAATAATCTTAAATTGAAAATGATTTGTTCGTTGATAACTGAATAAAAAATATTAAATATTAATTATGATAAACCTTAAACCATAAATATTACCAACAAAAATTAATTAAAATTATAATGAATAATTAATCATTAATAGGGTATTTGACTGACAATGAAAAACCAATTTCCATAACCGTCATAATTCTGGTTATACAGCGATAATAATTATAAAAAATTTAATCTTTATCAACATTTTAAAATTTTAGATTTTTATCTATAGGTCGTTTTGGTGGCTGTAAGCCACTATCCCTAACAAAATAATAATTCCAAAACATTTAATAATTTTTATTATTTTTCGCAATATCCAGTTGCCCGTGAAGTCAGTTTTTCCAGAAGCCTTGGGATCTGATACCTTTTCTCACACCTACCACGAATTCAAAAGTCATCCTTTTTAGACCACTTTTTATTTACTATACAGGGTGTCCCTTGACTCGATGTTCATAGCTTAAGAGTGTATTTTCTCAACAATTTTAAGTCGAAAATGCCTTTTGGACTTTTGTCCAAAACACAATAGTTAAGGAGTTGTGGGCACTATTGAATTTCAACCTATAAAGTAAAGAAAGACATTGTTGAGTAAAGTAGTTATTAATTAAAAATTTTCATACAAAAGCTGTTGCTGATTCTGCTCATTTTCATTTTTTATTCGACTTTCTAGCATCAAAATTGATTGAGACATGTCACTTCTTATGATAAGTACTAATATTAACTATAAATAATACCGTAAAAAGTGTCATATCTCAGCCAATTTTGATGTTTGAAAATAGGTTAAAGTCGAAAGTGTCCACTCCTTAACTATTGGGTTTTGGACAAAAGTCCAAAATACAATTTCGACTAAAATTGAGAGAATACACTCTTAAGCTATATGACCATCGAGTCACCGGACACCCTCTTAGTACATCACATTTGCAAGCGGTTTGCAAAAGTTTCAATTTTGAACTAACGTTAAACCAATGTAAGGTATTCTAGAAGATGTATTCAGTTTCACAAATTTCCAAATTATGAAGTTAACTCTTGGCCATATAATTAAATTATTTTTGATTTCCTACTACCACAATTACAAAATCCAATTAGAGATACAAAACAGATATTACAGATACAAATAAATTCCAATTATAAATAATTTTCAAACCATTACAATTACAACCATATCGAAAATGACTTAAAAAGATGTTGATTTTTAATAAGGCTGAGTATCACATTTAATTAGAATTAAAGCCATTTGGGAAAACGATTTGTCCAAATAATAATTTAAATAGGATAAAAAACTATTTCAAATTTTTCGATGCAGTCAAACAACCTTTACGATAAAGTTTTGTTATTTCGTTAATACAACGTTATTGTAAATTGTCTACGGCATAAAATGAGTATATTCAATTTCCAAATTTAATTCCACAACCCCAAATTTTAATCTACACTAAAAATGTTATAAAAAAAGTTAAGGGTTACAAAGACGTGGGTATTTGTAAAAACACGGCACGCACACAAGGCAAATTATTTATTTTCTTTATTAATTTACAAATAAAAATTTTATTTATAAACAATTTAATTTAGTTTAATAAAACTACGTAAATTTTTATCAGGATGTTTGCGAATAATATGTGCTCGCATATTTCCGGGTAAATGTGATGAATACGGACAGTTATTACATAAATATCCTGGCAATTTTCCACACTCATATCGTATGTGTTGGACCCATCCACGCTTGTATTTGTATCGTTTAAAACATGTTGTACATTCGTACAATTTTAAATTGTAGTCTGAAATAAATCATATTCAATTAGAAAAATTCACTAGTTAGAAAATGATTAATCGATACATTCGAAATCGTACCAAAATCGATATTTTCTAAAAAATAGCAATCGATAATAATGAAAACCATGCAAGATTCTACGGTAATCGTAAATCAATCTATCCAAATTTATTTGAATCTCATTGAAGTATTTTCTTTAGGCAGCACCGACTTTAATGAAAAATTTTTGTAACGTGTTTATAGGACTCCAGGGAACATTCAACCAACTTAATTTAATTATAAGGGGGTATAGCGCCTCAGTGAGGGACATATGAGCCAGTTTTTTTTTAAATTTTAAGATCCAAAATTCGATCCACTTTTTGGCACAAGAACGGAAACTAAGTACTTATTTATCGCCCAAACATTAATCTAGGAGGTATTTTTGGTCGGTGATTACGAATATGATGTCAGATTATCGGATTCTGCAAAAGAAGCCGTGTAATAGAACACGGGATTCCTAATAAGCGTCCTATAATACCTTCTACAGCAAAGTTTGGACGATAAATACTTATAATATATACTAAAAAGCGAAATTCTTGGCCAAAAATGGCACGGTTTTTGAAATACGTAACCGAAATCATTAATCTGATATCGGATTCGTATTCAGCGACTAAAAATACTTATTAGATGAAAAGTTAAACCAAAATAAGCATTTCAGAAATTTGGACTACATATGCCTCCGATGGGACCCTATGCCCCTTAGAACTAGGTTGGACCTCAAAATACGTAAAAATAAAGCGGACTGAAACTTTTTATCAATTTTTCCAAAACAAAAGTCTCCACACCTCTTCTACCGTTTGTTTCAAAGTTTTTTTTTTGTATTTTGGAAATATAAATATTCTATTTTCAGGTTTGTATAATAAATATGGAAATTGGAAATATGAAAATAAATTATTGCACTGCAAAGTTTTCTTCGCGCACATTTTGGACGAGGTATGCAAATCTGGTTTATCCCCCCGCTTTATGTTATTGGTGGCAAACAACAGTACAAGACCATGTTAGCAAGGTTGCCATATGGATCATGGATTGATCTTCTACCCTTAAAGATATTCAATTACCGTAGTGTCTTGAAACTGCATTACCCTAAAAAAAAAAAAGAAAACTAAAACGCTCATTGAAAAATAATAATTTATATTTTTTTATTACAAATTATTTTATAATCTAAATACATTATAATTTATTAATTTTATATTTGGTAACTTTAATATGCTTTGGTATATTTTTGTTGAAGTAAAATGCACATTTAAAGACGACATTAAGAGACTTTTATTCAAATTTTATAGTTTTTAAATATTAGAAATCATTTAATTCGCAATCTCTTTGAATCGAAATGTACAATACTTTTGGTTGACGCTTCTTGGTAACAAACATTGCTTTCTTTTGATTGGGAAAATTAATTACCTTGTTTCCTTAGTCAAAAAGTTTACTGTGGTTTTAAATTTGTTAAAAAAATTTTTTTGTTGCGAAATTCAAAGAAAGTTAATGTATAGAATAATTTTAATCGAAAAATACAAAAATCGGATTCATTAAACCGCTTGGATGAGTAGTTTTTGAAATATCGCTTAAAATCCGATACGAAAGGCTATTCTTTACAGAGAACGGCTATTTTTTTTTATGAAACTGTTGTCCTGAAGAGTGTGAACAACCCATAGACACGACAAATGTGGTTTATTTTCCTATCGAAGGGTAATTTTTTGTGGTATTGGTTGAAGAAATTGCTATACGGGTTGTAACCTCTCGGCTACGATTTTAGTAAATATTCCAGAAACTACTAGTCCGTTAATACTAGTCGTTAAAGGGATTCGATTTTTATTTTTTCCGAATCTCATAAAATTTTCCGATTATTTAAAATTTTCTTTATAAAGAGTACCCGTTTGAAACTTAAAATTTGGTATTTAGGGTAATTTTGAACCCAAAAATAAAAAATTGGTTTATTAGATGCTTTGGTGAGTAACTTTGAAATATAGCTTAAAATCCGTTACGAAAGTTTTTATTTGGATTTCACTTCTATCGACAGTTCTCATAGGACTATCAATTTTTTTTTTAAAGTGTACCTATGTATATTGGTTTGACTGAGTTTAAATTGATAAATTTCTTAATTATCGCAAATGTACGCCGTTCGATGTTTTCTGATCATATGACTTTTTAAATTACTTTTCACATGCGTTGCATAATTACATATTCCACATAAAAATGCTGGATCTTTTCCACATTCATACTTTAAATGTTGATTTAATCCATGTTTGTATTTATATCGTTTGTGGCACATATGACATGGATATAGATGTAAATATCGTTCTGAAAAATAAAATTGATATTAATAAACAATTTAAATTCAATATGGTAAATAAATATCAAACTAACATTTTTTTACAAAATTACTTTTATTAAATTCACTTGTACCAAATTCCTAAACAAAGAAAAATTTAAAAATATTGACAAATTACCAAAAGAAAAACATTCAAAATCTTAATATATATATTTCTTGTGTGCGTGTGTATGTAATTGAACTCCTCCTAGACGGCTGGACCGATTTTGATGAAATTTTTTGTGTGTGTTCGTGGAGATTCGAGAATGGTTTAGATTTACAATTTGGTCCAGTACAACTGTTTTTGAGGGCTCCGTACCAAAAAAATGAAATTTCATTAAATGGTGGGAGCGCATATAAATCATATCACATTATGTATACTATGTGTACTATGTATTTTTAATAGTATTCAGGTATTGTCAATAGGCATTTATTAGAGCCATATGCGAGCGCAGCGAGCTCTACTATCAAAGGTCAGGCCAAAGGTCGAAGTTCAGGCCACTCCAATAAATAGGAGTTAAATTGGGGTTTAGCTGGATGGGTTTAGCGGACAGGTTAAACGTAGTATAGGTATTCATGAATTGGAGTTACGTTTTTACGGGACAACGTCCGTCGGGGCCGCTAGTATATTTATAAATGTTTATGATAAAATAAAAAGTTGTGGATGATAACTTCGGACTTTACCAGTAGACCTTTACTGAAACACTCTCAATAGATTCAGAAAACTTTAAATACAATAAAAACGATTACACAACTGTTAACAAGACTTCTAGAAAATAATAAAAATTAAATTTGGTGGAAAAAATAAAAAAGAATAAATTCAATAAAAATAATCTTTATTTTTTTAAAATACGTGATTTTTGTTCGGAATAACACTTTTTTTTTTCGTCCCAATTTACTATACCAAAAATATACTTTAGTTTTAACAAAAATAAATAAAGGACTTTGTACATCACACATAATTTTCTTTTAGAGCAAGAAATTTTCAGTAGAGTAAATTGAGAAAAATCTTAACAAATATAATTTATTTTCTAAATACTAATATTGCTATGTCGATAAATAATATGCTGTTTCAAATTTGATTTTAAATGGCATGCATAAATACAATACGGACATTGAAACGATCGTTTTTTTCCACATTCATGTCTTTGATGACGTAATAATGTTGATTTATGTTTATATTTTCGATTACATTTTTTACAATAAAATTGTTCACCTGAAATAAAAGTATAAAATATTTCAAAAATTGAACAAAAAAAAAGTATAAATGAAATAAAAGAGGCATCAAATTATAGCAGCAAAATTTTCAATTTGCATGCAATCGTGTTAATAGTGGATTTTTGTTTTTTTCCTTTATGAATCGGTATCCATCCCGAAAAAATGCCAGTATTTTAATCTAAACACCCTCAAATCCAAAGAACAATTTTATCCTTTTTCTATAATTTTCATTCGCTTTTACTTTAAAAAATAACCATTCCTTCCTAAAGAATACAAAACTAAAACACAATGGACAAATGGCGTATGTAAGCTTTTTAAGAACTCCCTTTCTTGCCGGTTACTCGATATAAATCTTGTATTTTAAAATTACGCTATTTCTCGATGAAATAGAGAGCTATAAATCGCATGAACTATATATAAAAGCTTTTTCAAAATAAATTACTTTTTTCTCCCAAGCTTCCAACATATTTTTATAAAGTGTGCTCATTTCAAAAGAATGCACCCTTAATTATTCTGGACTTGATGTGATTATTGTTTTGATTGAAAACACGCCGATTTAGATATTGACAAGGAAGTTCAAAAATACCTAGAGAATTTCAGGTTTCATCCCTTCCTCCCAGTCACCTTAACTTTGAAATTTCATTTCGGATCCCTCACCTTGCAATACCTTATTTGAAAGGGCATAAAATTCTCTGTTAGACCATGAAGAGATAATTTTATGCCTTTTCAAATGAGGTAACATGAGGTAGGGGGTGACAATTGAAATTTTAAAGTTACTCATAATAATAGTCACATTAATTCAAGAGTTATTAAGGGTGGATACTTTTGAAATGAAGACACTGTATACATAGTATACGTCATTTAGTCTTAAAAAGTAATTTTACTGAAATTTTTTCATATGATTGTTTCAAGCTCAAGGCAAAGGGATAGTACGCCATTTATCAAGCATTTTCAATTATCGAAATAGCTCAGAATTCTGCTTTGAAAGAATTTAGTAACTAATATAAGTGGCGCCTAGATCGGAATCATTTTTCGGTTTAGATACCGATCTGTTTGGAAAAAAATGAAATATTAGTTTGCTTTGTGAATTCAGATGAAGAAAATAAAAGGATTAAATAAAATTTTTATAAAATTTTTGTAGAAAGAACTTTTATTATTTAATTTTTTTATTTATATGTCGACAAATTATATGTTGTTTCAAATTTGATTTTAAATGACATTTGAAAAAACAATGCGGACAATGAAATGCCGGTTCCTTTCCACATTCATGCCTTTGATGACGTAATAATGTAGATTTGTGTTTATATTTCCGATTACACTTGTGACAATAATATTGATCATCTGAAATAAAAGTATATAATACATTTAAAAAAAGTTTAAAAAAAGATAAAATTAAGAAATTTTGAAGAAAAAGATATACTAACGGAAAAAAGGATTTAATAAAATTTTATATAAAGAAAAAAAAAATGTTTATTTAAAGCTGTTTATGCCGACAAATTATATGTTGCTTTAAATTTGATGGTAAATGACAAGAATAAGTACAGAACGGACATTGAGCTTGTTTTTCTTTTCCACATTCATGTCGTAGGTGTCGTCTTAAATTTGATTTATATTTATAGGCTCTGCCACAATTTTGACATGAATATGATCCAGCTGTAATTAAAAATATTTTTATTAATTAAAAGAGTTTTGCTAACTAATACAGAAAACTGAAGGATGTGATTAGGCCGGTGTGGAAATCTTATCGACATATTTTCAACAATAATCAAATTCAAAAACATAATTGAAAAATTTCATTTAACTTTGGTTGCAGCTCCTGTTGACGAAAATGCTGATAATTTATGTTGTCAAATATATACGAAAAGGCAAATGAAAGATCTGTGATAACAATTTATTTACAACGTGCTTCATGCCAATAACATAGGTATTCGGATAGAATTTTTAGGCGAGAAAATCCGTTAATTTGGTGATGGAAAAATGAAGTACTTTTGACTGCAAACTAACATTTTTCATCTAAACCATTTGTTTGAAAATCGCCAGCTTTCGGAGGAAATGCGACTTCAAAATATGTCATTATTGCATTTTATCGAAAGCAAACACGCGCTAGCTACGGAAAATTGCTCTGCCAAAAGTTGTCAAGGGCAATGGAGGACTTTTGCAATGTTTTTGATCTTGATCTACAATTACGGATAAAAGTTAAGCGTATTTTCTTTCGATTAAATGCAATAATAACATATTTTAAGTCGCATTGTTTTATGAGAATCAACTTTCTAATTTAAAGTGCTATCGGGTTAAAGTGCTATCAAACTCTGCAACTTCTGGTTACACCCTGTATACATATTCACTTTTTTCATCCAAAAATCTTGCGAAGATATTACATAATATTTGTGAACATGTTTACATTTTAATCGACGAAACTCATTTGTAATAAGAAAAATTAATAATTCATCAAAAATTAACTTCTTCGTAGAATTTATTCGAAGAACCTAATGTGAAGACGAAGATATATTCTAGTAGTATGTAATTGAATTATTCTAATAGTAAATAATTTAATTTTCGACACAAATCGATACAATAAAAGACAATTGTTAAAAAATTTTTCCTCTCCCAATGACGATTGATTTTCTCAATGATAATTGGATGTCTTGATTCTTTTAATTATTGCGAATCGGATTTGATACATGATATCGGATCGCATTTGATAAAACTTAAATGTAGGATCGAAAAATAAAATAAGCTTTAGTAAAATAATTAAAAATTTTTTATTCATAGATTTTAGAATGTCGACAAATTATATGTGATTTTAAGTTTGATTTAACATGGCACGCATATTCACAGTGTGGACATTTAAATGACGGTGGTTTTCCACATTCGTATTTCTGATGACGTGACAAATTCGGTCGATATTTATACATTTTTGAGCATATATTACATGAATAACCTGTAATTGAAGTATTGCTTTATTAATATAATTTTATTAATATTATAAATTGTGTAATTTTTAAACAAATTTTACTGTTGTGTTACAAAAATGACTCAGCACTATACTAATAAATAAAATACCAAATTAAATATTCTTTTTTTAATGATACGTAAAAAAGGGCCATAAACCAAAATATCGTTTTTTACCTCTTCGTGAATTTTCTTCATCTGCCCTACCTCCGAGACACTACGTCACTTTTTATGCAATACTCATATGAAAAATGCATCTCATTTCGTGTATTCATGTTTGGCACTGTTTTTGTTATACTCTAAGAGGTAAGCGACAAAAATTGCAAGATTTTTTGAAAGGCTGATTTTGTAATATTTATATTGGTGGAGTTAATAGCCTGTCGTCAGTCAGCCAGTTTCTGTAGCGTTCGGTGCAGGGGCGGCTTTAAATATGCAAATAAGGTGCAAGTATTATCTAAAATCTGAAAATTATTGTTGCAGAATATTATAAAAAAATAAAAAATATTGTCAGCCAGTATATTTCTGACTATATTTTTTATATTTATAATAATATTCTGTACCACTATAAAAATTTTCAGATTTTAGAAAATACTTGCACGTTTTTTGACTGACGACAGGCTATTTCGCTACTCCACCAGTATAACGTAAATATAACAAAATCAGCCTTTATTTAGAAAATGCTTGCAATTTTTTGTTGCTCATAGATAAATAAAAGGCTTTGACATAGTATTTAGTAGAAAAAAGAGTACTTTATTCATAGATTTTAGAATGTCGACATATTACATGTTTTTTTAAGTTTGATTTTACATGACATGCGTATTCACAGTGTGGACATTTAAATGATCGTGGTTTTCCACATTCGTATTTCTGATGACTCACTAAATTCATCCGATATTTATACATTTTCGAACATTGACCACATTTAAAACCTGTAATTATAAAATTCATAAATTTATGTAAAAGGTATTTATTTGTAAATTTTGTTGTATTAATGAGCCTATCTATGGTTCGTAAATAAATTTTAATATAGTAACTATTAAATAATTACAATAATGCTGACTATTAGCTACCAGATTCATTACATAAATTACAAGTGAAATTTACAAAATTAAAAAGCCCCCGACAAAATTTTCAGGTACGGAACCCTAAACTCGCATTTGAAACATATCTATGAATACTCTCCATTAAATTACCGTTTTCCTTAAAGCCTTTTCCAAATTGAACCGATTTTGAACATTGTCACCAATTTTTTAGTTTTTTCGGGTACGGAACCCTAAACTCGCATTTGAAACATATCTAACCATAAGAACACTCTCTATTAAATTACCTTTCAAACGAGATCAAAATAATTAAAATCGATTCATTCGCTTAGGCACTACGATGCCACAGACAGGCACACACCCATAGCAGTCAAACTGAACACCCCTTTTTTTTTAGTTCGGGGGTTAAAAATAAAATAGATTTTTCGGGTTGTATAATTATTTCAATTTTTGCTACTATAACAAAATCAGCTTTGAAAATAACCATTATGGAGTTTTTCAAAACATTAATAAAATATCTCATAAACATATAAATATTAATATCTC
The DNA here is from genome assembly GCF_905475395.1 of Chrysoperla carnea. Taxonomy (NCBI): domain Eukaryota; kingdom Metazoa; phylum Arthropoda; class Insecta; order Neuroptera; family Chrysopidae; genus Chrysoperla; species Chrysoperla carnea. The sequence goes on along the minus strand of NC_058340.1, from coordinate 43,169,477 downwards.
ATAAACGATGAACTTTAGGAAAAAATTACAAGGCGCCTTTTTATGTAAAATTATCAAAAAAACACCGGATAGCTTTATTTGTTCAAAAAATTGACAACTGTTTCTGAGGAGGAGGGGAGGATATACAAAAATTGGACCAATAGGGTTTCAGGTAACATTCGTAATATTAATCTATGAGCTTTTCTGAACAAGAATCAATTGATAAAATGCGGCCCTCGGATTTTGCACACTTTAAATTTTATCAGTTGCTGCATCATTTGCAAGCGATGCATGGAAATTACCTTAACTAAATGAAAGGGCGTAAAAAAAATGTTATGGAATGATATTTAGTAAAACAAAAATAATAAATTATTCTTTATTTATAGATTATAGAATGTCGACATAATATATGTTTTGTTAAATTAGATTTTACATAAGATGCATATACACAATACGGGCATTTGAACGATGGTGACTTTCCACATTCGTATTTTTGGTGACTCCATAAATTCCGTCGATACTTATAACTTTTTAAACATCTTTCACATGTAAAACCTGTAATTATAAAAATTCATAACTTGGGTAACATAATAGAAATTTCATTTTAGAGTTCCCGTATTTAGAATAAGAAACGTAATCATTTGACCAAGTCGAGCACCAAGCTCGGTAAAATCCCAACTAAAAGTCCAAACCGAGCTTTGATCTATCTGGAAATACTCATTCACTACACCGATTCATATATCATAAGGATGTGCGTGAGACAGCTGAAGACTCACTGCCCAATCCAATCTAACATTTATCAGTCATTCACTATCAAATTGGCTCGCCGACAAACCAGCTCTCGTTAGGCCGTCTGATTCACTCTCAAATTTGTCCGACAGATAGGTAAAAGTCACCTTGCCGGCAAGTTAACGTTCTTTAGACTGCTGTTTGGGCTGAGAGCCGTATATACGTATGTGACTGTGAATTAGAGTTTGTGTAGTGAACTGATAATGCTTGATTGATTCACGTCCGGATTGGACACGAGTGGAGATACTCATAAGACTATATGCTTAAAAATAGAAAATACCTTTTTGCAGTAAATTTGAATTAAATAATTACACTTTTAATAATTTGGTAAATTACTAACAGGCTAAATACATACAACACAAGTTATAAACCTTATAGAAAATTTCTCGAAAAGGATAATATGTCAAGAAAATAATATCTATTTTATAATTATATAAATAATAGTATAAAAAAAATAAAAAACCCGCTTTTGTAACTAGCCGAACTAAAACATTAAATTCGAAAAAAATCATTTTATCGTAAAGAAGCGTGAGGTGCTAAATATCAATTATTGTAAATATTTTATAGACAGATATTGCTAAAAGTAAACTCATTATAAAATATCTAAAAAAGCACTCCAAGCTTTTTTACGATAACATGATTTTTTTGAATTTAAAGAAATTATTTTCGACCTTTTAGTCAGCTATTATTTATTTTGCGTTTTTTAGTTTTTTAGACTTTTATTTATTTATCAAAAATTCAGGATAAATATGGTGGGAGCGCAAATAAATGTATATATTTTCAGATATGGAAATCGTTATTCCTGAAAATCCTGGTCAGGATAATCAAATAAACTTATTAAATTATTGTATTGTCATCGATCTTTGATAAGTATGCCATATTTCGAATTAATCCGACGTTTTGAAGGAGGTTAAAATCATGTTCAAGTTTCCGTTACATACTAACATAGAAAAGGAGCTATTAATAAAAGCGTGTTAATAAAGGAGGGATATCGACTTATAATTCGCCCAGTGTTTCACAAATCTATGATTATGTTTCTCTAAAGGTGATTCATAACAGACATCTTAATCAAAAATAACTTTTGGAGATTTCCTGTTATCGAAATTAATTTAGGATTAACAAATAAAACACTGAGTGCTAATCTAAGTAAAACAAAAATATTAAACACTTTATTAATATATTTTAGAGTGTCGATGTATTACATGTTTTCTTAAATTTGATTTTAGATGACAAGCGTATTCACAGTGTGGACATTTAAAAGATCGTGGTTTTCCGCACTCGAATTTTTGATGATTGAATAAACCCGAATGATATTTATACATTCTCGAACATTTGTTACATTTAAAACCTGTAATAATTAATAAAGTTCATTAATTTTTGTATGGATATAAAATTTCATTTAAGAGGATATTAAACAAAACATTACCACTATTCATTAATTTAGTGAGTATGCTCATTTATTGGATCATTATTAGAAAACAAATAAAATAAATAATTTCAATTAAATGAAATAAACTTCTTACAATTTATTATTGTACGATAAATTTCTCTGTTTACGGAATAGTTTCGAAGTAAATCGATATTAAGATTTGGACTTTGTCTAAATACTGCATGCGTTGTCTTCGTTAATAGAACGTCATGCTAAAATATCCAACAGAAACTTATACGATGATATTAAGATATTTCCAACGTGAAAGCACTTGTCGACAGCTTTGGCCTCTTTTTTTTTTCTAGCAGTGATCCCGAAGCTACAGAGTATTTTTGTCGTTTAGATCGCGAGATCAGCTAATGATTTCGATTTCTATTTTTAATGATATTAAAAAATTCTCAAGGCAAAATTGAAAAGAGAGTAAGAGATTTGAAAGGAATGTTTTTAGAATGCTTTGTTTTCGAGATATTAATTTTGACGTATTCTCGTGTTTTAAACGGTCAAAATTTCTGAAACTTATGGGAGTTAATAGTAAGCCCTTTTAGTCTGTGAAAAAAAAAATTTGTAAAATTCTGTCGAAAAGTGGGTTTTATCGCGGTTAGTTCATGCTAGAAATACCTTGGATAAAATAAAAGGGTCAGTTCTTTATTTATACATTTCATAATGTTTAATTATCACATGTTTTCTTAAATTTGATTTGACATAGCTTGCATATTCACAGTACGGGCATTTAAAGGATCTAGGCTTTCCACATTCGTATTTCTGGTGACTCCATAAGCCCCTTCGATATTTATATATTTTCCAACATCTCTCACATGTAAAACCTGTAATTATAACAATTCATAATTTGGGTAAGGTAATAAAAATTAAGTCCATATTTATATTTAGTAAATATTTGTAGTAAATTGGAATTAAATCATAACACTTTTTATAAATATTATTAATTTATTAGCGACATTTCGTTGTTTTATTGGAACTTCATCAGGGTGAATACATTCAATATAAAGGACAATGTAAATAACATTCTTCATAGTTGTATATCGAAAAAAAAATTTGATTTATAATTATTATAATTTCACTGTTATCGTAACAGTATATCGTTTCGAGCTGAAATTATTGTTACCGCACTATTTCTTATACCAGATTAAGAGATTGAGAAAATTTTTTTAAAAATAGATATTAGATCTTAGAATGTCGACTTATTAAATGTTTGGTTAAATTAGATTTTAAATAGCACGCATATTCACAATGCGGACATTTAAAGGATCGTGGTTTTCCACATTCGTATCTCTGGTGAGCCCATAAACTTCGTCGATGCTTATACATTTTCAAGCAATTTCCACATGTAAAACCTGTAATGATAAACATTCATAATTTTCGTAATGTAAAAAAATTACATTTTAGGGTGTCCATACTTGTAAGGCATGCATTCATTTGGCTAAACCGGCCATTATTTTGGATGCCAGCTCGAATTACAACTCCAAACCGGTCACCGAGACGAATTTGGCATTGCTCTTTCTATACGGTTTCACGAACTCCCCAGTCATAATCTAATAATTGAAAATGTTATAGATTTGTATTCAATAAGGCAACCCAAAGTTCGAATTACTGTTACCGCGTTATTTATTACATTTATAATTGTGGGATGGTAAAATTAAAGGTTATGCTATAATATTTAGTCAAACAAAATAATATATTTTTTATTCATAGATTTGAGAATGTCGACATATCAAATGTTTTTTTAAATTTGATTTTAGGTAACATGCATATTCACAGTATGTACATTTAAATGATCGTGGTTTTCCACATTCGTATTTCTGGTGACTCAATAAATTCCTTCGATATTTATACAATTTCGAACATCTCTCACATGTAAAGCCTGTAAATTATAAAAATGTATAATATGGGTAAGATGTTTTATAATTAAGGAAAAAAAATTACATTTTACAGTACCCTTATCTAAAGATACTAAAAAACATGTAGTAAAGTTAAATTAATTAATTGATTATTACGCCAGTAAAATCTTACAACAAAAAAAAAAAGAAACAATTAAAATTGGAAAACGCGATGTAAAGCTGTTTTTTGGTATGTAATATGGACTACTAAGGGGTGTGTGAAACTATGTTTTGCAAAAAAAAGTTGTGCTATCTACCGCCATTTGTACAAGATTTTGAAAATTTTTCAAGGTTTTTTTTCAATAATTGTTCAAAAGGCTGGGAGGTAGTTTCACTACATGAAGCTGCATACAAATTTTCATCTCTCTATCCTTTAAATTTTTGGAGAAAATGGACAGCAAAGTTAGCCATAATTTCCTCCCTCATGAGAAAACAACGATGTTTATGAAAAATTGTTTCAAACAAAAGTTGATTATTTTTTTTATAAAAACTCAAAATTTTTACATTTTTGAAAATCATGAAAATTTTTCAAACACCATATCTCAAAAACTATTAGATTTTGCGGTTCTCATGGATTAAGCAGGTAGAACAAATTTGTTTGCTTCGTAGTTGCACGCTCCCCGAACGGCTTTCAATAACATACCAAAAAGTAGATTTATATCGCGTTTGCGATTTTAATGTAGAATTTTTACTGGCGTATATACTTTTTATTAAATAATTTTTTTTATTCAGCTAATATAGAAATTTTTTCAAAAAGAATCATAATTAATACGTCAAATAAATAACATGAAAACTTCGGTATATTTAAGTAATTCCAACATTTGCCGAAATAGGGTTGAATTTTTAAAATTACATCTACTTTGAACTACCATTATTAGAGATTTGTTGTTACCGCAAAAGTTAGACATGAATAGTGAAGGGTTTTAAAGTGATATTTAGTAAAACAAAAAAACAAATTCTTTATTGATAGATTATTGAATGTTGACATATCACATGTTTCTTTAAATTCGATTTTACATGGCATACATATCTACAGTGTGGGGATTTAAAGGAAGGTGGCTTTCCGCATTCATATCTTTGATGGTTCAATAAACCCCCTCGATATTTATACACTTTCGAACATCTCTCACATTTAAAACCTGCAACTATAAAAAGTTTGTAATCAAAATTTGATTAGAGTGCTACTTACATATTATATAGTTGTTAATAATTAAATAATTGTAGTAAGTTGGAAGTAAATAATTACACATTTTTTAAATTCAGTTAATTTATCAGCGACGTTTCATTATTTTATTGGACTTCATCAGGAAATGAAAGTTAATATTATGATTTATAAATAATTATAAAAATTTAATAAATACGACCATTTATATAGATGAAGTAAATAATATTTATTAACTTTAAATTTAATACGTAAGGCATTTCGATTTATAGTTGTTTAACAATATCATTTGTTGAGAGAATATTAATTTCAACTAAAGTCCAAATGCGTTATGAATGGCATTCATTAACACCATCTCAACAATTACCTTAAAACATATGCTGTTGACGTATTATTGACATCATTGAAATGCATGATGGAAACATAAAAAATTGTGCGATTTTCTTTAGTTAAATAAAAAAAATGTTAAACAATTTATCAGCAATTTTTAGAATGTCGAATTATCATATGTTTTCTTAAATTTTGTTTCCAATGACACGCGTGTTGGCAGTGAGGACATTTAAAAGATCTTGGTTTTCCGCATTCATATTTCTGATGATTAAATAAACTCGCTCGATATTTATAAACTTTCAAACATTTCTCACATTTAAAACCTGCAACTATAAAAACTTCATAAATTTTGTGTAAGGTAAAAAAATTTCATTAGAGTGACCATATTTGTTAATAAGTACATTTGTAAGTAAGTAAATTGGACATAAATAAAAACACATTTACTTGATTTAATTTTATGATTTTAACGCTAAGATGTCAGCGCGACGAGTAAAAAAATGTAAACGGTAACAGCTGAGTTTTTCAATGAATGAAAAGGCAAAAGATACCTACTTTATAATACATTTTAATGTGCTCTCTGTTTACAAGATTGTAAACAAACATTTCCGTTAAATACCATGTATCTATGATTCACTTATTTAAAGTTAGATAATTATTTATCAAACTATTGAAAGCGGAATAGAAAAATAAAATTTTTTTAACAATAATAAACCTTTTATTGGTAAATTTTAGAATGCCGATAAATTACATGTTTCTTTAAGTTTGACTTTAAATGACATGCATATTCACAGTATGGACATTTAAATGATCGTGGTTTTCCACATTCGTATTTCTGATGACTTACTAAGCCCCATCGATATTTATACATTTTCCAACATCTTTCACATGTAAAACCTGTAATTATAACAATTCATAAATTTATAAAAAAAATTCTATTTAAGGTAGTACCAGCATGAAATCACTTTTCGACAGATTTGGCCGAATTTTTTTTCTCGGGTTTATAATAGCTTTATTTATGAATTCCTAAAATTTCATAATTTTTGACCGTTTAGATCGCGAGATATTTAAAGACAAAGTTCGCGATTTTGAGGGTCATGTCCCATTTAAAGCATGTAAAATGTCCGGTCTCTCCAACTATTTTTTATGATATTATTATATATTGAAGAAAAAGTAGAAAAAAATGTTTATACAATACAATTCTAAAAAAAAAATTTAGAAATTAATTTTCACTTTCGAGATATTAATTTTGACGTAAATTGATCGAAATTGGGACGTTGGCATAATTATTTCCCATTTTAAACGGTCAAAATTTCTGAAACTTTGGGAATTAATAGTAAGCATTATTAAATTCTTAAATTTAATTTTTCGTTAAATTCTGTCGAAAAAAAAAATTGTACCATTGCTTTAACATAGAAACTGCAAATACCATGCTGGAACATCGTTAAGAGTACCTTCATATACAGAGTGGGCCATTTTAATCTATGCATCTGAATATTTGAACAAAAATTGTAGAGTTTGATGAGACACAGCATGTTCTGACATCGGATTGGACCTAGTTCTTCGGGTTGCCTCAATAGTCAATTTAGATTCCACACGTTAAGGGATAATTGTAGCTCAAGGTTATGGACACAGGCGAATTTCCTCTATGCATTAAAAAAATTTTTAATAAAGCATTTTCCCGTAGTTAACGTGTTTTTTTTCGATTAAATGGAATAATGACATATTTTTAAGTCGCATTTCCTCCGAAATGGCCTAGACGAAAAATGTCAGTTTTTTTATGAGGATCAACTTTCTAATTTAAAATATTATTCCATCTCTTACCGTTTAGAATCTAAATTGGCTGTAAAAGAAACTTGAAGAACTAGATCAAATCTGATGTCAGGCCATTATGTCCCCCATCAAACTTTTCAATTTTTGTTGATAGGTAAGGTTTTAATAGATGGTTCTCGCGAAATATTCAGATGCATAGATTAAAATGGCTCACTCTATATATCGTAAATATTTTTAAAAAATGAATATAAATAAATTTATTTTTAAATAGGGAAAATTATTTTAAAGTCAAATTGTAAAATGGAGAATAAAAAGTGTCAAATAGTTTGTCTCACTTTAAATTCTTAAGGTCTTTTCCATCGATGCAGTCTTTGTGATTTTATAATATGCCGCGTAAGCTTCTTTCTAATTTCAGAACTGAAAACGGAATGGAATAATGAAAATTTTGTAAAACAATAATAAATTTTTTATTGGTAGAATTTAGAATGTTTATAAATCACATGCTTTTTTAAGTTTGACTTAAGATGACAGGCGTATTCACAGTATGGACATTTAAAAGATGGTGGTTTTCCACATTCGTATTTCTGATGACGTGATAAATTCCATCGATATTTATATATTTTCATGCATATATTACATGTAAAGTCTGTAATTTAAAGTATTGTATAATTAATATAAACCTGAGTTAAAGAAATTATCAGTTAATGTTATGGGCAGGCTAGAAACAGCTTCCATAAATTTTTTGATCTTTCTATAATAATAACTTATTAGTTTTATATGTATCTCTTGCGTCTTTCTGTTAAAAAGTACTTGGCATTACTTTGAAAGAGGAACCTTAGAACCTTTACCAAAGTGTTTCAAGATTATATTTAGGACAACCGTTTACAAAGCCAGATTACCGAGGCTGATCCAACATATGGCCACCGATAAATCTTTGGAAACTCTCCCACTTGATTCTAACGACCATGAATCACGATACTCTGCTAAGCTACCTTGTGTTGAACCTCTCTCATTAAATATCCCTATGGTTATTGAGATCCTAGCAAGTTCTCAATTCAAAATACAAGAATATTTATGAATTACTAAATCATTGAGTGAAGGATAGAAAAACAAAAAGACGATAAAATTGATAAACATTGATTCTTTATTCATAAATCTTAGAATGTCGGCAAGCGACATGCATTTTCAAATTTGATTTTAAAGGGCAGACATATTCACAATATGGGCATTGAAAAGATGGTGATTTTCCACATTGATATTTCTGATGATTTTGTAAACTTCTTCGGTATTTATATATTTTTGAGCATTTATTACATACAAAATCTGTAATTAAAGTATAGCATTATTAATATTAAATTAAGTTTCATAATTTTGAGCTAATGTTATTGGTAGTCGTATACAAAAGATTTAGTAAAATTTTTCGATTTTGGCTAATCAATCATCATCCCTACTACACAATCCTTAATTAACTTCTAGAATAAAACACGCTTCTATTACCCAATCACCCATCGAAACTAAGTACATGCCATCCTAGATGAAAATATATCACACGCAGAGATATCAAAGATATCACACGCTTAATGAAATTATTGTCCAAAATTTTATTTTTAAAAGAGTATCTAGTGCTACTGTTCAAAATGTTTTCTAGTTATAAAATTCATTTTTTATTGTCTCGAAATTTCATGCGTAAGATTGTATTTAAGATCATTTAAGATCACCGTATACAAAGCCGTACTGTTGAAATCAATCTAGTATTTGGCAACCCATAAATCTTTGGAAACTACCCTGTGTTATGCCTAAATTTCAAATTCAAATACCATAATATTAATAAATTAATAAATCACTGATTGAAGGATAGAAAAAAAATTTATACGATAATATTGAAAAAATTGTTTTCGAAACTCTCTCCATTGATCCTAACGACCATGAACTACGAAGCTGCTAGGCTACCTTGTGTTGAGCCTCTCTTGCAAGTTCTCAATTCCAAATACTATAATATTTATAAATGACTAAATCACTGACTGAAGGATAGAAAAACAAAAAGACGATAAAATTGGGAATACAAATATTAATACTTTATTCAAAAATCTTAGAATGCCGGCAAATGACATGTTGTTTCAAATTTGCTTTAACATGACATGCATATTCACAGTAGGGGCATTGAAAAGATGGTGACTTTCCACATTCATATTTCTGGTGACGTTGCAAACTCCTTCGATATTTATATATTTTCGAGCATATATTACATGAAAAACCTGGAATTGAAGTATAGCATGATTAGTATTTAATTAATGTGTATAATTTTTAGCGAATGTTACTGACGTTGGTATTCGCATACAAAAACAATTCTCGAGCATTGGTTTATTATTACAAGCTTTTATTAATTTGTAATGTATGTATACTCTTAATCAAAATACACGCAAAAGTTGAACCATTCTACAGCTATATCACTTAGAATTGGAAAACATGTGCATTTTTTGTGACAAAGTGTGTATGTATGTTACTTACTTCTAGTTGTAGCGAAATCACTTAAGTGTGGCGAAGTTTCGCGTGCATCGAATATATTTAATATGTAAATATATGCATGCCAAATTCTAACTTGAACTTTTATATATAGTTTACGATAATACCTTTAGAACCCAATCAATACCTCTATAGTCGAAAAACACAACCTAACCAATTCATAATTAAAACAATACAGAGTTATCAAAAAATAAAATAAGAAATGTTCATGATCACAAAAATGAAACAGATAAAAAAAATCCAATAGAGTTACATATGATAATACATTTGAAAAAAAATATTAGTCTGCTGTTCGATTCGAACTCAGTAATCACTAAAATAACAAAATATATACCCATGACTTATTTCGGTTAGCTATATAATGTTCAAGGAAATGACTATAATATAACACATAAATACAAATGTAAAATATTATGTGTGTGCGATCTAACCACAGGCAGTCGATTTCGCTATGAGTAGAAGCAAGGAATACAGATATACACATCTGATGTTTTCTCAAGTAGTTAAATTTAAACTACAATATTTCTCAAATAATTAAGATGCCACTGAAAGTAGGATTGGAAGACAAAATATGAATAGTTTTAAAAAAAAAAAAATTAATTCTTTATTGATAAATCTTAGAATGTTTTAGAATCACATGAGATTTCAAATTTGTTTTTACATGACATGCATATTCACAATGGGGGCATTTAAAAGATGGTAATTTTCCACATTCGTATTTCTGATGACGTGATAAACTCCTTTGATATTTATACATTTTTGAGCATTTATTACATACAAAACCTGTAATTGAAGTACTGAATTATTTACAATAAATTAAGTAGTATAATTTTTGGGATAAGATTACTAGTTTGAGTAGTTCCGTTCAAATTATGTTAAATTAATTTTTTTTTGTTTCTGTCCTCAGTTTATATGTTTAACAGGCATGTTCTTAGCGTGTTGCTGATAAAAAATTCTGTGAGGCAGCAACGCACAGAAAGAATTGCTTATACGAAATTATTATTGGGTTTTTCAACTCAGGGATACTTTATTTAGCGTTTTTTACCATCAATACAAAGGCAAAAGCTCCAGTTCCTTCGGTAATGGGCTAATATAATAAAAGGGGATATTCAAAAATCGCATTCAAAGGTTGCCCATCCCCTTTTAGCAAAACAAAGTTCTGTATGTAATCTCTATGGCAATACCCACGTATGACGTCACTAGTGGGTATCTTCCTCTTTGTTTAATTAGGAATTTTAAACGTTCATATAATGCATACTAGTGAAGATTTTTAAAAACCAAATTCGTTTTTCTATTCGTGAAGTCAGAATTATTGATCTGAAATTTAGTCCGATCATTATCGTCGATGATGATTGATATTTGTGACATTATGGCGCTAAAGTTTTATTTGAAAAACATAATAAGAAAATCTAGTATACATCGCAGACTATAAGAAATTCGTAAAAAAAATTCTGACGAAGTACAACATGAGACATATGAAAATATTCTGATACACTATACAGAATATTTTCATATGTTTCCGATGCCGCGGCGAACGAAGCACAATTTTTAGCGCACTCTACCAGAATTTTTGTAGCAATATAGTATGTGCGATCTAATATAAAATATATGCTTTGTGCAGTTAGACTTTCTTATAAGAAATTCTTAGTGTGTTCGCAGATTAAAAGGAAAAACTTAACAGAATATTTTAACCTTTAAGAAGTGTACCGTACTTTTTTTTTTTTAAATAGAGACATTGGTACATGGTGAGCTTTACCATGTCTATGTAATTATTAGAAAAAATCTCCTAATTAATTACGATGAAACAGGTCAGAAGCATAAACCTTTCAAAGGTCTCACTCGATTTTGCGAAAATTTTGCCAAGCTAAAAATCCAGATTTCCAAACCACTAAATAAATCGAAAAAAAAAAAAAATTTAGTTCATAATATTATTACCTAAGTACAAAAAAATTTATTCTTTATTGATTATTCGTAGAAAAATGTCGAAAGATCATACGGGATTTCAAATTGGCTTTTACATGGCATGTATATGCACACTCTGGACAACGAAAAGATGGTGGTTTTCCACATTCATATTTCTGGTGACGGGATAAATTTCTTCGATATTTATACTTTTTGAAGCATATATTACATGTAAAACCTGTAATTAAAGTATGGCATTATTATTTATATCTACAATAAACTGCATAATTTGATAGCAATTTCTATTTCTGGCGTCCAATTTTGTTTTAAAACATACTCGTACATACTTTTGAATTCTCAGGAAGGAAACTAAAATGAGCCCACATGTATAATCATCACTTATGAGTAAAGGTCCATTAGATAAAAAAGATCACTGAATGATTCGAAAGCGGTCATTGCGGTCCAATCATTTTTATTAATTATTAGACCGTGGGACAGAAAGGATGCTTTTTAAAAAAGTAATACATACTTGAAACTTTGTAAGTGGCTTCTTTTTGGCGAGTCTACCAAACTTCTCTCTACAACTTTTTTCGGTGCTGCTTTCTCAAATAAACACGATATTGTAATGTGTAAGTTATCAGTCTGAAAAAACACAACAGAGAATTTGTCTGACACTATGACCGCTTGATAACATTAATGATTATTAATCCATAAAATATTTTGTCTGGCAAAAATACTGCACCGATGAACTTGTTTATAATCTCGAACATATCAAACAAGTGGTCATAGTGTCCAAAAAATCCTCTACTGCGCTTTTTCAGACCGATAGCCTAAATATGACGTTATCGTGCTCATTTGTGAAAGCAGCACTTTCGAAAAAAAGTCGTAGAGAGAAGTTTGGTAGACTCGCCAAAAGGAAGCCACCCACGAAGTTTCAAGTATGTATTAATCATTTTACGAAATATCCTTTTTGTCCCACTATTTATGTTGCAATGTTTGCATTTGTTTATTTATTTTCCAAGTTCTAAGCTGATATACTTCCCCAGACTAAACCTATCACAGTAATGCTGATTATAATTACATAAAAAATGTTGGATGGAAAAATAAATTATTGTAGAGAATATTCAGAAATAAATCAATTCTTTATTGAAAAATATTAGAATGTCGAAATATTACATGCTTCTTTAAATTTGCTTTTTGCTGACATGCATATTCACAATGAGGACACTTAAAAGATGGAGATTTTCCACATTCGTATTTCTGATGACGAGATAAATTGCATCGATATTTATAAATTTTGGAGCATATATTACATGCAAAACCTGTAATTGAAGTATCATCTTATTAAAAATAAATATTAATAGTTTTAAATAAAGTTATTATTTAGGTTATCTATACGCCTTATGGAGGGTAATTTTCTAATATTTCGATAGTACCATAAATGAGATAATTTCATAATTAGGTTGACTTATGTGACCAAGGGACAATTTGCACAATATTCAGAGAAATAATAAAAAGAGTAAGTACCTACTGTTTTTCTAACACTAAGGAATACTTGGAATCATTTAGGTTATTTTCATCTATAGATTTATTAGATTCAACTTTATTTTATTGGTAAATTGGATCAAAAAAACTTGATTGTTTAAGTTAGAACTATACAGGATGGGTCATTTTAATATTTAATGGCTAATAGCTCGTTTTATAGTTAACCAATCAAATAACTCAAAAAATTATAAAAGTTGCTTAGTTTGATAAGGGACGTCAGATTGGACCTAGTTCTTCGGGAAATAGCCGATTTAGATCCTTAACGGTAATAATTGTAGGTCAGGCGAATGTCTTCTATGGCAGTGATAGAGGACATTCTTCCTATACAATTTTTGGCTAGAGCATTTTTCCGTAGTTAGCAGGCTTTCTACCGATTAAATGCAATAATGACATATTTTTAAGTCGCATTTCTTCCGAAAGCTGACGACTTTCGAAAAAATGGTTTGATTGAAAAATGTTAGTTTTTTTTATGAGGATCAACTTTTTAATTTAAAGATTTATTCTAGCTCTTACCATTTAGGATCTAAATTGGCTATTAAAGAAACCCAAAGAACTAGGTCCAATCTGACGTCTGAATATGATATCCTTCATCAAACTCTGCAACTTATGTTTAAGTTTTTTTTTTATTGTTTTACTACAAAACGAGCTATTAGTCATTATAGATTAAAAAAATCCACCCTGTATATGCTTCTGGATATATATGAAGTTAAACTAATACTCCTCACCAAATAGGATTGAAAAATAAAATATTTTAAGAGAATATTTAGAATAAATAATTAAATTCTTTATTGAAAAATATTAGAATGTCGAAATATTACATGCTTCTTTAAATTTGCTTTTTGCTGACATGCATATTCACAATGAGGACACTGGAAAGATGGTGATTTTCCACATTCATACTTCTGATGGCGTTGTAAACTTCTTAAATATTTATATATTTTCGAACACATATTACATGTAAAACCTGTAATTGAAGTATTGGATTATGGTTATTATTTCATTCATAAATTGCCTTATTTTAAACTTAATTTACTTGTTCTACTTCGGTAAATTTTACCATCGTCATTATTACGATAAAATAATTAATTATTTTGGATATGTAATTCCATTCAACTTTTGGTTAACGACTTATAATACTCAACACTTTAAGCGGGAAAATCGTCCGGTGAAATCTATTAAACAACTCTCAGGCTAACACCACTTAATGAAGGATCGAAAAATAAAATGTTTTACGACAATATTAACATAAACAAAATTCAATTCTTTATTGAAAGATCTTAGAATGTCGACAAATCACATGTTTTTTTAAGTTTGCTTTCAAATGACATGCATATTCACAATGGGGACATTGAAAAGATTTTGGTTTTCCACATTCGTATTTCTGATGATTCAATAAATTCGTCCGATATTTATACCTTCTTGGGCATGTACTACATGGAAAATCTGTAACTGTAAATGAATCAATGTTTTAGTTATATGTTAAAAAATAATTATAAATCCATTTTACGGGCTAAGGATGGGTTAAATTTGGAGCTTTATAAAAACTATTTATTTCAAATTTTTAACAAACAATAAATAATGGACTTAAGGTAAAATGTTAACGTGAATGTTTACCGGTTAACTTGTTTAGTCAGACATAATATTAAAGCTTCAGTGTCAAAAGAACTGCCTCTTCCCTCCTAAAGACAAACAACTTACTTAAAATGAAACAGAAAACACCAACGTCAAGGGTTATTTAAAAATTCATTTACTTACACAACCTTGAAATAAAGTAAAAACAATGATATCATCTGCAAAATTTTCATCGAGAATTTGGCTAGTACAACAATAGTGATTCAGTGCGCTATTAAGAAATATGTACTTTGTTTTAAAAATATATCCCAACAGAGTTTAAATTGCGCGCAGAATTAAAATTTATGAATGTCGATTTGTTTTTTAAAAAAAATTACTAAATAAAATATGCAAAAGTCGATTTGAAATTTTCATGGTTTCGGATAAAATGAGTTTTCTATTTATCTTCTAATTATTACAATAGCAAATCTCGAATAAATTAATTGCACTTGAATAGCACATGATTCACAATAGTGCACTTCTTTAGTATTTCTCGATTGCTTAAGGGCCATGCAAACTAAAATTTACGCAGTCAAGAATTCCTGTGAAAACTTTATTTTGGCTAAATGTTGCAGTGAATAATGATGGAGTCATGATATTCATTTTGAATTCCAAAATAAAAAAAATTAATAAAATTAAGTTAGGTAATATTATTTTATTTATAAGTTAATAATCAACCTTCGATTACAATTCGTTTGATAAACTCAATTACGGAGGGTGACTCGCCAGTAATAGAAAAAAATAAATTAGAAGAAAATGATCCCAATTTCTAGCATGTTATAGTTAACGAAACATATTATTATTTTTAAACAAATTTCGGTACTTAACAGATCAATTAAGAGAGTAATTAAGTAATTAAAAATTAACTAAATGACATCACCTGTTATAAAAATAGTTATGTTATTTAGTTCTTATTTGAAATAAATAATTAGTCGCTTAATTTTTTGGTAAGGCACTCCATTATTTTTTATATAATAATATGTCTCGTAAACTATAACATACTAAAAAATTCGGATCATTTATCTACTAATTTATTTATTTTTTCTATTACTGACGAGTCACCCTCCTTAAAGCGTTTTAATCAGAGATACAATTTAATTTTCAATTACATTTACGTCTCTCGAATTAACAATTAAATTGTGTATATTTTCTAAATGTCGTTTAACACTATGGCGATGTTTTGTACGATATGTACATAGATGACAAGAAAATTTTGGATCTTTTCCACATTCGTATTTCAGATGGTTCAGTAAATTCGTCCGATATTTATACCTTCTTGGACATGTACTACATGGGAAATCTGTAACTGTAAATGAATTATTGGTTTAGTAATATATTAAAATTTTTAATCCTTTTTACGGATGATGGGGTCAATCATATTACAAGTACAAAATAAAAAAATTCGTAAAACCAAGTATGGTAACATTATTTTTATTTATCAGTCAATAATCAATCATTGATTACAAATCAGCTAACACTTGGATCTAAAAGCAATGAATCATTATGAAATAATTTATTTAATCTAGATACAACAATTTTAACGTGAGTGTTCGCGTTTTATTCGTCATGGAAACACTTAAAATTAAGGCAGTATTCTGGTATAGAAATTTGAAGAAATTGATTTTTTTGTATATTTTTCAAAAGAGACCCTTAACGCTCTGTACTGCGAGCTTCTGCTGCTTTAAAACAAGGCAAAAGAGATCGGTTCACAGAAATAAATTTGCAAGACATTACATATGAAATGGAAAAAGGCCCGGCCCAATTGGATTTTAAAAAGTTTCAATTTTGAGTATTTTAAAAAAATTTGAAAAGGTCAACAAATGGCCATTTTGAGATTTTTGGCTGAGGTCCAGGCGAAAGCGACATCTTTACTAATTAACAATTTTTTAAATTTTTTTGTTTCGGATCACTACAAGGGCTGGAATCGTATTAACCAGGGTGCCGATTTTTTTTTGTAGCCTGTAATTGGCTTCACCGACCTGTAATTCGAAGAATATTTAATTTTTTTTTTATTAACTTAACTTTTTTTTTTTATTAAGTAACTTCATTTTTTATATTTATTATATTTTTAAAATATCAAAAAATATCATAATGAAATGAAAAAAGTGCTACATAAATGTTCTTAAATTTTTGTAAATTTTAAGTTTGAAAAATGTCTGCAATTTGGGTTTCTAGACCAGAATACCCCCTTAAAACCTTCTAAAAAAATGATATTTTAATATTGACAAGGTATTTAATTTTTTATAAAGTATGTTTTCGTATGTAATGCGCTTTTAAATTACTCTTTACACGCGTTGCATAATCGCAAGAATTGCAACGAAACGATGGCTCTTTTCCACATTCATAACGACAATGATGTACTAAACTCCATTTATGTTTGTAGGCGCGATTACATTTTGAGCAAAAGAATGGTCTACCAAAATAATCTGAAACATAAAATTTATATACAACTTTTTTTTATGTTTCTAATTTGTACATACACGAAATTGATCAATATAAAATCCAAAAACACAACACAATTTATTTTTTAACAGAAAATTCAAGGCTATTTCCTTTAATACGAAAATAGCCGTACTTGAAAAAAAGTAACTATAAATAGCTAAATACTATAAAACCCAAAATAAAGATTATTTTATGGAACGAATCAGTTTAAACGCTACGAGTGGATATTCTACGTATATAATTTAACTCAAAAGTTGTACCTTGATTTTTGTTTGCTTCAAGGTTGACATAAAATTTCTGGCCAATGGTATCGTATGAGCAAGGTTCTATTGAGTCTGCTAACAGGTAGGTACTCAATTGGATATTTACGAGGAATAATATTAATAGCTTTCTTGGTGAAGAGCGCACTATTAGAACGATATAATCTAACAAATACACAATAAGCTGTATATTAAAAAAAATCTTTCCCACTATACCGCTGTAATTTTCGTATCTCAACAGAGTAAAGCTGTAAAACATTTTTGACACAATAACTCGAAATCAAAACAATATAATAAATTGAGCTTGGTTTAATGAAAAAATAAAATTATTTTCGCACCCATTACTCATAATAATTTGAAACAAATAAGGGTAAAAGACAAATATTGCGGATTCTAAGCGAAGAACTATTCGGGACGATTTATTAATATAATTATACTACTAGTATATTCATTTACACTTTTCCCCTAAAATTTATAAAACGATTCTCACATTCTGATATAAATTATTTGTGAATTAATTGACTAAATACTAAAAATATATACTATCAAAATCACAACGAATGAATAAACTGAAGCCATTGTTTTCAAAATCTCATTAATTGCTTGCTAAAATTCAAAACAGCACTGTGCAAACGTTTTGTGCGACAAAACTTTGAAGTATTCCTTGTAGTTTAAAAAAACACTCCTCCTATTTTCAATTTTTTGTTTATTGCTTCGTACTACTTATTTAGGTTTTAGATATTAATTTGTCATATAATTAAAAGATTGGTTTTAATTATCTAGCCTGACCTAAATAATTCAAATTTTGACTTTTTATAGCTGTTTGCTACATCATTGCAAAGTAATAACACTACTACTAAATTACAAATATTTTTGTAGGAGAACTAATGTTTGTTGGTTTCGAGTTGAGACATATTTATGAATATAAATACAACGATACTCGGAATAAAAAGTTTAGAAATTTTAATTTCTTACTTTACAATTTTATAATTAGTATCGGGATATTTATTTTAATAACTTCTTTTCTACCCTTTTGTAGCAATTACCGTGTTCTGTCAAGATGTGTTGAATAAAGCATAATTTAGGATTACATTGAAAATAAATTAGGAATTACACAAATAAGAAATATAAAAATTGCATAAAGTGAAAATAATTTTATTATCTTAAATAAAAAATAACAGTTATTTATTCTTAACAGCTACATGGCAAAATAAATTTGGCGTGTTGTTTGCAACAAAAAGGTGTGTAATCTTTGAGAGTAAATTAACGTCCTTAGTAAAATTCACTTTTGATTATCTTATCAAGTTAAGAAAATAAACTATACATTTTTAAACTTTTTTTTTTGGAAAAGTTTAGAGTTGCACCTAGCTGGAGTAGCATCGGACAATGCCTGAAGATTAAGGCACACCTTTTTGAGCATTGTATGCAAGACAAGGCTGTGCTCATTTGTGAGGCGTCACTTAGTTGAAATCGTCAAATCGAATGGGCAATTTTCATATTGAGGAAAAGCGATGTCTCACAAAAGAACGCAGTTATTTTCAGTGACGGACTTAAGAAAAAATTCCCAGTAAGCAGAATCTCAATAGGACCCCTGTAACTATAGTTTCAAGCGGCTCCCCTCCCCATTGTAGTTTTTATCGAAAGTAATAGGTAAGTTTGAAGAAATTATTTCGCAAAAATATTTTTTACCAATTTATTGGGAACTATTGGGCACCGTACGCTCTATTCGTTTCGTTTGTATACTTAGTGAATTCACATTTTGTTGAATCTTCTGGAGGGTAGTCAGTGGGAGGTAAATGTTGCTTTGCCCACCTGTTAAATCCGTCACTGGCTAATGTCTTGCCTGATTTTAATTGACAGTAGTGACAATATATGATTCATTTTCAATTATATCACGCATATTAACACATAAATTATGTTTAATTTTTAAATGCCGTTTAACACTATGGCGTTGATGTGCACGATATGTACACAGATGGCAAGAAAACATTGGATCTTTTCCACATTCGTAGCGTTTATGCAGATACAAACCACTACGATACATGTAACTACGTGTACAGGTATCACATTTGAAAGGCCGCTCTGAAAAATGAGAAACAATTAATGATTTTTAGAATAATTTATTCCGATATATTAAATTCTAGAGATAAACGATAGATAAATATTGTAAGTTAATGGTATTTCTTGATACCAAACACTACAGTGACTTTCAAAAAGGGCAAAAAAAAAAGAAAGAATCAATTTAGATTCATAAAACCGGCTTCAGAAAACCATAAAATTTCTGTCTATAATTTCATGGAGATGTTATTAAATTGCTTACCCCAAAGCTCAATCTTCACTACTATGAAATTTTCTAGTTGAGCGAAAAAAATAAGCACCGAGATATATCAAATACGTGTAAGGTTATGAACTTAGCACATGCTAAGTTTTCCTCTATCTATAGGAGGATGTGGTAAAATAACGAAGCACCATATCACATGACAAAATGTTATTAGCGCATTGGCCTTTTCACAATAATTCATGATACTCAATCTTGTAGAAAAGCATCAGTCCTCCATTCTTTTCTTACAGAAATTAATTCCTACAAGGTTACCAAATAATGTGTTGTCACTTAAGACTTATACACATAATTTGAAGTACTGGATTTTTTATTGAACTTTGAAAGTAAAATTAGTCCGAAATCAGTTTCAGCGAGGTCATTCGAAAGAAGGTTTGAAGCGAGTCTTGGTATTAAAACTTTATTAACTTTCAATTACTTTTACGTCTCTCGACTTAACAATTAAATTGTGTATATTTTCTAAATGTC
The DNA here is from genome assembly GCF_905475395.1 of Chrysoperla carnea. Classification (NCBI taxonomy): domain Eukaryota; kingdom Metazoa; phylum Arthropoda; class Insecta; order Neuroptera; family Chrysopidae; genus Chrysoperla; species Chrysoperla carnea. Next base: position 43,149,034 of record NC_058340.1, on the reverse strand, counting down.
GTCTAACACTATGACGATGCTTTGAACGATATGTACACAGGTGGCAAGAAAACATTGGATCTTTCCCACATTCGTAGCGTTTATGAAAATACCAACTATTACGATGCACGTAACTACGTGTACAGGTATCACATTTGAAAGGTCGCAAATCTGAAAATAAATAATGAATGATTTTTAGAATTTTTTTTAAATAAAAGTACCAATTGATAAAAGTGTATTTAATCCTAAAGATGTACCATCACTTGGACAAATAATGCAAATAAGAAATTTGGAGAAAGAATGGAAATAATTTTTGGATTTTAGAGAAAAATAAAATTGATATATTCAAACTAACAATTTCAGGTCTAATTTTTTTCAGATTCGATGAGAGGAAAACAGCCCATGACTTCTACATTAAGACGGTTCGCAAAATTTAAAATAAAGAGTACACATGGTTTTTTCTACAAATTTAGCAGATCTCAGATGTGCGTAGCAAAAATTTTAAAAATATCTAATAACGCAAAGAAAATATTTAAGTATAATAAAAAGACGACGATTAGCCTTCGGTCCTATTATTCCAACAGTACCTATTGTTAATTAAAGGATTTTATTTTGGATTATAGAGTAATTAAAATAATTTTAAAATTAGTTAATATGTTTTATTTTTGTATAATTAAAAATTATTTTTTTAACGAAAAAGATAATTATTTACATCTTTGAAAAGATTTAACAAAATACTCTTTAAATTCAATAAAATTAAAATAACAAAAAAATACTACAACTATTCCTTTTTCAAATGACTTTTAATTCGATGATATCGACAACATTGATTTCGATTAATTTCACACTTTTGGGCATATTCACGTCAGTTACGTTTATTTCACCTTAAAACCGATTAAATCTACTTCAATTTGAATATATTTATTTTAATCCTCAGAAATTATAAATGTTATAATCTTTATAGATTTAAAAACTTTCGCTGTAACGAAACATAATTTGTAGGATTGTAAAAAGCCGAGATGTAGGAGTAATTAATTGCAAATCTTTTGAAATTTAATTTCTAATTTTGCTCCATTTAAAATTTCTACCTTAATACTTTTTATGTTTTTATGATTTCCTACTAAAAATGATTTCATTATGTTTGGAAAGTCATTTGATTGACTTGTATTGTGTTCAACCTTTTTTTACGACCGTCCTAAAATATTTATTGTGTTATTCAAAAGTTGGGCTAAACTAAAATTTTTTTGATATGTGTACGATGAAATTTAAGTAATTATTTTGTGATAGTTATATTTATGCAAAAAATAATGACACCATCTTTCTTATGTTTACGTTATGCATAAATTATGGATAATTACAAATAACATAAAAAAAATTTTAGATATGGGCTTTGTGTAATTTTTCTAAAGAATTTCATTGTAGAATTAAAACTCTAATTTTGTTGTTATTAGTTTCTCGTAGAACGCGGTCATTTATATCAAAGTTATATAAAATTTGATTAGGAAATATCATTATTTTATTATTATTTTCTCGGTGAATATGCCCTTGTTTGATAATTTCATAAATTATTGTCTTGAAGAACATAGGATATATGTTGTGTAATCATATGCCTTTTAAGACTTCCTTTATAATGTGTTTTATATTCACAAAGTTCACAACTAAAATTTTGTGCTTGTCCACATTTATGTTTTTTATGTAAAAGTAAACTTGATTTTCGTACATATCTTCTATGACAAGTATTACATTCATAAATTGCTTCATCTGTAAAAAAAAAATTGAATAAAAAATAATTGATGTTAATTTGTTAATATTATTATATTTTGCTAAATATTTTACTATAATTTAAACATTTTATTAGTAAAATTATTAATAATAAAAAGAGATAACACATACAGAATATAAAATGTAGAAACTTGAATAACATACTAAAATATTTCCAATCTGTATATATGTATAGTATTAGCAAAAATAATTTTGGACAAAATTTGTTATCAACAACAGATATATTGATAATGAAAGATACAAGTTACTTGTAATCACTAATTTGCTGTGTGTGTACTGTATGGGTTTGTGTTAATGATATTAAAGCAAATTTGCGACTGAAAATTTATATCTTTACAAATTCACTCCTGGATATTAACGTCTTGAACTAGAAATCCATTGAAAATGGCCTGTTTTTAATAAATTATTTTTATCATACGAAAAACACGCAGTAAGAAAAATTGTGTTAATTTTTTTAAACCCTCTTTCATTTATGTATAGTGTCAAATACTAAAATATGCATCCCAATTAAAAAATATATATCTACCTTGTCTGCCGAACGAAACTTTGAGCAAATAGAAATATTAACAAATTTTTGTAAGCAGATATGGTGAAAACAATATACGTTTCATCAATTTGAATCTCATTTCGTTAATAATGTCATTTTGGCACTGAGTAGACAACTTCGACATTTAACATGTGCTCCCTTTTTTGCAATGAAAATTACCTCCCATTAAGTGTTTTAAGTTGGGATGCTTACATCTTCTGTTATTTCTAGCTTTCAAGGGGGTGAGAGTTTCTATATACGTACATGTTCCTTATAAAAATTATAATTAATTATTTTTCTCATGTCCTATAGCACCCTCTTGAGATAATAATTCATTCCCTAATACCGTATCTTGGTAGAACTACTTGATCAAGTAACCCCACTGGTGTAAATTCGACACAACAACTTGAATTTTTTTTACGTATTCAATGTATTAATGAGTTTTCAGTAGATTTTACTAAATGAAATTTTCCAAGTCATTTATATAGTACATCAAAACTAAATTGATATTTTTAGTTATGAACACAGGAGAAAGTTGATTTTATAAAAGGGGAACTTAAAAATTTAATAAAAATTTCCTAAAATATCCTCATTTTTCTATCATGATATAAAATTTTGCATAATATTCATTTCAGTCATTCCATGACGACCAAAAAAGTGTCGTTTTAAATTTGATTTTCGATGTGTTTTAAATGGACATTCAGTACATAAAAATGCTGGTTCTTTTCCACAATCATAACGTAAATGAACCTTAAGACCACTTAAACTTCGATATCGTTTGAAACAGCGATAACATTGAAATGGTGTATCTGTAATAAAACAAAGATAATTTAAAAGAACACATGAGTTTTGAGGCATATTTAAAAAAAAAAAATTAAAAAATTAAACAAATAAAGTGAATTCCACACACCAGAAAATTCGTTAGTTTATGGAGTTCTGTACATAATTATTAACATGTGTGCGTGTGTGTTTTTTGTTGAAGAGGATTTTTGCTACCTTTATTGTTGAGTTATTATCCAACTGGAATCGATTTTAGTTAAAGTATTTCAACAATATTAAAGCATTTCCTCCGAGTTGTGACATTTTCGTCTATTATCTTAATGGGGGAGCACTACCACTTCATTATTTCGAAAATTAAGTGATCAAATGTTATTTTTCCACGCGTATAGTGAAAATTTTTATATTTGATAATATGATAGAAGATACTACTAAAATAAATTTTAAAAAACCACCAAATAGTATAGGAGCTCGCAACGTTTTCGAGAGAGAATTTTATTATGGCTGATTTTATGATATGTTGCTTTTTCAGTTAGAGCTTGAGCCCTCCCGCTGGCGGTATTGGTTGCGTTTAGTACTGCGCAGCCTAAATGTACAGGTAATAATCCTAAATTATAAAAGTATTTTAGTATGTCTGTAATTTTAATATTATGTTATTTAAGTATACAAAAACCTAAAATTAATTTGCCAAACGTTAATTAGGTTGCTAAACCTTGAATAAACGCGAAAAAGTTATGAAAAATAAGGCCGCGGTTGTTAGGGCGCCAGTATTTTTTATATTATTTTAGTGATTACTAACTAGTAATTCAAGTTCAAATCCGGCAGCAGTCAGTATTTTTATTATTTTTTTTTTTTTTTTTGTATTATCTTATGTAATTCTATTGAATTTTTTTTAAATTTTTTTAATTTTAGGCTTTTGTATACTTAAATAACTTAATATTAAAATTACAGGCATACTAAAATACTTTGAAAATTTAGGCTTATTACCTATATATTTATGCTGCGAAGTACTAAACGCAACCACTACTGCCAGCCAGATGGCCCAAGTTCTAACTGAAAGAGCAAGAATAACAACATATCATAAAATCAGCCATAATAAAAATCTTGTTTTGCCATTGTTGCGAGCTCCTGTACCAAAAGAAGTTATACGTGTTCTATAATCCTATCTCTTAATATCAACGAATCGGATGAGACTTTTGAACGACTTAAGTACAAGACCCTTTTAAGAAATAAGACCCTCTACAAGATATTTATCTACCCTGTAATATAAAAAACAAATCATGTTGAAATACTGCAAGAAAAATCGATCAGAAATGAGCAAAAACCCAATCTTAAATCTATGGATAGGTATAGTTTCGAAATATGTGAGTATAGTATGTTTTATATAAAAAAAAAGCCGTGCAGTTTTCAAAAAATTCGCGATTAAAACAAATAGATATCGTAGTAAAAAATAAAAAAAAGTTAAAAGTTTACTTAAAAATTTTATTTCGTATCAAATAATTTAACAAAGTAATAAATTCTTTAAATTAAAATAAAAATCTTATTTTTACATTTAAGGCACCAAATATTTAAGATTTGAACAAAATAATCTCGTATTGTTCAGAACAATTGACTCAGTTGAATGAAGAAGAAAATGCATCTCTGTGGCACAAAAAATGCTCGGTAGAAAAAATACATTTAGTACTATATGTAATCCGTGCATTTTTTGTGACATAGAGTGTACATATTATCAAACTTAAAAATTAACTTTAACAATAATGATTAAACATTTTATAAATAAGATATTAGAATTGTTCTTAATTCTAATAAAGTTAGCCTTGATTTGGATGTCTCAGAGTGAGCTCATAAAACTTCATTATTGGCTGGATAAGAATATTTTGAGTTTTTACGTGAGCATACCAAAAAATTCGTTTTATATTTTTCAGGTCTACTTGGCCGCAGACCTAATGTTCATATTTTCGTGAGCTTCACAGTATTCACTTTTGAACTTTCGCCTGGTAGAACACTTTTAAAATACTTCTAAAACAGAAAATTTTTAAGATTGCCATCTGCAATCCTTTATGCCTATTATTTTTCCAATAATGGGCCCTATTCTAGAATTCAATCAGAAAATATGAAAGATCCCACAAAAAGTCTTTATTTCGAAAAATGTAAAACTAATTGCTCGATTAGCTAGTAAATAATGATTTCCTTTTTTACTTCCTTCGAGGTAAAAGAATGAAAATCGAGTACCTTGGCTTGTAATTATCCTACTGTCTAATAATTTTTCTTGAAAAAACTAATTATAATAACGCTGAAAATTCCTGAAAATTATTTCTACATTTTAATGTATGTAATTTATAACGTTGTATCCAGTGAAATTTTCTATGACAATATTCACATTCAAACAATGGATCTCGACCACATTTGTACTTTCTATGATTGTATAAGCTTTCTGGATGTTTATAAACTTTATTGCACGTTGTACAAGGATACAGGATTCCATGTTGATGTCTTTGTGAAGCTAAAAATATTAATAAATTTTATTAAAAACTTAATTATTTTCAAATAGTAAATTAGTGATAAATCCCATTAGAAATAATTTTTGGGATAGCCAATAAATAGAAAATTTATTACAGAAAAGCATGTTTATTGCTTCTTTTTATTTTTACAACTAAATTCGTGACATTTAAAACTCATTTTCCAAAACATTTTCTTATGACAATATTGACACTCGAACATTGGTTTCTTTCCACATTTATATTTGCGATGATTGTGTAAGCTTTCTGGATATTTATACACTTTGTTACAAGCTGGGCAGGGATAAGATGGATTACCTGGAAATACCGTATATTAATTAATATGTAAAAATTTTTGGAATTCCATGAACTAAAAATTATTAAATTTTTATTAGAATCATACAATTTTTCACAGAAATACCCTTAAACACGTATTTTTGATTTCTCCAACTTTGACAAGTTTCTTTAAAAATTAAGGAATTCTTCTCAGAAATCATTTAAGAAATAAGATGTTTTTGCCAATCTCTCAAAGAATTTCTTTTCAATAGATTGTATTCAAAAAAAATTGTTTTGTCCCCCTTTTGAATATTAACAAAGCCATCCCTAATTTTTGTAACTATCTCTACTTTTACATAGCATGTCATATCGAAAAGTGCTAAATTTTAAAATTACTATCAGGATTATTTCGCATAAACTCTGAAAATATTTGGCCCAAATGAAAAAACTTGAACAGGATCTTTTTCTATTAGATGATCTTAGTAAATAAAACATTCGTTTATAGATTTTTCAATAAAATTTATTTCTAATATTTTGTTCTACAATAGACTTCATGTACTGCTAAATACGATTTTCTCGAAAGTTTTTTCAAGCAATATTGACATTGGAATTGTGGCTCTTGCCCACATTCGTATTTTCGATGTCTGTATAAGTTTCTTGCATATTTATATCCTCTATAACAATTTGGACATGTAAATATTTGCAAGGGAACTGAAAATATAAATTACAATATTAATTTTTATCAAAATAAATTAATATAAAAATGATATCAATATAATTCAATTCAATTCAATTCAATGCAATTTTAAAATTAAAATAAAAATTTTATTCCTTGGGATTGTAAAAAATTACAGTTATTTTATACAAATGAAAATTAATTTATTTATTAATTGTTCAAGTATTTTCTCTTACAGCTGAATTCATGAAAATCTAAATTATTCTTCCATAAAATTTTTTTTGAACAATATCGACATGTAAATTGTGGCTTTTCTCCACATCCCGAGTTTTGATGATTCAACAAAGTTTTTTCTTGTTTATATATCTTACCACAATTAGAACATGGAAATTTTTGATTGACTAAAAAGAAATTAAAAAAAATTAAACCTTTTTATTTGTCAATTAGAAATATATATATACTAATAAAAACCAACTTATCCAACAATATTGAAAGGAAATAACTTATGACATATACATACTTTTGAAAATTATTATTTAAAAAATTTAATTTTTGCATTTTCTACACTAACGTAAAATTAAGTAAATAAATAATACAGAAATAAGGGAAAAAGTTGTTGTGTGCAGTTTTGTGTCAAGATCATTAAATTTCAGTAAAAAACGAGAGAAATACTGAGCCTAAAAATTCAGTCATGAATAAGCATCTAAAAAATATCTTTTATTTATACAGGGTTAACTTTTTTAACATATTATTCCTAAAAGCCCGTTTTGTAGGTAACCAATCAAAAGATACCTTAATTAAACAAAAGTTGAGTTTGATGGGTATCAAATTGGGCCTACTTCTCCAGAGGTAAGAGATAGAATAAAATTAGAAAGTTGAACATAATAAAAAACTAACATTTTTTATTTAAAACATGTTTTCGAAAATCGTAAGCTTTCGGAGAAAATGCGACTTAAAAATATGTTATTATTGCATTTAATCGAAAGAAAATACGCTAGCCACAGAAATACTTCGGCCAAAAGTTGTTAGGGACAATAGAGGACCTTTGCATGCGTTCATGAGTGTGATTGGATATTCTGAGTGTGATTGGCTTGTGATTGGCATGAGTGTGATTGGTTTATTTTCTTTCAATTAAAAGGAATATAATTTCGTATATTCAAGGCGTATTTCGTCGGAAAGCTAACGATTATCGAAAAAATAAACAAAGCTAGTTCATTATATGAGGATCAATTTCCTAATCTTTAAAGTGTTTTCCTATCTCTTACCTTTTAGGATTTAAATTGACTATTAAAGCTACCCGAAGAACTAGGTCCAAACTGATGTCGGAACAAGACGCTCCCCATACAACTCTGCAACTTTGGTTTAAGGTATTAGGATCTAAGTTGAATCCTAAAGCAAACTTAAGAACAAGGGCCAATCTGACGGCAGAATAAGTTGCCCTCCATCAAACTCTACAACTTTTGTAAAATATGAGCTTTAAAAAAATAGCTTGCAAGAAGAACTGACACTGAAAATTAAATTTTCATATGCATGACGTCATAATTTAAATTTTAAATCTGAATCGAAACTAAAATCAATTTTATTTGAAGTTTTTCTTTTAAAATAAATCGATTTAAGATTATCCACCCACATACTATAAGCCCTAATTATTCGTGATTTATCATGTTAACTTTTTTATAAATTTAATATTTTGGATTCAGGCCATTCCTCTAACAAAAAGATTATAGTTATTTTATAATGAACTTGACGAATGAAAATATGATTACTTATTACTACTTCGAATTTAACAGATAAAGATACTTAATTTTACACCAGAAAATGCAGTAATATCACCTCAGTATCTTATCTTGTTACTCCATTTTCTAGTTCTTGCTTTAAAGACTGATCTTTAAAATTAAAACAAATTTCAAATATTGTATACTTTTATATAGTTTTATTTATTAAGTGAACGTTTTTGACAATTGAATTCGTGAAATTTTAAATTCATTTTCCAAAATACTTTTTTTGGACAATATTTACACTGAAACTGTGGAGTTTTTCCACACTCATATTTCCGATGATTGTGCAAACTGCCTTGATGCTTGTATACTTTGTTACAATCTGGGCAGGGATGTTTTTGTGGTGCTGGAAAATTAAAATTAATTATTATATTAATATCTTACGATATATTGTAAAAGCAGTGGAAAGAATTGTTAGATAAGTTACAGTTACGTCTAAAATGCAACATGTCTTAAAAATTCATTTTTCAAAAATAACGAGTATTTGTAACTTTGAATAGGTTGTATCTTAGACGTCATTAGAAAGAAAGTTTTATTTTCAGAAGTAAAATAAACGGTTAATTGTTTCACCAGTATAGGGAAGGTTATTAAGAAGTGTCATTACCATAGTAGCGATTGTGACAACATTAAAATACTTCGTAATGTCTTTGTATTCCTTACCCGATCAGAGTATAAACGCTGACATGGAAAGGGTTAATTCGAAAAACTTTAAAAAAATGTATTAAATTTAACCTCTAATTTATTCAACACAAAATGTAAAAGTTTGGGTTATAAAAATGTCCTTGAAACTCAGTTTCGAGATTCTTCGAAGTTAAAAATAAATTTTTTCTTTTGAAATTTTCTTTCAGTCTTTTTCCACCCTATTCACCATTATTTAATTTAACAATGATTCTAGACCTTTTTATTTTCGATTTCGTTTGGAATTAGAATCAAAAATATAGATTAACGCAACGAATTCAACGCACGATCAAAACTTGAAAGATGTATATCTTGGTATAATAAGGATAAAAATTAAACACTTATAGGACTTTAAACCAATAAAATGTGCAGGATCAGGAAATTAGATATTGATGTTAATGACAATTTGGAAAGGTTATACATACAATTTTTGGGTGGTAAAAAAAACTAAAACTTTTCTAAAAATCTCTTTTATAAAAATTATTTCATAATAATTTATTTCATATAATATATAATTTCTTTTTCGTAAATTTCTCAAATATACAACTAAAAATATCACATATATATCATTTTCAATATAAATAATAAATAATTTTCTGTTTTAAATAAATAAAAAATAAATTATGGTACATAATTTTAACAACCTTAACTAAATTTCCTAAAATTATGGTCAAATTATTACTAACTAATGTTAACACCACAATTACCTTAAAGAGCTTTTTAATTCATATTCAAAATAAGTCATAAATAATTTATTGCTTTTGCAAGCAAATTAAAATTAATTATATCACAAAACTTTTTCAGTATTAATTGTGTGCAGAATCGAATTCAAAATTCAGCAACGTGAATTTCATCATTTATTCATCAATCACATATTATATAAATAAATATATAGGCAATATTATTACATAATTGGTGAAATCTTTTTAACAATAAAATCAAAAACAGACTCTCAGCGCGTGTTGAATTTTCAATAAAATTTCAGCCACATGGTTGAATTCGTTTCTGCAATCAACGAATAGTAAGTTTTGTTCACTTTATAAATTCGAAGTCAGATAAAAAAATTTCCTACTTTTATGTAGTACGTAATACTACGTGTTTAGAAATGATACTTATGGTAGTTTTTTATAATGTTTGGCGGAAAATATGCTAAATTTTCAGTAAATCCCAGGTATTTAAGTTGTCCGTATTGCCCCAGGCTAATTTACTCGTACCGCAAACAAATCACATTCGTTTAAAGATTCGTTAAAATAATGAGCAATAGAGTTTTTAATAATAACATTTTAATAAATAATTATGAAAAATAAAAACGCTATTAGTGTTGAGTATTTTTTTGTTTTTCTTTTTTTGGAGCAAACTATTAAGTATTTTAATTACAAAGATTTCTAAAAATATTAGATCGGCCTTCACCCTAGATTAGAAAAGTAATTAAAATTAAAACTAAGTATATTCTTAAAAAGCGATAAAATCATGGAAGACATTTTTTAATTGTTGAATAAATAATAAATTAATAAAAATAAATACAAAGAAAACTTTTCATTTATGTAAAATTTACGAAATTTTATATAAATAAAAAAACCAGCAATTTAGCGTTCTATGGATGAAAGAATTTTTAAAATCCGTTACGTAGTAAACTCAACAATGTCGGTTTCACTATTTAATAAATTTTTACTTTTGGGAACCTTAAGTTTTTTGAAAATAAAATATAGCCCGTGTTACTTGCTGATAATGTAGCATTCCATAGGCGAAACAATTCTTAAAATCGGTTAAGTAGTGGACTCAAAAAAGAAAAGTATATATTTTCATATAAACTTTAATATCCTATTTCACCCCTTTTAGAAATAAATTTCGAAAAATCCTTTCTAAAATGACACCTTCAGTATAAAATCAATATCCTCTCGAAATTTCAAACTTCTGTAATTAGCAATTTAGGCTGGGTTACCTTTTCCCCCTTCAGATTATTTCCCCCCTATGAAATGTTTCTGATTTTAAATAATATACAAAAGGAATCATTCTGAGAAAAAAATCATCAAAATCGGAGCGCTGTTATTGAGTAAAAACAGTCATTGATGTGACTAATAAATAATTAATTGTAATTTTTTTGAAACTGTAATACTCTCCTTATTTATAATTCCAAATTAATATCATTTTCTCATATAGGAGTACTTACAATAAATGTAAAACATTAAATGATACGTAATATTTTTACATAATCCGTGGCCTGCACGATTATTTAAATATCTTATCTGCATATTGTTCCACATGATTCGCATAATTAAACATAATGTAATCCAAAGTTGGTCTTAATTGACAACGTGCCTCATGACATTTCATATTCACTTTACGGTGAGTTTTATGCTTACAAAATCGACATTGGAATTGTGGTTCTTTACCACATTCAAAATTACGATGATTACGTAAACTACTGCCATGTTTGTATGTTTTATGGCATTGTGGGCATTCATAACGACCTAAAATTTAAAAATGAAAAATTAAATTATTACATTATTTAAATTTCGTTAACTTAGAAAAATGAAATTTATCCCAAAACTTTTTTACAATCCAAATACCTTTTTTGGGGTTTTAGAAAAAAAACCATTGTTAGTTAGAATGTTAATGTAGAAAGCAGAAAAAAATTAAGTGCTTTGAGATTATCAGTTTATTATTTTTTTTTTTGAAAATTTCAATAAATACATTTATCACACACAAAATTTGACACACTTTATTAATAATGGATAGGATAAAACTTCTTTTGAATAACAGTTATTTTGCGATAAAAATATTACAAAAATCTTTGGATTATTTCTAAAAAAGGAACTAACTATAACAACAAATTTTTTTTATGCATTTAAGATTTATTTACAGTAGCTTTAATTCATGGCAATTTCTTAAAGTAGAATTGTCTCTGTAGATCCAATAGTTTCCGAAATAAAGACTTCCATAGTGATTTTTTTCGAACATCTGAATGGTCTGTCGTTCTTAATGAATTTTGACCTTGATTTTTCGTAACTTCTCGGTAATTGACCGAAATTTTCACGATACTTCCGATTTTTGGTAAAATTGCGTCTCATATTGTAGCAAATCTAGTCTACTTTAAAAACACTTTGAAAGGCTTTATCTCAGAACTATCGGATTTGACATAGACTAGTCGTAGTTTCAGGCGACTGGATTATAATTTTGACAGCAATTAACTGATTCGTGATTATTGCCCTAGCATACTTTGGCATGAATATACTTATATTCTTAAAGAAATTTTCGAAAATTTTGTAAAAATTTTTAATTTGCTATTTTAATCTAAAATATTTCTATTTTATATACAGAGGCCTAAAATAGCTACACATAATATAGCGGTGTAGCTCAGAAACGCCATTCATAAACAATTTAGTAGATATAACAAATAAAAAATTGACTAGGTTAATATCTCAAAGGTATCGACTTTAATTTAAAAGATTATCCCTAAAATTAATCGATTCAGTCTTAAATTAATAAGGGTTTAATACTATCTATAATACTGAAATATCATTTTATCACAATTAAATTAATTTATATCACAAAAATATCAAAATAAGAGCTTAAAAATATTTTCAAACTAGATCTATTTTCTTTTTACATCGGGTTTCATGTAATTTCATGTTCATTTTCCAATACGATTTTTTCGTACAATAACGACATGAAAATTGTGGTTCTTTTCCACATTCGTATATGCGATGATTACGTAAACTGCTTGCATGTTTGTAAAATTTAGTACAATCTGTACATTGATGAATTTGATCACTAAAACCACCTAAAATTAGAAATAAATTTAATATTAGATTGAAACACTTTATTAAACAATAATACATTCAGACTAGTTTTTAAATTTTTTAAATAAAAAAAATAAAAATTCTTTTTGGGTAGATACTTACGTGTAATAAAGTTAACAACGATATGGAAAATGCAACTTATAATTACATTTTATTTAATTAATGTAACATATAATTATAGCTATAATTTTTAATTTTTTTAACAATAATTGATTTGATGGTTCAAATTTTTTGTACAGGTAGACTTTTACTCAAAGAATAGTGGTTAATATTTTTCAGCTTAAGTATTCATGCAAATTTTTAAGAAAAAAATCTTTCAAATGGAGAAATCTCAAAACTACGACATATTTTGATAAGTTTTTTACTCCAATCATTTTAGGGTTTCACCTCGGAATCAAACGGAATAAGCTGAATTTTTGTACAAACCTTTATTTTGATAGTACAAATGTTGTCTCAAAAGTCACATATGATCACGCGTATGCGTCCTTAGATATTCAAGATCAAAAGTTTCGAAAACCAGTTTTTTGTGAATATCTCGTTTCTTTTGCCTTCAATTGTCTTAACATTTAAATCCGTATCCATATGAATTATAACCTTGAGAATATCGGGTTACAAAAAAGAGGAAGAATAATTTTGTTAAAAAGTTTCTGGCTAAAATGTATAATTGCTGTATTTATAGTTGCATTTTGTTCCCCATATTTCGACATTATCATCTAATGATCTTAGATGTTTAGTGTTTCTTAGATGTTTAATGATCTTAGATGTTTAATGGTTGCGATCGGTCCATACAAATTCTTAGTTTGTTTACTGAACGCCTTCTAGACGTTTATCACCTAATATTTTGATAATTGAATTTTCTTTGACGAAATTATATTGTACAGAAGTATGGAGTAATAGGTCTGTCTTTAAAGCGCTCTGAGCGCTCGTAAAAGTCAACCGCAAGTATTCTTATACATACATAAAAATTGGTGGTTAAATTATAAAAAATTCAGGAATAAGCAAAAACACAATTTTAATAACTATTGAGTATACCTAAACAAAACTTACCTGTTTATGATCCTAAAAATTTGGTTTATATTACTAATTAATTTAAAAAAACTACATTTTTCTAATATATATTATTTATTTAATACAAAAAATGATTTAGTACATTAATTATATGAATAAAATTTTCGAAATATTGATATTAATCTAAGCTTTTTAAATAATTTACCGAGGATATAATATTAATAAATACGTTATACTACAAAAAAATTTTCAACTTCTTAATTAATATAAATAATTAACTAATTTGTACTTATTTATTTGTAAAAATTATATTAAAAAATTATCATTTGTATATTTTTAAATAAAATAAATAAAAAAATTATATGTTAAAATAAATTAAATACCCCATACTCAAAAAAAGAAATAAATTAGAAATAAATATTTTATTAAACTATTTTTTAATACTATTTTCAGAATACTGTCTCCATATATTTAATATATTTATAATTTTGTTTTTATTATAAATATTATTAATTTCAATAAATTTTATTTATTTATTTTTTACATATTACACGATTAACATTTCTGTAAATTACTATGTAATTTATCTAAAATTATTATTAGCGCTAGTTACATAAAATATAAAAATCACATTTAAAATTTTGTTCTGTGTTTTAAATAAAATCTTAAAAAAATTTTAAAAATAGAAATATTATTTTTTTTTTAAATAAATTATTTTTATGTGGCGATTCATAATAAATGATTTTTTAGCTTACCGACAAATTTTGATAAATGTTAGTGGAGATCAAAATCAGGCTCTAAAAATAATCTCCTAAAACACTATGAAAAATAAAAGACAACATTGGAAATTTGATATCGAAATGATTCGAATGGTTTCTTTTGAAACATAAGGGATTTAAATTTAAATTAAAAACTTTAATGCTGTTCTGTTCAATTTGATAACAAGAATTTAAGATTTCTATGGAAAAAATATTTTAAGCCATTTAACACAGTCCGGCTAATATAGTCACTTTCGTACTGATAGAAAAGTTTTTATTTCTTCAAATAATGCAGGTAATTTCATAAATAAAAAGATAAAAATTTGTCGGTAAGCTAATAAATAATTATTTGTAATTTTACAATATTTGCTTTAAATTCGATAGTAGCGAGTTCTGTAATGTTACGAAATAAAGTTATTATTCTCGAAACACATTTTTTTGTACGCTAAATACATTTATAATACGAAATTTCGATTTTAAATTTTCTACACGCGTATACGAACCATATATTTTATTGAAATATATTCTTCTTTACGTTATCGGTCTCTAGGCATTAAAAAATTGTAGATAAACCAGCTATATTAAACTTTGCAATCAACTCTAACAACAATTTAATTTCGATACTTTCTACCAATTTTCAGTAGAAAGTAAGTATTTTCTATAAACCATCAAGTTTTCTCTAACGCAATTAAACTACTCTTTTAACGAAGAGTCAATTTACAGAGAGTATTCAATCTGATTCTTTATAGTCGAAAAAATATATATATACAGAAATAATAAATAAATAGTTTGGCTAAAGTTGTACAATGATGCTTGAATTCGAATGATTTAATATGATTTCGAAATATTACGACTGTGGTGATTTATACCTAATATACGAAGTCATTTATTTATTTATTTACCCTTAAAAATTGGAATTTTTTAGTACAATAATAGGGTACATCAAAATTTACATTAATTTGAAGCCCCGGAAAATTTTAATGGAAGATGTGTGAGTAAGTTCCTCGGACTCCTCACTTCAAATACGCGTAAGACAGAGAAACATAATTTTTTTTCTAATATCTCATTACAATTAGAGAAACTGAGATAGGTAGACGATTCGTATACCCGTCTCGCTTCCTTCTCCATGAGCTATGCGATCTTGGATAAAGGGACATACAATCAACTTTATGCCACACAACCAAGTTATAATAATGGTGACTTTGACTTAAAATAACTCGCCCATGCCTGATTTATTGTACTAAATTTATTGTACATGCAAGTTTTATTATTTTACCATTAAATGGATTTTTTTTATTTGGGTAAAACCTAAATTATGATACTTTTCGCCTCTAAAAATTATAAGTATCGTAAGCGATTTGATTTGAATATTAAAGCGATTTTTTAAATCATTTATTTTTGCCTTGTTATTTTTGTTTTCTAATAAATAAAAAAATTTTTCTAAATCTGTTATTGTATTTAATATAATTTTCATAATAATCTAAATTTAATAAAACGATTAAGATTATGTGATTTCATTTGAAAACGACATCGTTCTTCATGACATTTTAAATTTGTTTTACGATGTGATTTTTTGAAACAATATCGACATTGAAATTGTGGTTCTTTACCACACTCGTATACACGATGATTACGTAAACTGCTTGAATGTTTATATATTTTGAAACACCGTAAGCACTGATATCCTCCGCCTAAAACAAGAGCGAACAGAAAAAATAAACATTAGAAATGATTTATTTAAACAAATATTAAATTTATAATAACTAAAGTATTATGAAATATGAAATCATAGAATACATTTTTTATTACTTTCGATCCACATGACACTGAAAATGAAAAAAAACTGGCTTAAGTAAAATTCACCTCTGTTCTCATAAAAATTAAGCCTGTTTTATTTATGGGATTCTTTGGTCTAGAGAAACTCGCGATTATATAAAAAAAATTCGCGGAAACGAAACACTAAAAACAGTCAAAATTCGAAAACGGTTTAGAATACGGTTTTCAGCATTCGATTCGTTAGAGCGTCAGGAAATTTTGTGACCCAAATTGATTTATTTATCAAAAATTAAAAATATGCCATTTTCATAAATAATTTGCATCTTATAATTGCATTTAAAATTAACCGTAAATATACTTAATTCACAATTCGGTTAATAGTGATGAAAATGATTCCAAACTTGTTACTCGAGGTGGTCCCTTAACACGAATATCCCAACTTAATCGGGTACTAGGTGATGCTTATTTTGAATTTGCTCAAACGGATATTAGTAAATAAATTAAAGGCGACAATAGTGCGCTCTTAAGCTGAAGAATTCCATGGAGTCTGAAATTCTAGATTAAATTTTTACTAAAATGTTAAGTAAAGTATCTATTGTTTAATTCCTTTGCCAGTCGGGTTGGTATTTCGGGAAGATCATCTTTCAAATTTTCAAATATGAACAGAATTGAAGTTGAGTATTTATTCTACAGCCATACAGTCATTAAAAAAGGAACACGGTTATATACCTTCACTTAATTGATTCAAAAATTCGATTGAGCAATTCATCGTACCATTTTTCCAGATTTTCCACTAGACTATATTTCTATACCAATAACACAAAACAAACCTCTAACTGCCCAAAATGTTTAAACTTGTTAAAAGCTACCAGTATCGAAAAAGTAGATTACTTTTTAAAGAATCTAAGAAGAGTACGATTTAAGTGGTGGTACTTGGAAATTAGATTAGAAACCTAGGAAGTATCGAAATGATTCGGTCTTGGAAAGTGTATTTAATTTTTATTTTTAAGAAAAAAATAATTTAAAAGTATAAAATGGTCAATTCACATAAACTGGAGTAACTTTCAAAGCTGGTTAAATAAAATAAAAAAAAAGAACATAATTTTTTCCATAATTAAATTTATTTATCTGTGATTGAAAAATATATTATATTACATGTTAAAATAAATAAAAATGAATTTAAATTAAGCGCTTTTTTCGTAGAAAACTACCCGTATATTGCATCAAATGTTTATTATTTAAATGATACGTTAATGAACTTTTTTGATGACATCGATATGGACAAAAATTACATGCAAATCCTGGTATTTTTCCACATTCATATTTTCGGTGTTGTGTCCAGCCTCGTTTATATTTATATGTTTTCGAACACATTTCACAGTAAAAACGATCATTTATCATAATAGGAGTATCTGAAAGAAATAATTCAAATTTTTAATTTTAGTAAAATTATTTACACACACTTGAGTGATTTTATACATTGTTAACAAAATTATACCTACGAATAGACTAGAAGGTACTTAATACGACAATTACTAGAAAAATCTTTCTGGAATGAAAATATTAAGTAAAAATTTTCGAAACAAAAATAATGTTTGCTAAACGAATTTTATTTAACAGAAAATAATTTGTACAATTAATTTTTTTTGAAACGCCTTTTTTAATAGCTTTTAATAAATGTCCTTCAAACATCTTAGAAATTGGTAAAATTAAAAATGCGAATTTTGTCATAAAAATTGGTATATGGGTATAAACAAATTTTCTAAGCAACTTTTTTTAATAATTTTTTTTCGATATCTTTAAACATCTCCGACGCTATTCAAAATGTTAAGAATCTTCCCTATTTGCCAACTTATAGTGGGCTAAGTTTTTAGTTCAGATTTCGGTTAAGTATCTTTAAAAATGTGACCCTTCGCCCTGTATGACGGCACCAATTTCAAAACAGGGTGATCTTCAATGAGGGTGTCTTCATCTTAAATTCGACGCACTGTCTAATTTTTTGTGCTGATGATTGTGAAATATTTTTTCATTCTATACAAAAGGCTCGTGCACTGTTAGGAGGGATCATAAATAAACGAAATTCAAGGTATCCGAATTCTGAGTAATCCTTGCTTTAGAAAATTAGCGAGAATTTAATTGGGAGCCAATTTCCAAAATAAATGATAGACATTATTATTCTTCTTTAATATTCGACAGTTGTCAAATAATTTTTACTTGAATATGAGACGGTAATATAAACAATGAATATTTGCAATACCTATTATAACATATAATAGTCATATCAAACAAAAATTAAGTGCTTATGCAATGTAAAAGAATGGCAACATCATCAAAAATAAAATGGAAGCAGACTTAAAAAATCAACAAATGAAGTTACCCAAATGTACTGAAAATACCTCCTATAATCTTATTTTCTACTAGAAATAGTTCTTAAAAAACTAAAATCAATGGACTAGAGTTAAAACGTTTTTTTCCGATAATATAAAATATAAATACAATTGAGTTCTATTGAGATAGAAAATTCCAGATATCAACACACACATATATTACATTTCTCAAAATAATGCATCACCTACATTAATACAGTAGGTGTATTAATGCCCAGAACACACGTCAGTTTGTAAGCCCGGACAGTAAGCTTATTTTTCCCTGTACTTGTTTTACTCTTCTGATTTGCCACAACGGTACAGTGCAAGGGTATACCTAGCTTATAGCGAGGAATAAAGCAGGAAATTTTGGTTTAGAGGGTGGGAAATCAGAGATTTTTGGTCTAAAAATATCATATATACTATAGTGTTTTGTTTTGCTAAAACGTAAATATATATAGAAAACTAAATTACGGAAAAACTCAGATCCGGCGAGCGAAGGCAATTGCCTTGACGTGCTCTTTTGCTCTTTTAGATATTTCCATGTATCATTAAGGTTTGCATAAGGATAAGAAATTTTTTATGTGATTGCATTATAGACATAGAACATTTACTAAGTAGTAACATTATACAATTATTCACTCTAAAGAAATAGAGAGAGAAACCGACTGTGTGGTGGATACTTGTCTCTCTCTCGAAGGTCTTTGACATAGACATAAAAGACAATAAACTAGCCATACGATCGATTTGGCTCTCTGATAAATTCTTGCCCGTAGTAACTTAGGAGTATCTACGAGGGATGAGGGAAATATTCAAATAACCTCATTATGGATAAATTTAGCATTGGACCATATTAATCAGAAACTTTTGATGTTAATAAAAAATTTTACATTCCAAAAAAATATATGTAAAAAAATATCAAAAAAGTGTATAATTTTTACTATTTTAGTCTCGAATTTTCATTTCAATATTATATTTACGTTTTGGATTTAATTATTTAAAAAAATAATTAAATGAACTAGTTAAGACTAGTTCATTTTACGATCGTGTATAGTTATTTTTGCTAACACAGCTTGTCTAATTTGCTTTATAGTATCTGACTTTTTTTATTGTAACATTACTTCAAGAATAAAATTTACGATAGTTTATGGTAAAACTTATTTTCTAAAAAGTATAGTCCAGCGTTAAAATAATATATAGTAAAAATTACGATAGTAGTATCGTAAAAAATTCGATAATTTTTTCTACGTGTACGTATTGCTGGTACACAGTAAATGACAATAACATAACCGAAATTTAGTAGTGGGATAAGTCATTAAAGAAGGTCCCTCGGCAATAATAGAAAAAATAAATTAGTAGATAAGGATCCGAATTTTTAGTATGTTATAGTTCACGAAATATATTATTGTATAAAACAAAAATTTGGGTATCTTACCGTTCAATTAAGAGAGTTTTTATTAATTAAAAATACACTAAATAACATACCATCCTCATAACAGGTTATGTTATTTAGTGTATTTTTAATCTTATTTTTTTCTATTACTGGCGAGTCACCTTCCTTAAGCCTATAACTTTTCATTGTATTTAACTGTCTCAGCTTAACTAATTTAATAGCTTAAAAACAATGACAGTTTTGTTCACGTGCTGACCGGCTTACTGTACTTGCTTAAAGAAAAGTATGCTCGTGTAAGATGTGTAGTTCAACTTCGAGCTGGGGTTTTATATTACTTCAAAAAATCATTTGTTCATTTATTCTAAAAATTGAACCTTATAAATAAATTAAGTACTATTCACATATCACAGGATTAACCAAATTTCAATTCCAAAATTAGTATCTAATTTAAGAACAAAATCTTTTTTAAAAATTAAATTTTCGTTTGTTTATTTACACAATTTTTTAAACTAAGGAACGAGGGGTTTTACTTCTAGTTACATTGGTTGGGTAACAAAAAATTTAAATCACAATTTATGTTATTTTCATAATTTAAACTTTCATTTTGTTTTGGTAATCGAAATCGACATATTCTCATGTGATTCAAAACTGAACTTCTTCTATGTGTTTTATAACTACACGTATCACAATGAAACTTTGGTTCTTTTCCACATTCATGTTTTAAATGTTGATACCAACCACAAGAGCCTTTATAAGATCTAGGACAATTTGGGCAAACATATCGTCCATTTACAAGATGAGCTGAAATAAAAATATTTTATTGTTAGTAGAAGCACAAAGATAAGTAACTAAATAGCTTATAAATCAAATGGAAATTTTCAGATTATTCCGAACAAAAAGCTACCTCTTTAATTATAATATTTGGAAATGCAGTTTTCGGGAGCATTGATCTTGAACAAAATCTTGACTTAACCTTGACCTTAAAAATAACCTTGAAGGTTACTTCATGATCAACTTGAAATTTTCACATATGAACCCATATTATTGACTATAGATTCTTGAAGGCTTTTTTTACATTTGTATTCATGTCCTAGATTGTATTATAACTAGAAATTAATTGAGAGGTCAAATTACTATGAGACATATTTCTAATATCTCATCTTGTTCGGCCAACAAGATCATGGTTAAAATTAAGTATGTGATGATATTTCAAATCAACTTTGAGACATTGCCGGAACACGAAAAAGTGAGAGGATACAACAAATGACCTGGGACTTGGATACAAATATATGAGCATAATTTTTATTCTGAGAAAATAAAGTAAACTTTCACTGGAAATTCATATTGCCTAAGATTTAGATATAAGTAGGTACACTGTTTTTTTTACAACCTAAAAAATGAAAATACTAACTCAAAAAACCAGTTTATCAACAAACACTATGTATTGTAATCCAAGTTATTTTAAACAAATTTAGTAATTTGAAATGGCCAGTTTCTTCACTACGAAAAACTATCGACTTTGGAAGTTTTGCTTATCAAAATATCACCTAGTTCAAGCAAAATAACTCTTCATTTGGTTTGGACGAACCCTATTTGTTTTAAATTGTGGGCTTGTTATTTTATTTTCTTGATAGAAGAACGAAATAAAATTACACGTTTTATAAAGCAAACATTTAAAAAAAAATTATTAGTCTTCACGGCATGATGATTTGGAGATAGCTCGTAGGGAAAGCTTCAAAAAATCCAATAATAATTAAAATTACAACAAATCCAATAATTTATGAAAATTAAAAATATATTTATTTTTGTATAAAAATTATTGATTCAGTCAGAAAATCATATCATAATTTTATTTACTAGAAAATTGGAGTCGTTCTTTTACGCTCACAAACTTTCATATGTTTTAATAAATTAGTTCTATGAAAACAACGATATGGACAATATTGACACTGAAACAACGGCTCTTTTCTACATTCATATCGCAAATGTCGAATCCATCCTTTTGAAACTTTATACGATCTTGGACAATTTGGACAATAATATCTTCCACATTTTAAATACGCTAAAAAATAAATACATTTTAAAATTAGTAATAATATATTCAAAATTCAAAAAATTTCGATGGTCTTTCTAGATCTTAGAAAAATCAAATCATATTCGAAAACAAACAAAAAAACTTATAACAAAAAGAAAACCGACTTCAAAAGAAAAACTTTTCCAAAATAAATATATATGCACTAAAAAGTAGAAAAAATAACGATAATATAATATAGTTACAATTATTGTTATTTTTGGAGTCGGTGTCAGTCAAGCTAATGTAGCAAACTGTTCTGTCAGAGTTGTTTCCTTGGCTGACACCGACTCCAAAAATAACAATAATTATAACTACATTATATTATCGTAATTTTTTTTACTTTTTAATGCATATTCATTTATTTTGGAAAAGTTTTTCTTTTGAAGTCGGTTTTCTTTTAGTTACAAGTTTTTTTGTAAGTTTTGTTATTCTACATACTTAACAGTTTCGAAATCGAATATGGAGATAATTTTTTTTAAGAGAGAAAATTTTTATAATCATTTTTAAAACCTTATTTGGGTATACTGTATATTGCCAGTCTAATCTTCTATAAATCTTTTATAAACTGGAACGGCAGAGAAAAAAAGTAAAAAAAAAATTTAATTGGAACATTAAAAAAAATTATTTTTGTATTTATGAAACAACACCTTTCACTTCACAAAAATTTTTATTTAAAAAAAAATGTAACTAAATAACTCAGATCAGCAAATCACAAAAAAAAAATCACAGTGCTCATTATAGATTGGTACAACAACAAATTGTCTAAAATTAAAATTAACCTACATAAACAAAAATTATTGAAATGTATCGGTATTTTTAATTGCGGGGGCTGCTTTACAAATAAAAGTATGTTGCAATAAATTACTTTTGTAAAAGAAACGCTTTGGGCAAAATTTACATTTAAACATTTTTTCTTTTCCACATTCATATTTTAAATGTTGATACAATCCATTTGAAGCTTTATATGATCTTGGACAATTTGGGCAAGAGTATCTTCCATTTTGAAGATTTGCTAAAAGAAAAGATAGAGTATTTTGTAGAAGGAGCATTATGTAGAAAATAGGGTTAACAATTTTTTTTCTATGGAAAATATGAGGATGTCTTCATCTTAAATGCGACACACTGTGTATAAAAGTATCATAACGGAAAAAGGTAATAATTTTTAAAGACATTTCATAACATAAAATAAACTAAAATGGATTTTTATTGCACATAAAATTTTTTACAAATTATTTACAACAATTACATAAAATATGAAATAAAATTTTCGTTAAATACGTAAGTATGTTATTTTTTTGAAAATAATGTTTTGAAAAACACTGCAATTTGGTTTTTTCCACATTCAGATTTTAAATGTAGACACCATTCTTCCGATGTTTTAAAATATCTAGGACAATTTGGACAAAAATATCGTCCATTCATCAGATATTCTAGAATAAAATAAAATTATATTAATTTAATTAGCAATAAATTATTATGAATAAATAATAATTTAAAAGCATTCCAAAATAATGCCAATTATGCCAATTTTAATATGAGTTAGTAAATGAATGGACCATAGCATAGACTTAAACCATTTAACGCAATGTGAATGAAAAATGGAACGCCATTCTGAAGTATGAAGCAAAAAATTTGTCATTAGTTAATAAATTAATAAAATTTTGAGCAATAACAGTAATTATTTTCATCAATAAAAACATCTTTTGTGGGCGATCCCTAATATACAGATTTACAATGTCATCCAAATATAAAACGAGGATTAAACCTCTAAATTCTTTCCTACAGTTCAAATATAAACATTTGACGGTAAATGTGGTGCATTTCACCAGGGGATGGTAACCACCTCTTCTAGGGATGGAAAAATATATGTTGAAATTGACAACGGGAAATGAAAGAGTACCTAATGAATTCAATGCTAAAAGTGTCATTAAAGAATATTTCGAAAAGTCAACACTTTCCGAGTTATTGGTGATTGAAATTCGGATTCAATAACTCGGAACTCACTTTTCGAAATATACTTAATAACACTTTTTGTTTAGATTTCATCTCTTTATCGATTCTCGTTTCTATTTGTAACAAACCATTATTCCACCTCCCAGAAGAGGTGGTTACTACCAGCTGGGAAAAAGCATCACTAGGCACCATATAACTTTTGATCTTAATGGATGAACAAAGCTTAAGAATCCCAATTTTTCGAAATCGGTGCAATCATCAAAATTTGGAGATTTCGACTTTTTTTCTCGCCAAAACGACAAAATAATTTTCTAATCGCGGTAAATATTCCGATTTTCTCAATGTACTGAAATTTGATGATTCCACCCACTAAAAATGTTTTTAGTAATAGAAAATTTTCCTGAAAATATACAAAAACTCAAACACAATTTTCAATAAATAAATAATAATTTTTATTCAACTCAAATAATTTTGAATACATTTTTTTATTAAATTAACAAAAATTTTGTTGCCATTTAATATAAAAATATTACTCCTTTCCAAATTCCAATTCTTTTCCAAATTTTACCGATAAGCGTCGTTTACATGATAAACTATGCTGTAATAAATTACCTTTTTGAAAACAACGTTTTGGACAAAATTGACATTTAAACATTGGCTCTTTACCACAAGAATATTTCTTATGATAAGCTAAGCCACGACGATATTTATATGATCGTCCACAATCTCGACACCAAAAACGTTTTTCCATGTCATCATCTCCTGTAAAATATATTATGGAGTTATTATAAAAAGCTTGTCACATTTAAAAATATGAATTTATGAGCCAAAATATTTTTAATTAAAAACACATATGTCAGTAGAAACTCACTCAAACACTCTAACCTCATGAAGTTGGAAATATAATGGCCTTACAACTTTCCTTCGACTCCGGGAAATAAATTTTTATGAAATTTCACCTTCAAGAGGGTAGAAAATTAATCAGAAGTGGAAATTAATCATGAAAAAACTCAATTTTCTATTACAGAATGCCTTCAATTCAAAGCAATATACTACTGCTTTAAAAAGTTGAACTCGAGATGTTATTTCTCATATTTTTTTCAACCATAAAATCGACTTTATTGATTTTACTCATTCGCTTGATAAATTTTTTGCAATATGCTATTTTATGCCTTTTATCGTGTTGCTTATCAGAAAATTGAATTAGCGAAACCATCAAAAATCGATCTTACAATTCAAAAAACCAAGGAAATGGCCTATATCAATTCATAAAAATATTTTTAATTGAATCGGATAACTAAATTGTTCAATATTAGTTTAACCTGAAAATGATCAACGATAAAAGTTTGTAAAAATAATAACGAAAACAATTTTTTTTCTCTAATTTTATTTCCACAAATTATTTACACTTTCTAATACTTTTATTGAATCATTTGGTTTTTTCAATGATTTACATGAGATCACATGTTGTTGTAAATTGCCTTTGTGATAGCTGCGTTTTGGACAATATGGACATTTAAACTGTGGTTCCTTTCCACATTCGTACCTCTGATGGGTATATAATCCACATCTATATTTATATTTTTTCCCACATTTGTCGCACCCGTATTTTTTTAAATTTTCTGCAAAAGTGTAACCAATCATTAATATTTTGGCTAACTATAGTAGAGGTAAGAGATCCCGCAACCTTAAATATAGAACTGGTTTTGGACATTATTTTTTGGAGGCGAAAATTATATTTTATTTGTACAAGGAAACTAAATCAATGTTTTAATACTAAGTGTTGTATGTGCCAAGCCTAGTGAAATTTGGATAGTAAAAGTTTGAAACTTCATAACTATAATTGATAGCTTTGACCTCTGAAATACAGGTAAAAGTATTTTTTTCAAATTTTTAAGAGACTGCTAAAACTAAATCCCTACCCCTGTCCCTTCCCTTTATATTATACATTTATAATATAAAGGATAAAGGAAAGGTTGCTCGTTTGTTTGTCTGTTAAGCTTTCACGCAAAAACTACTGAATGGATTTGAATGAAACTGTAAAATAATAAAGCTCATACATCAGAGTAACACATGAGTAATAACTTATAAAGATATACAAAAAAGTCTAGTCTATTAAAAAAGTTAGTCTACGCCATTTCACTACACCATCTATGAGATTCATTTTGAACCATAAATTTAAAGATTTCTGTAAAAATAGCCAACAAGATACAATTCATAGCAACCTGTCCAATTCATGGCCACGGATATACTCAATGAATCAAGATCATTTAAAAAAAATTGAAATCTGTATATATTTTTTACCCGATGTGTAAAACAATCCCTACCTCTTTTTCGAGGGTTATGGAAGGGGGATAAGTGAGAACAAGAGACGTGGATACTATGATGCGATGGTCTTTACTTTTAAGTCCAGCTAAGCGGACGAGTATCAAGCATTTTCATATACATTTTTTGTATAATAATCAGAAATTTAGTAGAAACTTCTCTTCTCTAAGTTACGACTCAACTCTTTGAATCACAAAGGAGTCCACAATATTAGATACGAAAATGGGTTTGTGAAACTTTTTCTAACCCACTCTAAAATATTCTGATCAAAAGGCCACATTTTTTTAATTAGCTACGGGCGATCAAAGCTACACATAGATTATATTTACAGTACCTACAGGCCTAGGAAAATGGCTTTCTGTGGAACTTTTTCTAAACCACTCTAAAATGTATTTTGGATCATTCTGATCAAAATCTCTCACGGCCAAAATAATTGTGCCGTGTTCTATGTGCCAATATTGGATCGGACATGATTAAATTAGAATCGGTGTTTAGAGTTGAAAAACTGGTAAAAACAAAGAAGCAATACGAATGGTAAGTTAGTTTACTTTATTTTCATAAATTTTTCACAATTTGTAACACTTCTACTATATCACTTGGTTTTGGCAACGATTTACATGACATTATATGTCGTTGTAAATTCCTTTCTGTCGACCATAGAGTGGAGTGTTTTTTTTACATACATGATTCTTATAAAAGTCTACACTTCATTATCTCTACAAGAAAATAACAAAGGAACAAAAAAAAAAACAAACACATTTCTAAAAAAGTTTTACAATTGTTTATTTTTCAAAACTACACTTTTTAGAAAATAAATTTTTCATAATTTCTAAAACTTGTTGTTGATCTCTTGGTTTTGTTAATGATTTACATGAAATTATATGCGCTTGTAAATTTCCTTTTTCAGTGCTGCGTTTTGGACAAAATGGACATTTAAATTGTGGTTCTTTTCCACATTTATATCGTTGATGCAAAAAAGCTCCACCCTTAGATTTGTACACTTTCCCACATTTCTCACATTCATATTTTTTTAAGTTACCTGTAATAAAGTGTAATAAATAATAAAAATTACTATTTTGGTTCAATATTGTTAAAAATAGAATTTCCTTATGTCATCAGAATTTTGATTCGTGCCTAAGCTGAAGCAATTTTCGGTTGGAAATTAGTTTGCAAACAATTGGATTCCGGTTTTTTGAGTTGAGGTTTTCGGGATTATTGGTAATAAGATTTTCAATTTGTTGCAAACCAGTTTCTAACTAAAAGTTGCATCGGTGGATGTAAGTCTCATAATTTATTTTCAATATCGACATAATAATTTCTTAAAAAGAACTGAATTTTAAAAATGAATGAACAAACAAATAACAAGTACATTTCTGGAAAAATTTTACATTAATTTCTTTTACATTCCGAAAAATAGTTTTGCATTTATTTTATTTTTCACAATTACACTTTTTTCGCAAATAAACTTCTCATAATTTTAAGGACTTGATTTGGGTCATTTGGTTTTGTTAATGATTTACATGCAATTATATGTTTTTGTAAATGGCCTTTTTCATAGCAGCGTTTTGGGCAAAATGGACACTGAAATTGTGGTTCTTTTCCACATTTATATCTTCGATGTATATAAACTCCAACTCTAGATTTATACGTGTTTCCACATTTTTCACATTTATATTTTTTTAAATTATCTGTAAAATTATAAACAAATATTACTTACTTGGGATAAATTATGTTAAAAATAGAATTTTCATATTTAGGATTATTGGTTCTTTATATGTCTAATACTAAACGGATGCAACTGTAAGTTGCAACTGTAAAAGTTGTATGATCGTTGTGTGTAGGCTTAACTATTGATTTACAGAACAACTTTTTAAATAAAACTTCTTTAGCAACGTATCTTTAATTTTTTCTCATATGAGGGGGTATATTTAACAGCGGTTAAACTCAGCATAATCCCCAAAGCCAAAATGAAATGAACATTAGTGATTCCAATTCAATGAATATCAATCGACTATAGCGAAGTTTAACTTTCATCACAAGTGTATGAAGGAGAGAAGTTTTTTAAATCTTACAATAAAAGACGTATCTTGCCATGTGTCTGTTACATGCTGTAGAGGATATTTTTAAATCGATCAAGTATTGTGCTTGGAGATACAACACCAGCTATCAAAAACACCAGATAATATCAGGTGTTTTTTTGGCCGATATATGACAATTTTATCTTAAATATCGACTGGAGAATTTCTTATGAATTATTAAAAAGAACTATGGCAAATAAATAACAATTACAATTCATTTATTTTACTTTTAGATTTACATTTATTTTACTTTTCGTAATTACAATTTCATCGGAAATAAATTTCCCATAATTTGTAAGACTTGATCAGGCTCGGTTTTGTTAATGATTTACATGAAATTATATGTTTTTGTAAATTCCTTTTATGATAGCTTTAAATTGAGGTTCTTTTCCACATTTATATTTTCGATGTACATAAAGTTCAGCCCCAGAGTTATATGGATTTCCACATTTTTCACATTTATATTTTGTTAAATTATCTGTAAAAGTATAAACAAATATCACTATTTTGGCTTAATATTATTAAAAATTGAATTTTCTTATGTTTAGCATTATTATTAGGTACTCCAACGGTCTATACATGCGAATTCAAATTTTATTTGAAAATGAGTTTGCTACCAGTCGGTTTTCATATATTTTCCCAATTTATCTAATAATATGTTAATTGAATTTATATTAGGTTTTTGGTAGTACATACTATATTATAATAAATAATTAAAATAATATAAAATTATTTTATTATTAGTGTATGGCTACAAGTTTTTTTATTTGATCTCAAAATGTTTCGAACTTGCGTTCATTCTCAAAAGATACAATCTCAAATAATATACTTGGAAACAAAACAGAGAAAATCAGATATGTTTTTTCCCCGATATATATCAACTTTATCTCCAATACCGACTGGATAATTTTCTATAATTAGAAAAGAACTATGACAAATAAATAACAATTACATTTCATTTATTTTACTTTCAGATTTACATTTATTTTACTTTTCATAATCACAATTTCTTCGGAAATAAATTTCCCATAATTTGTAAGACTTGATCAGGATCGTTTGGTTTTGTTAATGATTTACATGAAATTATATGCTTTTGTAAATTCCCTTTATGATAGCTGTATTTTGGACAAAATGGACATTTAAATTGTGGTTCTTTTCCACATTTATATTTTCGATGTACATAAAGTCCAACCCTAGATTTATATGAATTTCCACAATTTTCACATTTATATTTTGGTAAATTATCTGTAAAAGTATAAACAAATATTACTACTTTGGTTCAATATTGTTAAAAATTGAATTTTCTTATGTTTAGGATTATAAGTGCTTCAACGGTCTGGTTTGGACATGGACATTTAAATTGTGGTTCTTTACCACATTTATATCGTTCATGTAGAAAAACTCCACTTCTAGATTTATACGCTTTCCCACATTTTTCACATTCGTATTTATTATCTGTAAAAATTGTAATCAAGTATTACTATTTTGGCTCGATAACGATTTAAATCTAGAATACCCAAACTTTAATATTTCTTTCTGTCGACCATAGAGTGGAGTGTTTTTTATACATACATGATTCTTATAAGTCTACACTTTAAAAACATTATCTCTACAAGAAAATAATTTAAAAAAAAAAGGAACAAAAAAAAAAAACAAACACATTTCTAAAAAAGTTTTACGTTTATTTATTTTTCAATATTACACTTTTTAGAAAATAAATTTTTCATAATTTCTAAAACTTGTTGTTGATCTCTTGGTTTTGTTAATGATTTACATGAAATTATATGCGCTTGTAAATTTCCTTTTTCAGTGCTGCGTTTTGTACAAAATGGACATTTAAATTGTGGTTCTTTTCCACATTTATATCTTCGATGTAAAGAAAGTGCCGCCTTAGATTTATATGTTTTTCCACATTGTTCACATTCATATTTTTTTAAATTATCTGTAAAACAAAAATTGCTTTTTTAAATCGACATTGTTAGAAATCGAATAATTTTGATTATTTAAATAATTAATTAACAGAACAAGTTCGGGCTCGGACAGGAAACTAGGGTAATTTTCCTCTCAAAAATACACATTTTTGTAACACTTTGATTAGTAAAGTAAATTGACCGACTCTGTTTATTCATGCAAATATCATATTTTTATAATAGAGCACCCACACTTTAATAAAACATTATCTTTAATATTAATTTTACAAAAAAACGGCAAAAATCTAAAAATGTTTTGCATTTATTTAATTTATTATAATTACATTTTTTTGATAAATAAATTTTTCATAATTTCTATGACTTGTTCTGGATCTCTTGGTTTTGTTAACGATTTACATGAAATCATATGTGTTTGTAAATGTTGCTTAAGGTGGCTACGTTTTGTACAAAATGGGCATTCAAATTGTGGTTCTTTTCCACATTTATATCTTCGATGTAACGAAAGTGCAGCCCTAGATTTATATGTTTTCCCACAGTTTTCACAATCATATTTTTTAAAATTTTCTGTAAAATGGTAAAAATAAATTACTTTTTTTGACAACATATTGTTAAAAAAAGAGCAATTTTGGTTATTTAAATAATTAATTAACAGAACGAGCTAGGCGCTAGAAAATGAATTCTGAATTAAGGTAATTTTCCCCTCCAAAAACAAATAAAGAGCATCACTTTGATATTGATTAAGAAATGAGTGTTATAAGTTTAAAGTGTTTATCTGTGCGTTCGTGCGTTTCTCAGTGGCATCGTAGCCCCTAAACGGTCGAACCGACTTGATCGAGAACATTTTATAGCTGAGTTTTCAAAAATCGATTTACAAGGAATAAATCGCATTTGTCGGGGATTTTTTAAATTTAGTAAATTTCACTTGTTATAATAGTACACCCACACTTTAATAACATCATCTTTCACCTACTCATCCACATCCTTAACATTAATTTTACGAAATAAACTTCAAACAAATAAATACATTTTTGAAAAAGTTTGGCATTTATTTTAGTTTTCACAATTACATTTTTTTGGCAAATAAATTGTTCATAATTTCTAATACTTGTTCTGGGTCTTTTGGTTTTAACAATGATTTACATGAAGTTATATGCTGTAATAAATTCCCTTTGTGATGGGTGCATTTTGGACAAAATGGGCATTTAAATTGTGGTTCTTTTCCACATTTATACCTTCGATGTAAATAAACTCCAACCCTAGATTTATATGCGATTCCACATTTTTCACATTTATATTTTTTTAAATTACCTGTAAAAGTATAAACAAATATTACTATTTTGGCTCGATGTATTGCTAAAAAGAAAATTTTCAGAAGTTATTTTGTTTGGTTAAAAAATTATATTAAAAACAAGGTTAGATCCAGAGAAAGGCAATCGGGACATTTGTCTCCACCAAAAAGTAAGAAAGTAAACTATTTTAAATTGTTAACAAACTAGCAGTTACCCAACCGCTTCGACGGTCAATTACCAACTTTAAAAACAAAGACTACCCCTTTATAGTGTCAGTTTTCTGAGACTACAAGCCCATGCTAAAATTTTTCGGGTGAAATAAACCACCGGGAATCATGTTGAAAAAAGTTTAAGCACCATGGTGTCAGTTTTGCGAGATACAAAGTAAGTACAGGTGAAATTGAATGTCAAACCCCTTGGTAATTCACCCCTGCATCAGCAAATATGTACGGCGTAGCTTGATATTAATTCTTCGGAAATTGACGAGAGATCACAAATTTTTCCGGCACTGAATAATTCAGTTGGATAGCCCGTAGCAAGAATGGAATATGTCCAAATTTTTTTTATATTTTCTCGGTCAATTTTAAGAAGTATTCGAAAAGAAAATAAAAGTGTCATTTTGATTCAAAATATTTCTATTCGATGTTTGATATTGCGCAGTTGTTTTTTAATCGATACCTCAAAAACTTGTGGTTCAATTGCAAAATGGATTAGATTGATGATGATTCTCTGCATTTTCAAGAAAAACAAAAGGACCGATGCCATTAATCAAAAAATGAATACGCGTTTGGAAAACAACATTTTGGACAGTATTAATTCCCATTTTTATACTCATTCTTTTAAAGATATAATAGTGGAAACTTTAATGACAATATCTTTAATAAAAATTTAACACAAAAAATAGCAAAAAAATAACAATTATTACAGTTGTAAAAAAGTTTTGCATTTATTTTATTTTTCATAATTACATTTTTTTGGCAAATAAATTTTTCATAATTTCTATTAGCTGCTCTGGGTCTTTCGGCTTTAACATAGATTTACAAGAAGTTATATGTTGCTGTAAATTTCCTTTGTGATGAGTGCATTTAGGACAAAATGGACATTTAAATTGTGGTTCTTTTCCACATTTATAACGTCGATGTAAGAAAAGTCCACCCCGAGATTTATATGCTGTCCCACATTTTTCACATTCATATTTTTTTAAATTTTCTGTAAAAGTGTAATCAAATATTACTATTTTACTCGATATTAATAAAAATTTCATAAGTTTGGGTTTTGATAGGTTTAAACAAATTAATTGCTTTAAGTCCTTGGGCCCAGACGTAGAAAATTTGCAATTACCTTCTTATTGAGATTCAAGAATTTTTTTAAATAACTAGCAAACAAATAACAAATACAGTTTAAAAATAATCTTTCATTTATTTTATTTTATAAATTACACTTTTTCGAAAATAAATTTTCCATAATTTCTAACATGCGAATTTAACTTTTGTTTGAAAATTAGTTTGCAACCAGTCGGTTTCTATATATTTTCCCAATCTATCAAATAATATGCTTGAAGACAAAAAAGATAAAAATCAGGTATGTTTTTTCCCCGATGTATATCAACTCTATCTACAATACCGACTGGATAATTTTCTATATTTAGAAAAGAACTATGACAAATAAATAACAATTTCATTTCATTTATTTTACTTTCAGATTTACATATATTTTACTTTTCATAATCACAATTTCTTTGCAAATAAATTTTCAATAATTTTAAAAACTTGGTCCGGGTCACTTGGCTTTGACAATGATTTTCATATAATTTATGTAAATCATGTAATACATGATTTTTTAAATCTGATTTCTGATAGCAACGTTTTGGACAAAATGGACATTTAAATTGTGGTTCTTTTCCACATTTGTATTTTCGATGTACATAAAGTCCAACCCTAGATTTATATGAATTTCCACATTTTTCACATTTATATTTTGTTAAATTATCTGTAAAAGTGTAAACAAATATTACTATTTTGGTTCAATAGTGTTAAAAATTCCATAATTTTGGGTTTTGATTGGTTAAAGTACTTGGGCGCAGAGAGAGAGAGAGAGAGAGAGATTCAAGAATTTTTTTAAATATTTAGCAAATAAATAACAAATACAGTTTTAAAATAATCATGCATTTATTTTATTTTATAAATTACACTTTTTTGCAAATAAATTTTTCATAATTTCTAAAACTTGGTCTGGGTCACTTGGCTTTGACAATGATTTACAAATAATTACATGCCGTTGTAAATTTGATTTCTGATAGCTACGTTTTGGACAAAATGGACATTTAAATTGGGGTTCTCTTCCACATTTGTATCGTTGATGCAAAAAAACTCCACCCTTAGATTTATATATTTTTCCACATTTTTCACATTCATAGTTTCTTAAATGGTCTGGAAAAACGTAACCAAATATTATTATTCAGTATTCCCATAATAGTGATATGGAAGGGATTGCTTTGTGGACGAAAACACGCCACAATTATTTTGAATAAAACAAAATGTATCAAGTAAATGTAAAATAAAAAATAATTTTTCGTAAAAATTACTTATTTGTGAATTTTGATTTCATATCACCAGTTTTATAATTTTGCTATGAAGAAGAGACTGTGGAGGCGCTTTAAAAAATTTTTTTTTACATATAAAAATTGATTTTGTCTACGTGTAATGGATTTACGTGTAATTGGAAGTCTGGACCCAATCAATACAAAATCTCAATTAAATATGAAAAACAAATATTATTTATCCCAAAAAAAAGTACTTTTTCCCTTACACCGAATGATTATTATTCTATACATTGACGGATGGGCTTGAAAAGAGTATGGGTTTGGAATTACTCTGACAATTGTTGATTAAATTTCGAAATCATTTTAAAACTGTTCAAAAAAATAAATAAGAAAGGAGATATATTCAGAAAATTCGGTTTTTATTCACAAATTTTGGATTACTTCTAACATATTAACTATATTACTTGGTTTGGATTTACATATTATTACATGCCCT
The DNA here is from genome assembly GCF_905475395.1 of Chrysoperla carnea. Taxonomy (NCBI): domain Eukaryota; kingdom Metazoa; phylum Arthropoda; class Insecta; order Neuroptera; family Chrysopidae; genus Chrysoperla; species Chrysoperla carnea. Next base: position 43,114,272 of record NC_058340.1, on the reverse strand, counting down.
TTCATATTAGATTTTTGATAGCAACGCTTAGGGCAATATGGACATTTAAATTGTGGATCTTTTCCACATTTATACCGTTGATGAATATATAAGCCACATTTATATTTGTATGATTTTCCACATTTTTTGCATTCGAATTTTCCGATATCACCTGAAAAATGCAAGTGAATATTATCATCATTTTAAATGTAATTTTAGGGGTATCCAAATTTGTTATACTGTATTCGACAATTCTATTTTTTATTACTAAATTCGCCATAATTATGATTGTTAATTATATGCTATTTATACACGGTACTAATTCGCGTTTTTAAAAATAATTTCGATACGTCAAATTTGAGAAAAATATTCTGTAAATACGAAAAGTATAAGTCGATATAAGTGAACAATTTTTTCTTATCATTTCCTTTCACTCATATAAAAATACAAACCGATAGAAAAAATAATACACAGTTTGAATGAAAATTGGTTTAATTTCATTTTCATAAATTTTTTACTCTTTCTAATACTTGAACTGTATCAATTGGTTTTGACAATGATTTACAAATAAGTACATGCCGTTGTAAATTGCCTTTTTCAAAGCTACGTTTTGGGCAATATGGACATTTAAATTGTGGTTCTTTTCCACATTTGTATCTTTGATGGGCATATAATCCACATTTGTATTTGTATGCTTTTCCACATTTTTCACATTCAAATTTTTTTAAATAGTCTGAAAAAGTGTAAACGAGTATTATTATTTTCACATAATTGTTGCGACAAAAAAAGAATGGAAAAAATCTAAAAAAAAAAGAAAATCATTTATTTAAAGGAACTAATGCAACTTCCATTAAACTTTTTATACCAATGAAAAAAATTGAAAAGGGCACGTCCGTGCTACAAATCTTTTCCCTTTACGACCTGCATAAGATGAATCAATGTTTTTTTTGAACATCTTAATGAAGGTTCTTATCTTCGTCTTTCATCTTGGGAAAGCTCTAATGACCCACTTTAAAATATTTTCTAACTAAATTATAAAATATGGTTTATTTAATTATATTTTGAATAATTTGATGTTGTTTATTCTCCTAATAAGATACCAATGAAATTAATATTTAGGAAGTAAAAAAATTAAAATCGAATTTGTTGAAATATATTTTTTAATATTTTAATTTTTCATAAATATATTAACAAAATTCGTTCAATTTTAAAATTATGGGTAACGTATAATTTAAGTACAACTAGTAATTGAATTACATTTTTAATATTTTCTTGAATATAATAAATTAATATCAGATTTTTGTAAAAATTATTACGTATTTTTCATTGGGATGTGTTTTAAAAACAGATTGTTGGAATCCTATTATTGAGAATTCGTTGGGTATTCGTAATAATGTTTATCCTCTATCCCTCGCGTTTTGGAAGATACAGAGTTTTGCTATATGCATCTACCATAAAAATGTCTGAAACTCTTGTCTCCTTTTGTTCGAGAAACCAACCAAAATGCTTGTCTCTTAAACACTATACTGCTTGGACACCATATCGTTAGCCATTTATATTATATGCAGTAAGAATAGTTCTTATGTAAAAAACAAAGAGAGAACAATACAATACAGCGATCATAACACACAGTACACATTCCCTCTTTGTTTTATACATAAGAACGTTCATAAAAACTCTTCTTACTTCATATATTATAAATGGTTAACGATATGGGTTCTCATCAGTATAATCTTGCTTCATAGTTTTACAATTATCGTTCCTCTAATCAAAGTAACACTTATTTTAACCTGTCCCAAAGAACAGATCATGCGCACTGCTTCGATGTACACATAACACTTCATGACTTCGTAATGTACATGGTAAACGTGCTTTATATGTACAATATTTACACTGATAGCTTGGTGCTTTTCCACATTCATGTTTACGATGCTGATACCATCCAGATTTGTATTTGTATGTGCGACCACATGCTGGACAAATATATCTTCCATTTACGGTCAATATTGAATCTAAAAATTATATACAAAGGTATCAAAGAATTATTATTTTTAAATTTTCATAATATTTAACAAAAATTTATTTAATTTATAAAATTCGAACAAATAAGATAGGTACTTTTCAATTTAACCAAATAGAAAACATTATTCTTTAGCCAGGAAGTAAACCAATTCAATTTTCGCCCACTGCTGTAAATAATACAAGAATTATTTTTAAGCTATTCTTCTACTAGTTATCATGGTATCTATACCATGGTATCTATACGTTGGTAGAACTTTACTTCCTTTTATCTCATATATAAGGTGTTTATTTTAACATGACATTTCCAAAAAATAAATAAATAAATTGTATGACAGAAATTTGAAAAAAACTCTCAATGATTTTCAGTTTAAATAAGAAAAATTTCTTGCATTCAAAGAATGTTCTTAAAAAACAATAGTTCTCGCATAAGAAATCTATAAAAATACCTGTAATTTTTGGAACGCAATGGTGAGCAAACTGGCTGAATTCATCACGTAACAACGCTGAATTCATCACGGTAGCTCGGAGGTTTTTGGGGTCGCTGAACACGAATATTGCGCCAGAATTAGTTTACGAGGTACCTGGAGCCCTGCGATATTCGTGTACGGCGACCCCAAAGACCCCCGAGTAAAAAGTTTGGAATCATTTTCATCATTATTAACAGAATTGTGAATTTAGTATATATAAATATAAATAAATTTGGGTCACCAAAATTTCCTCGGCGCTCTAACGAATGGAATGCAAAAAAACCGCCTTCAAATCCGTCTTAGCGTTCAAATTTTCAAAATTCAATGCTTCGTTTCTGCGACTATAAGGCGTAATATAAAACTGAACGTAAGGTGAAATACGATATAAACATAACAAAATGCTAAATACAAAGAATAAACAAAGGTTTTATTCAGAATAATACTTTATTTTCAATCAATTACGATAATAATTAAAAATTATTATGTGTTCACATGAATAATAATAACTTTTGGATGAAATTTTTATCTAAAAAACAGTAAATTTAAAAAATTTTCATATAATTTTTGTATAAGAATAAATGCCACCGCCACCATTATCAGCAAATGGATTTGCTTTACATGTCAAAATATGCTGTTGTAAATCACCACGAACGTAACAACGTTTTGGACAATATGGACATTTGAATGTTGGATCTTTCCCACATCGAAAACGTCGATGTGTATATAAACCTTGTTTATATTTATATGAATTTCCGCATACTGGACATTCATAACGCATTCCTGTATCTGTAAAAATAAAAAATAAAAAACAAAAATAAAGAAAAATTTCTATTATTTATAACAATTAAAAACCAAAAATAATACGATACAATTAAATTTTAAAAATCGACACAATACGGATACTTTTAAAATAATTGATTTTTGAACAACTATTTTGAAAATATAAGTACTGTAAGTACACTCTTGTTAAATAAAAAATGAACTAATCTGGTAGATAATAAAAATAAAAACAACATTTTTTAAAACTCATCATGACATCTAAGAAAGTTGAAGGTTTGTTTGCAGAAGCACAAATCACTTCAATTTTATTGAATACCAGCGCCTAAAAATGATTGAATTCAATTGGATCTCAAAATAGTCCAGTGTACCCTTCAAACTTGCGGGCATAGCGTGAAATTACATTTTGTATTTCATATTGGTTGCTACTACAGTATGCCGCATTTGCAATGAAGACACCTTGATATTTTCGCACAATCATATAGGGTTATAGGTGATGTATTTTTTGAGATACTTAGCCGAAATCTGAACTTTAAACTCAGCCTACGACAAATTTACAAATAGGGCCGATTCTTAATATTTTGCCTAGCGTCATAGATGGTTAAAGATATTGAAAAAAAATTATGAGAAAAAGTTGCTTAGAATATTTTTTTTAAATCCCTTTACCGATTTTCATAACAAAATTCGTATTTTTAATTTTTTAATTATTTTGGCCTACCCTCAAAATTATTACAAGTTTATTAAAATATTTGAATACATATCAGTATTAAATTATCAATTTTTTCAGTTTTTACATTCTAAAGCATACTAGAGATAAAATTAAAAAATAAACATGTAACAATATTTTGAGTAAAGATAAAAATAATAAAAAATTTAAAAATGGGAATTTTGTCATGAGTTTTGTTTTATGGGTATAAACGAAATATCTAAGCAAGCAACATAATTTCGGTTAAGTATCTTAAAAATGTGATCCATCACCCGGTGTGATTGCGCAAAACTTCAAATCGATATCCTACTGAATAACGAAAATATGAGGGTGTCTTTATCTTAAATGCAACGCACTGTATTTATTGTAATGAAAAATGGAAAAAGTTCACTCAGCTTTGAAAGTTTTTTATTTTTATAAGTCGAGATCAAATGTCAGTTAATCTATTCCTGTAAAACTAGCACTTTTGCAAAATTTATTTCACATTAATTCATTTTTTATATTTTAAACTCGAGTGTATTTTAATATTTAATTATTATTGTCTACAAATACAACCTTTTTTCCATTGCAGAAAATTTTATGAAAAGCAAATATGAATTATTTTAAAGTGTATTTTTTTTTGTAGGTCCCAACCACCACATCTACAAATAGGGATGCAAATTTTAAAATACTTTTTTGGATAATTATCTACGAAAATATGTTTACATTAATAAATTTAGAAGCAAATTTAAAAAGAAAAGATTGAAGAGTGCTTAAAAATCACTTATTGACCTAAAATAATCAAATTAATTTTTCGGAAACTTTTAGATGAAAAAATAAAAAGTTTAATATTTGGTAAACAAATATATTTCATATTTGTTAATAATAAATTATTTATAATATTTATAACAAAATTTTAGTAACATGACTTCATACATATTCTAAAAAAAGAAAAAACATGATGATAATAGGAAAAAATTAAATATTTTATTTAAAAAATGTTTCTTTAATTAAATAAATACGAAATAAATAATATAGACTTAGAGAGGTTATAATATCACATTTAATAGTAATCAAAAGTGGTAAATTTTAATTTCACCCGAATGCCTCAATCAATTTTCGTATTATAAATTGAGTAACTCTGATGTTGGCAGAATAATCGAAATATGTATTTATAATAGCGAAATTGGTTCAAGTTTTGGGGTGGATATGGAATTTTAATCCATATCTTTGAAAATCTACAGTTCTCATTATTTTTGATAGTTTAATAGTTGCGGGATGGTGCCAAATTAATAACAAGTGATAAAATATTAAAAATTTTAAAATTATCCCATGACGTCAGCAAAATGTAATTAATTCAAAACATTCATTAAAACTTATTTATATAAGAAAACTAAGCATAGAATCAAATCTGTTTTGCTTTGAGTAAAATTTACTGAAAGTTTTCTTTTCTTTTAATACATTACTTGTCCTAAAATGGCACTGTTATCTGAGTCCATTGTATCGATTTAAAAAAAATGCACTATAAAATTATTTTCGATATGTGTGTATGTATAGAATAATAGTTTCATTATAAGTGAAATTTATAAAAATTTAATCTATAAGGTCTGCTCATTCGGGCAATGCGGTCATTGTATAGAGCATAACATTTATATCCTAGTTTTTTAGTTAAATATCTTTACACGGGAAATATTTCTGCGTTCGTTTTTAGACCCTTATCTCGAACATTGCAGCTTGGCATTATTTTTAACTATTATAATTTCTGTTCAAGCGATTTAAAAGATTTGTCTCTACTCGTTCCCAAAATTGATACAGTGGACTCCTAAACTATGAAATACCTACTGTTGATATAATTATTTATACCAATCTACAAATAATTTATAGAACACACAATCAAAACAGTAAAAAAACATAAAAAAATTAAAATTGTTGAAATATATCCTTTAAATTTTAAAATAAAATAATTTTTTCGTTTGATTGCTGGAATTAAATTTGCAGGATAATATATGTTGACGTAAATGTCCTTTAACATAACACCGTTTTGGACAAAATGGACATTGAAATGATGGATTCTTTCCACATTTAAATTTACGATGTTCATATAATCCTTGCTTAAATTTATAGGATTTACCACAGTCAGAACAAAAGTGACGTATTTCATCCGCACTTAACCCTGTAAAAAATTGTGAATTAGAATTATGGATTGAATAATTTTTAGAATAATTTTAACATAACAACAGGATTATATTAAATCCTACCTTTCTTCAAAGATAAGCTAGGCTAATAAATTTGGAATTATACCTACATACAATTTACAATTAAAGTAAAACTTAAAATGCCAATAATTTTTAAGTTCCCTACGTCAACCACTTTCATACTTTTGTCATTTGGTAGAAAATTTATAAAATACTCCACAATTGCAGATAATTAAATGCCTTGCTTAAAAAAAATAATTCAGTTGATCCTGGCTGATTCGAAAAATATTCGAAATCAAAATATTATCTTCAGTCTCTTCCAAAACCGAAGAAAGGGAAGGGAGCACCTTAATATGTCATCACCTAATTACGGTAATAATTAATATTTAAAAAATATATAATCAATTAATTAAGTTGATATTTTAATAGGAGCTAATATTTTAAAATTTATTAATAAAAATTCTTAAACTTTTGAGCTTTTAACAACAAGAAGTATAACTAGTAATATTTTTCCCATAATATTTTTAGGTTCTTGCTACCGAAACATATTATCATAAAAATAATACAGTTTCTTTTATTATCTGGAAAACTTCCAAGTTTCCTATAAATTAATCAGTTATTTTTTTTAAACTAGGAGAGTGAAATAACTGCGCTCATTTTTTTAAATTTCCAATTTATTAATTAATTTCTACAATAATAGAAAAATTAAAACAAAAAAAAAACTAATTTTAAATTGTTTCATATACATCAAACGTTTTAAAATGACTAGATGAACATAAAAAATAAATATATATTTTAATCTTAATTTTTGACTATTTATTATTTTCATTAATATTAGAAATATTAATTAAAATAAAATATTTCTAATTACTTGCACTAAATGTCTCTTATTTATATCATTAAATATTTTATCTAGAATTTTTAATATTAAATTATCAATATATTTTTTGCTAATTTTTTGGACAACATTAGCAAACAAAATTATTTTAGCCTTAAAGTAATTCTTGAGGTAAATGTGAGATTTCGCGTAATTGATAGTTGCCTCTAAAAAATATATAATATGGTGACTTCCTGGAATATTTGTTAACAGGTCTATTTATTTGTACCGCATGTTTTTAAAATAAAATAAAAATCAATTAAAATTAATTATTTAATAATGCAATTTTTTTAAAGATAATTATTCATAAAAATGTAATACTTATTAATAACCAAAGTGCTTATTTACGAACCCAAATGGACATGAATCAGAACTTCTATGATAAAGATTTAAGGATACTAGCGAAAAAGTTCTTCTACGATTCTGTATTAAGTAAGAACATTTTTTACTATTATGATTATTAGCAATTATCCGAATAACAAAAAAGATTAAGAAATTAAAATATAAAGATAACTATTATATTGCTTCATGCTACATTGCAATTTTTTAAAGTAATTAATTTTCAATGCCCGTTTTTCCAAGGAGAAAAATCGAGAATTTACTTTAATTTTTAAGCGTTATTTCTTCATTATTATTTTTAACTGTATTTTTTTAATTTTTTCCCAACAACTATTTTCGAACAAACATAAAATATAATAGTTTTTGGAGAATATCATGTCCCAATTTTTTATATGTAGCCGTAATTTTTTTAACTTATTGCCTTTGGAAATGCTTCTTGAAATTTGATCCTAAATGGAATTATTTTATTATTTAATATTTAGTGTAACTTAATTAAGATCCGTCTAAATTTTCGAGTGACTTTATCTGTTACTTAGACAATCAGTTGAGTACCCAATTGACGCACCTTTTCTTTTGTAAGTAGGTACCGATTTCTTATTAAAATATCACAAATTATTTTTGTGAAGGTAGTTATGTGTATGGCAGTGACTAAAAATTTTTAAATATCGTAAACTTAAAATTAAGTAGAATAAGGCATCTTTATTTTATTACTGGTTGAAATGAAAAGAATAGAATTTTAATCATCTTACTATCTTTAATTTACCTACAAAGTGAAACTCAAAAATATAATTAATCAATCATCAATCTTCCAAATTTTTTTAGATTAATGTAATCAAAATAAATAATGAGATCTAAAAAAATCTACATTTTTATTATATTAAAAAAATTAAAAAGAAAAATTTCAATAATATGACTAGAAAAATTCGACACTCAAATATTGTACAATAAATAAGCTGTACAAAATTTGATACTCAAAAATTGTACAATTTTCGTTCAACTACTAGATTGATTCAGAATATTTTTCAGCATATTTCAATGGTGCTAAATGTCGACGAAGATGGACAAGTAAATTGCCTTTGCGGTGAGTTCGATGTTGACAAAAATTGCAACGAAACATTGGCTCTTTACCGCATTCATATTTACGATGTTTATACCAACTGGTCTTATAACGATACGATCGATCACAATTACCACAAAAAAATCGTTTCTCATTTAACGATGATACATAAACTGAAAAAAATTAATCTTATTAATTTCAATGTTTTTCTAATTGATATCTACAATATTCAAAAATTATTACAAAACAATTCTATTTTAATTAATAATAACACTGATTAAATTTAACAGTTCTATTGCTGAAAATATAATAATTATAAAATATTGAACAGTAGCGAAGTCATTATAGATTGTTATAATCTCAAAAAAAAAACTATGAACCACTTAAAAATTAAGGCACCCGTAGTACTTGAGAATGAAAGGAGAATATGGAGGATGGAAGAAGGTTAAGGTTCAAGAAGTAGTTTTTTTTGAAAATACCTCGCTAAACAAACCTGTTTTGACTTTTAGAGTTATTATTTAAAATATATTTTAAATTACGATTTAAAAGTTATTGCTCAGTACTTACATGAATTGTGTAGATAACTGGAAATTAAAATTTTTTTTAGAGAAGTAAGATGCTTAAAACTTCCTAACCTTGTCAATACTTATCACTTATCAGGAAATGAAAACTTTTAAAAATTAACACTTACTATTACTGCTATTACTAGTGTTTCGAGGCAGGGAGGCTGGAAATAGATTTATGCACTCCTATTTGCGAGAACCGGATAATCGTAAAACATTTTAATATGTACCAGTCCCTCCCCTTATTGAAAATCTGTGTTAGAATTGATTTCATCATCGCTTGAGAAATTAGAGTAACAGTGGCCAATGGATTAAGTTAGTAATAAAAAATTTTAAAAATAAACATTTTATTCCATGAAAATAATACGCTTTTACAAAAAACAAAATCATTTATCCAATTCGATGACGCATAGCCAAATGTAAAATTAAACTTTGTTTACGATGGGTTTTATGTATGCAAAAATCACAACTAAATTTTGGTTCTTGACCACATTCAAATTTAAAATGTCTGTGCCATGTACGATAATGTTTATAATGTTTACCACATTGCAAGCATGTCCAACGTTCGTTTATGAATTTCACTGAAACAATAAAATTTTAATTTATTTTAGTTTTTAATCGTTAAAAAGGATTGCGAAACAAAATTTGTTTTTGGCAAAAAATTAAAATGACATTAAAAAATGAATTTCGGGGAAATTCGCTGATAGTGTACAAAACATAATTTTAAAAATAAGATCTTACCTTAAATTTTACTTGAAAAATATTTGGGGTGAATATAATTTTTTTGTTCCGAACAAAATATTCTGGATAAGAGCACACACATGTCATATAAATGACATGAAGTTAAGAGCTTCTTCCGTCAATATTTGCACAGTTTTCAAGACTATTCAAAGAGAAAGTTAATAAAAACACCCATGATAATTTAGGTGATGAAAAGGTTAAAAATGCAATCTAAAATTCCTTTTAATCACTGGTATCTTAAATCTCCAATCTAGATAAATTGTTTTACCATATTTATTGTGATTTGTACGTAAATTTGTCCATTGACAAATCTAGCCGATGATACATACCTAAATATACATTAATATAATTCCAATTCCGACAAATTTCCATGCAGCATTTAAAATTAAATTTTTACAACCAAGTCGATATAGGACTCAGACTTTTCTACGTACTTTCGGAATTTTGAAATTTGCTTTTTGAGTTTCCTATTTCGGAATTTTGAAATTAATAAACAAATTTAAAAAAAATAAATAAAAAAAATTAACATATTTTATTATTTCAATAAATAAAAAAATTAAAACATTTGAATCATAATAAATAACTTTCGTCTATATATGTATAGGATTGATCGTAACTATAGCTTTTGGGAACACAGGAATATAGAGGATACAATTTTTAATCCCCCAAACCAAAAACAGGGGTGTAATAAGCATCGTAGCTCCGAAATGAATGAACAGATTTTGATTTTTTTGTTTTGTTTAAAAGATAATTTAATGGAGAATGTCTTAAGCTTTGTTTTAAATGCAAGATAGGGTTCCTAAAGAAGAAGCAATGATCTTCAAAATCGGTTTACTTTGGAGAAGGCTATAAGGAAAAACGTAATTTAATGGAAAATATTCTTAGATATGTTTGAGATAAGTGCAAGTCTAGGGTTCCGAATCCGAAAAATTTGTCGGGGCTTTTTTAAATTTTGTAAATGTCACTTGTTAGAAGAAAGTTTTTGGATTCGATGTACCAATAACGAGATACTTAGTATAGTAAAAATAGTATCAAATTAATTTTAATGAAGTTTATTTTTTACATCTTTGCTTATATTAAAAATTTCAATTACACTTTTTCTGGCTAAATGTGTTTTATCCCCTCTTATATTACTGTGCTCCACGACTTCGAAAGTTGCGAGATATCCGATATTCCGATATTGCTTTTAATTATACTAAATAATAAATTGTCATTGAGAAAAGTGTCTCATTTCTTATTCAGTGTACCATTTATGTTTAGTGTAAAATTATAATTTAATTTTAAAAATTGATTTAGAAAAACACATTGCTTGACATGTCACCTCAACGTATGATTTGAAGTCGTGAATTAAAAAATTATCTTCTTCTTACAAATATGAGGTTGAATAAATCTAAAAAAATTTCAGAAACTTAAAAATCGTAGTTTAGATTGTTTCGGAAATTGAAAACATTCCTGTCAAGAAATGAACATCGTAAAATTTACATAAATAGTATACTTTTTCTAGACAGGCACACGCCTAAACTGTCTTGTAACTTCATTGTACAGTTATGGGAAAAATTGAGTAGCCACTTTACAAAACTTCACAATATATTCTCTTAAATTAAATTTTATAATTTTTTCCGAATATATAAAATATAACATTAGCATTTAACATAAAAGATAAATAGGCCAGCCCCCCTATTCAAGAGAGGTGGGCTTTTAATATTATCAAAAACAAAAATCCAAAAAAGTTTCAGAAAAATTTTCCCCGGGCCGATCTTTTTTGTCGGGTTTTTTGAAAACTAATAACAAACTTAAAAAACGGTCAGCTGCCCGTTCTCTAGGCATTTAAAATTCTTGATAAGAAAAATTTTCTTTTTAAAAGGGAGGTTATTGATACATTGGTAGGTTGAATCCCTAGATAGTGTTCAGAAATTACACTTCGGAATAATGTGTATATGGAAATATCATATTTAAGGAAATATATTTGTTTTATGTAAAGCATAGAAATGTAATTCTAAGCTACTCTTTCGATGTGTTCTGTAAGTGCATTCTGTACAATGAAACATTGGCGGTTTATTACACTCATATTTAGAATGTCGATTCAATGTACTCATATATTTATATGATTTTCCACATAGTTGACACACATGACGAGCTTCTGAATCCATACAATTCTCTGAAATTTATAACAAATAAAAATTTAATATAAAATCAAATTAGAATCATATTCTACGACCTTTCGATCGTTTTCAATGCTCAAATAAAAGGATTTATAATATTAGACAAACAAATTCCAATTTTAGAAAATCTATAATTTTTTATTCGAATGAAAATAAATAAATAATTAAGTTTCATAATATTATTACTGAAATTATAAAATTATAAAAAAGTAAAAAGTCCGAAATATGTTTAAAATATGCAAAAACGTTTATTTTTATTTAAAAAAAAGTGTTAAAAAAATAAAAAACTAAAAATGATGTCTGAATTAAATGTAATATAATATTTGTGTCATGTTTTAATATTACAACTAGGAAGCAAATTGTTTCCAATATTAATATTTCTATTTCCTTAAAAAATAAAATTTGAATTCGAATTTCCACAATCATGGACTTACAAATTATATATTTAAATAAAATACATCTCTCAGAAGTTACGTGGAATGTTAGAAAGTGGAAGTCCATAAGTCTATGTTAATAGTTGTTTTTCCATAATATGGTATACTCTGAGGTATCGAATTCTTTTTATATTTTTCCGAGACTATCTTCGCTCACTCACAGAATATCCTATGATCAATTTCTATGCAAAGAATGTTGAGGTTATCAATGCATTTTGAAAAAAGTTATACTATAGTATTCATAGGCGTGCATGAATTTTCTATAACTATCTACCGTCCCGGTTCGTGGGAGTTTGATACCATTACGCACATATGGGTACGGATAGGTGATGAAAATTATAAAGTTTGTACTTTGAGCATAAAAGACTTGAAAACACAATAGTTATTGGAGCTTGTGAATGTATGAGAAAAATCTCATAATAATACACTTATTTTTATATAAAAAGCTTCTTAATGTTTCAGAATATTTTAGAAATAGACTCACTAATTGATTCTTCTGAAATGAGTGGTGTAGATATATAAAAAACAAGTTAAAACAAACAATTGACTGAGTTAATTGTTGAAATACTATGTATAGACAGTGTTGATTGCTCTGTCACATACATACATGTCACACATATATAACTGATATACCCATATAATACATACTATACAATTTGCGCTCTCGCGGGTAAACAGTGATGTTTACGAAAAAATGTATCAAACAAAAGTTGTTTATTTTTTTATAAGAAACATTTTTTACGTTTAAAATTTTGTTCTATCTCTAACGGTTTACAGGATGGATCCTATGGACCCAAGACCCAATTAAGAAATTTTGCTCATTTACGAACTCGACCTCACTTTTTACGTCCTAAGCACACTATAAGAATTTCAGCTTGATATCTCTTGTCATTTTTCAGTAATCGTGATGACAGACGGACAGAGGACAGACAGACAGGCAACCGGAAATTGACTAAGTAGATGATTTTATGAGCACCTATACCAAAGTTTTGTTCATAGTATCAATATTTTTAAGCGTTACAAACTTGTTACTAAACTTAGTATACTTCATATACCAGGTATAAAAATGATGTAGATAGGTCTGCAACTTTCGAGAGTGACACAAAATATTCGATTAACTCAGAGGGCGTTTTGAAAAAGTGACAAAATATTAATGTACAATGTTAAGAAACAATTACCAGGACAACCGAGTCATTTCGGCTAGTATACATATTGCAGAATTAGGCACTTACATCTGTTTGAAATTCGAAGTCAATAGCCAAATAAATTAAACTACTTAAGTATTAATAAAGCTATTAAAATTAATTAATTACATTTACTTCAGACCTTTCAGACCTAACAATAATTACAACTTGTTTATAATTAAAATAAATTAAAAATAATATTAATTAATTAAGTATGCCTGTATAAGTGCATTTGTAATGTGCCTTTACGATGTGTTCTAAAATTACAATATAAACATTTAAACATTTTCTCTTTGCCACATTCATATTTTCGATGTGTATACCAAGCACTTTTATTTTTATATGATTTTCCACACCGGCATGTGGATCTTCCATTTATAATTAACACTGTAAAGAAAAAGAAAATATGTTTTTCATTGAAATCATTCTATATTTGAAAAGTTTTATCTAGAAAAAATTTATGTTAATTCTGCTATATATTTACAATGTATAAAATATATTGTGTAGAACATATTATAAACCCTAAACCATTTTTGTGTTGAAAATTTATTTTACATAGGATCCACAATTTAGGAATAAAAAAGTAAACAAATTTTTATCAGAATATTTTTTTATTGATATAAATTGGCTTATTATACAAGTTAATAGATTTTTTAATTCATTAATATTTTGCTTTTTAATTCCATTCCAGTTTTGCACTATCTTATGTTGGTTTAAAAAATTTTAATCAATTCAAAATACCTCACAGGACATAAACTTTATTAAACTAAACTTAATAAGAATATCGAAAGATATGTAAAACTAGTATTTTATTAATGGCGAAAAATTATCGCGCCGCTATAATATATTTTTTATTAATATATATTTTTCATTTACAGTTTAGAGGAGATGCTCTGCTTATATGTATTTTAAAAGTCAATTAATACAAGAGGAAGCACCGATAAAATTATAAAGACTTCGAGATTTTTGTGTCGATTTAGTAATAAAGTTTTTGACATGGTGGTCAGCATAAGCGAAAAAATCAAGTGAAATATGTTGCCATCTCCCAGCCCAAAAGTTGGGTGAAATCAAACTGTGAAATATTACTCTAACGAAGCTTAATATCAAAAGTTAATGCTTTAATTTGTATTTCAAATATGGCTTATAACATACGGACTTGAACAACTTCCGTGCACCAATAATTCTATATAGGAAAGGCCATTTTAATCTATAATGGCAAATAGCTTTTTTTTATAGTTAACCAATCAAAAAAAAATTTAACAAAAGTTACAGAGTTTGACACCAGGTTGGACTTACTTCTTTGTGTTTCTTTAATAACCAATTTAGATCAAAAACAGTAAGAGATAGAATAACGCTTTAACTTAGAAAATTGATCATCATAAAAAAAACTGACATTTTTCTTTTGAACCTTTTTTTCCAGAAGCTGGCGATTTCGAGGGAAATGTGATTTAAAACTATGTATTGCATTGAATCGAAATAAAGTAAAAGTTGGCAAGAGCAATAGATATAATCGCCTGTGTCCAAGACTTTCACCATCACTTATCGATAAATTTAAAGCGTATTTTCTTTCGATTAAATGCAAAAATAACAAATTTTTAAGTCACATTTCCTCCGAAAGCTAACGTTTTTATAAAAAATCTTTTAAACAAAAATTGTTATATATTTTATGAGAATCAACTTTCTAATTTAACGTGTCATACTATCTCTTACCGTTTAGAATCAAAATTGGATATTAAAGCACCCGAAACTAGGTCCAATCTAATGTCAGAACATGATGTCTCATCGAACTCTATAGTTTTTTTTTTTAAGTTATTTTTTGATTGGATGACAAATTGGAGGACAAAATGAACTATTAGCCTATTACTATTATTATAGATTATTACTATTATTATAGATTAAAATCGCCCATCCTGTATAGTCAAAGTACATTCAACTTTCGATGTATGATTGAATTCAAGTTTTTAGACAAAAATTTGATAAATTAGGGAATTTGCGCGTATTTGAATTTCCAAATTAAAATTATTAAATTAACTTATCAATCATAATTCCGGCAAACTTTCTTTATATGAAAGCAAATTTTTGCGTATGTTTAAGTGATGTATGTATTTCCAAGCTCTCTTTACGTCGCGTCTTAAATGTGCAATGTTTACAATGGAATTTTGGTTCTTGGCCACATTCATATTTACGGTGTGTATACCAACCGGATTTGTATTTGTACGATTTACCACATTTGCAAGTATATCTTCCATTTATCATTAAAATTTCTGCAAGCAAAAAAATGTGATATGTATAAAATGTATAAAATAAACTTGTATATATATAAAAGTAATAAAAACTTGTGAATAAAAATCGAGATTTTAGACATTCAAAAATTTACTCCACAATAACTATTTTCAAATTAATTGAATAAAAAATTTATCAACCTACCGCTTTTAGATTTCTTCCAAAGAAGATAAAAAGTTGACGTTGAAAATTGGAAAATATAAAGCCACTATTGGGCCTGTTTATTATGGATAATTACAAAAAATAATAAAAAAATGTTAATGCCGATAGATATAAAAGTAATTTGATCTTAAAATAGGATATAAAAAATAATCGTTTTGAAAGGAAATAAACTAAACGTTTGAAGTCTGTTATATTGAAAGAGAGGATGTCAAAATATTTTAACATTGTCAATATAAAACGCTTTTGTTACGTTAATAAATAAAAAAATGTAATGCCGATAAATTTTTAAGAGCAAAAATAAGGTAAAATAAATAAAGTAATCCAATTAAATTTACACTCAAATTTATTCATTAACTGTTTTTTCGATACTACAATGATTTCGTTTATCAGCTCATTTTTCGTTTCGTCTACTTTCAAAATTTCAATTTTTTCACCCCAGATCAAGTACATATAATTTATCGTAGATACTTTTCAACTATACAATTATTCTCATCAGCACAAACAAAATGAAAATCTAATATTCTAATTTTTAATACCGATGACTTTTTAATCGATATACGTACTTACTACAAAATACTCAATATTGTGGAAAATTGAAATTTTATTCCCTAATCTAAAGTTTATTTCGTTGATTATGAGGTAATTTTAATTGTTGTTTTCATGTTACGATTTTTTAGTTGGGAATGACTTTTGACTCGCTAGATCTATCCACATTATGTCTAACAGGAAAGTGTGGGCACTTCTTGAGCTATTCATAAAATATCAAATAAAATTTTTTTCACCGATAAAAAATTCTTAAATGTATTTTCTTTTACTATAATAATTCGCGGGACAGTAACATTTTTGTGAAATAATTAAAACATACTTGAAACTGCGTGAAGGGGTTCCTTTTCGCGAGTCTACCTAACTTTCTCGCTACAACTGACATCATATTTAAGCTATCGATCAGAAAAAACGCTGTAGGTAATTTGCCACCTCGAACAAGCCATACTTATTATTGTATTATTGTTTTTCAATACATAAATAATTCACTTTTGCTGAATGATTATTAATATTATCAAGTAGTCGTATAGTGTCCGACAAATTCTCTGCTGCGCTTTTTCAGACTGATAGTTTAAATATAACGTTAGCACTTGCTAAAAATGTCGTAAAGAGAAAGTTTGATAGATTCGTCAGATTCGCCAAAAAGAAGTCACTCACGAAGTTTCAAGTATGTATTCATCATTTAACAAAAAAAAAGTGCTGTCTCGCGGACTATAAGTTACTTTCCAAAAATCATTCCTAGACAAAAATTCGGTTCATGAAATGGCACTATAAATATTACACAGGAGGTATTACTCGGTTATATTTCATTTGTTTTTTCAAATGCGTTAATTGATGTATTTTTAAATTGCCTTTACGATGTGTTTTATATTCACATAAACGACATGCAAATCTTGGTGCTTTGCCACATTCGTAATTCAAATGATTGAATAGCGTAGAACGATGTTTGTATGTTTTGCCACAAAATCGGCATCCATAGCGGCCGTTTATAATCAATACTGAAATGAAAAAAACTTCAATTACAATTAAAATGTATTTATTATTTACTTAAGCTATTAATTTAAATACTTTGCGGCCACGTGTTATTAAATGCAATATATTTTTCGATCCTAATACAAAAATACCAACGAAATTTTTTGAGGTAGTGAAATCAAAAAGTAATTTTAGCTGGTTTAAAGAAAAAAACGTAAACTAACAAACTGCATGCGTAAATTAGACATTGGTGTTAAATAAAAAAAATAAAAAAATTACTGCTTTATAAAAATTAAGAAGAAAACCGGCGATTTATATTGCATTATTCCGTTACTTATATGATACTAACTGCATGCTTACATAAAATAAGACAAAATTGATTAAAACAATTTCCAAATTATCATAATTACAACCATCCCAACAAAATTATTTCAATAATTTTTTTTTTCATAATGCATATTTATAAACTTAATGGACATTTAATGAGCAAAACAAATTTTCGTTTACTTTTCAAAACTTTCATCATAATATATGATTTACTTTTTTATTTTAGGTTTTTATAATTCAATTTTCGAGACATATTTTTTACTTGTTTTCACTGCAAACAAGCCAAATGACGATCGTTTAATGCATCTCGGAGTTCCGTTCTGTCCATAAATAACTTATTAAATATTATCACTTTCGTTACCAATTAATATCACAACAAATACTTTTTTTAACTCAAATCAAGTTAATTTATTAAGTAATAGGACTAGCCAATAGGAAAAGCAATTTTAATATATTGAGCTTCCCTACATTTTTTAAAGTAATTAATAGTGAATACCTAAGTAAGACGTCGTTTATTGAGGCCCTACGTCTTCCTCGGGATTCAAGGACAAAAATCAAGTAAGTCACCCCACTTATTTTAAATTCTTATTTTTGTCTTCTTATCTTTAAAACGTTTCAACAAAATAAAAAGTAATTTTTTCCCATTTATTTCCAAACAAAATTTTAAATAGAGATTAATCTCGATGAATTGAAAATTAATTACCCCCTCCCCATTTATTTCAATTTCAGATGGGTTTAAATAGAAAAGAGCAATCAAGATTATTTATTATGTACGATTCACGGATTAATTATTCCAATTTCAAATTCTGAAAGGATTTGAAAAAAATTTAACGAAAAACTAAATTTTTACTAGGGTCTGCATCCTAGAAATAAGGACAAAAAAACAAAGGATGAATATTCTTAATCAATAATTATTATTTATTAAAATAAATTTTCTTTTTTTTCCAAATAACAAAAAAGTATTTTAACAATGTCTCATAAGTAAGTGCCGCTTTAAATTTCCTTTTCGACTCGATTTATAATCACAATATGGACAACTAAACATTGGTGCTTTTCCACATTCGTAAGTTACATGATTATAAAGTGTACAACGATGTTTATATGTTTTACCACAAAAAACACATCCATAACGTCCATTAATTATAACCACTGAAAAATAAAAATTTAAGTTAAATTAATAAGATGAAAAGTGAACCGAATTCTTATTAGTTGATTGAAAAAAGAAGGTAAGAAGAAAAAGTATTTTAGAAAAATAATAGAAGAAATTTGTTATTAATCAAAAATGTATATTCTATTTTTTTTTTTTTTAGTTAACAAGCTTATGTTTTAATATTAAATGTTGACGTAAATTTGATTTGTGTCGTGTAGAATGTCCACATTCTTGGCAGACAAACATTTTTGGTTTTCCACATTGGAACTTAATATGACAATTTAACGATTGACGATTTTTATATGTTTTTCCACATTTTTTACACGGCAAACGTCCGTCAACAACTGTTTCTGAAATTAAATAAAATTAGGATAATTCAAGTGTTTAATATGCCCATGAACAACTGTGATATTTTTTAGGCGAGCAACAAGTTTGGTTACCTAAAAGGGAGCTTTTATATATAAATTACTGGGTTTTTTTGATTGAGTTGCTGAATTAGCATGGGTTAGGGAACAAATTAATCTGTTCAAATTTACAACTCGCCAAAGAAATAGTACCGTATAAAAAAGGCTTTGTAATTTTAATTTTAAATAAACAAATAATAAAAAAAATAAAAAAACTGCATTAAATGAAATCTGAAAAGAAAGAAACAAGTCCAGTAGTTTACATAGCAACTTTAACAGTCAAGGCCCATTAAAATATAGACCAACTCAAATCTACCCAAACAAATCTTCCCAGTCTGGACTTGTCGCTTTCGTTTCAGATTTCATTTATTGCAGTCGCGTTTTTATTTTTTATTTTATTTTAAACCTTTTAATATCCCAGGACTAAAAAAACCCTCTTATAATACTACATTAAAAACTTTAAAACCAATTTATTATTCCAAATTAAATATAACCATATAACTTATACACATTTTTGTAAACTCTTTTCTATTACTATTTCGCTTCAAAAATCCGCCATTTTGTTTGGTTTTTTCAAAAACCTGTCAAAGAACACTTGGGTTTTTGAGACAACTATAATGATATCTTAAATGTTGAAATCTATTGAGCCATTAGGAAGATGCGAGGTAATAAATTTACAAACAAATATTCATACATACATGCATACAAGATACGCGCGAAAAACACAACCACTCCTTGACAGTCGGGTAAGAACATCAACGATGCTTAAATTATACCAAAGCAAAATTATATTAATATGACCAATGAAAAAATTTGAAGTGAATAGATTTGAAGGAAGAAAATGGAGAATTTTGAAAAATAAAGAACTCTATTTTTTGTCAAAGAAGTCGTAAAGCTTATGTTTAAATATTAGATGTTGGCGAAGATTTGATTTAAGTGTTGAAGAATGTCCACATTCATGACAAACAAACATTTTTGGTTTTCCACACTGGAGGTTTATATGAGCAGTTAACGATTGACGATTTTTATAGGTTTTTCCACATTTTTTACACGGTAAACGTTCAGACGCCCCTTTCACTGTGTCTGAAATTAAAATATCAATAAAATTAAAGTTTTATATTTAACTGTACTATTTGTAGTGGAGCAAGTTTGACTATACTTAGATGTGTTTTATACCTATATATATTTCCAAAAGTTAGTTCTGCCTAGAAAACTAACCAATCTACTCAAACTAACGTACTTGGCAGATAACTAGAACCATATTAGACAAGTTTGGAATTTTAATTTTAAGCACAAAAACATAAATTTTTGTACACAGATAATATAGAGTATTATTTTGGATCTAATAATACTGCTTATAATAAAATCAAAGTTAATTAATGGAAGGAATACAATTCTTGTTTGTTGATTGAAGAAAAAAGTATTTAAAAAAAAAAAAAAAGTTAACTTGTTAACCAAAATGTATATTCTATTTATTTTTTTTTAATTGACAAGCTTATGTTTCAATATTATATGTCGGCGTAAATTTGATTTGAGGCTTGTTGAATATCCACATTCTTGGCAAATAAATATTTTTGGTTTTCCACACTGGAGATGCATATGAGCAGTTAGTGATGGACGATTTTTATATGTTTTCTTACACTTGGGACATGGTAAACGTCCCTCATTTATTGTTTCTGAAATAAATATATTTTATATATATATGTATATTTTATTGACATAAATCAAATTACAGTCTAGTACAAAATACGTAAAAGTTAAAAAAATTTACAATTAGATAACAAAAATGAATAAAAAAGTAAATACATAGACTAAGAAGTCAATTTACAAAATAATTTGTTACAGGGCAAACTCAGCAGAAAAGGGTCGATAAGAGTGTTAAAAATGTTGGGTAAAAAATCCAACAGCTGAATGTTTGTGAGTGAAGACGAGTGGCGGTTTAAAGGCGTGGGAAAAATTTCTAGACAAAAAAAATCATTTTTAACATAACCGGAAAATTTTCAAGTAAACCGCAAAAACCATTTCCTTTGTATTTAATTTTTTTAATCCGCGAAAAAAGTGCAATCGTTTTGTAATTTGGTACAATTGAAGCAATTTGAATTCTTAATAGGCTGGTAGTTTTTTGTTTTTTCTAAGTTCAGTAATTTCTGAGAAATTTGTAAAAAAGACCCCTTTTTAAAGTCGCTCAAAAAGGCTTCTTTTACGATAGGCAATTTCTGCGAAGGTCATTTTCTTCGTAAAGACATCAAAATTCATGTAAAAAAATAAAAATTTATTACAGTATGCAAAAAAAATTCTTAAAATTGCAAAAATCAAATCAAATTTTATATCCATTCCAATTTCGTAATTTTTTATGCAATACAAATTACATATTTGATGTAATATTTTGTAGAGCTTGTCTCATATACGTATGAATATACAATTTGAATTGAAATCTTAAATTTCAAAAAACTGAAATATTATATTTTTTTACCAAAAACCACGCTTTTTTTTTGTCTTTCTCGGCCTGCAGCGCTAAGTATGTATTAAAAATAAACTATGACAATGAAAAATTTTTTGAAGAAGGTAAAAAAAAATAGAAGAAAATGTTATAAGCTAAAATTTATTCTATTTTTTTAAAACTAAATTGACAAGCTTATGCTTAAATATTAAATGTTGGCGTAAATTTGATTTAAGCCGCGTTGAATGTCCACATTCTTGACAAACAAACATTTTTGGTTTGCCACATTGGAGATACATATGAGAAGTTAATGATTGATGATTTTTAAATGTTCTCCCACACTTTTTACATGGTAATCGTCCGTTATTTACTGTTTCTGAAATTGAAATATGAAAAGTATTAGGAATATTTAATTTTTTATAATATGACATGAACAATTTTTGAATTTGAAGGGAACATGTTTTTTTGACTTCCTTGTGGGATAGTTATTGTAATGGGTCCGATTTTGCAAATGAAAAATTTGGACATATCTCCACGTTTCAAGGCTCTTAGAGTCGAATAGTATGGTTTTTAAAAAGGATGTCCGTGTGTGCACATGTATGTATGTACGTATGTATGAATGTATGTATGTTCAGATTCAATTTTCTGCTCGCCTATCTCGAGAATCAATGATGATATTGACATGGGACCAGTTTCATTTAACGCAAAATTATGTAACTTAGACCTGATTAGGTTTTGAGCAAAATCGGTCAAGCCGGTTTTTGTACCCAATGAAAAATTGTATAATTGTCACTTTTATCACTTATCATTTATATAGTTTTAAGGTCAAAGCCCCTGGGAGATGCAGGAAGCGAAACCCCAAAACTGGGGGTTAGGCTAAAAATTTTTTACAAAAAAAATTATAAATATTAAAACATATGATATTTGTTTATCCTTGCCACTGGGAAGTTAGTCGTGTCGCACCTAGACCGCTTTTTATACTTAGACGCTTGTTCAATATATTAGGCACTAGTAGTAGCCAGCAGCGAATTGTTGGACTGTTTGATATAAAAAAATTATCAGTTATTGTAAAGTTTTAGCTTTTCCAAATTTTCATAAATTCACCGCCTAGCTAGGAAGTGAAACAAGTCAAATGATTAACTTTAGTGTTGAGCAAAAATCATACTTTTCCCCCTAAAATATGAACTTATTTATTATGTTGTGGATATTATTGTTGGATTATTATAATCCTGAAAAATGAAAAGAATTCTTATTTGCTGAAGAAAGTGAGAAAAATATAGTAACTTAGAAAAGTAAAGAAAATATTGCTAAGCATAATGTATTCTATTTCTTTTTTAAGTTAACAAGCTTATGTTTTAATATTAAATGTTGCTGTAAATTGGATTTAAGTCGTGTTGAATGTCCACATTCTTGACAAACAAACATTTTTGGTTTTCCACACTGCATCTTAATATGAACATATAATGATTGGCGATTTTTATAGGTTTTTCCACATTTATTACATGTTAAACGTCCTTCAGTTTCTGAAATTAAAATATTAATAAAATTAGGCACATTTCAGTGTCAATCATGGCCTTGGACATGGTATTTGAAGAGAAACAAGTTTGATCATACTTGTTTAGTACAGTACTAATGGGTTTAGCGGCAGATAGAAAAAATTGTAAATTAATAATTAGCTTAAGTTTGGTTATTGTCAATTAGCTTAGATTTTAACAACTGATTAACGGAAATAGTCGTTAAATTTTGAATGACTTTTACATAATAGTGTTTCTTCTGTATGATTACCGATATTATTTAACCTGACTGATGCTTTAATCGCATTACAATACATAATCGGGAAATACACATCTGCTTCTAATTCTTTTTAATCGCATAACCTGTGCGATTACAATTAATTGAAATTCAGAAAACTGACTTACTTCCAAAACAATATGTACGTGAAGTTAAAGAGTATACGCATTTTTTTCTTTAACATTTATTAAAATATTGATATATAATTGATTATACAACAGTTATTGTTATTTTATATTATATGTTCTTCTTTTTATATTTTATGGATGCAAATTATGTATAAATAATTCATGCTTCCGTACATTTCCCTTGCGATGGGCTCTATAATCACATCGTTGACAGGCAAACATTTTTGGCTTTCCACATTCAAATCTTACATGATAATACAAGGATCTACGCACATAGGACGATTTGGACGATTTAGGTGGCCAAAATTATTTTACAGTGTATTTTGCTTTTTTTACCTTTATTTTATCATTTCATATTATTCTTTGTATAATTATGATGTTTTACTGAATAAAAACGCAAATAATTCAACAAAAAGTAAGAATATTACCATATTTTTTATTATGTAAGTAATTATATCAATTTTTATTGCATGTATTTCAAAATTATGTATAACTCGGCCTCCTTACTTAAAATACGGGTAGGACAGCGACAGCCTAACCAACGACAACCTAAAATACGAGTGAGAGAGAGAGACAACATTTTTTTCTACCTACCTCATTACTATTAGAGAAACTGAAATAGGTAGAAGAGTCGTATACCCGTCTCACTTCCTCCTCTATAAGCAATGCGGACTTGGATAAAGAGACACGCAATAAAGTTTATGACACATAATAAAGTTATAACAATAGTGACTTCGACCTAAAACAACTTACCCGTGCCTGAGGTATAGGCCAAAGCAGGTATGATATTTTAGGTCGAAGTCACTATTGTTATAGCTTTATTGTGTGTCATAAAATTTATTGTGAGTCTCTTTATCCAAGTCCGCTCGGGTACATGACTCTTATACCTATATCAGTATCTCTAATAATAAGAAGATGTAGTCTCTGTCTTACTCGTATTTAAGGATGCTACTACTAAATAATGAGCTTTCGACCATTTTTCTTTCATAGACGTTTTAAAATATGCTTATTTTTGTTTCAAACTGTTTTTATTATCAGATGTGTCACCATAACAGTCCAAAAGGTAATTTTCTAGATAATTTAGTTTTTCATCCAAATTAGGCAAATTTTGCAGTTGCATTTTATCGTAAAGATAACGTCGGGTCACTATTTTTACGCCAGAGGTACCTAAAGTAAAAAAAATGCACTTTATTAAATTTTAAAGAAAAAATTCATTTTATTTTCGTATGACTTTCAATCTTAAAAATCCTCTAAGTCGGCCATCCGCGGCCATCCGCACCTAAAAAATGTGTCGTTAGCTACCCAAATATGTAAAATATTTAAAACTAAAAAAATTTTTAGGCGAGAGGAGGCGATAATATATCTAAATGATGTTTGAACAAGAAAATTAACAAAAAATACATTTTTCTAACATACCCTCTTTTAAAATTGAACAGATACTATAAAATGAAGTTAACACGCTTAAAATACATTAGAATATAATAACTCTTACCTGAATTACTTGAATCCATCACAATCCTTGCCAAATATCAAATAGAAAATTCAAAAACTAGTTTTCTTTAATTTCGTCAATTGAGATAACTAAGAACAATGTCATACAGTTGTAGCGAAGATCAAGTTTGAACTGCGAGTACAAGCACACAGTGCATCTTTTTTAGGTGGGAGGGGTAAATTCTGGTTACTGGTGTCTTTCTCTTTCTATTTTGGCTACTTTTGGTTGATAACCTTTTCATTTAAAAAATTGACTTTTGGCCGCCTAATTATCAATAATCGTCCTATGTGCTACGGTTCTTATATGTTTTGGAACATTGCTTACATGGAAGACGCTCCTCACACATTATCTCTGAAATTATAGGTTTTATTTAAAGTTAATAAATTGTTCGAAACAAAACAAGTTACATGAAGGAAAAACTTTTTAGACCAATTATTCTCAAAATGAAGTAATTGACAAGACAGCGGAAAACATCGATCATATTATAATAACGATAGATTGATCATATATTAACGATTGGAAAATAACACACGATTCTGTTTAATGTCTTAGGAAAATGTGTATGGCGTAAATGCTGGGAAAACGCATTCGATGAATTCGAAAGTAGCTCAAATAAAACGGCATTATCTCCATGGCCACTTTATTCAAGGGTTAATATTTGAAAATAGACAAAAATACATATAGCCCTTTTTATTAGAATCAGAAATCAAGTCCCTCCAGGACTTTAATATCAAAGACCTATTCAATGACTTAAGCTATGAGGAAAAGCAAAAAACTATGCTAAGAAATTGAACTTTATTTTTTAGGCCTTTGTCCTGATGTCGATTTCAATGTATCTTTCGATAATATTAGAAAATATGCGCGAATAGATGACAAGATCTGAAATCAAAATTAAAATCGATTGATAAACATATTAACATCTAATTATTGCAAAGCAAGTTTTGATATGTAGTCTCTATGGCAATTGCACATTATGACGTCATCAAGTATTATTTCCCTCTCCTTCTATAGTAGTACATTTAAATTCTTCATATTTTCGTAGTTATTGATGTTATTCAAAAATTGATTTCACACAATGTTTTGGCTCGATAGCGAAAGTCTTTTGAAGCGATCAAAAATGAACAAAGGACCATTGTATAGCTCAAGTCGATTGTCCTCTTTTTATCTTTGAACACTAGAACCAATCTTTATGGAAAATTTTATCACTAAAAAAACTGTTGATTTATCGGAAGTTTTTAGAATTCATGTCCACATGTCACGTGTGTGTCCACGGAGTTTATGGAAACAAAATTCATTAAAAATAGTCAAGTTCTTATAAATAGTTTTAGAAAAACTTCGCCAATCGTATAAGTTTCATCGTTTATTTTTCAAATTTTGTACAAAATATTGTATCTGAGTTCACACACAATAAACAAACACCATACGTTTGATGCATTTAACCCTCGCAGCGATATTTCCCCAAAAATTATACCTAGGAACTTGTGAGACCCCAGGCACTTCAACAAACACGATATAACTTAGAACAGTTATATATTTGGTAATTTTTGATTCATTAAAGTACTACTAAATACGTTTTCTATCAATCAACATAAATAAATCTCAAATCTCTTTTGGAAACTGATGCAGATAATGGAGTTTACAGAATGTTCGATTGACATCTAGGCATATAAATATCACGAGTATGACAGAATACATGCGTTAAGCAATGCATCTAAACGAGAGGTATTATATACATGTGTTGAAGCTTCGATATTCGTTGAGATAGTTGTAAGACGCTTGGGGAGTGGGAGTTTCTTAGTTGAGATGAATAGATGAACTGCAACAGATAAGCCACGATACTACAAGTCACTTTTGCAATTTCATAAAACACCTATAATACCTCTTACTTAGATGCATTGCTTTACGCATGTACTCTGTCATACTCGTGATATTTATATGACTAGATGTTAATCGAACATTATGTATAATAAGGTACACCTATCGAAAGTGACCGTGTGATACTAAGTCACGTGTTTAAAAAATTATTAATTTCAAGTGCTTAAAAAAGTATGAATATTAGCTTAAACCCCACTTATCGCTGAGAGAGCTAATAATGAATCATGAAATTTAATAATAATCATGAAGTAAAAATGCATAATCTATCTGACAAATTAATGATTTTAATTATTATGTTTTATTATTTCATGTGAACGTAAATTTCCTTTACGATGTGTTTTATAATCACAGTTTCGACAAGCAAACATTTTTGGTTTTCCACATTCAAATGTTACATGAGTATATAATGTGTTACGATACTTATATGTTTTTCCACATTGTTTGCATGGCCAACGCTCCCCATTTATTTCTGAAATTGAATTATTAAAAATTAATATTACACGTTTTGAAAACGAAATATATTTGGTGTGAATCGATATTTAAATTGAGATCGATTCAATATGAGGGGGGATTTGCTATCGGATCGGTAAGGAATGGTAAGAGGTTTTACCAATTAAAAACAAAACTTAAAATTATCTAATTTGCATTATGAACACAAAAAATTAGATATTTCTGGTAAAAAGATATACAGGAATAAAAAATATGTATTTTTATATCATCGATTTTTCTCCAATTGTTTATTCCAGCTATATCGTTTTGAGTGCACAACATTTTCAACTCTCGGATTTAAAAAAAAGGGTCCACTAAAATAAATATATTTTAAAGATTGATTTTTCTTTAAAGCATTTCTTCTTCAAAAAATCGATTTTTAAAGGTTTACAATGGAATTATTTACCTACTGAAGTGAAAGAAAAATAAAATATTATGAATTGATATCCGCCCTCTTCACTGGGCTTCAAAGTATAAATCCCCTCCACTTCTCATGATATCCCTTATCCCCCTCCCACAACACTAGAAGGGATTGTATTACACACCTCAAATATATACACAGTTTTCAATTTTTTTCAACAAGTGTAAAATAGTTCATTGAGTATATCAGCAAAGATGGCAATGAATTGTTTTACATTTACTATTTTAAATTTTTACAGAAATTTTTAATTTATGGTACAAAATGATGGCCATAGATGGAGTAGTAAAATGTCAAATTTCATTTAAATTTTTTTTTTAATATATCTTCATAAAATATAGCACATGTGTTGTTCTGTTGGATGAGCAATATTGTTGTACAGTTTCATTCAAATTCATATGGTAATTTTTGCGTGAAAGCGTAAGAAACAAACAAACAAACAAACATCCTTACTTTAACATTAAAAATATATTGGGATAGAGATTAAAATAAAATAATTTATTAAGTTTTTATTAGTAATTAATATTTAATTATTTTAAATACTTTATATGTTTATGTTTTAATATTTGATGTGAGCGTAAATTTCCTTTGCGATGTGTTTTGTATTCACATTCTTCGCATTGAAACATTTTCGGTATTCCACATTGAGTTTTGACATGACAATATAATGATTTATTAGTCTTAAATGTTTTTCCGCATTGTTTACAAGGATGCCGTCCTTCATATAAATTTTCTGAAATTAAATTGTTTATAATTACTATTCCTTAAATTAATAAAATAAAATAGTACAAAATTGGAACAATTATATAAGGATTCGAAATGAAAGAATTTAATTCGGAATTCTTTTCATTTTTCCTCTTATACGCTTAAATATTAGAAAAATATAGGAAACAAGTTAGAAAAGAAATAGAAAACGGTGATTATAACGTAGGCCGTCGAAGTATAATTGCAGAATTGCAGTCCGTTTTTAACGTTCCTGTATCCTAGAGATGTAAATCAATTAAGGTTATAAAAATAAAAAATAAAACTGATTTTTATTGAAATTTATTATAGTTATTTATATACAGTTTTGAACATTAAAATATTTTACAAAAAAAACGCTGCGATATCTGACTAGCAAAACTATGTACACAAAAAGTAATTAATTGTATGTCGTAAATAGTAAAAGGTAAAATAACTATGAGTTACAAAAGCAACAGCAAAAGTTGTAATTGCCAAAAGTTATCTTAAAACATTTTATTTATATTTAAAAGTAAATTTTTTTCGATCTAGACTGCAGCTTAAATAATTTACAGTTTACTGATTAATAATAGGTATGTGATTGTATTCTAGTATTATTTACACACAAAAAAACTCTGTTTTTAAATTTTTTTATGTTTTAACACTTGATGTATACGTAAATTTCCTTTACGATGTGACCTATATTCACAATGTTGACAAGCAAACTTTTTTGGTTTTCCACATTCGGACTTTACATGACAATATAACGTTCTACGATTTTTATACGATTTTCCGCATTGTTCGCATGAAAAACGGCCACTATTCAGTAATTCTGAAAGTACAGTTTTTAAAATAAATTAATATTTGAGTTTATATAATACGATTGACAATTTAAAAACTCTGGTATGAGCATTGAGGGCCTAGGAGGAGCATTGAGGAAACTCACAAAACTTAACTATCACGAAAAACTCAAGAATAATATTAAACTTCAATTGTTTACATAATTTTGGAAAAAGAAAACTCAAAAATAAAAACAATAAAATTTGTTATTTGGTTTTACATTGTTTTATGTATTAATACTTGATGTGTACGTAAATTTCCTTTTCGATGTGACCTAAATTCACAGTGTTCACAAGCAAACATTTTTGGTTTTCCGCATTCATATTTTACATGACATTGTAACGTTCTGCGATTTTTATACGATTTCCCACATTGTACGCATGGAAAACGGCGAAAATTGAATAATTCTGAAAGTAGGTATATTGTTTAAAATTAATATATTTGTTTATAATAATCAAAACTCTGATATTAGAAGGGGTGGTAATATTAATGGATATGTGATCGTTCCAAGAGAACAAAAAATTTGTTTCAAAAGTAAATTTATAAAACATTGTATTATAAAACAAGAGACTCCCAAAGTTTTATAAAATGCCTCTCAAACCCAAACAATTTTATGAGAAAAATAGTCATAATTGTAAAAGAGCGTTTGGCTTAAAAGATGCAAAAGGAATAATTACTTTATCTACGCCCTGAACTATTTTTGTTATGAACTTATGAAATACTTTTCTCACTCAGTTCGCGTGGGCAAAATGGTTCACCAAATGCGGTAATGAATTAATTACCTCACTTGTATCGTAATGAATTCATTACAACAATCCAAATTACTGCCAAAATGTAAACTAACAAGAATTTACTATAGTAACTTTGTTCAATTTTTTTCAAGAAGTTAAATTTTCACATATTAGAGGCGTAGATAAAAGTTTTGTACGATATACATGTGATAACGCAGTGCGTTTGGCAGAAAAAAGCGCTAGGAAGCGCTTGTAAGCAAAATGGCGATTGTTAAGCGGTAAGCGCTGTCAAATAGTAAATAGCTATATTCCTCTAGGACGCTAAGTTAGCTTTAACCGGGGAACCTAACCTAATTTAAATATATGTTTGTAAATTATTCATATTAAAAAATTACCAATAATGAATTATATTTTAAATAATTGTGGATAAATGGCGGATTGTGTCAGCGCAACTGAAGTTAGCAAACATGTCCTGGCCGAAAACTGTACAGTTTGTTTTTCAGCGCTAGTAAGCGCTCTCAAGAGCTTTTTTCTGCCAAACGCACCCCATTATTTACATACTTCTGCGATTGCCAAATTCGTGCTACGTACTCGTAGTGTAAATTTCGCATGCGTACATTAATAATGCTGTTAGCCCACTAGTATCGTAAATAACTATTTCAATTTACAGGATACATTAAAAACATTACAAAAACAATTATAATGTGCTCAGAAAAAATTGTGTGCCTTTTCGAAGATTTTGCAAGAAGAAAGACTTTATACATGAATTTGTTCCCTAAAAACGATCACATAATCATTTATATTACTGGGAAATCTTCCTGCATTAAACAACAAATAATTTTAATAATAATACTATTAACAACAAATTCTAGAATAATTATAAAACTTCAATTGTTTACATAGCATTAGAAAAAGAAAACTAAACAAAAAGAATTAAAAAATTATTTTATTTTAAACTTTCTTATGTTTTAATACTTGATGCATACGTAAATTTCCTTTGCGATGTGACCTAAACTTACAATATTCACACGCAAACATTTTTGGTTTTCCACATTCGAATTTTATATGATAATCTAAATTTCGACGATACTTATAGGTTTTCCCACATTCACATGGAAAACGATGATTAAATAGCGATTCTGAAATTATATGATTAAATATTAATATTTTAATTTATAAATGAGATATACAGCATCAGAAATATAAATAACATAAAACATGGATTATTGCCAATGTTAAAAACACAAATTTTTTATTAGAAATTCGATTAACCGTTACTAGAAATTAATACCACAATAAAGGAAGACAACCCTTGAAATTGATATTGAATATACACCTGGATTATAGCTTTCTTTTTCGAAATATTATTTTATCACCTGTCCCATTGTCTATCTGTAATCAAATCTTGCAAGTCTAATTTGATCCACTTCCCGGTATCCGATTGAGCTGAAATTTTGCATGCACATTTAGTTTGAATGACAATGCATGGTAAAGTTGTAGCGTACTGATTTTCCCATCGCTTCCACCATATTTGATATATATATATATACACTTTTTTTAGTCTTAAATTAAAAATTTTCATAAAAAATACTTTGTAAGGGACAAGCTTTTATTGTACTAAAAAGTAGAAAATAATTTTATCTATGAAAAAAATTATATATTTAAAATATATGAATCGGAATCGGAACGCCTCATATATTCCACATGCCTAATTATTTTTCGGCTCATTCTTGTTATTAAGCGCCTCAAGCTTTTACAAATAGTCGGGTATGAGTGACTCATAGATAAAACTATTTTCTACTTTTTAGTACAATAAAAGCTTGTCCTTTAAATAGTATTTTTTATTAAAAATTTTTTGCACATATTTAAGTCCAATTGATTTTATAAAATGGTCTGAATTCTGTCGCCTAATGAGATTAAATAGTTGATACTGGCTATTCTATTATCACTGCCTCTTAATAAGTAATGAGGTTTAACCTCCGTTTATCTGACATTCGTATACAATTAAATTTATGATGTGGGTGGAGTCGATTATTTCGTTCTTATCCAAAAGACGACAGTGTCAATTTTACCGCCCCATTAATTATAATTGTTCACACTGCCCCCTGCCTGGATTCGAACCCGCAACTTAAGTCCAAGAAGACAAGCAGTTAAAGTCGACTGTGCTTTAACCCGCTCGGCTACTTAGCCTCTTATTACGTCTGCATAGCGTCAGATTAATCAGATATTCAAAAGAGGGTAAAAACTGAATTAAAAATTCCATTACATTCATACATGGAGAGAAATGTCGATTTGAATTTTGCAATTTATTATTATACTGACGACTAAAATTGAAACAGGAAGTGGCTTCCAAAAATATTATTATTAAGTGAAAGTTAATTTTTTATAATAAATTATCAATACTAATAATTGATAAATAATTGATGATTTATTAAATAATAATTGTAAAGCAACATAATAATTTTTTGGAATTTTTTGGAAGGCATGCGACTTCCTTTTAAGTTTAGTCGACAACATAATTAAAAATTTCTAGATTCGAACCATCCGCTCTCTCGGTGTCCATATAGGTCAACAAAATAAAAAAGGAATTAAAAAAAGTTTTAAAAAAATGTAGTTTTTTTAATAATTATTTATTTTAATATTTAATTTATTAATTTATGAACCTAAACTATGTTTTAATATTTCATGTGTGCGTAAATTTCCTTTCCGATGTGTTTTATAATCACATTGTTGGCATGGAAACATTTTAGGTTTTCCACATTCGTATGTTACATGGTTATATAATGTACTGCGATACTTATACGTTTTTCCACATTGTTTACATGGAAAACGTCCATCATTTAGTTTTTCTGAAATTAAATTATTAAAATTTAGTGTCTGGATTTAAGAATACCATATAAGTAAAGGATGAAGAGGGATATGTTAGGATTTACAAAAACTAATGTTCAAAAATAGAAAAATTTTTTAAAGGATGATTACTTAGTCAAATCTAAAGAAAACTTTGTATCCTCTTTAAAACAATTTAGGAAAATTTTAAATTTTTTGAAAACCAAAATTAATTTGAAAATAGTATATTATCGCCCTTATTATTCCCCTTTTTTGACAAAAATTGAAAGATAATATATAAGTTACATAACAAAGCTGTTTTATTTTTATTTTTCATGATAATTTTAAAGTTACAGCCAGAACTTTTCAAAAGAAATACGAAAACGTCCGACAAAAAATATGTTCGTAAAAGATCGTGTAACGTCATAATGTTAATTAATAATTGTGTACAGTGTATTCAATTCATATTATTACGTCACAACGATGTTTTGTGAATATTTATTTTGATGGGTGTTTCCGTTTCTCTTTTGAAAAGTTCTTTTAAAACTGTCTGTTACTTAAAAATTATCATGAAAAATAAAACTGTTTTGCTATAAAACTTTGAGAGATTGCTTTATAGACAATCTGCACGAGTTGTATAAACTATTTTTCTTTACGAACGAAGATTAGTTTTCTTTCTACACGATTTCCGTGCAATGACAAATAGCTAATTATCCTTCGCGTGCGCCAAAAAATAAAAAAGATAAGTAATTAGCTGTTTTTCACAAGCACCACTTATGAGTGCAGCAGAATTTGAAACTTTTGAGTGAAGGTGAGTGAAAGTATACAGGTTTAATAAAAATTATCGAGAAAAATTTATTTCAATGAAATTTATTTACAAAGAAACGAGTAAAAAACAATAAATAAATTAAACCTAATCAATATAAGCATTCATCCTACTAAAATATCACAATTCGCTCCGTACATAATTATAATGACGGAACGACAAAACGTCAAAAATTTTCAACTCACCATTACTTGTCAGTGAATTTTAAATAAGAAGCAAATTTTCCAAAGTTATTACCCACCTTTTATCAAATGATAAATTGATCTGAAAAAATACTTTTCCAAATGTTTGACGTACGGAGCGAATTATTAGTCAAATTTGAAATGATTACTGTAATAATTAAAATAAATTTTAATTTTAAAATGTTTTTCTTGACATTTTATACTTAGTTCTAATAAATTTCTAAAAACAACGACTAATTCTTAGATTTTTCCGAATACACAATTTATCTGAGAAAATATTCGTAGACATTTTCATTAATTGAAAGAAAACTCAAAAAGATATAGATATTTCTTAATTTATTGACTAATTTATAGTTAGTAAAAACACGATAAGATTATTATAAAAAATTAAAAATTTATGAGGATATTTCGGCTTCTTTTCAATCATTGTCTAGTTTTTACCCTAAGCTCGTATTTTTGAAAACGTATAAATGCTGATATCTTTTGATATTTCTGACTCCTTTTAGGAATTACCCCACTCAAAGCCCATCATGAAGAAAACTTTAAGAAAATTAAGTATATGTCGGCAGCAAATGCGTCTTTAATTTTGAGACAAATACTAAAATGTAATGAGTGAGACATGAACACCAAACGACACCATTTAAGGGTTAAAATATAAACCTATGGCAACGTTTGGAAATGATGTTTTGTGTACTGTATTAAAAATATTTTGTCACTGAAGACAATTTATGCCGGTCAAATTCTACATTAAAATCACAAAACGCGATGTAAAGCTGCTTTTTTATATGTTATTTAGACCCAGTCGGGGAGTGTAAAACTACGTTTTGCAAGCAAACGAAAAGTTGTGCTTTTCTCAGGTAGCGTAATTTTTTTTGCTTGGAAAACTTAGTTTCACACTCCCGTAAGCCATTTGTACTAGATTTTGAAATTTTATTTTCTAAAAAACTTTCAGCTATCTACAAATTTTCAACTCTCTATCTTTTAATTTTTGAAGAAAATGGATCCCAAAGTTTTGCTCTAATTTCCAAAGATGTTTACGAAAAGTCGTTTCAAACATAAATTAATTATTTTTTTTAAAGGAATATTTTTTACATTTAAACTTGTGCTCTATCTCTAACGGTTTAACATAAGCAACACTCTCAATTTTACCATTTCTGAAAACCATGTAAATTTTTCAAGCCTTATAGCTCAAAATCCATGAGACATGCGGAGTAGTGGATTGGCTTCAATTATTTCAAATTTAATATACTTTCAAAATGATAATAGCAACTAATGTCAAAAGCTCATAGTTTTTAAATTGAACTGCAAAAACCGAAAAATATCCGATTTTTCAATTTTTCTAAGGGGTCCAAATAACATACCAAAAAAAGCAGATTTGCATCGCGTTTTGCGATTTTAGTTTTTTTTTTTTTTTTGGTAAGAGTTTCTGCTGTAATCGACATAAATTTTTTTCAATCACGATTAGTATAAAATAATTTGAGGATGTTAATTATGTTTTCAGAAAATCGAATGCTCATATCCACGTATATCTTCATTATTATATAACATCCAATTTTGAACCATTTTATTAATATCGGGTCGATAACGACATATTATTGTGTGTTTAGCTAACGATCCACGTTGGTGGGCCCGATATGGACAATATGTACATTTAAATGCTGGTGCTTTACCACATTCATATTTTCTATGTTGATACCATCCACGTTTATATTTATACGATCGACCACAATGACATGCGTATCGACCGTTCACGAAATATACTGCAACAACACAAAAATACAATTATTAAAATCCAATGACCTTTTAAAAATAAAATTGATAGAAGTTTAGTATAAAATGCATTTGTTTGGGTTACTCTAGCAAAACTATTAAATATTATTGGAAAGTTGAAAAATTTCTCTCGATAAGTGAAATAAAATATGCGATTAAATAGTTCAGAACAGAAAGAACTCAAAAAAAAAAGTTATTTTGTTTTGAAAATTAAACTTTTAAATTTTTTCTGACCCACAATGCATATACTCCAATCATCTTGAGGTTTTATCTCAGAATCTAACGGACTAGGCTGAATTTTTGTACAAATCTTTCTGCACCCTCTATTTAAAAAAAGGTTCATCGTACAAAAAAAAATTTCAGGCAAAATTGTAGATAATTTTATTTTCTAGAACTTTTATAATAAATCTGAAGACGATTGAAGGCAAAGAAAACGAGATATTCTCAAAAAACTGATTTATGCTACCTTTGACCTTGAATACTTAAGGACGCGCACACGAGACCATATGTGACTTTTGAGACAACATTTGAACTATCAAAATAAAAATTTGTATAAAAATGCAGCTTATTCCGTTAGATTCCAAGGTTGACCATTCTTTTTGACTAAGATGATCGGGTTAGCACCTTGGCGAAGATTTTAGCTCTAAAAATATCAATGAAATTTGTATATTATGTGAATTTGAAGTTCATTTTGTTTCACTTATAGTACAAACTAAAGTCTGTCTTTCTATAATATTGAACACTATACAGCTTCGCTTAATAATAAGGATTATACAAAATATTGCAAGGAATAATCGTTATATTATAAACATTCAAAAAATAGACTTACCTTGAATATTTGTCAAATACAACGATCTTTACCGACGGTTGTGTACGCAAAATTGGGAAACGACATGTTTTTTTTTTGTAGTTGAAAAAAACAAGTCTAATAATTTTGGATTTAATTTACGTTAAGTATAGATTTTGATTCATGAATTTGAAACTAAGCTGTAAACATGAACTACTCCATGTTAACCTTTTTGTTGTTTCATTACGTTACGTTGCTTCGAACATAGTTTGCGTAACACTGTTTGTTTTTACTTCATGATAAAATCGAAAACAAAACTTGATATAAGTATTTCTGAAATGATATTCAACTTCCATGTATCAAAATCAGTTTAAAAAAGTTACCGTACATGAAGGCACAAAATTCTACGCAGACCTTTGTTTTTCTTTTTCCACCACTTTTGCATATTCAACCACGGTAAGCTCGCTATGGGAGGAAAAATGTTTTTCTATGAAAATGAAAAGCAAAAATAAAATTTGAAATCATTGAATCTTAACATTTATTCATAACAAAAATTAACAAATATGGCCATTTGAATTTGTAACAACAAAAATAATAATTATTTTAAAGACAAAAGAATCATAATTGTAGGTAACTAGAAATATTTTTGATTTCTTAAATTGGTTTTGTTTTTTTGGTAACAACTTTACATTAATTTTTTTTAGGAACAACATTGATTTAGTTTTAAAAATTCGTTTAGAAAACAAGTTACATTATTGACTCATCGCATTCAGTGATTATTTGAAAAATTCAAAAAATCATCCGCTTTTTAAATTAATTCTCAGTTTGACTCTTTTCTAAAGACTAGAAAAATTGAATGGTATTCTAAATTAAAATTTCAAAACATATAATATATTCTATTTAAATCTATTTGATTATTAAGTATAATAGGGGTAGTTGGCTATTTTTTAGGGCAACTTCTTATCCTGTTTATTACATGTAAATATTGAAACTTCAGTGATTATGTAGCTTGTTTATTTTGGTTAAATTTCGAACTCTGGAGACTTTGACGTCTAATAACAAAGATTATCGATGACCATGGAGCTAGTACAAAAGCAACGCGTTTTTTTAGTTTACTGTTTTTTAATTCATTTTTCAAAAATAAGTTGAAAAGAAAAACAGATTTATTTATAATAAGAGAGATAAACACATAATTGTTGGCCGTGCGTACCTGAATTGGGAGCTCGATTATACTAAGCTAGTGTCGACATCTCATATATCGATAATCCATTTTCTCTTTAAGATACATTTTTAGTAGAGTGAAATTACGCCTTGTGTATGGATTAAAAGTTCGAGCAGTGAAACTTGGGGGTTTTTCTTTTCACATCAAAATAAGTATTTTTTGAAATTTTTTACTTTCCCGGAGTGGTGCAACATGTTTAAAAAACAAAATGGCGTCAAAAATGAAATTTTTTTCAGAAATTTTATCATTTTTATTTTATATTCGCAAAAGGAGACATCGGTGCATATCCAAATTTGGTAGGTTTGTAGTCCATGTTAAGAACTACTACTCATAATTTTTTGGTGGGGTTTCGTTCCTTCCCCTCCCAGTTATATATATATGTATACATACATATAGTAAAACAGTTCATTTGACTATAACTTGAAAAATATTCGATTGATTTTAATGAAACTAATATCAATAGTAGGTTTTATTACTTACAACTTTCGGTTAAAATTTTAGCGAAATCCGTTAAATAGTTCGGCCAAAATTTCCAATTTAGGGAATTGTTTAAAATGGCTGCCATTTTATGCCATTTTGTCCTACGAGGTTAAATTTTTTTTAACTTTAAAGCATTTTTAATTATCTTTCGATTTTATAATAAGTGGCTTACCCGTAAAATGACTCCTTGATCCATATTTTTGCGAAAAACGGAAAATTTAACACTTTCTGGTAATAATTGTTTGGGGGGTGTATAGACTGGCTTTGGGGGGTGTTTTTTGCTTTGGCATGAGAAAACTATTTTTAAAAGAGGTCTATATGGTTTAAAGCAAAATTTTTAAGTTTTAATCCCCGCGCTGTAAGGGGGAAGGGGTGTATGAAATAAATGTATCTTAAAAGATTTTAAAAAGAGGTCAAAATAGTTTAAAATGCTAAAGTAACCCAAAATTTTAGATGCTTTTATTAATATAGCACTTTTTACAACATCCACCCCTTCCCCTCCCCCTTTCATATTTTTTGCAAATTCAAAATTTTTATGACGTATAAAGGGGTTTTGGGGGTCGCTGATCTCGAACTTTTGGCCCAAATAAGTACACCCCCTAAAAATATTACAATTGTTTTTGATAATCTATTGCAAAATTCGAGATCAGCGACCCCAAAAACCCCTTTGTACGTCATAAAAATTTTGAATTTGCAAAAAATATGAAAGCGGGAGGGGAAGGGGTGGATCTTGTAAAAAGTGCTATATTAATAAAAGCATCTAAAATTTTGGGTTACTTTAGCATTTTAAACTATTTTGACCTCTTTTTAAAATCTTTTAAGATACATTTATTTCATACACCCCTTCCCCCTTACAGCGCGGGGGTTAAAACTTAAAAATTTTGCTTTAAACCATATAGACCTCTTTTAAAAATAGTTTTCTCATGCCAAAGCAAAAAACACCCCCCAAAGCCAGTCTATACACCCCCCAAACAATTATTACCAGAAAGTGTTAAATTTTCCGTTTTTCGCAAAAATATGGATCAAGGAGTCATTTTACGGGTAAGCCACTTATTATAAAATCGAAAGATAATTAAAAATGCTTTAAAGTTAAAAAAAATTTAACCTCGTAGGACAAAATGGCATAAAATGGCAGCCATTTTAAACAATTCCCTAAATTGGAAATTTTGGCCGAACTATTTAACGGATTTCGCTAAAATTTTAACCGAAAGTTGTAAGTAATAAAACCTACTATTGATATTAGTTTCATTAAAATCAATCGAATATTTTTCAAGTTATAGTCAAATGAACTGTTTTACTATATGTGTGTATACATATATATATAACTGGGAGGGGAAGGGACGAAACCCCACCAAAAAATTATGAGTAGTAGTTCTTAACATGGACTACAAACCTACCAAATTTGGATATGCACCGATGTCTCCTTTTGCGAATATAAAATAAAAATGATAAAATTTCTGAAAAAAATTTCATTTTTGACGCCATTTTGTTTTTTAAACATGTTGCACCACTCCGGGAAAGTAAAAAATTTCAAAAAATACTTATTTTGATGTGAAAAGAAAAACCCCCAAGTTTCACTGCTCGAACTTTTAATCCATATAACAGCCTTTTTTTGCTTAGATTTACTCCAGTATTTGTATTTGTATTAACTGAGCACTCGGTAATATTCATTCCGCTAGACGCGCGCAGTCATTTGAAGTTTCAAAGTTGGGGTGATTCGGGGTGATGAAATGAAACCTAAACTTTTCTAGGTACCATTTTCGAACTTCCTCCGTCGATATCTAAATGGCATGTTTTCACTCAAAACAATAATCACATCAGCTCAAGAGCTAGTAGGCTTTTTCATTAAATACCACTCAAAAGTTCACTGGATAATAAAATTTATCAAATGGATAATAAAATTTGGGCCAAAATAAGAATAATTAGTCAACTACCCCACTTTATTAAGCTCGTATTTTTTTTATTTAAAATTAATTTTTTTATTTGTTTACTTCAATTCTTTTTTACTCATTGAAGACCCTGCCGCCGCAGCTAGTGTAAATAAATCATTTGGCGTTGTATTAGCATGTACACGTCGTATATGCTTTTGTAAACTGGCCGGATAATGTGTACGATGTCCACAATGATCACATGAATACATTGGCTCTTTACCACATTCATAACGTTTATGACGTAACAACGCAGATTTCCATCGATACGTTTTTGTACAATTTTGACAATTATGCATTTTATCAGTGGTCGTATTAAATGGTATTGTTGCACCACTATTTAATAGTATACTTGATGATGGTATTGTTGTGGCGGATGCAGATGCAAATACACTATCTAATTTATGTAAATTTGTGGCCGCAGCAGACCATAACATAAATGATGGTGTTAAATTTACTAAATCTAATAATTTTTTATCTTCGTCGCATTTTTTTATTAAATCTGAAATCAATAATTTTGTTTGTTAAATATATGGTGCTGATTGGAAATTAATGTTTGATAAAAAACACACTTAAAGGAAAACATTTAGTTTTGTGAATGCGATCGGATTATGTGTAATCACAAATTCGTGCTAAATAGATGAACAACACAATAAAAGAATATACCTTCGTATGTAAACACTTATTGATGATGATAGAACAAAATGGTGTATGTTAATGAGATACTAAATACTGCACATTTTCTTCAATTTTAGATTACCAAGAAGTAAAGCAATCTCAATTTAGACATCGATACCCCAAAAATATTAAAACCTTAAATATTAAAAAAATTTTACCTTTTCCTGATGTTTTTGGAAAGTTTTTTTTTTTTTTTTTTTAATAAGGAAACAGTGTTTCAATTGATGTCAATTCTGTTCTCACTTAAATACAAGTGAAGAAAATGCGTAGAAATAAAAAAAAATAGAAAGCTGTTATCAAAACCAACAAAAGTTGTTAAAATTGTGTAATTTGTCACTACGAACATAAATAAATGGTAATTTTAATGTTCCGAGTTTTTTTTTTTTTTTCTAAACACTTTTTTCGAAGTACAGGGGTGATTAGGCTGACTCTTCGCGTTGCTTGATTTGACCCTAATTATTCCCTATGAGTACTTAAAAAATCGGTTTATGTTAGGCTAAGACAGAATTCGATTTAAGCGTTGAAAGAAGAGATCAATGAAGTATAAAATTTTTCTATGAAACAATTTTTCTAAGCATAATAAACATAGAAAGTTGATTGTCAAATGATATAAAAAAATTAAAAACAAAATATATAAAAATAATTTATTTGAAAGAATCATTCAATAATAATAAAATATACATATTTTTAATATTATTTAACTGATGTTAAATCATTTTTTCTAATAAACGTATGAATCTATGATAAATAAACATGATTTGTGCTCAACTCTTTGTCTGATCTGATCAAATCAAAATCATCAAATTGGCGATAATAGTTCAGTAAGCTAGCCTGAGTGACCCTTCTAGCATAATACTTTTAATTGCATATTATCCTTGATCATCATAAGCTTATTCGATCTTAAATTAACTATATTGTCAACCAAATGACCTGAGGAAAACGCAACAGTAGACATCCAATATTACTAACAAACGGGGGCACGACAAATCATTTCTGATATACAACATTTTTCTTCTTAATTAAGAAGCCCTCATTATTTACTTTCTAATTACGTGTGATCTAGTTCAGGCATGGGCGAGTTATTTTTAGTCGAATTCACCATTGTTATAACTTTATTGTATGTCATAAACTTTATTGTGTGTCTCTTTATCCAAGTCCGCATTGTTCATAGAGGAGGAAGCGAGGCGGGTTTCTTAGTTTCTCTAATAATAATGAGATAGGTAGAAAACAAAAATGTTGTCTCTCTGTCTTACTCGTATTTTAGGTTATCGCTGGTTAGGTTGTCACTGTCCTACTCGTATTTTAAGTAAGGAGTCTCAGGGACTTATGTAAGTCCCATTTGCCCATGCCTGATCTAGTTACTAAAATCGTCCTGCCATAACAGTCAAGTTTTAAAGATAAGTGATTTTACGACTTATATTCAAAAACTAACGGTATTTCAATTTACAAACCAAAACACAAAAACTTGCTTTTAAAAGTATGATATCAAAAATTTAAGAATCAATTTCAGACCCTTCGTCATCGCATGTCACGGGCCTTCAATTCTGTCCCACATATTGTTTTGATAAAGAGGTTAAATTTAGCAAGAAGTTGTTATTTTTTTTTGTAAATTTTAGAAAAGCAAACTAAAATTGCTATGCGTTATTATTCTTACTTTTAAAGTGTTAAAAAAATTAGTTTCCAAACAAATATTAACAAAAATTTTTAAAGATTTCTATCTCTAGTTAGACTCTCTTTGCATTATTTGCGCAAATAAAGAAAAAACAACAAACAATGTAAAAATTATTATTAGATTTGTGAAATTAAAGTATTTTAACCAACCAAAAAAGGAAAGACGCATTAAATGATGGTACTTTAAAATCAAGACAATTAAAAAATAAAATATTCATTATCTATTAATTCTTTAATTTTCTTTTCTAAAATTTCTCTGAATAAAATATTCGTAATTATTTTAAAACAATGTATGGAATCATTATTACTTTCCTTGCCCATATTAAAATAATAATATAAATCTCAAAACGGTGAGAATAAATCAAATAAATTACAAACAATCCATTAAAAATATATCTAACAATAATAAGTGAGTATAAAACTAGATTAAAAAAAAAACGTTTTATCAAATAATTAAATAATATCTACAAGTCTGTAATTATTAAATTACGTATAATATCAATTAAATATTTGAAACAATAATTAAAAAAAGAGAAAACTAAAACATTTAACACGTTAGAATCGAACCTGAGGAAGTATTTTACAATTTTTGTTAATTTTTAATAGATAAATTATTATTTTTTTTAAACTAAGTATATTCCAAATATTTCGACTAGGCTTTTTCTTTATTTTAAATACACCCTCAATGAAACGAGAGATGATACTTAACAAGAATAAGTAACTCAAAAATTATTACTGTGCAAGTGATAGAAAAATTATATTATTTTCTAATTTTGTTCGAGAAATTATATGACATATTGTTGATAATTATGCGATCTTGGGAAATGTTTCTAAGCACATCCGACAAACTTCCAAGAAAATGGTTCTTTAATTTTTTCATTAATTATATTGCTTCACTATCTATTTGAAAGGAATTTTTTCTAAGATAATGTTTTAAGTAGTTGCCCCTTAACGGCTAGATAAATCAGTTTATATAAAAACAACCCGTAAAAATAAAAAATAAAACTTCAAAATTCAACTCGTAGGTATATCAATTTATACCTTTCAGTTTATATGTTCTAAGAATGTCTTTGCCATTTAACCCATAAGAAGTTACGTTAAAGTATTTTCAGCATGATAAAACCCTTCTTTTCGCTAGAATTTTATGAATTTTTTTTCACAGACTAAAAATAGGACTATTAAATTCTAAATGTTCATAAGTTTTGACCATTTAACAACAGG
The DNA here is from genome assembly GCF_905475395.1 of Chrysoperla carnea. NCBI lineage: Eukaryota > Metazoa > Arthropoda > Insecta > Neuroptera > Chrysopidae > Chrysoperla > Chrysoperla carnea. The sequence continues at coordinate 43,070,434 of NC_058340.1, read as the reverse complement.
AAATAATAAATGCCTAAGTTTCCAATTTTGAAAATTAATATCTCGAAAACAAAACGGCGAGGATATTTTTATTTTTTCTAAAAACATTTCTTTCAACTCTCCTACATTTTTTTTAAATTCTATCAAGAAAATTGTAAAAAATATCAAGGAGCACAGTCAATTTTACATACTTTGACTCTCGAAATCGCGAACTTTGCAGCTGACTATCTCGCGATCTAAAAGACCAAAAATTCTACAACTTCGAGATTTCTAACGAACATTTTTCCGAATCTGTGAAAAATAGGCAAAATTGTCGACAAGTTTTTCCATGCTGGAAATACCTTAACCAGTTTCAAATTTTTGTTCGTATAATTTTAAAGGAATTTTAGACATTACCAAAGATATGAATTTTAGCAGAGAATGTATCGAAAATGGCATATTAATCGCAAGAGACTTAACAACCGAATATTTTTACAAAATAAAAATTAAATATTTAATTGGGAATTTCCTCCAAGAAATAATTCCAAAGTTTTAAAATGCCTATTGCGGATATGTTTTTTTAAATCATCTTTACGATATGATGCATGATCACATAAGGTACAAGAAAATGATGGAATTTTTCCACATTCATAACGCAAATGTCGTATAACTGCTGATTTGTTTTTGTACGTTTTATAACAAAATAAACATTCAAAGCGGCCACAATTAATTGTATAACTCATCATTTCACCATATCCACCTAAAAATGAAAACAAAAAAATATACAATTGTTGGTTGTTTAAAAAATTTTTATAAATAAAAATAATAATAAAATTAAAAAAAATAAATAAATAAAATAAATTATATAAAGAATTATAAAGAATTTTGTACCTGAAATATAATTTGTAATAGAAATTATATACAAACAAAAAATTAAAATCAAAACGAAACTTGGCGAATTGATGTTTAACTTTATTTTGTCGAATGATCAAACAATATTAAAGCCGCTGGATCAAAATCCCAGTATAAATTTTATTTGTTTTTTTGAAAATCTTTTACGATATTTGATTTAAAATAAATGAAATTTTAGCACTTGGTAAAATTATTATTATCCTTGCCTATCTATTTTGCACCAGCAGAAATCAAGTTGGTTAATCAAGTTGGTATTCAACGTTAGTTACTAAAAGGTAAGAGAAAGAGCCCGCTTTCTACTTTCATTAAAATCAAATAAGGTTAGGTTATATTGGCTGTCCACGAAGGACACACATAGACTATAGAGCCCATTGTGATACCATATATGGGTTTTACCACCTTTCCGCTGATAATTTCATTTATCAACTCCTCAATTTCAGAGGCTGAGTGCACCTCTTTCATGCATATACCATTAATTTTGTGGCGGCGGCGGGAATTTAACCCGTTACCCTAAGCATAACGCGGAAGGAATTGATTACACCTTAACCAACTGAGCTAATAGGGCGAAAAAATCAAATAAAGTCCAATTAAAAATTACATTACTAACTTGTAACTTAAATATATAGTAATTCAAACGATTGCATAAAAAAAAGGTTAAAATAGAGCGAAAAAGCAAGATCTGAATCGATTTTATGAATGATTCTTATGTTTTATGCAAGCATGTGCGAACGAATAACAGTGAACATCAGTATTTTTTCTAAACAACCTCAAGTTCGATCCCTATTTTTTATGTATTCGAAAACAATGCTTTTTAATGTGGCTTTGTGATGTGCTTTAAAATCACAAAGTTCACATACAAATCGAGGAAGAATTCCACATTCATATCTTAAATGACGATTTAATGATTTTTGTTCCACATATGATTTTCCGCATTGTTTACAGCCAAAACGGCGTAAAAAATTTTGGCCTTTAGGAAATTCTTTTATTGAAATAATTTTTTATAAAATTTTCTTAAAGATCTCTCCCAATCCCGTCATTTTCAAATAATTGTCATTCTTTCTTTTACAACAGAATTTGAGGTCAAGTTGCGTTTGGATTTTTTTTTTTTTCAATTTTCAACATTACCATGAGTTATCAAAAAGTAATAGAAAGAGCAGCTCTTAATTATCAATAAAATCAAATAAAGGCCATTAAAATGTTTAATGATTAATTTATTAGCTACTAAAAATAGTAATTCAAACGATTGCACAAAAGAAAGGATTAAACTATAACGGAAAAGTTGAATCTGAATTAATTTTATGACTAGCTGTTAACCACTTGTACTACCGTTAACGAATGTTTATGCAAAATTTGAAGTAGATTGGACCAAGGAGTCATATTGTCCCATACAAACTTTACCCCCGTTTTCCACTCCCTTAGGTGTAGAATTTCGGAAAATCTTTTCTTATCAGATGTCTACGCCATACAAAGAACACACATCAGTAAGGCATTCAGCACATAGAATACAACCTCAAGTTTGATCCTTGATTTGGATTAAAAAATAATTTTAAATTGTCCTTAAATATTTTTATTTTCAAAACTTTAAATCAAATTAACTATTTATAAACGATCAGTCATTTTTAAGGAAAATATTTCCAATATTCTTCAAATTACGATACATTTTTTGTGTATTCGAAAACAATGCCCTTTTAAAGTGGCTTTGTGATGCGTTTTAAAATCACAAAATTCACATACAAATCGAGGAAGAATTCCACATTCATATTTTAAATGGCGATTCAATGTTTTTTGTTCCACATATGATTTTCCACATTGTTTACAGCCAAAACGGCGTAAAAATTTTTGACCTTTAGGAGATTCACCTGAAAAATATTGATTTGATTAAAACAAAGCTTTCCTTTATGTATGACTTTACATGCACATTTTTTGTTTTATTTGAATATAATTTTTAAAGTTTATTGTTGTAATAATTGTTGTAATTGTTGTAACACACAAATATTGTTACATACTATATTAATACTGAGTTGTTCTGAGCGTCTCACTATTCATGTATCGAAATGTCTCTAGAGGGCGCCATATTCAATTTAATGTGACGTAGCCTATAACTGTAGGTCACGTTTATGTTCATATGCATATCGTTCAAAATCATATTCCTCCTTTTTGCTTTGTCGTAGTCGAGTAATAAACAAACACCTTATATCAGACTACATGATTAGTTGTGTTTAGATGGTGTGCAAAGAGGTACTAAAAGAGAGGTGTTGACTTTTTGTTGAAAAATAATCATTTCAATACAAACGAAAGTAATTTGACATTAAAAAAATTTTGAAAGTGAATTTTTTAATAATAAATAGCAAAATAATAGTTGGATCAGTCAAGCGGATAAGATTACGATTAAGCCAAATTAGTAGCCTATGAACTGATTTTATGTATCTTGCTTAGTATGGAGTATGGACGAATTGCTGCAAACCTTTTTTATTTTAGCACCCAGAAAGTTCGATCCTATAAAATAAGAAGATTTTCAAATCTGTATATTATTAATCAGTTTTAGGGAGATTAAAAATAGAAGATAAATGTTTAAATTAATATATTCATACTGAAAGAATTATAAAAAATTATAAAACATATTTTCAATTTTCAGGTTATTTTATGTACTCGATAACCATGAGCTTTTAAAGTGTTTCGGCGATGTGTTTTATAATTACAATATTCACATTGAAATTTAGGAGTAACTCCACATTCATATTTTATATGACGAGTCAAATTTCCCTTTTCCGTATACGATTTTCCACATTTATCACAATTAAATCGTGCGGATTTTTTTCTTTTATGAAACTCATCTACAAAACATTTATTTGATTAAAAACTGTACCAGCTTTTCTTTAATAAGATTTATCTTAAATTTTTATTTTCATTTGATGGCATCTTTTTGTGAAAAGAATTAGAGGAATATAATAAGAATAATTATGGTCCATTTTTAAAATTTATTGTTAACAATTTTTAAAATCGATAAGGAAAATTTGTTAAAAAATTATTAATAATTTTACAAAATTAATTCAAATGAATAAAATTTACAAAAATATTACATAATTACTTATTGTTTGAAAAATAACAATAAAATTCTACTCATATTCGTGACTCCAAGAAACTAGGTAAAAGTGGCACTTAATGGCGGTAGAAGAGGGTATAAATATCTATCTCCATGGTATAAACCAACAAAAACCATCAAAATCATGCTTACGTAATTAATAAATGCCTCCTAATTATGTTTGTGGTATGCGAGTCGCCGTGTTATCTCATCTATTAAATAATTATTTTAATGATATATGAGCAAATAACAATATAATAGAATTAATGGAAGAAAAACAATAACAATTTTTTTTTTAATTTTCGGCTTGAAGTAACTGACAATTCTATAATTTTTTTTAATTTTAAAATAAAATTTGTTTCATTTTAAAAAGAGGCATTTTTTATGTTTTTTTCTACCCCTTAACTATTTAAAAGATTAATTATTTAAATGTAATTTTTGACAGCGAACGCAAATTTTGTGAATTTTGAACTTGGTCCAGTTCCTCATCCGTTGGTTCTGTATTCAAATACGATTCAAACTCACAACTTAAAATATGAAAATTACTGTATACAGCCAAATAGTAATTATTTTTAATATAAAAAAGATACTTGGTTATTATTTTACGCAAAATTACATAAAATCTTAATAATCTGACAGTCGTTTAATTCTCAAAATATACTTTTCTTATGTATTCGATAACAATGTAATTGTAACGAAGCTTTGCGACGTGATCTAAAATTACAAAATGCACATTCAAATTGAGGAAGAACTCCACACTCATATCTTTTATGACGAGTCAGATTTCCTTTTTCTGTATACGATTTTCCACACTGGTCACAATCAAAACATCCTTTTATCTTCGTACGAAATTTACCTACAAAATATTTATTTTATTAAAGCAAGGAACGTGCTATTTCCTTTTGTATGTTTCATTTCGATTCGTTTTCGTGGATTGGGTTGTTTAATGAAAGAAATAATCAAATATTTATACTTTATTTCACGTCTTTATCTTATCAATCAAATATAAATGATAAAAAGTCTAAAATTAACAACAAAAATTGTATAAAGCTCCTTGTTTTAATTGTATGCGACGTGGGATTCTGGTTTACAATCAGTTTCCCCTACAGTCAGTTTATTTTTTTAAATTTACCATACGTGTTCTATCGGTTATTATTGGAAAAATTATTTGCTGTTAGAAAAACAGTGGTTTGAAAAAAAAATACGATGATCGGTTTCAACGGGGTTTCAAAAGCAGTTAGAAAATTGTTTATTTAGAAAATTTTCTAAAATTTTCGTTTTCATTGTTAACTAAAAAAAATGTTTAAATAATTGACGTAAAATTATTTGGCTTCGAGCCCTTCTTATACATACACTTAACAAAATCTCGGCCAAAGACCTTAAAAAATTGTAATTCTTTGTTTATAAGTTTTGGTCAATTAAAAAAGTATTAAAATTTTTTACGTGACCTTTTAAAGTATATCCACGAAGCCAGAAAAATTTACGTCAATTATTTAAACATTTTTCTAGTTTACAATGAAAACAAAAATTATGTCCACCCATATAATTTTTTAAAATAGTGTCTCAGTACCTTGGAAAAAAACCACCAAGAAAACTCATGCACGGTTACGAATACTGTTAAGTCAAGAATTATGACTCTGGGAAAATTAAGTCAGAAGAATTTAATAGTAATATTACAATTTGATGTTGATTTGTCTGCTATCTCTTACGCATTAAAAGATTAAATATTTAAATTCAGCGCAAGTTTCGATAATTTTCAACCTACCCCAGTTCTTCATAAGCTGGTCCCACATTCAATTACGATTCAAACCGACCACTTAAAATATGGAGAATACGGTATACCGTAATTATTTTTAACCGATATAAATAAATTTGTTATTATTTTATACAAAAAGCGCGCAAAATATGCTTCTGTTTCTCTTAACGAAGTAATTTTTGATGTATTCGATAATAATGTAATTGTAATGACTCTTTACGGCGTGATTTATATTCACAAAATGTACATTCAAATTGAGGAAGAACTCCACACTCATATCTTTTATGACGAGTCAAAGTTCCCTTTTCTTTATATGATTTTCCACATTGGTCACAATCAAAATTTCCTTTTTTCTTCACCGGAAATGTATCTACAAAACATTTATTTTATTAAAGCAAAGTCATGCTATTTTCTTTTGTACGTTTTATTTCGATACACATGGTTTCAAAAAATTTTAAATAGAGGGGAATGTAGAAATCTAGGAAAAAGTGGACTGTAACCGTCTTTAAGCAACGGTAATTCAAAGCATCTATTTTTATAAACTGGGAAATATAGTGAAAACTTGGCGGTTTCGGAGGTTGGTAGCCTTACGAAAAAATCAACGTTTTTTTGGAGAGGGCGGCAATAGAAAAATTTTTCATGAGCGTTTTTCAGAAATTAATAATTTTATACATTTCATATGCTTTGCCTACTAAACCAGGATCTTTTTAAGTAACTCAAATATCGAAAAATGCAAATTCGAGTTTTTTGACTAAAATAATCAAGTTGAAGTGATTGAAATAAAAAAAAAACTGCTTGAACTGTGTCTATCAGTAGAACTCTGAATCATTGAAGTTCTACTGGAATTAAAACAGCCTGAAAAAGTTAAACCATAATCAAGTTGTGAATATAAATTGTATTATTTATTACTTTAGGCCTCCACTGATTGCGATATCAGTTGTTGGTGAACCATGCACCAGAGGAATCAAGCAATGTGTTGTCAACTATGCCATGTGAAAGTTGCGGTTCGGGTTGAAGTTCGTAGGGTGTGGAGTACTGTAGACAGTCTGGTTTGTCATTAGAAAATTATTAACTGGTTAAAAATTTGATACATTTATTAAAAAAATATTTCTACAAACTTTTTACAATTGAAAATTTACTCTCTTTCTAGTCTTTTTTATGTATTCGATAACAATGACTTTTTAAATTGACTTTATGATATGTTCTAAAATCACAAAGAGAACATTGAAATTTTGGAACAACCCCACACTCATATCTCAGATGACGCGTTAATGAATGTTTTAATGCATACTTTCTTCCACAGGTATAACAATCAAATGTAGATTTCAAAGGATTTGCATCATAAAATTCACCTGCAAAATATTATTTTTTTATTTTAGAGTAGATTTTTTACACAAATATTACTATATTATAGGAAGTTTTTTAAGGACCAATGTAATACGTTAAAATTTTCACCGTATCATGAATTCCCAATTTTGCAGAATGTCGAACCAAATCACTTTTCTTTTTGTTATTTGATAATCTTCCAATTGGGATTTTGAAACAAATTTTTTTCTTTTGACAAAAATGGAAAAATCATATATAAATTTTATAACAAAATTGTTTTTATTAAAGTTACAGGCATTTTCAAATGAACTTTTCAAAAGAGAAACGAAAACGCCCGACAAAAAATGTTTATTAAACATCGTTGTGACGTAATAATGTTTATTGAATAGTATACACTTTATACAATTATTAATTAACATTATGACGTTACACGATCTTTTACGAACATTTTTTTGTCGAGCGTTTTCGTTTCTTTTTCGAAAAGTTCTTTTAAAACTTAACTTTAAAATTATCATTAAAAATAAAAAATAAAAACAGTTTTGTTAAAAAATATGATATGATCTTTCCATGTTTGTTAAAAAAAAAATTCAAAATCCCAATAGGAGGAATAACAAGTCTCATTTTCTAAATTTTCAGCTTGTTAATAATCACTCAGTAATATGGAAAATGATGCTGCACTTTGGATTGTTAGGTTTAATTTATGATACACATAAAAAATATATGATACAATTTTTAGATTTCTCAATATTTATTTCAAAACAAATATATTTTTTTAATAAATACATTTTTAAGTTATCATAAACATGACGAATACATATAAATAATTACGAAAAATTCATATATCCTTTGGTTTAATATTATGTCCGTATTACCGAAACCATTTCACGAAATAAACGGCCTCTTATGAATACGAAGACAATGGCCTTGTATACTAACTTTTTGATGTGATCTATAATCACAGTATGGGCATTGAAAACTGGGCGGCTTCCCACACTCATAAACTAAATGTCGTTTTAACGAACGTTTTCTTAAATAACTTTTCCCACATCTTGGACATACAAAAGAATTTGTTGATTCATCGGAGTAAAATATATCTGAAAAATTGTTCGTAAATTTTTATAAAGTCACTTATTTTTATGGTTTTTTGGACATATAAACGTGCTTAAAAGAAATAAAATTTTGATTTTAAATTTCTTTACCAAATTTAAATTACCTTCGACTCATAGCTTTTTATAAATTAAATTCTTGATGCTTATTAATCATGTGTTTTTTTAGATCACCTTTCCGAACTGATTTATAATGACAGTATCTACACTCAAATTTAGGCAATGCCCCGCATATGTTCAAATGAAAATTTAATGAACTTCTTAATTTATAGAATTTTCCACATTGTCCGCATTGAAATCTCTTAACATAAGAACCTGCAAAATTTAACGTCTTAATTTTCTAAAGGTTGGAAGTACCTATAATATGGTCAATTCACAAAATTCTACAAAATCAAAACAAATTCCATCAAAGTCCATTATTTTTATTAAAATCGAAATAAGGAAGTTTAAATAAACAAAATATAGATTAGATCATAAATAAAAATTGTTGGCAAATAAAACCTACCATTTCATTATTTTTGAGATATTTAATATTAAATAAGCTACAAAATTTTAGATTTATTGAAATGATTAAAATTCCAGACGGCATTATGGATTTGAATAAAAATTTCTGTATAAAATGAAAAGTGTCTTCGGACTCTTTTATGATTTTTAGATTTATTGTCTTGTATGATTTCTGAACACATGTCTTTTTAGGTTTCCTTTTCTAGCTGTTTTATAATCACAAAATTTTCATTTATGGTTAGGTAAAACTCCACATACATTTTTCTTATGAAATCTTAATGACGAGATTCTAATTTATACGATTTTCCACATTGTTCACAATGAAATCTTCCCCTATGCTTTCTGCCATAACAAACTACAAAATTTAACCTTTTAATTAATTTTTAAAAGAATATGTAAAGTAATTCGGCAAGTTGAAATTTTTATTAAAGCTTAAAAAAGAGAAGCTAAAATATGTTTTGTTTAATTATTAAATTATAAGAGATTTTTCTAACATTTTTTTAAATTGAAATATACAGGTTGCTTCTTTAAGCTGATATATGCTTGAAATTCGAAAAATAACTTCTATCGACGAATACAATTCAACCGAAAAGTGTTCGGTGTGTAGGCACATCTTACGCAAACATCAAAGTTGACCTAGGTTTTTAAGCTCAATGAAAATCTCACTCTACTCTATAACGTTATTATTTGGTATAATTATTTCTGAGAAATCTAGGCACTCTTCGAAAAATTTTTTCAATAAATCTAATGAAAGTGGTTTGTTTTTTTTTTTATAAAGAACAAACGCACAAAAAGCTAGATTTTTGCGATTTATTTATTACTGTCTAAATTATTCGGTTTACAAAAAAATGTTTCAAACAAAAAATATTTGCGTATTTATAAAAAACAACTTTCTAATTTAAAGCGTTCATCTATTGTTTGTCAGTTATAAATCAGATTGTGGTTTTAACTGAACCTGAAAACTTAGATCAAATTCGATGCCGGTATACGATGATAAATATATTTATCAAGTTTCAAGCATGTGTCCACTTAAAAAAAAGGACACTCTGTATATGGCATTTTACTTTTGAATATTCGTGTTCGCTACAGCAGAGAATTAAATTTTAGAAAGAACTCCTTCCTGAGTTTTAGGCTCGCCTGGTATACTAAGAAATTATGTACAGGAATTAAATAAATAAAAATCAGAATTATAACAACAAAATATTTATTTTTTGTAATCATTTATAACATTTTACTATGAATTCGTGCACAATGATTTTTCATTGTGGTTTTTTGGTGTGCTCTGTAAGGACAATGAGGACAATGAAACAACGGTGGTTTACCACATTCGTACCACACATGACGTTTTAATGATTTCTTTTGTTTATAACTCTTGCCACAATTAGTACACACAAATTGATCAATTCCTGGAGAGTTATCAATATTTTGATAATAAAAACCTGGAAAAATGTTTTTACAAATTTTAGTACAATTGTAATTGTTGAAAAATAAACTTTTATGCTTCCGATAAATGAAATTGTTTGGGGTCGTCCACAATTTTTGATTTCTATAATAAATTAATAATTTGAATTCTGTTTATCGTAAAAGAAACCACAGCATAGTAAAATAGTAATTCATTTCAGTGCAGACTGCATTTTGGATAAATCGGATTTCCGAAAATTGGCAAATAAGAATGTATGATTTCAAATATAGGTAAAACGTTTCTAATTATAACAAGCAAAAATATCGTATGCATGATTAAAAGTGAACAAAAACAATAAGTAATAAAAAATCGTCCGTTATTATGTCCTAAAACAGTATACATTAAATTTCATTTTGATACTTTAAATAAAAAAATCTCACTGTAGACGATACGACTTATTCATCACAAAAGAGTATATAAAAATTTTAAAATCAAATCGAATTAGTTGAAAATATTTATTGTTTATTTAAAAAAATTAATATAATAAGAAAAAAAAAAGGTTTAGGTAACTAACTGGGAAATTTTTTTTTATTCAATTTTCACTTGATGTTTTCGGAGACTATGTTTCTGTAAATGACTTTTATGAGCTGTTTGGTAAAAACAAAGACCACACTTGAATCTTGGAGCTTTGCCACATTCAAAATTTTTATGTCGTGTTAATGATCGTTTTGCTGCATAATATTTTCCACAATCTTCACATTGAAATTTATTCATTATAAATGGATCAATCGAACAAATAATTTCTGTAAAATATTTATTAAAACAATTTTTAAAACATAAATATTCTTTTAAAATTCAAAGGGCTAAATCTTTATTTTTAATATATTCATCTAATAATCTCCTTAAAAGCAGTTATATACGGTTTCTTTCTTGCACTTGATCATTTACTAAATCTGGGGGGGGTGGGGAAATAATAGTATTTGAAACTTTACATGAGCGTAATTATTTAGATACCGTTACAAAATAGTTAGAAGTCTAAGAAATTTTCAGCAGGTAAGTTGGCCGTCTATTATTAGAATTCCCGACGCAATTTTATCCTATTTTTTCACATTTTTATCACCTTATGCCGCAACTTAAATCATTAATTATTGGTATATATATCTGACCAGCGCAAATGACGGAAAATCCAAAATTTGAACTCATAACACTTGAGCAAAAACAAGGTAAAATTGTATGCGGCAAAAAAATAATTGAAGTTTTTTTAGGCAAAATTTTCCTACCTAACTTTTTTCAATAATTTCTTGTTCAACTATTTCTATTCCAATATATTTCTATTTTTAAGAAATGTACTTTCATCAAATTATACTCCTTAATAATACTACTTAAGAAAAAATCTGCTCTAATATTTTAATACTCCAAAATATTCTACTTTCATTAATTTATACCCTTAAATATTTCTACTTTTAAAGATTTATACGTTTAATTAAATCATTCTGCTTTCAAATAAATCTACTATCAATGAACACTCACTCATACTAATTTCAATTTTCCCATTTGTCTTTATGAATATACGATATAATATTTTGAATTATTTTAAATCACAATTAAAATTTAATATTTCAATTAACGTATAATTCATTAAAAGTAGAAATGTATTGGAATAGAAATATTTTATCTGGGAAAGTAGTTTTATTGAAGTAGGAAAACTGTGCTGTAGAAATATTTTGTAGTATCAAAAAGGATAATTCGTTTTACGCTTTATTCTGTGCCCACATGCGATTCACCATCCAAAAATCAAGTTAATACAAGACCAAATAAATATAATTCCAATAAAATACCAAATTATTCTTTAAATAAAATTTATTAAATAAATAAGGTACATAATCATTTCTAAACCAATACATTATGTATTCGATGGCAATGTCGTTGTATGCCAACTTTTTGATGTGCTCTATAATTACAATAAGGACATTCAAAGCTTGGCGGCTTTCCACATTCGTATTTAATGTGCCGTATTAAGGAACGCTTTTGTAAATAGCCTTTCCCACAACTTTGACAGACAAACTTTTTTTGTGTTGGTTCAAAGAAATAACAAAAGTCTGTAACATAAGAAATGACAAATCATATGTTACATTCAATTAATACGAAAGAAGTACAACGGTCAAAAACAAACATTGAAAATATTATGTAAATATTATTAAAGTTGTCATTAATATACCAAAAGTCAGGCCATCAAAATTTTGATCTGAACGTCTTGCAGTAAAATATACAGGTCATGTACACGAAATTCAAGATGGCAAACGGTGAATTTACATACATCTTTTCGTTTTCAGAAATCCGATCGATTGAAGAACTTTTTGCATGTTCAATTATCACTGGTCACACTACTCTAAACATCGGTCAATATACCCAATAGTTAATCTAAGAAAATTTCGAATTTACTTTTTTTAGTGTTGATTTGTTCAATTTTTTAGGGAATAGTTTTTATCCCATAAAATTCTTAGCCATCCTCAGAAACTTCATGTGCGCAAATATTAAGATCAATAATTTTACCAACAGTAATTTTGTTTATAGTATATACCGCCTTCGTTAATAGGCGAACAAAATTTGGCTGGTCAGGCTCTTGGCATATAACTTGAATGACGATTTACCTACCTTAAAATAAATACTTTTTTATTTAACCAATCGGAATAGGTGAAAAATCACTTCGACACAGAAATACTTTCGAAGGAATGTTTTGAATATATCATTTATGAGCAAAAAATCGACTCAAGTACATATCAAAATTAATAAGACATCAAAATTTCTTATTTTCCTTAGTCCTAATTACACAATAAGGTCAAAATACGTATTAAATACATTCCTGAGATAATTCTGTATTGTTTTCGTGGCCAACGCAAGAACGTTGAATCAGCCTTTGGATACATATACAAAAGACAGTATATTAACAAAAGTATACATGAAGTTTTAGGCTACTCTGATATGAATATCGATTTCCACATTGCAAACATTCAAAATTTGTATTCGATAACAATGGTTGATAATCTTTAAAATCTGAAAAATATTACACTGGATTATTTGAAGATGATAAAATTTCTGATATAGTTCACAAGATTGCAAATGAAGTTGATTGTAGTTTAGTAAAGTGTGTCACTCCCAACAACTAGAACCCAAATGACCCCGTTCTAACGAATGGATATAACTTCGTTTTCGTACCATCCAGAAACGCAAATTTCAGATGGCATATTCGTTTTTTTTTAATGTAACATAGTTTTTATCACTGAAACTTTTTTTAATTGAATCCAAATATGACACAAATATTTAAGTTTCATTCAAAAACATGAACTTCCAATCTCCTATTTCCAAATGTATCACGAAGTTGAAAATATCACCATACGGTAGAATTTTTTAACTTTAAAATGGAGGAAATACAAGTTGTTCGAAACACCTTATATGTTGTCTATACAGGGTGTTATTTAATTGATCCTTGAAAATTACTCAACGAGATCAAGCGCATTAAGGCAAAGGGAAAAGGTGTTTATCAAATTTCGATCTGATTCGTACTTTCCGAGATATTCGAAAATTGCTTTCATCCAATCACAGAGTCAGGAGTTTGGTAATCAAATGTAGAATCAGTAGTACATATCTATCATAGAAATCTACCTATCATAACATAGAAATAGTAATATATATCTACTAAAAAAATCCCTGCTTTATTGCTGTTCCGATTGACATTTTCATATTTTTATTATTTCTTTCCAAATATTAACAGCATATTTTTTAGCTCCTCGAATTTTTTTTACAACCCAACATGCTTTAAAAGCGGTAAAACATTAAAATTTTTGAATTTTTTGATCTTTTTTAAATCCTTTTGACACAAATATTATTTACAAAAATATGTTTTACAGGATTTCTTAAAAGCAGTTGAACTTCTTCTGACGTGGGTAAATAAAGATGTAAAGAAAAAATTAAGAAGAAAATTGTTCATCTAAAAAAATTACAAATTTTGAAACATTTTTTCGAAAATCTATTTAATTTTATAAAAATTAAATGGCAAATCAATTGCAGAAAGAACTTTGTTTTCAATTATTGTCGAATCTACTTAATTTTCATTTACATATTTTTATAAGCAACTACTCCAGAATTTAAAGTTTTCACTCCTTATCAGTTTCAACAATTTAGTTTATTTTAAAATGACTCTAAAGGTCAAAGTCAATTCAAGGTTATCATCATATTTCCGCTTCCGAACTAAACATCTTTTATTTTGATTATTGATCTCCAAAGAGCCTACTTTTGGAGATTGGAGGAGTCCAATATTTTTTTCGAGTGGCCTGTATATAAAAGTATATGTACGAGTTGAATAAAAATAAATTATTCTTATTATTTTTATTATTCTTAAAATTATATTACAATTAATTATGTTTTATTTGAGGACTTGATGAATACGAAAATAGTGACCTCGTAAATGACTTTTATGATGTGTTCTGTAAGCACAATGTGTACATTGAAATCTTGGAGTTTTTCCACATTCATAGCGTTCATGGCGTCGCAAGGAACGATCATATGAATATCGTTTTCCACATTTTGGACATTCAAAATTTTTATCCGTTAATGAGGGTTGATAATCTATAAAACATGAAAAAAATATTATAGTCGATTATTTAGTAATGTTTCTTCAAATCAGAACTCGTGACATTTCAAGCAAATTCGACTATGTGTGCAAAGAAATATTAATGAATCGGCCACAATAATATCTTGCGGAAAATGACCATAGAAACTTAACACGTGTGTCCAACACAATATTTTATCTGAAGCTTTCCAGAGCTCGAATATATGTCTTGTGTTTTATAACTTAAACGTAAGTAGAGTTACACTGCTCAAATGACCTCTTCGTGATACAAGATTTTTCACATCGATGGATTTGGTTATATTTGGTAAAAAGCTTTCTAGTAACATTGCCGAAATTTAAAAAAAATTGTTTCAATCGATGTATACTCAATGTCAGAAAAAATGCTCGTTTTAAAACATTCTAAGTGTTACTATTATAACATAACATATGATGAGTACGCTTAGAATGTTTTAACTGTAGCATTTTTTCTTACAGTGAGTATACTTCGCCACTTGTTGGTTATTTTTCAGATTTTGTAATTTTTTCTTCCGTCACTTGTCGAAAAGCATCAAATATCTATTTATGACCGAATTACAAACAATTTAGTAAAGTTATCAAATCAAAGTCCGGAAAACGGGATACAAAAATAACAAAAGGAAATTAACCTCACCCTTAAAGTATAAGTTTTGATACAGTTTTTTTTTTTTTTAAATTAATTTTTTATGATTTTATTATTTAACTAGCGTAATACTCGCCCGCTTCACTGGGCTAAAAGTAAAAATCGCCGCTTTTAAGCCTCCACCTCTCTTGATCTCACTTATCCTCCTTTCATAAAACTCGAAGGGATTGTTTTACACAGCTAAAATATATGCACAGTATATCAGAAAAGAATTTTAGAAAAGATGGCCATGATTTGACATTTACTATTTTAAAATTTTACAGAAATCTTTAATTTATTGTTCAAAGTGATGATCATAGATGGAGCAATAAAATGCATACATTGTTGTACAGTTTCATTCAAATCTATGCGGTAATTTTTGCGAGAAAGCGTAACAAACAAACATCCTTACTTTCACATTCATAATATATAGGGATTGTAAAATTATACAAATTTTAAAATTTCAAATAATTAAGTCAATTTAAACCAGATGAAAATGCCGGCTTTCTAGATTTATTTATTACAAATATACATGTGAACTTATTGAAAGCATATTAAAAAAAGGATTCTCTAGGTACGATTTACAGTGTTTATTAAACTTTAATTAATTATAATTACATACAATTTATTTTCACATTTAAATGAAATTCCATACGTTTATTGAAAATTATATTGCCGTAAATAAAAAACATTTGAATTAATAATGGCCTGAGCTTGTGGATCATGTTGATGAAATTTACTTGCTAAATGATGTCGCATATGCTCTTTACGCTTACTTTTATATGAGCATAATGGGCATTGAAATTTTGGTTCTTGTCCACACTCACGTAAATGCCGTGCTAATACTTTTTTATGTTTAAATTGTCGATCACATTTATGGCATCTATGTATTTCAGAATCATTTTCATATAAATTATTACCATAAGCGTATTCATCAAATGTTTGATGAAAAACTGATTTCATATGACCTGAAAAATAAATGTAAAAATATTTTGTTAAACATTCAAATTTTTATTTTTGTACAAAATTAACTTGTTTGTTTAAAATAGCTGACCAATTTTTAATATTATCATTGGAAGAAAATGACTTCCTTTTTCGAAAATAACTTTATTTAATATATTTTACAATCACACACGCTAATCAATTATCTAAACATGCTTTCAAATTAATGTTTTCAACTCCAGTATAATTACCAGTTTAATTAAATTTTTCTGATTTGATATAAATCCATAGATTTTTTACGATGACTGCAATCATTTCTCTTACAAAATAAATTTTCAGTCTCAATATATATCTTTCTAAATGTGGCACGATTCGATTTATATAGCCTTTAGCAAACTGTTTGAATTAAGTCAGTCAGCCATTCAGATTAATTCTTTTAATGGCAAATAAAATAACGCAGGTTCAGAGCATTTTGGCATTATTTTCAAAAAATTTCTAATAATTATATATTGAAATATTTCATTAAACAAACAAAATACTCTTTCTTCACTGTTACGATACTTTTTTCAAATAAATCATTTTATGACTTTGGGAAAAATACTTGGTCTAAGAGAGAAGGTCGACCTTCTTCGAAATATTATTGATTTTTAAACACTCTTATCATAATTTTTCTATCGAAAAGTGTTAATGGCTTTTTATAATTAAATTAATTTTAATCAATTTTTTCCATGAACGGGGTTTTCTACAGCGAGAATACTTAAGTCGGAGTCCCTTAAATTGCAAGTCTTCATTCATATTTTTAATAATTCTGTCTCACCAATTTACTTTCTAATTAATTTAATTTTTTCCTCAAATATTCTATTATGGTAATAGCAGTTTTGAGGAAGTAATATGCGAATGTTGTTGGTTAGATATAGTTTATAGCTTCATCCCTATTTGCTTCGGAAAGGCCTTATATTTGAGTGATCTCAAATTTGATACTGGATAGCGTTATTTTAAATTTAAGCAAAATTCATTTTTTTCTTGATTTCAATACTGTTACCACTCGATTGAAATAAAATTTGAGAAGTAACGTTCACATGACAAAATGGCCAACTTTCAAAGAAAAGTTAATTTATTTCAATACGACTTAGCAAAACTGCTTACAATTGCCAATCAAATAAAACCAACCACCCTTCGAAAATCTCTATCAAAAAGTATAACAAAAGTATGTATAAAAATTAGCAATCTTCTTGTCAATTACCACTTATATAAGACGTTAATTTCATTATATATTTCGGATACTTTTAGAGATTTTTCATTCGATTCTCCTCTAGATATTTAACACAAAATTCCTTTCCGCAGAGAAGCCATTTAACTACCAATCTATGACAAGCTCTGTTGTAGTTTAGGCACCTTTAAAGATAATCCAAAATAAAAATTTTAATCAGTATTTGCAGTATCTTATCTTCAACATTGTTCTTCTATGAGCCGCAACTTCACTTCTGAATGCCAAATTAAAAAAGTAAATAATTGAAAATATTCTAATTATCAATTTTTATTTTTTATACAAAAATTTATAATATTTTTAATTACATGAAAACAATTTAATAACACATAAATATATTTATTTTTGTAAATTTAATTTTTTTGTTTTTTAATAATATGTCAGTCAATAAAACTTAAAATCAAAATACATATTTTCATTTTTACGTTAAAAATATTTCAATAGAACATTTTAAACACGATCGGATTTACAATCATGAACTACTCTAATCCCTGTGAATTTTATTTTTTTTAAATTGATGAAATAATACATTATTTATTTAAAGTCCAAAACAATAAAATTTTTTAAAATTTACGATACACAAATCAAATATTTAGTTAACTAATTAAAAATTACACAAAATTAGTAGTTATTCTTTTAAATACAACACATTAAAATATTTTTTTATAAACATAGGCAAACAAATTTTTTATAACAGATTCAAAAGTCATTAGACAAATTATGTATTAAAGCAATTGGGGAAGGAGTAACAATGTAAATTTTAACCGCTGAATAGAAACTGGCATAATTCACGGCATATAAGACGTGATGACCCATTCATGAGGTAATTTCATCAAATAGATAGACTACAATCTTTCAGACTGATAACATAAACTATCTAATGTGCGAGTGGAGACTACACAAGGAGGCCGAACTCCATGTAAACAAATGGCTGTCACAAATAAGGTGTCACTTGTGTTCCTTTTGCACTGAGGTAGTGGAGCGAGTGTAAAGTTCTAGTTTAAAAATATGATATCATTTAAGTATCATTTCGTTCACCTGTTCGTATTTATTTCGTGCAACGCACTACGACAAATTTTGTCAATTATCCCGCTTGACTTGTGAACGATAGTAGCTCAGTTGAATAAGGCGTAACCAATTCTGTTCGAGGTATGGCAAGGATAGCAGGTTCGATTTCCGCCGTCACAACAAAACTTAATTTAATTAATGGTTGTGATGGGCTGGTGAAGTGCATGGTATCTGCATGAAGCAGGTGCACTTAGCCTCTGAAAAAAATTGAGAAGCTGATAAATGAAATTATCAGCGAAAAAGCTGAAACACGTATATGGTATCACAATGGGCTCTATACCTAAGTGTGTCCCTTCGGAGACAGCCAATATATCCTAACCTAACCAGCTTGAGTTCGGCCTCCTTGAGCAGTCTCTATGGTGCCAAGGTTGACAGACGTATGACGTTTGCGATTTACATCACAGGTTGACTATGGCGGATTGTTGAATGGCTATGAAGTGTTTCTATTTTTTATATAAAAATTACATGATGATATGATACTTAATGTGCTTAAGAAAAAGTCTACAGGTGATTCCTATTCGAATGAAAATAAGTTGAATGGCATCACATTAAGGTTGAAGACATTACATCTGCAGTACATCATCGTTGAGATTAAGCATACATACTTGAGTGGATAGATTTTGGTGTACATAAAAGCTCTTGTAGCTATCTCGCTTAAAAGTATTTACTCCGAATGGAATCCTCTAATAAATAAGTATCTTATGACTTTTGAATCTCTACACTTAGTTGTAGTTTTACAACATATTGCCTGCGATTACGTACAAACGAAAAGCTAAAAAATAATTTCAAACAGTACATAGAATGTCCCAAATTAATTTTATATTGTCTATGCATTTTATCAAATAAGACTACGGTGGAAGACTTGGTTTTTATATAAAATTCGTAAAAGCCTGATTGAAAAATTAATCAAAAATTAAATAAAATCATAAAAACTAACGTAAGCCATATAGACATTATCGATCCGTATTGCATCGTAGCAATGTAAAAATTTCTATATCTTCGTTACACGCATTCGATTCATATACAAACAATACACTTTATAAAATGTTTTAATTTTTACGAAAGAAAATGATTTGGCAGAGTTTGCGTTAGCTACGCTAATTTATAGCAGGAGTTCCTATTTATATGTAAAATGTGTCAACAATGTGCTACTAGCTTTTGTACTTGATTATATAGCGCTCTTACGCCATTTACTTGCTATAGTGAATTTTCACCAGAGTGACGGGCGGCGAGCAATAGAAGATCCACATTCCAATGAAGTGTATTAAATTTATGTTTGAACCAAAAATTTTTCAACATATCAATCATACTTTCAAACAGTTCGTTGTAATATAATTTTCTCTATCCTTCGTCACTTATCGCTCGCCGCTTTGGTGAGATTTCAACATTACAGTTAACTTATTAGCTACAAAATGAAAATTTTCATATTGAAATTCTTAAATTATTCAGGATATCCAGATCTTTCAGGCATTCAAGTTTCCTGTAACTTTCTCATTTCTTGGGCCATTTAATCAAACAATTCACATCCCTACTAAATAAGTTAATGAGAGGCAAAAAACTAACGGTTCGAAATTAATAACATTTGTCCAAGCTTTTCCAAGTTGGAGCTATAATCTTCTGGATAACCTGTTACATGCATTTGGGACATATTAATATAAAACTGTATTTATAAATTGCACACAAAATAAACAAAAATTTTTAAAATATTTACGAATACAAAATACTAACTAAATAAATAAATAAAGGCACACGTAAAATTTCCAAACGAATTAATTGAATACATTTATAATAAATTCATTTTTTTTTTTTTTGAGAGTATGGGATGGGGGGTATAAGAGGAGACGGGGCTGTTAACTAATTATTATATACAGAAAACGACTAAAACAGATTTTTCTTTTTGGCAACGGAATTTATTAATCGTACTACTAGGAGAGAGTTCAGAATAGTTAACCTAATTTAGTACAAATTATAAACACTAAAAATATTTATTTTCATTTTAGCCCTCTGGCGGTCGAATTATTCGACTTCTTCTTCGAAGAAGATACCATTTTCTTAATTAACTAACGTAATCACTGGGTAAAATTTGTAAGACATAGTAATTTCTTGGCTTTCAAACGTACTACGATAGATTATGCAAAAATGCTTTTTGTTAGATTAATGTGATTTATTTGTCCTTTTTCAACATCTTAATCTAAAAGATAGATTTTACAGTTACTTCCCTTGTTTATCATTGAGACTAAGTTACATCTAAATTAAGAAAAAAGTGATGTTCGTTTATAAGAGAAATATTTTCCAGTGAACTGTCGTAAGAACAATTATCGGGATTAATCGATTTTGTTACTTAAGAACAATTTTCATCGCAGGCGAAGAAACATCAGAAAATATAAAAATCCAAATAATTTAAGCAAAGGAAGCGTTCATTATTAGATGCGTGGGAAATATTTTTGGTACTTGGTCACAGGCTAACATTGAACATCGTTCAGAAAGTGGAAATGAGTTAGAAGTACGAGTCATAGAATTCGCTTCAGTCGTCCTTTCAATTCTTCTCGAGACAAAGTAGGCTACTAATAGTCGAGAACGGTAAAGGAAGCAGTGCGAAAAGAAATGGCTGTAGATGAATATCTTGGTCAGAGACTAAGTTCGGTGAAGAATGTTCATTCATCATATCCAAGTATCGACAAAAATAATACTGAAAGATCGTTATTTATAAATTTTCTCTGATCTGGAGATGTAATCCAAATTTAGTGGGAGCATTTCGATTTGGATGATCACAAATTAGTTATTTATATGATAAAAACACGCTTCCTGTGAAATTTGGCTCAATTTTTTTAAATAAAAATATCATTTGCTGAAAAACCAAAACATAATTAATTTCCAGTTAGAAAGGATGCTGCTGCGGCCACAGATGAAGGATGAACAGTTATTGTTGATGACATCGATGATGATGGTGTAATAGTTGTTTCATCCCCACCCCCATTATTTCGACTAATAATTAAACCATGACGTAATACACCTTGTTCTTGTATTTTTCTTCCACATTCTTTACGTAAATGATGTCGTACACTACCTTGTGTCTTATATGCATTCTTGCATATGGGACACATAAATATTGGATTGCAACCATATTTAACATGTTCGGCATATTGTACACGCCAATTAAAACGCTTATTACATTTTGTACATTTTAATATCTTACCACATTCATGTTTTATGTGATACGTTAATAATTTTGCATATTTAAATGTACGTGGACAATTTTTACATGATAAACGTTGTTCACCATCAATCATAGTATTACCGCTATTATTATTATTACCCCCTCCATTAGCCCCACCTACTGCGCCAATTATATTGCCACGTGATGTATTGTTGTTGATGAGTTGTATGCGTCGAAAATTGTGATAACGTGATGTAACTGAAAATGAAAATTTATATTTGTTAATAAATTTTAATTAAATTTGATTTTGATTTGTTTAATGTTATGTGGTGTTAAACAAAAAAAAAACTTAAAATTTCAAAAAATAAATACCTTGATTTTTAGTTTTCTGTGTTAGTCAAACATCTGGAATTTTACAAAAACATAAAGAAAAGAAAAAAAAATTTTGGTTATGTACATAAGGAAAAAGACCTTTACTTAGTAGGCCATTATTTGTGTTTTATTAGCTCACTCTATTTTCCAAAATAAAAATTCAAAAAGTTTATATTTCGCCAACTGAAATCGATGCACATTTGCTATTGTTGGATAGTTTATCTAAATTCTTAGACAAGTGTTTCAACTAACAAGTAGCTTTCATCGAATAGTCGAATAAGTGGATACATTAAATTATCAATAATCACTTGACAATAACTGATTTTAGTAAATATAAAGTAAGACATTCCATGTAAATGGGAACAGCGTCTATTGTTACTTATTGTCGACTATGATTGAAATGTTTTTATTGAGTGTTTTGTTACTGATTAATTTTGAAACACCAGTTGGGAGATTACAATATTAATTTGGTCTCATGTGATAACAAATTACAATATATTCAAAATAGATCACGTTGAAAGCTGAACCTTTGCTTCCAAAAAATTCATTTTCTGTCAAAAAATTGGATTTCTTTTCACTCAATTGTATACAGCAAGAAAATACGTCAAATAGTGATATACAAAATTTGACGTATCTACGATAAAAAATCAGTATCTAAATGGCTATTTCCATATTCTGGAGTAACGAAAAACCTGAGGTTAAGACTTAAGAAAGTAGTCCAAAGCTATGCAATACTTCTTCATAACGCGTGTTACGTAGTTTAATATTTGAGTTCTTATTTATGTTTATCAAGTTATACATGGTGGGTCATTTTGATCTATAATGGCTAACAGCTGGTTTTGTAGTTAACCAATCCAAAAATAACTTCAACAAAAATTGTATAGTTTGATGAGGGGACATCATGTTCTGACATCAGATTGGACCTAGTTCTTCGAAATCCACATAAAAAACCTAACATTTTTCATCTATTATAGGTTTAGATGAAAAATGTTAGTTTTTAGGAGGATCAACTTTCTAATTTAAAGTGTTATTCTATTTCTTACCGTTTAGAATCAAAATTTAAAACAATCCGTAGAACTAAGTCCAATCTCATGTCAGAACATGATGTCCCCATTAAAACTTTACAATTTCGTATTTAAGTTATTTTGGCTAATTTTTTTTCTCTTTCTAAGGTTCTCCAAAAATGTGTTAACCGACATTGACCTACTTCATAGGCCCTGTTACTTTATTTGTTTGAAAGTATGTTTAGATTTTTCTGGCAGTTCTTTTCTCGAGAAAAATTAATTTTGTAAAACTATTTTAGAGAATTTTTAAAACAAATTGATTGCAAGTTTCTAAATGTGAAAAAAAACTTTGACATCATTAAAATATTTTTTTTAAATTTTTTTGTCGAAAAAGCACCATGTTTACATTGGTGAAAGAAAATTGGTTTATCTTCTATAGATTTTAGCTTTAAAAGAGAGGTGAAAAGAGGTAGAAAAAAAAATTAAAATTTACAAAAATTTATTCAATATAAATAAGGTACAATAGTATCTAGATACATGGTATCTGGGGAAAAAAATTTGGCAAAAAAAATGGCATAAAAAATCAATTAAAACATTGAGCTTAAATAAAATTCCTAAAATTGACTTATTATAAATGTTTAAGTATTTTTTTCTTTAACTACAGTCCACCCAACTTTAGCACTAGGACCAGTCTGGATACATCTTGAACAATGGCTACGAATTGTAGATACATTTTTTGCACGATAAGTACACGACATACACATAAATTCAGAATAACATCCGTATTTTTTATGCTCGGCTAATTGCACCAATAAACCAAATTGTCTTTGACATGAATGACATTTTAAATCTCTGCCACATTCATGTTTTTGATGATATGTTAATAAATTCGAATATTTAAATGTGCGTGGACAATTTGGGCATAAAATACGCGAATCTGGTGTATCCGGTATTCGTCTACGACGTGTCTGTACGTACGTTGATGCTGAAAATGAAAAAGAAATCATTTTTTAGATTAATTTTTTATTCCATTGTAGATCATTTGATGACACACAGAATTTTTAACAACATTCGTGATAATCTTGAAGTTTTGTTTTGGTATTTTTACTTACTACATTTAAATTACCTGTTTTGAAAATTTTTTAATATTCTTTTTTTATGAAGGATACATCAGAAAGGAGGAATCGAATCGGGCGGAAAAAATTTTGAGATTCTAAATTTTAACGAACTTTTTATCATAATGGTACAAAAATAATTAAAACACAAGTGAAATAGCATAATTTTCTTTTAATACAGTCGACTCGTTGGAAAAAGTGGAGTTAGGTGGAAAAAGTTAATGAAACTTGAGGATGTTAATTAGAATTTTCTAAAATTTTGGACTTCGAGGACCCTGTGCGAAAAGAGGAGTGGGGAAAACTGCAAAATGTTCGAACGTCCAACGACAAAGCGTCTATATGTTTTTTTGTAGAGCGTTAAATTTTCTACAATTTTGACAACTCAAAATTGTAGAAAATTCCCCTTGCCATTTTAAAGGGTATGGAAAATTGAACACTCTACAAAAAAATATGAGCATGCTTTTGTCGTAGGGCGTAAGGGAAAAAAGTTATTGAGGAAAAACTGGAGGAGGAGCGAAAGTTTAACAGTTGCACTTCCTCCTCTTTTCGCACAGGGTCCTGGAGGTCCTAAACTTGAGAAAATAATAATTTACTATCCCTGAACAACATCGTAAAGTTTCATTAACTTCCAACCTTTTTCTATCTGAAACTACTTGTCGGCTGAACTAGTCATTTCGATTAATTTTTCCAATTCTTACATAGGATAATTCGAAAATTTCTAAAATAATTTGAGAAAAGGTTTCTGAACACACATAAAATTTGGAATAGGGTTTCTGAATCCGTTAAAGTTATAGCAATGCCAAATATATTCAGATACAAAACAAGGGGCTCAGAATTCTTATTCCAAATTTAAGTGTGGCACTGGGAAAGTTGTGGGAAAATTCCATAAAATTTTCATTGAAATTTAATTATTAAAAAAAAAATATTCTCAATCTTTATAATGAAATAAATCAGATGTCTATGAATTTTTTATTAATTTCGATTTTTCGTTTTGATATTTTCAATCCTCAAAAATCAAGAAAAAACTAACCAACTACTGAATTTGATAAATATCGAAAATTTCGTGAGTTACAAAATCTTCAGTAAACTTGATTAGAAACTTCTACAATAAATAATTTTAGGGATTTTTTTTCAATTTCTGAAAAAAAAATTGTTAAACAACAATAAACAAAAAAATTGTAGCATGTCAATAAAATATTTATTTCAAAATAAAAAAAATAATAATAAAAATGGATAAGAAAATTTGTGTTTTCAATAGAAAAAAGAAAATACATCTCACTTTTAAAAAAGAATCAAATAAAAATATTACAAAATTTGTGAATAAAAAAAATTTAGCAATTCAAATTTTTCCAAATTATCAACATGTATTTTTTTGGAATTTTTTTTTTTTTTTAAATTTTTTTTTTTGTCTAATTAATTATTATTATTAATTATAAACTTAAATAACTATAGCAAAAAAGTAAAAAAAGAGGATTGGGAAAAAAGCATACATTTCTTTCTATTTTTCTGTAAATAAAATAAAAAGCCTAATAAAAAAAGGTAATAATAATATTTCTTTCTCTCTCATCTATTGGTCATCTTAATTATTACATAATTTGGTGGTAAAAAAAATATTTTTCCCGAGGTTCAAAATTGTAATAATCTTATTTATATAGGAAATAAAATTTGTGTGAAATTATTTAATCTAATTTTGATTGAATAAATACATAAAAATTAAAAAATTAATCTAACAAAAAAAAAATCACTATTTTAAAATGGCAGTGTATTGGTTGTTTCAAAGAAAAACAAAAGAAAATTATTGTATATTTTTTATGAGACAATGTGGAATGTCAGTCTATTAAAATACCAGTAACCAAATGTATTTTTCAAAATCTCATATGTAAACATTTTTTTTTAAGTCTTGGAACTAAGAGCATTTTTGACCTTTGTACAACAAAAATTATCAATAAATAAAATGGCAAATTTTAAAACTTATTTTAGTTTTCAATTATTACATAACTGTAAATGACGTCATGATCAAATTCTAAAATTATCATTTTAAAGGAATCTATTAACTTGCACTTTTTTATTTATTTTTAATAGGACTGCACTCTGGTCTTACCCGTAATAATTTTTCAAATTAGTTAATTCTTAATATAAACTAATTTTAGTACGTAAAAATAATCTTTTATCCAACATTTAAAAATTACAGAAAAAGGTACGTATTAATGTGAATAATTACGATATTTTCCTAGCTAGAAAGTTGCAACTATGTGATGAACCCGTAAAAATTGAAAACGAAAAAAATTTATCAACTCGAATTTAACGAATTCAAGAGTATAGAAAATTTAAACGAAAAAAATTAATTAATCAAATAAGCATAAATGCCGTCACGAATTTGATGAGTATGAATCAAATTTAAGTATGTTATCAAGAAAACTTTCGAGTGGTTCATCAAAATCAATTTTTAGTAGAAATGACCTTGATTCAAGGAATCGTGATGCGTTAGAATATCTTATTCTTCTAAGCTACAGTACAAATATCACGGCGTATGGAAATTAAAATTTTTACATTATAATTATTAGCTTATTAAATTCTTGCCCTCTTTTTCTATTATCATAGTGATTGGAAATTACGAAAATGGCCTAATAGTACCATGATATGTACCTCAAAATAGAAATTTAATGACTATATGGGGAATATAAGAAACAGTTAACCCTTCAAATGGTTGCCTAGCGGGATTCTCTTACTCATGTTTTAAAACTTTCTTTTTTAAAAATTTCATAAAATATTTATTAACAACTGTTAAACTTTTTCTCAACACTTAAGTAAAGTCGGTAAAAAAACGCAAGTAGGATGCCTTGGTTATACTTCGGCTATCTCCGTAGATACACTGTGTTTTCATTTACAAATGGCAGATAAATATAATGTTAATAAGTAAGTATATTATATATATTATTCTTTCATGTGAATTATTGTTTTTTCAGCATATATAATCAAAAAGCATATTGTAAACAAAGTTTGAAATTTTGGTCTTGGCGCTTGCACAATAAGGTGAGATATTCTCTCATCACAAGAGTAATGATTGTGGTACGAAAGACAACCACACCTGAAGGATTAATAATAACCGATTAGCTTATGTGCATAATTACACCATGTTTGATCAGTTAAGAAATATCTTTTTAGTCAGTGACTAATAAAAGAAGCAGTTTTCTTTAAATTACAAATAAACGCCTACTCTAGTATTAGTTAGTAATTGAAGTGACGTATTTTATATTCTAAAAAAATGTTTTCATACGAAGAATTTTCAAACATTTAAATTACTGGAAAATGAAATCTATGAATTAAACATACAAATGGGGGTATGGATTATTTATGGATTTGATAAAATTAAATGCATCATCGAGTGGGATATTAAAGAGGAATGTAGTTTTTTTTTTAAATGAACTAAAAATAAAGAAAAAATGATATTAAATTCTAGTTACGTAAAAAAAAATCCATCATAATCGAAAGAAAATAATATGCAGTGTCTTTTTTACTTTTGTCACAAAAATATTACGTTCAACTAGTTCCTTTCAAAATTAGATTAACTAATTCCGACATTCAACCGATAATGACGGAAACAACGTCAATATCAAAGCTCTTATCAATCGACGATAATAATTTTTTTTTTCATTTTTTTAAATTTTTTCATTTTTCTTACAATTAATTTTTTTTTTTAATATTTATTAAGAATTGTAAAAAAAGATCACTTTCTATCATCAATATTTTTTTAATATTATTATTTATATATACTTATAAAAACATAATAGGAATATATAGAAAATTCTGAGTATTATTTTAATAATTTTTTTTAATCATAAAGTAGCTTAATATTTAATTATTACTGATTGATATTGTTTATAAAACTAAATCTGCATGCAATACTTAATTAAATTCGATGGAGTTTATCGAGACGATTTTTTCGAATTTAAAATCAAGAATTATCATTGATACATGCTAATAATTCATTCGAAAATTTATCGTGATATTGTGCAGATTAAAAAATAAGTCTTTCAATAGTTTTTAATATGAGACAATCTGATTTAATTTTTAGTTTTTTTTTGTCACAGAATTTTTTTAACAAGAAAATTATGTCGGTTACGATGTAATACCTGCACCTAAAAGCTTTCCTTCACCGACAATAAAAAGCATTTTTAACATAAATTTAAAAAATCCAAAAAAAAAAACGAATCAAATTAACATATATACTAAAAAAAATTTCTTATAATACCAATTGTTATAACAAATTCAATATAAATTATTTTCATACAAGTTACTGCGCATGATCATGTAACGATTTGATGTGAACGCACACTTTTTTATCACATCGTTTGAGACAAAAATATTTCAATGAGCATGCGCATTAAATTGGCTGAATTCGCAAAAAAAAATGATACAAATATTGCATTATACATAATTTAAACATTATTTTACACTTTTTGATAAATTTAACGACAAACAATTTTCTTTTTTGAAGTATTTTGAAATAGAATATCAAATTTCGATAAGAAATTTTTATAAGGAATGATATTTTTGCTCTAACTTTACATGTCACATATCTTAATATTTAAAAATCATCGGCATTTTGGTCTCATTTTGTATTCTAGATTATTATAATCAGGCACTAATTGCATTCAAATTGAATGAAAAATCTTATTGTCATCTTTGTTTGCTGAGGTGCAAGAAAAAAAAGTGCAAAATGTAACTTTTGTTAGATATTATTTTTAAAAAGTGTTATATATTCGTTTTATCAATAAGAAGCGTGATAACTAGAGGAGAAAAGTTACAGAAAATGATGCTTGCTATTTTCAGTCAAATATTTTTAAAATATACGTATAGTGAAAGAAATCCTCGAAAATAAGCTACAGCTTTCTAGTGTTTCCCCCTGACAATAACCAATCTAATTAGCAACTTATTTTTTTTCCAATTCTTAATTATGTTTTAGAGTAAAAATCATAATTTTTAGTAAAATCTCAGATTAATGAAATTCATACTTTGGAAACAATTATAGCAGGCTTAAACAATTTTTAAAAAGTCTTGATTCTTAAGACTTAGATGATAGTTAAGTATCAAGTTGCAAAAACTATCTATACCAAGGCGGACCACACAATTATTGAAATGATACAATCGGAATGGAAAAATCCTAAAAAAGATGTCGATTTTATTGCGGAGGAACAAGGTGGGTTATCAGACCGTTTGGAAGGTTTTACGAAAAGTGGGAGATCATGTTGAGATGCAAGTCTAAATTACTACTTTACTCTTAAGGTCTTTTAAAATGACTTCATAAAAACTACGCGTGCTCTATGGAAGTAATTTTTGAGGAAGACATGGTAAATGAAATTTCATACCAATTTGAATGTTAATTATAACCTTAAAAAATAATCTATACAATAACGCGTCAAATAAAAAAAAAAACAATGTGCTTTTCTCTCACATGCATACTCAAAATTATTTGAAAAATTAAAACTAAATTATAATTATATATTTTATAAATCTTACAAATTACAAACTTAATATTTTAAAAAAATGCATTACTATAGGAGTCAGAGATATAATATTTTTCATATATATTTTAATATATTTTTTTCATAATTATAATTCTAACCTAAAAATATAAAAAGCAAATACAAAATAGTTGGTTTTTGCGCATATACAGTAAAAATAGTAAATATAATGTAGGTTTTTTAGGCACATGTTCATAAGAGTATCAAGTATTTTTTTAAACTTTTATTATATAAAAAAGATCTTTATTAAGGCACCGTATAATATGTGTTAAAAAAAGTAAAAAAACAGTTTGTATGATGTAATCAGTCTCCTATTGTATTTCGTTTAAATTAGGTTTGAGGTTATGTAAAAATAGTGTAATGTAAGTCTGTACATGGCGGCTGCTTTACAAAAAAAAAACGATATTTTGGTATATTTTGTCTATGTATAGTATAATAATGAAATATCAAAATGAGGGGATGAATTAAATGAAAAAAAAAAACGTCCGAAAAAACGGCCTCATTCTCGTTCTAAATGTAAATAATTATCTAAAATAATAAAAAAAAAAAACCATCGTATTTACGTTTTTTATATACGAATATCATCGAGTTCGATTTAACTTATTACAAAATTATGCTAGATCTTATAAATTTTCGTAAATAAAAAAAAAAACATGTATCTCACTAATACAAAATGGTACATAGCAAGTGTAGTTTTACACAGGAACATTAAAACTGTTGTACCATCATTTATTTAAAAAAAAATCATGATCACGTATTTGCTTGGTGCAACAAAAAAATACCACTATTAAAAAATTATACTATAATACAAAAAAATTAGAGAAATAGTCTTAGCCTCAGAATAATCATGCTTTAAATCAGTAACATTTTCGTAAGCTTGATAATTTGTAAAAACAATTCACAAATCGTGGATAGTCAATTTATTTTGAATTGAGATCACTACACCTATGTTTTAAATCCCTATTATTATATGATAAATGTGAAAGTAAGGATTTGTTTGTTATATTTTCACTAAAAAACTACTGAATTGAATAAAACTGAACAATAATACAGCTCATACATTAGATTAACACATGAGCTATAATTTATAAACAATAAATTTGAGATTTCTGTACAAATGGTGAAGGAAGTATAGTTCTTGGTCACCTGTTTTGATACACTGAACGAATAATGAAGACTATTTAAAATTTTTTTAAAAATTCAAATCTGTATGTTTTTTTTACCTGTGTGATATCTACCCTTATTTCAAGTGTTATAGAAGGGGTGTAAGTAATAGCAAGAGATGTGGAAGCAATAACGCGGTGGTCTTTACTTTTAAGCCCAGCGAAGCGGGCGAGTATCAAGCTAGTTTATAAATACATAAGAGAATGCGGTTTCATTTCAAAATCAATTCACTATATCAGTCTATTTCATTTACCCCAGCTATCACAATTTTTATATTATTCTTGTTGGCTCTATCGGACACCTTTATAAAATATGATCTGATAGTAGACTGTCAGATAGCGACAGAAAAAAATAAACAATTTTTTACAGTCTGCCAATAATAGGGAACATAAATACAGCCAAAAGCAACAGAAAAATGAATGAAATAATACTAACATTTGTTTGTAAAACAAAAATAACAACTTTGAACAGTCTGCCATTCATTTGGTCTATATTTGGCATTGGTCAGTGGTTAAGACCAATTTATTAAAGTCATAAACTTTGAATTTGATCAATATTTTGTAGAAAATCTAATGGATTAGGAGAACATCATCCTAAACAAGGAAGAATAATCACATGATATTTTTTCGAGAGCTATAAGATTTTATTTTAATGTTTAAGTCACAATTTGTTAGGAATTGTTTTCACAAATTCTCAAGACAGAGGAAATACTGTAGATTTTAAGCATGACAATTGATAGACTAATTTTTTTTAAATAAGTAGTATGTATGATTTTGTAATATTACTACACGGAGGGTTGTGTTACGGAGGATACACATTATTATCTGAGAGGGTACATTAAAAGTTGAGCTTAAAAAATATAAGAAAAAGCATCGTAAAAAAATTATTGTAAAAAAAAATATATATATATAGGGTGGAATCACAAAAAAAGGTATATAGGAAAAAAAAATATTACGTACAAGTTTCTACCTATAAGTAGTATACAAAAAAGTTTACAGTATTGTGTCGAAAAAACGAAACAAACTGCGTAAAAATAATATGGCTTCGACAAGCTTCTTATAAACTAAAACGCCATTATAGGAAAAAAATTGTTTCAAATTGTAACATTCTGAGCTTGTAAAGCTTGTGCTTGTGCTTGCCGTTGCTCTTGTTGAGCTTGTTGTTGCGTTTTTATAATGGCGTCACTATTCACCTCACATTTATGCATACGCTCTAAATGACGAGCAATATGCATTTTTTGTTTCGCTTTATAAACACAATACGGACATGAGAATTGTGGTTCTTTACCACATTCCCATTTTTGATGATTACGTAATGAACTCTTTAATTTATATATGCGTCCACATGCGCTACAATCAAATCCTGGTCCATCAGATTTCATTAGCGACCCCCTTTCAATAGCTGATGTTGAATTATTTAAAGACGCTAATTTATTTGCAAATTCAGATTTTATTTGAGCTGCAATACTGCTTGCACCGGTACCAACAGTACCCGTTCCATTTCCACCCGACTCATTCTTAATTCTTGGCACATTTTTTATTTTCATACCACCTTCACGAAACAGGACCATTGGTAAAGCGAGATGATGTGTCCAATTATCCCAATGTGCACCGTAACGAGATAGTGCTAACGATAAATCTTCGGCTGTAACAAATTTGCAAATTTTGAATAAATATAATTTTCGTAAAATAAAATATTTGAACAAAAATTAAACCAAAAGAAATGCCGAAATAAGAAAAATTAAGAAAATAAATCAAAAACATATTAAAAAAATTATATATACACAAAAATCAAAAACTCTCCCACTAAAAAAAAAAAATCCAAAAAATCAAAAATTTTTCAAAAAAATTAACAAAACCTGAAAAATAAAATAAAAATAATAAAATTAAAAAAAATTTAATTAATTAATTTTAAGATATTTGATATAATTACCTGAACTCAAAACAAATTACCTCCATTTTTTAACATTATTTTCGCTTAATTACTTTTTATTTTAACTTTTTTATTTATTTATTTTGCATATGATTTTCAAATCGTCTTACCTAAAACATAAAAAAAAAATTAGTATGCGGAAATAAACAGAAGGTAAATCTAAAAAGGTTAAAGAATAAAAAAAACTTTTTTGAGCAAAAATAAATATATTTTCATTAAAAAATTCGTACAAAATTCAAACCCTTCACCAATTATTATCAAAAATTTTCGGAATGTTTTTGAAAAATATTTGTTATCTAGAGTAAAAAGGCACATTTTTGTCCTTAAAAATTTTGCTTAATCATTAAAAACACACAACATATATCTTAAAACAAAGCCTTATAAAACTATATAAAATTTCTAAAATTTAATTTGGATATATTTTGGTCGAAATGCTTTTATTTTCAGTCTCAACATTTGCTTCCAAAACAAAGACCAGATCAAACTACCTGCCATATATTGTTGAAATTTTTAAATCTACTTAAAATTACTTTATATTTGGTAAAGCATCAACGATTTGAACGGATAAAACATAATAATTTCGTATTTTACAAAAGTTTAAAAAAAGTTAAGAAGTACTTTTCAGCATCACAGTCTTTCGAATTTCCAGAAAAAATAATATTTGAAATCAATTGGAAATACGTATGATTTCCAACTGATTATGAATTCAAAATAAGTATGCTATGGAGACCATTTTTCCACTTCTTGTAGTTAAAAAATTACATCTTTCAAATAACAAAAATTACTAGATGCTTAAAATGAAATATTTGGAATTTTATTTTATTTACTACAGGAAAAGTCATTTGTAGAAAAATATGGTTTTTCATATACACAAAATACTAAAATACTATGATAAAACAAATAATCTCATGGGAAATATATTTCATGAAATTTCCTGATTCCATGAGTAATGAATTCTTATAAGATAAAAAATAAATAAATAAAAAAAGTTTTTATAAAAAAAAATATTTTTTTGTAGAGATAATTTAATGAAGTATTTTGCAAAAATTCTATAGTCACGCGAGACCACCTAAAATGAGCATTTAAAAAAATTAATAAATACGTTTAATCTAAAACTAAGAGATTTCAAAAAATTACAAAGTGAGTAAAAATATTTGGATTTATCAGACCATCTATCCACTAGTTCCATTGGTAGCTTCAGGTTTTAGTCCAGGATTCATTTTATCCTCTTTTTTAATACTATTCATATACTGCATGGTAACAACAGCAGCCAATTGTTCATACAATTTTAAATCAGGATTATTTTCATCCAAAATCCCAATCATATCCTTATGCTGACGTCGAATGTGACGCATTTGATGTGCTTTACGTTTACATCTTTGTGGGCAAAATGGACATTGAAATTGTGGTTCAATACCACACTCCCATTGTAAATGCCGTTGTAACGAATCTTTACGTATGTATGATCTTCCACATTTCTCACAAGGAAAATGTCCACGTTTGCGTCCTCCGCTTCGAGGTTTCGTTTCTGTTGATGGTGTTGATAACGCTGTTGACGTTGCTCCTCCGATTTTTTTGGTTAAATTATTTGGTTGTGGTAACAAAAAATGTGCTTTTGTATTATTTGTTTTTAAATTTAACGCAATCGCATCACCGCGAGTTGACGACCAACCTAGCCAAGGTTTTGTCACTTCTTGAGTATTATTTTTTGGTGGTTCACTTAAATGTACTTTTATTGGTAAAGGTATTGAGGTCACTGGAAAGAAAATAAAAAATTGACAATAAAGCAAAAAAACAAAATCTGGAACTACAAAAATTTCTACGAATTTTTATTTTTTAAAACAAAATATGTTTAACTAAAGATATAATTAATTCTACAAACAAAACATTAAAAAATTATTTAGAAAATCAAAAGCTGCTAATTAAATAAATTTCCATTCGGAAATAATTGTAATGAAAATTAACACAAAGGAAATATTTGAGAAGAATTGAACTTAAAAAGTAATTATTTACTGCAAGAAATGCTAAAAAAAGGTCAAAAGGTTGCAATTTTATGGAACAAAATGACTTCTTATAAAACCCGGCTCAAAATGTTCGTATGAGTGTGTAGAACAAAGTCATATTGATTAGAAAGTGTGCTTTTACTATGCGCAAAAAAACATGAAATTTGAGAAAACAATTAATGGATCTTATACTTTAGGGTATTCTAAGCATTTTTTATCTCGTGACATTTTTTTGTAAAATTCACCGTTTTTGAGATGCAAGTGATTGAAAAAAAAAACACCTAATTTTGATGAAAATTTGATATTGTCGAAATTAACGATTATTGTGTTGTATCTCGGTGAAACACTTTTATCTCAAAAACGGTGAGTTTTAAAAAAAAAAATTCCACGAGATAAAAAATGCTTAGAATACCCTATAATATAAGATACAACTGTTTTCTCAAATTTCATGTTTTTTCAGCAGAATTAGCTTGGGTGAACTTCTAAGTGCGCTCACGCGTGCGCATAGTAAAAGCACACTTTCTAATCAATATGATTTTGTTCTACACACTCATACGAACATTTGAATCCGGGTTCCGAAGTTATTTTGTTCCATAGAATTACAACCTTAAATGCTTCATTTCCTACAGTAATTGAGAAAAAATTGTTATGTAATTATTTACTTAACATAAATAAATAAATATGTAAAATTAATTTTACCTCGAATATTTTATTTTAAAGTTAATGTTGTGGAAATTTTTTTTAGGACCTCAACAAACACACTTCACTAAACCACCAAAACCTGGGTTTTACAAAAGTAATAAAACAAATTAAATATTTACTTATAAAAATTTTTATTCAAATTTTTCTTTTTTCAAGTTAACAAACATTGCATGTTTACCAATTAAATGTCGCTTATAATTAAATTTAAAAAAACTACTGTAAGTACAATATTTACATTTGTATGCAGGCGTTTTACCACATTGCACTTTTTTATGGTAACCTAATGATGCTTTTTTAAGATAACGTTTGCCACATTCACAAACGTAAATGCCTCCTTCTGTTAAAAATTCTTCACCTAAAAAATATTTAATAAAAATTTAAAAAAAAAAAATGATTTAAAAAACAAAATTTTGTTTTAGTGTTAAATTATTTAAACCTAAGACCGTAAAATGATTTATTTTTTCATTCTGTCTTAAGCACAAAGGTATCCACAAATTGCATGTGTTTTATTGTACGCCACTTGAGACAATTAGGACATTTCATAGGATTAGCGGAATAGAGGATATATGTACAAAAAATTTCGGAAGCTGTTATGAAAGCTAACAAAAACACGAACTCCGTTAAAACAAAAGTTTCACCTTTGAAATAAGCAAATTTATTGAAGTTGCTGAAGATGATTACTTGATAATCGAAATAAACAGAATACCCACGGATGAAATAGACAAGAGGAAAATATTTAATTTTACAATCAAATTAATATTTATAAGATGATTTTCGAAAAAAAAAAAAAATTAACTTTTTCTCAATAATTCTCATTTGTTAATTAAACTACCATAAACAAATACTTTATTAGATTACAATTTATTCAGAAATTAAGAAAATTTATAATTTTACATAAAATTTTAGCGTTTAAATTTTAGAGATTTGTTCTATAAAAAATTTATACAAAATAATAAAATTGTATTTTTTGTCAAGGAGTGGCCACCCTGTACTCTGACCAAGGATTTTTTGAATGTGGCCATTGGCAAACAGGTATTATCGCGATAAATACAAATTTATAGAAGATATATTTTAATTTTTGATAATTTTTTAATACGCTGTAATTATTTGATCAAAATTTTGTGTTTTTATCTTATTTATTGAATAGAAGAGAACTATTATAAAAAATGAATTTTCGTCACCTAATTAAATAAATTTTCCTCACTGGCTATCACTAAATAAATTTTTGTTATAGCAAAAGGAGTGAAAGTATGTATTTTTTAGAAAGAACAAATTTATGGGGAGAAATATAAAAATAAATAAACATATTTCGAGGGATTTTAGAAAATTTTAATTTTTACATCGAATTTTATTTGAAAATAATACAACACGATTTCGTCAGTTACTAAATGAATAAAATAAATTAAAATTACGAAAAAATATTATGGCGTCGTACTAAATGTCCACGTAAATTTCCTTTTTGATATGTTTTATAACCACAAACGCGGCATATAAATTGTGGTTCCTTTCCACATTCCACGCGTTGATGAAATGACATTGACGTTTTCGATGCATACTTTTTTCCACACTTACATTGGAAAGTTTTTTTTAAATCATCTAAAACATTTAATTTTTATTTAGTTTAAATAAATTAGAAATTTTGTAATTAAATTTCAAGTAAAAAAAAAAAACACCAACATTTGCTTTGTTTTTAAATATTTTGTAGTCTTCACAAATCTAAAAGGACGTGCGATAATTTACACTAAAAAATTTGTATACATCTTTTTATGTAGGTTGGCCTATTTCTAAAATTTCGACTACAAAGTTACCATAATCAGTATCAATCTTTGAAAGACGTTTTTATCAACAATTGATATAGTGGGTAAATCTATCGGATTTTGATAATCAATTTGGATAATTTTTTTTAAATAGGTGTCTTTCGTTGAAAAAACAGAGAAAAGGAGTTTTCAGGTTCCAGAACAATCCGCACGAGGTCCGCGGTTTTGGAGCAACTTATTTCTACAATTTTTCTTTGGTGATGTTTTCTTGAACATCTCTGCTTCTAGTGATCGGATTGAGGCGAATAAAAGTAGAATTGTTTGTTATAGCGAAACCTGAACATATCAAACTAACCTCAAAATTACCAGAAAGTCGCAGTAACTCCATTTATGCAACTTTCTCAGATAACTCTTCGAAAAATGAAGGAATTGAGTTAAAATTCCGGAAAAATATGTAACTTATGACCTCAATTTTGGGAAAACCAATTTCTTCTCCCAAAATTTTTCAGTATGGTTAATCAAAATCCGGTAGATTTACCCCACTATTATTAAGATAATCATTTGCAATAGTTTAACATCTTTCGGTAAAATACTGAAGATGGCCACTAAGCAACTGAAATTACTTTTATCTGGTAAATAAATGACTTACATACCTAGAGATCTTCATAAACCATACAAAAAAACAAAAACAAAAACACCTCGATAAGGATTTCCAACACAAAATAAGATTTAAAGACCTAGTAAGGGTTAAAACAATCAACAATATACTCAAAAAATTAAAATTTATTAAAGTATATATCACAAATTCTTTAAAAAATAAACTAAAATTTCATATATTCTTCATAATTCCAGAGTACAAATACTAATTGTTAACAATCGTATTATGTTTTCGTGCCATATGCCCACGAAAATTTGCTTTAAAATGTGACTTATAATCACATAAAGTACAAGCATAATTTGGTTTTTTACCACAAGCAACCTTTTGATGGTACAACATTGATGCTTTTAGAGCATATACCTTGCCACAATGGCAACGGTACGATGATTTATCGTTATTATTATCGATGGTATTATTTAACGCTACAAAAAAAAGTTTTATGTTAATGTTACTTATTAGAAATTACTTAAAACATATGAAAGAAATACAAAAAACATTTAAACAAAATTGGAAAAAACAATTTCACATTTTTAAATTGCCATTCATGCTGAGTTTCACAAGTGTATACAAACTTACCCTTCTCAAGATTCCCATAAATTTAAACAGTTAAACAATCAAGAAGCTTTAAACATTTGGTAATAGTAGTATGATTTACATTAATAACAAATTATATAGGATGTTCCGTAACGACCGCAATGCGACAACACAATAATACTGAGAAAAAAAGTTTTTTTTTTGACTGACTGGTAAATAACTTTTAAAAATCGAACTATCGACCTCCTGCACATAACGTCTTAATCATTAAAGTTTGTTTGCTATGGCTATGCGTCTTTACTTCTTCACTATCATCTGCCTTTGGATATTGTATTACTTTTTATTTCCAGGTATTTACATACTTTACAAAAGATGAAGTTCACAAAAAATTTCCAAATAGCTCTCAAAGAAATTGTTTGACATATCTGAACATAAAGCTTGAACTAACTTAACATACATAGTCTCAAGGAAAAAGTTTTTCGGAAATTTTATAAAAAGCCTATCTTATAAATCAATAAAAAATTGTTCAATACAGCTTTTACACAGTGCCATCATTTATACCAAAATTCGTTTGGAGAAATTAAACAAGCGATATTATTTAACTTTTTTAATATACAGAATGTTCGATTTACATCTAGGCATATAAATATCACAAGCATGACAGAGTAAATGCGTTAAGCAATGCATCTAAGTAAGAGGTATTATAGGTGTTATATGAAATTGCAAAAGTTACTTGTATCGTGGCTTATCTGTTGTAGTTCATCTATCCAACTAACAATCTCCCACTCTCCAAGCGTCTATCTCAACACATATCGAAGGTTCAGAACATGTATATAATACCTCTCACTTAGATGCATTGCTTAACGCATTTACTCTATCATACTCGTGATATTTATATGCATAGATGTAAATCGAACATTCTGTATAAAAATGCTACCAAAATACCTTGGTACACAAAATCTTTTATCGAAGAAGTAAAATAAAAATTATATTCTGATATCGTGTAGATGTCTAAGTTTCAGAATCTTTGCCGCACCAATTTTACACCTAGCTTCTATAAATTTGAAACAAACAATAAAATCAAATCAAATCAAAATATAAAATGAAAAAAAAAAAACTACAATTAAAAATTAAATAATTATTTTTATTTTTAAATGAAAAGAAGTTTCAGAATCTTTGCCATATTTATTTTACACCAAGCTTCTGTAAATTTGAAACATCCAATAAAATTGAATAAAATCTAAATATAAAGTTTAAAAAAAACTACCATTAAAAATTAAATAATTATTTTTATTGTTAAATGAAAAGAAGTTTCAGAATCTTTGCCATATGAATTTTACACCTAGCTTCTGTAAATTTGAAACTACCAATAAAATTAAATAAAATATAAAATGAAAAACCATTAAAAATTAAATAATTATTTTTATTTTCAAATGAAAAAAATACATTTAAA
The DNA here is from genome assembly GCF_905475395.1 of Chrysoperla carnea. Classification (NCBI taxonomy): domain Eukaryota; kingdom Metazoa; phylum Arthropoda; class Insecta; order Neuroptera; family Chrysopidae; genus Chrysoperla; species Chrysoperla carnea. The sequence continues at coordinate 43,030,468 of NC_058340.1, read as the reverse complement.
AAAACTTTAAAAAAGATTTGTACATAATTCACATAATATTATGTTTTCGAGCTAAATGCCCTTTTAAGTTAAAACTTCGTGTCGATTTATAGGAACATAACGAACATTTAAATTTCTTAAAATTTTCACAATTTGTACGCATATGTGACATATAACCATTCTTTGTTGAATACATTTTTTTACATTTATCACAGCAATACAAGGTAGATGATGAATTTGTTGTGTACTCATTATTACCATTATTACCAAATGATTGTGACACAAGAGTAGTTAGATGTGTTACACAAGAGTAGTCAGATGTGTTACTGCTGGTATCATCATAATAATTACCTGGAAATTAATTAGTTACTTTGAAAATAAAAAAACAATTTTTTGTATTTAAATTTTATCAAGTCAAAAACAAATATTTTATTCTCGTTTTTTGTTTTGGTACAAATTAAATAAAATTTATGACGACATAAACTTTTTCGAGAAAACTATTTAAGAGTAAACAAAATACTACTGACAACATTTTTATTTTCATTATATTTAAATTTTGAAGAAAAAACATCACTTTGATTTACCGTGGAAAAACTTTTTTTCTAAGAATTCAAGGAAATAGATTCAAGTTAATTCTTTGAATATATTTTTGCCGCGATGGTATATTCAGGTTTGGTAGCATCCGTCAAAATACTAAAAACAGTTGCAGTGATTAGGATAATATGCTATCTTTGAAAAATCCAAGCTGAGAAGGTGAAAAATTTTGCATAGAATAGGCGATATTTTATTGAACATAATTTTCTAAAAAGATAATTTAATGAACTAAAAATCAAAAGTTACTTTTTTCATCCATCTAAAAAAGTTGCAAACTTTCAGATCATGAGAGTCAAATTCAATAAAAGAACACTAGAATGATTAAACTAAATATCTCAAAGGAAAAAATGAATGCATCTTTGAAAAAAAGTCGACCTCTCAGGGGCGCAGAAAAGAGTCAACAAATTTTAATTAAACTTCGGAAATAATTGCAAATACCTAATCTCAATTCAATTATTTGTAAATAACTAATCTTAAATTGTTATAGAAATTGATGGTCTAAGAGGTCGATCTTCACCCATCTGATAACCAGATGAGACATATTTTTTATGAAATTTTATTGATTTTTAAACATGACAATCATAGTTTTCTATCGAAGAGTGTTCATGGCTGTTTTTAGTTTAATTAATTTTTTCATGAACAGTTTTTTTCATACCATTCATTTCGTAATTAAATTATCTTTCTTCTGATACTAATTTCGATTACTAACAGATTGGCGAAGTTACCTCATCAAGTTTTAACAGATAAGTCAAAGTAAGTAACTACACCGATCTGTTAGCCAATCGAAATTGGTATCAGAAGAAAGATAATTTTATAACGAAAATAATGATACAGACTTGACTGAAAAAAACCGTTCATGGAAAAAATTAATTAAAATTAATTAAATTAAAAAAATATGATAGGCATGTTTAAAAATCAATAAAAATGCATAAAAAATATGTCTTAACTGGTTATCAAATGGGTGAAGATCCACCTAATACCGTCTCTTGTACTATGAGGCAGATTTGAAATTTTATTTCAAACAATTTTTACTTAGAATTAAGAATCGTTGATAATTATATGTTTTTCAAATTATTTATCAAGTGAGTTTTTTAATCAAAACCTAAATATAAAAATTAAAACGAAAAAATAAAAATTAATTATTATTTTAAAAAAAATTCATACTACATTATAAAATAAATATTTAGCATAAAATTAACTAAATAGAAAATAATTATTTAAATAAATAAATATTAAAGAGACAAAAAAAAGTTAAATACCACAAAAACAAGTCAATTGAAATATAAAACCAAAAACAATTTATTTTATTCGATTGAGTCAAATTTCTGTTGTTGCATATTAAATAGTTCATGTTTACGAAATACATGAGCTTTAACATTTTCACTTCGATGTGTACGAAAATTACAATAACGACATTTAAACTGTGGTGGTTTACCACATTCTAATCGTTGATGACGCTGTAAAGATGTTTTAAACGTATACTTTTTACCACAATCACCACATCCATATTTCATCTGACCACCCGGACCATTTGAATTCTTTTCATAATATTCAAATTGTTTGGAACTGTCATAATAATCCAGTATGTCACCATTATGGCTGTAATCTGAAAGAAGATTTAAAAATTATTTTTTTTATTTGGAAAAACTTTTTCGTTTAATGTTAAAAAATGTTCTTCTTACAATTACTACAAATCTTTAGTTTTTGTTTTTTGATGAATAGCGTCAAACACATAACAAGATTCAGTAGTAATAAGATTATGCTAAGACTCATAAAAAATATATTTAACTTGTATGTGGCGACCGAAAGAGCCCCAGTAACATGTCTAACATAAAGCAAAATTTAGAAACTTCTACTTGGAAGTATCGTAAAAGGAAGATTGCGTACCTTCTTTTCATTTAGAAGTTATTGGGAAAAATATTGTGGGAGGTATAATAAATGATTAATACAACTGTTAGGTATTTTAAACAAAACAACTTTCCGTGGTTTATTTCAATTTTGAAATAAAAATTTCTATCAAGCAATTTCGTTTTATTTCAACATTTTATTTTAAAAACACCGAAATAAACAGTTGCAGCACTCATTTTGTAACAGTTTGGGTTGTTGTTTCAGAAAATAAGTATATAAAATATATCTCTGTTAAATTTTCGACCCCCTTAAAGGATCTATTCGATTCCTCTTGCACATAAAAACAAGTCGTATGATGCAATCATACGGAAATCATACTAAAATTTCCATTCATTTAATGATAGAAAGTGCGGTCAAATTTGTGACGAATATCACATAACACACCACAAATATACAGGGTGGACCACTTTAATCTATAATAGCTAATAACTCGTTTTGTATTCAACCAATAAAAAAATTACTTGAGCAAAAATTGTAGATTTTGATGGGGGCATCATGTTTTGACATCATATTGTACCTAGTTTACCGGGTTGCTTTAATAGCCAATATAGAGACAGGATAACACTTTAAATTAGATAGTTAATACTCGAAATTTTTTCGAAAAACGTTAGCTTTCGGAGGAAATGCGACTTAAAAATATGTCATTATTGCATTTAATCGAAAGAAAATACACTTAAAGTTTATCGATAACTGTAGGTCATGGACACAGGCGAAGGTCCTCTTTTGCCCTAGACAACTTTTGGCTAAAACATTTTTCCGTAGCTTCTTTCAATTAAATGCAATATTGACATATTTTTAAGTCGCATTTCCACTGATTTTCGAAAAAATGGTTTAGATGAAAAATGTTATGAGGATCCACTTTCTTATTTAAAGTGTTATTCTATCTTTCACCGTTTAGGATCTAAATTAGCTATTAAAGAAAACCGAAGAACTAGGTCCAATCTGATGTTAGAGCATGATGCCTTCCATCAAATTTTTGCTTTGAGTTATTTTTTGATTGGTTAACTTCAAAACGAGCCATTAGACATTATAGATTAAAATGGACCACCCTATATAACATCTAACAAAATGAATGGATTCCATGAATTTTGTGAGGTGACGTGTCTTTGGTCATTATATGGGATGTGCACCAATTTTCCTATGTTGGTGTATAGAAAATAAAAATGATCAGAAGCCATTCTCTGAAAATATAAATCTTAAAATAACCATGAAAATGGAAAATTTTAATGAAAATATATGAGTTCATACTTACCAGAAATCAAAATTAAAAAAAAAAAAATTCTTGAAGATATTTTAAAGGAAGTTCAAAATATTAAAAAAATTTTATGGGGTCTATAAATAAAAGTATTTTGATACTAATCAATAAAATTCATTTGAAATAAAAATTAGCACATATCAAAAGATACAAACAAACACTTCTCGATAGAATTATTATTAATAATATGCACAGTTCAATAACCTTCTATATACATATCATGTAAGTTAAACTCGCTTATAAAAAGCAACTAACTCTCTGTAGTAGTACTCTCAAAATCACAACACAAACGCACGACAACGGTCAAATAATAAAAATTATTTATTCAAGAATTTATTATTTAAACAAATCAATGGAAAATTTTTATGCATGCAAAATACAACAAAGAACATTTTGCTCAACGGAAGTTCAATGACTAAACTTTTTCAAATTTTAATATTTTTCTCAGTAGTGTACACACGCATCAGATATTTTCATGAGTTTGATGTCTCACCTTAAATTTGAAGAAAATTTTTTTCATGAATATTACATGTCTAAATATAAAGTAATAATTTCCCCTTCATCAGTCTGGTATTTTCCATGTTTTTTTTTGTCAACGGGCTTTTCAATTTTTTTTTAATTAACCACGAACTTTTGGTAATTATTGTCTACTTGTCATTTGAAAAAAAATATAAAACTGTATACCAAATTAATTACATAAGGTAGATATTTAGACAAAGAAATAAAGCATTAAAAACGGGTCAACTGTCTGTTTTGAGAGCGACGTCGAAAGGGATGCGGTTTTTAGAATTCGAATCGTGAGGTCACCAACTAATTTTGTAAACAATCGTGATATTCGTCGTAAAATTAGACTTTTAGTTCCCAGTTTTTCATTTCTCCCTCATTACTTTGGTTCACAAAGTTCGTAGACGCCCTTAAACGATACATACAAAACACTCCATTCATCATGAATGAACAAAAAAAGTTTACCGTTGTTTTTGTAGGGTTATCGCTTCAACACAGAATTTTTTTTCGTGTACACCAAAATCTCGTTGACCATTTTAATCACTATTTTCATATTAACAATCTAAAAAAATTGTTTAAATCAAAGGCGTCAAAAGTGAAAATATCTATAAGTATTGACTAACGAACTAAGAAGATCTAACGAACCAAGAAATATCGTTTGGTTATTTTTTTTCAAGATCACTAAATATATAGTAGAATATAATGGTATGTGTCAGAAAATTGTTGACGCCATCTAAGGAGAATAAGTCATCAAAAAAATGTGGTTTTTCTGTATTAAAGCATCAACACATTCACTACACTGAAATATAAAAGACAGAGATTGCCTTGATACACTCAGTAAGTCATTGAACTCCAATTTTTCCGTCAAATGAAATCATTTACCAGTAACTAAATGACTGTTTTAATATAGTTGATAATTTTCCAACATTTAACAATTTATAAAAAGTTTGCGGTTGTTTGACGTCATAATTTTCATTTGCATAAAAATAAGAAAAACATTTTTTATCGTAAAAAAACAAATAGCAATGTAATATAGATCGTGGGTATTCCAGAAATGAGTCAATTTTTCTTATTTTTAAATGAAATTTTCCAATTTTTTTGCTCTTTTATGAAAGTTTTTGAATATGTTAAAATAATAAAATATCTTTTACGTAAAATGATTTCGTCGAAGCAGTCAGTGTCAAATGGCTGTGAAACATAGTTTTTGCCATTTTTGAGCAAGTGTTGCAAAATGATATATAGGCTTAAACAAATTGCTAGCCAGTCCATGTAGAAGTATATTATTCTAAGATTATTTTCTAACTTTAGAAAATAAGTTGAAAAGTTTAGGAAATCAAAAAAAATTATGCTTTGAGCGTAACTCGGGAGTCACCTAAATGAAATTTAAATTTTCTGTTGTTTTGAGTTTTTTTAACGATTTGTTTGTGTTTTATGTGTAGAAAGAAAAATATTGAAAAAAAATGGGAAATGCCTTGCAAATGTCGAATTTTAGTAATATAGTCGAATATAATTTTAAAGAATTCAAAAACGATAATTAACGAAGCTACCTTAATAATGCTTCATTGAATGCAAAAACGTAACAAACAACAAAAAACGTAAAGGAATTTTCAACTAAGAACTTTATCTTAGCTAGTAGTACAAGACACGGTATAAGGAAGATTTTCACCCATCTGATAATCTGATGAGACATATTTTTTATGAAATGTTATTGATTTTTTAACATTCCTATCTTTTTCTGTCGAAGGTATTCATGGGTATTTTTAATAAAAAAATTAAATTATCTTTCTTCAGACATCAATTTCGATTGGTTAACAGATCGGTGTAGATCTCTTCATAGCATATGACCCAAGTAAGTCAATATAGTTAACTACAATGGTCTGTTAACCAATCGAAATTGGTATCAGAAGAAAGATAATTTAATTACGGAAATAATAATATAGGCTTGCCTGAAATTGATTAAAATTATTTTAATTAAAAATAGCCATGAACACGTTTTTCCATAGAAAACTATGATAGAAGTGTTTAAAAATCATTAAATTTCATAAAAAATATGTCTCATTTGGTTATCAGATGGGTGAAGATCAACCTTATCTCTTAGACCATAAGTTCTTCAAATGCGATAGTTACACCAGACACCCGATGCTGAAAAAAGGTTGCAAAATTACAAAGAAATTAAAAATTTAGTAAAAAATAAATTATGTATTTTTAAATATATCTAAATTTGATAATTTTTCATGTACAGATGATATATGAATCTTCAAATGATGCTTTAATTTACTAGCATGATTACAATATGGACATTTAAACGATCTTTCAAAATGGAATGACCTTACATGACCATATAACGATGTACGATTTGAATACATTTTATTGCATAACGAACATTTATAACAATCTTCTGATATTTTAATTATAAATTTAAATGATCGAAAATCTAAAAAAGAAGAAAATAAACAGATAAATGTGTTATTAAAAATGTAAGTATTTTTAAATATTTAAAATTTTAGAAATATAAGAAATAAGCTGAAAATTTTTATGAAAAATAAGATAATTTTCTAAGAAATTTACGTAAGTCTAATTTTTGAAAATGTAAATTCTTTTATGTTTTGGAATAACTTTTCATATTATTTTGCAAACTATGAAAATGAATATAGAGCTTCCATTTATACAGGTATTTTGTAAAAAAAAACATTAAAAACAATTTTCATAAAACATGTAAAAATGTGAAAGAAACGTAAAAATAATAATCTGTATCAAAATTATTGCACTGTAGAAAAATTTCCCATCGAATGATATGTTATAATGCATCCATGGAAATAATTTATACAGGAAAACATTATCAAAGAAAAGTTTCATTATGAGATACATCAAATGGTAGCCTTTGATTTGACCTGGATCTTAATTTACAAGCCATCTCAGGTTAATACTTGTTATCACATTGAGGAGCACTTTAAATGTGAAAGTTGTTCCTTATACAATCCTTAAAACTTAAAAACACTATTACAAGCAAAATTTAATAGAAATCTTAGTTGTCTTGCTATATGATATCAGAAATTTGTGTACTTATTAAGGGTATTATAATACAATAACCTTCAAAAGTTGAAGTCAATTGATTGTCTCTAACTCGAGGAGAAAGATTGAAGGGCTTGTGTTTTTCAAATAACTTTTTTAAATCTAGAAAAAATGACTTCACTACAAGCTTATATACTCTTACCGAGCAATAATACAAAACTTTTTGACAATATTTTAGCAAGACAACTTCGTTAAGTTGATTCTCCCTGTTGACTATTCATAATTAAATCAAAAGGTGTGCTATCAGGGTGTCTCGTGACTCGATGATCATAGCTTGAGAGTGTATTCTCTTAACAATTTTAAATCGAAAGTTCCTGTTCTACTTTCATCCAAAATCCAATAGTTAAGGAGCAATGAGTACTATTAAATTTAGCAAATAAAGTAAAGACGTTGTTGAGGAAAGTAGTTTAATGTTTTATTAATTAAAAATTTTTATTGAAAATCTATGGCTTACTAGCATCAAAATTGGTTGAGATATGCCACTTTTTAGGATAAGTACTAATATCTACGATAATAGTATATTAATAACGTTATAAAAGTATCTACCATAAAAAGTTGCATATCTCAGTCAATTTTGATGTTAGAAAATTGAATAAAAAACGAAAATATGCAGATTTACATCAGCTATAGCTTTTATATGTAAATTTTGAATTAATAAAACATTAAAATACTTAACTCAACAATGTCTGTACTTTATTGATTCAATTCAATAGTGCCCATAATTCCTGAACTATTGGTTTTTTGATAAAAGCCCAAAAGGCACTTTCGCCTTAAAATTGTTCAGAGAATACAATCTTAAGCTATGACCGACGATTCACGGGGGGGCACCCTGAATAACTTTATAATTCAGAATTAATTGTAATCGTAAAATACCAGATACTATTCTAAGAATTCGGAATGGTTCACGAAGACTACCTGTATAAATTAAATTCTTTTCAATTACATTATAAACAGAATTAAAGTCTGTAAGACTAATTAAACTTACATAATTTCCCTAAATCATTTCGTTCAAATCATTGAAAAAAGCCAACAATTTATTGAAAATCTTATAAATTACATTTTTTTTTAATAATATACAATTTTTATTTATTTAGAAATTCGATATCCATGTACAACACCGTAATGTATCTTCAATTCGCTTTTCTCTTTACACGCAAACGGGCATAATCCACATTTAACAAAATCATGTTGTGCCTCATGAATATTCCTAGCATACTCCTGCTGATACGTTTGATTACAATATTTACAAATATACAAACGTTTACGAATTATTTCTGAAAAATAAAAAATACAATATCGAATTATTTTTAAAATTCATCATGTGTGTTTCTAGGAATACAAATTAACGATTTTTTAAATCAAAAAAAATTATTACAAAAAAAAAAAAAATTACCTTTGTTTCCTCTCAAGTCAAAACCAAAAATTCGTTTTAGTGGAGTTAATTGTAACATAAAAATTATTAAAAATACTTAGAAACAGATCCGATTAGGAGCATTACGATTTGGGAAAACCAAATACTCGTATTTTCACGAATTTAATGCGATTCAATTATTATGTTCTTTATAGGAAAGGTAAAACTACCATAAAAATTATTTGATGATGAAGATATTAACAAAAATTAAAAAATTTTACAATCCCTGTTCAAGAAAAAAATAACATTACCACACCAAAATCGTTAATCACTTTATAAGTTGTTTAAATATTAACAAAAATAGAAATTAAAAAAAAAAAATGCTTGATAAATTTGGAAATTGTGTTTAAAAACTTGGATTCACCGCTTATATTAAGATGGCAGAAAGTTCCTTAAAATATTTCTGTAAAATGTAACAGGAATACTTCGGTAATTTTGGTTTTTTATAAATTTTGGAACACCTTGTAGATTCGCTTTCCCTATAAGCTTGATTGTAGGGTTGAAATTAGTTTTGTTTTGCACTTATTTTAAACTTTTAACATAACTGTTAAAACATTACCCGGTCGTAAATCAAATTCGGAATTCATGAAAAATTTTTATTATTTCACGTACAAAAATTAGTTTTCTCCAATTTTTTAATAAAATCACATAAAAATCGGATCCATTTCTAAGAATTTGTAAGAAAACATTCTCATTTACTCAACTATTTTTAAATAACACAAAAATCATTTAAAATTTTCGTTTTTTTATTAACAACGCTGATTAACAAATAATTTGAGATCGTTACAAATTTTCACAATTTTTTTTATCACAAAATTAAGTTCACAAAAATAAATTTATCACACAAATTTTTTACTCTGACAAAACAGTTTTTCAAATAATTTCACCATTTTTTTTTTCTAAACGTATCAAAAAACCATAATTTTTCGTACAAGGTCTTCAAACATGATTTCACAAAGAACTATCATTAAACAAAATATTTAGATCTAAACTAGTTATGCTTAGATTATTTAACTGAATTTTTTGTAACATGGTAAATTTTATTATGCCTAACTTTCACAATGAATTCACGAATATTTTTAAACCGTAACAGAAATGCATGTGATTTAAATTTTTTTTTTTTAAATAAATAATTCGATAGTTTTTCCAATGATCGTTTGAAGACCTTGTACATATAATATGTAATAATTACATATTTACGAAGGGGAAATAATAATAAAATTTATATTCAAAGATGCTGGTAGATTGTTTTTAACGTGACTCATAAATTAAATGGATCAAATTACGAACAAATTTATTTAAATAAATATAATATCAAAGGTCTGGGAAGAAATAAATACTTAAAAACTAGACTTAAATAGATTTTTTTTAAATAATTATTGGTAACTTTTATATAATCTTTGGTAAATGTGATGTGTGTACTTCAAAATTTGTGCCTGTTCAATTTTTTTTAAATTTTATGACTATTCACATTTCTTGAGAGCAAAAATTTCAAAAAATATTTACACTTTCAAATTCTTTTCCCAAAAACAAAAAAAGTTCATACGAAATATATATGCTTGAATAGTTTTTATTTCGGACAAATAAGATAAGATAAGATGTTAATTTTATTTCATGTGAGATGTCTTTCACAAAAATGAGAACAGAAAAAACTTTCACACAAATATAAAACCAGAGACCTCGCGTGTTCAAGATATACGAACATTTGCAACAAGGATATTAAACGTATATTTTGAAAGTCCCTGAAAGTATATTTATATGAACTAATTTCTGTGTAAGGAATTCTACTATAAAATAGTAAAAATGCTTTACTATTTTGTTTCAAAATTTTTCATTAAATAAAATGAAAAAAACTTTTCCCCATATTTTACTACAAGGAATTGCATATCCTGCAATATTTCTTAATGTACAAGGTGTTTCAAGATCATCGTATTCTAGAAATGACCAACGGGGGAAAATCATTTCCTCACGCCAAAAATACTTTTTTGCTAAGACAAATAGAAATTAATATAATAAGCATGTTAATTACTTACCGATAATTGACTTCTATTTGTCTCTAAAAGAAGTTATTTGTTTTTAGTGTGGGAAAATTATTACAAGCAGGTTTTTCCTACAATAAGGTTTTAAAGCTTTTTAGGATGTTAAACTGTAAATAGACTAAAATCAATCAAAAAACCTCAATATGAATCAAAGCAAATTTACTCACTCATATCAACATGCAATAGAATATGTAAAATAGAGATAACTGGCTGCTGTTAACATGCGATGATGAATTGATATTAATTTATGACAAGATAACCGTACTCAAATTTGTACAATGACTAGAAGAAATCACAATCATAAAAAATAATTGGATTTTATATCAACAGCAGATTTACCAGGAGGAATAAATTTCATAAATATCATTTATCGAGTTTACAAATTCAGGATGGCTCAAAATTGACTAGAATATTTTAATTGTTTTTCTGCCTTCTCAGACGGAAGAGTTTAACTGTAAACTCTTGAGCTAGAAACATATGCAATACAATAAGATAATCAGATCACCTAGCATAAAAAGCGATCATATGATGCCTGCATCACATCTACTGCCTACATCACAGCTAGGAATAACTTGCCAAGTAAGTCTTTTTAGGCCATGTAAGTTTAAGGCTTTGAAAAATACTATTGAAAATAAATTAGCACTGGCGGAATTCAGTCCCTCATAATTCCTAATTCTGACTATTATAATTGATCTAAAAGAAAAAAATCCCATCCGTTGGGTGCAAAACAAAGCTGATACCGTAGGTAGCTTTAGCAACTTCATACTATATGATTTTTTAAATAGCTTATGCAATGCATATTACCTGAATGATACAACTTTTGGTGCTCTGAGAAAGATAGGGCAAAGTTTGTATCATTTTCGTAAAGTGTATTTATTGCATATACGTTTTTTTCTTCATATAGAATGAAGTTGCTAAATTTGCTACCAACGGCGCTAGCTGTTCTATACGCAACAAGTAGCTATAGCATTTTTTTCTAAATGAATCGTTTTTAAATTCGCCTTTTTTATAATTGCTTTTGCTGAAAAATGTGGAATTCCTGCTCAACTGACTTAAACGCCATTATTATCAATAGTATTATGTTTATGTGTTAAATGACGTAACATACTATGTTTATGTTTACATTTATAAAAGCATTGTGAACATTGAAATTGTGCTTCTTTACCACATTCAATGCGCATATGACGTAATAGATTTGTTTTCCTTGTATATGTTCGACCACATTTTGGACATGAATTTGATGTTCCGCCTGTCATGATGTTTGAATTGGTTGAAGATGTTGTTATTGTAGATATATCTTCACTGCTATAACGTCGACGTGTAGGAATTCTATTCACGTATAGATTAAAATCAGCTGAAATAAAACTCATGATGATGAAATTATTTTAGTTTACATTTCTTAAATAACTTTTCATGCTTAAAAACTAATTTTTCGTAAATAACGATTCAAATTAACGAGTTTAATTTTTTACACAAATTATCTAAATTTTTTCAAAAAACTGTAAGCAAATAACCTGCGTATAACAGGCTTTTTTTGTCGGTTGGAAGAGGATGTTGAATGAAGGAAAACTTGAATGATCTTATTATGTCTATGGCTTGTGTACACTTCGAAAATCCACTTTTGTAGGGATAAAAATTTGAACAAAAAACTCATTCAGGGAAAAATTGTCACCATCATTTTTCGTGGAGAAAAAAGTTGCCGGGCGCAACCTTGACGATAACGAAAGTCTCCCAATTTTAATCAATAAAAACGAGTAATCAATATGTTTCTTTCTTTATTGCAGGCATTGGTAATTGTTTTTGAAGAACAACCTAGCAGTTGCGAAGGCAGTAAGCTCATTCCAAGTCCCTGGATCGCTGCAATCTTGAGCGATGGTAAGACCTTTAAGAGATATCAAAAGATCCAAAATTTGGAAGTTCAAAAATTTGGCTTACTGCTAGAAGTTTTTTTTTCTCTCATCTTAAAAATGTATTATTTAAAAAAAAAATTGTGTTTGTTATACGCAGTTAATCACTTGGCTTTCAATTTTCTCGATCGTTCAATGAAAGGATGAATACGCTTAAAACTAAATACATTTTTTCACACATTTTCAATCACTAACTACTGAATCAAAAATTTATTTATGAGGTAGGACTTGATTTATATCACAGCTGAAAGTGATTCAAATAATTTTAAAACTAATAAATCGTGACTTTTTTTTAATCTAAATTGTGTGATAATAAAACTAAAACGAAGGAAATTCTTTGGTTTGGATTACAATGCGGAAATGGAAGATTTATTCAATTGTATCAACAAATTTCTCAATTAACGTCGAAAAAATTGGGTAAATTGAGTGTATTCGATGTTATGTTTTCGAATCAAATGTAACTTCAAGTTATTCTTTTGTTTTGCTGAATAATTACAATGTACAATTGGGCAAAACAATGTTGCTGATTTTCCACATTCAAATTTAACATGACGCCATAAGCTGCTTTTATGTCTATATACTTTAAAACAATGTAGACATGCATTGCCTTCAATTGATGTTTGATCCCAAAAGAATCCTGAAATTTCATATACATATTAGTTAAAAATATTTCAAAGAAAAAATCGAGAAAAATATACTTTTCTTGCACACACAATATCAAAAAAACACCAACATTGTTTTTAAAAAAATGATTTTTATTTCAAAAAAAATAATAATAAAATAAATAATTTTAAAAAAAAAAGGCAGTCTACAGGACTATCCTTACAGGGTTATTTAAATTTGCAATGCAACAAATGTATTCGTAAATTATGTGAATGTTTTGTTCTATAAAAGCATCCATCACTTGGACATTGGGCACTTGGAACTTTGCCACATTCCATTTTAATATGGCGACCCAAACTAGATTTATATTTATAACGTTTTTGACAATGTTTACAAGAGTATGAAAATAAATTTGGATCAGCATTTATATCTGAAACAAAAATAAATGAAAATAAACACAGTAACTTGAATTTTAGATTTTTCCATAAGGATCACAAAAACATTTTGTTTTTAAGAAATTGAAAGAAAAACTGTATTAAAAGAAAATCAAGAAAAATTATTACACATTTTATATAAATTTTTTTTAAAAAGATTTTTCTATTTTATTTAAACAACTAAATAAATTTTTACTAATTTACAATAATTTTATTAAATTTGTACTTTAACTGGTCTGAAAATTACAGTATTAATAAATAAAAGTAAATACAATATCTATATAAAAATTTGCACTCAAAAATTATTGTTATAAATTACTTAGATTTAACTTTGGTTCACAAATAGTTTCATGGTAAAAATTTCAAAATATTCAAACAAATTTGAGCAGTCCGTTTCTTAATAGTACAAGGGGCGGTATAAGGTCGACCTTCACCTATTTGATAAGCAGTTGAGACATATTTTTTATGAAATTTTATTGATTTTTAAACATGCCTACCATATTTTTTTTATCTAAAAGTGTTCATGGCTATTTTTAATTTCACTAATTTCCATTAATTATTTCAATGAACGGTTTTTTTCAGGCAACCCTATATCATTATTTTCGTTTTAAAATTATCTTTGGCTAACAGATCGGTTTAGTTACTTATATTGACTTTTCTGTTCATACTGAAATAGGTTACTTCATCAATCTGTTAGCTAATCGAAATTAGTATCAAAAGAAATATAATTTAATTACGAAATTAATAGTATAGTCTTGCCTGAAAAAAACCGTCCATGGAAAAAATTAATTAAAATTAAAGAAATTAAAAATAGCCATGAACACTTTTCGATAGAAAAAATATGATAGGTATGTTTAAAAATCAATAAAATTTCATAAAAAATATGTCTCATCTGGTTATCAGATCGACCTTATGCCGTGTCTTAGACCATAATAACACTCAATTTGAGCCCTATGTATAAATATAAATAAATTCGAAGAAAAAAGTTTGACTAGAGAGGAAAAAAAATCAAATAATAAATGTTTATCCAAAGTGGATACGTTTTACATGTGATTTTAAACTATAACTATATTTACAGACATAATTACAACTTTCATATGGGCATAAATATTTCGGTGGTTGACCGCATTCACGCATCATATGTCTTATTAAACTTGTTTTTAATATATAGCGCCTGAAACATTGCTGACATTCAAAATTTCCTAAAAAAAATGAATAAATATTATTAGTTAATCAAAAAATAATTCTAAATTTATTGAAGCACAAAAATTCCTTTAAAAAAGAATCATAAAACAGGTACTCACTATTTCACCTTACTAAAAAAACGGTCTCATGTATATTTGTCTTTGTCTGTTCCAAGATTCCATGTCCCACGCATTATATTACAAATATAAACCCTATAGTACAGGAGATGGCGTAAGGTCGACCTTCATCCATCTGACAACCAGATGAGATATATTTTTAATGCAATGATATTGATTGATAAACACGACTACGAATAGTATGCATATTTTAAATTAATTTTAATCATTTTTCATAACTGTTTTTGCAGGCAAGCATTTATCATTACCTTTGTAATAAAATAATCTCTCTTCTGATACCAATTTCGATTGGTATGAACAGATAAGTCAGTATAGGTAACTTCCCCAATCTGTTAAATCAATTGAAATTAGTATCAG
This sequence comes from Chrysoperla carnea, assembly GCF_905475395.1. Classification (NCBI taxonomy): domain Eukaryota; kingdom Metazoa; phylum Arthropoda; class Insecta; order Neuroptera; family Chrysopidae; genus Chrysoperla; species Chrysoperla carnea. The sequence continues at coordinate 43,015,083 of NC_058340.1, read as the reverse complement.
AAGAGAGATAATTTAATCACTAAAATAATAAAAAAACAGTCATGAACACTTTTTGACAGAAAAGCAATCATAGGTGTGTTTATCAATCAATAAAATTTTATAAAAAAAATATCCCATCTGGTTATCAGATGGATGAAGGTCTATCTTATACCGTCTCTTAGACTACTATATTTACAATAATCTGCGAGACAGGGAATCTGGCAACAGACAAGGATAGAATTATCGAAGATTACGTTAAATCAAAGTCAGAAAAACTTTCAATTGTAGGTATCAGATTTTTCCAAATAATTTTAGAAACCTACAATCTCCACGAATACAATTTTACATGAAAAATGATTATAGAAATTACTGAGAAAAATATTTCCCACGACTTTTGTTTGAAACTCAATATCTTGAATAATTTAAAACCATAGACTTAATAAAATATTCAAAATTTAAAAAAAATTTCTACAAATAAAAGGTGTGGGGTTGTACCCAAAAATGAAACTAATTTTTCCCGTAAAACTTACGAAAGTTATTGAACACAGTCCAAAAATGGGATAAATGGGATACCCCCCGATATCCTCCCTCCCTACGTACTATATAAAAAATACATTTGACTTCGATATAACGCAAAACTATCCTCTTTTTTCGACGATATTACTGAAAAATTAATATTAACAAAATATACAGACTGGAAAAAAAGGTTTTATTAGAAAAGTACGGGTATACAATTATCACAGTAAATTTATGAAAATTTTCATTTTAATTAAAAATTGTTAATTGATGCTTATTAATTAAATGGGAATGTAAATGATGTTTATGGTAGGCCACATACGAACAAATATGACAAGAATGAGATGGTAATTTACCACATTCAACAGCCATATGACGTAATAAAGTAGTTCGTGTTTTGTATTTACGCAAACATTTGCCACAAGATAACGGAGGATCATTGGAATCATTTTTAGAATCTTTTTTCGCTTTTTTTCTATCTGTAAAATATAAAAAAATTAATATTATTAACCTGAAAATATATGTACAAAAAAAGTAATGAATTTGAAAAAGTACTTAAATGAAAATGCACAATAAAAAAATTTCAATATACTTTTTATTTTCCAAACACCCAAATTAATTAATATCAAAATATATATATAATCAATATATTCTATATATATAATAAATTTTTCAATTTTTATAACTAACATAAAATAATAACTAAAAAAAATTTGTTTTGTAACTAAGGCAGTGAAGACATTTTTATGTTTAACTAAAAACATTTTTATTTTTAACTAAATGGACGAAATTGTTAAAAAAAAACTTATTTAAAATAACTCATAATTTTTTTTTATACAAATAGAAAAAAAAAGGAGATAATCGCAGAATTAAACGATGAAAAACGTTAATATTAAAATCGATAAATAACCATAACATTTCGGATGAATCAATAAAATAAGCCTTCATCAGAGATAGAACACATTTTTTGTTTTAACGACGTTACCTTCAATTTTGTTGAATAATTTTAAAAAATTGTATGCCAAAGTTAGTTACCAAAAATTTAGTTCTTTCAAAATTATTCATAATAGTACAACAGACGGTATAAGGTCGATCTTCACCCATTTGATAACCAGTTGAGAGATATTTTTTAAGGAATTTTATTGATTTTTAAACATGCCTATCATATTTTTTATATCGAAAGGTGTTCATGGCTATTTTTAATTTCATTAATTTTAATTAATTTTTTCTATGAACGGTTTTTTTCAGGCAAGTCTTTATCATTATTTTCGTTATAAAATTATCGTTCTCTGATACCAATTATACCAATTTCGATTGGCTAACAGATCGGTGTAGTTACTTATATTGAGGTAACTTCAACAATCTGTCAGCTAATCGAAATTAATATCAAAAGGAAAGATAATTTAATTACGAAATTAATGGTGTAGGCTTGCCTGAAAAAAACCGTTCATGGAAAAAATTAATTAAAATGAATTAAATTAAAAATAGCCATGAACAAACACTTTTCGATAGAAAAACTATGATGGACCTTATGCCGTTTCTTAGACCATAATTCAATAATCAAGAATGACAGTTCAATGCATAAATACCAAAACTGTCATGAATGTCAAAATTGACTTAGATCCATGAAAATTATGCTTATTGAGAAAATAAATTCACCCAAAATCGCTTGGAAGATTTAATCATTTTAATAATTGTTTTTTACCTTAAATTCGTCGAACATCCCCAAAAATTAATAATTTAAAAAAAATTGTGCTCCCAAAAAAAAAAATAAAAATAAAAACATTCTGTGCGTTAAAAAAATAATACAATAAAAATTAAATGCGAACAAAATTTTAACTAGTATATTATAACGGGAGTATTTATGTTTTTCTAAAATTTACAATTAATTTTGTTTAATTGCACACGGTATTAACAAGAATTAAATTAATTTTCAAAAATAATCACGCATAAATCAATAAAAATTTTAAATGCTCAAAAAAGCCAAAAATACGAATACTGAATTCTTACGTAGATAGAAAAAAATTAATTGAGTGATTTGTGCGAAATTCACTTTAAGAAAAATAAAAAAATCGATTAATCAAAAATAAACGTATATGTTTAAAGCGTAAATTATAATTGTTTTGTTCAAAAATTTTGAAGCACCAAAATTTATTTAAAAAATTTTTAAAAATAAACGAACAAAGTTATATAACTATATGTTTAATACTAACAAAATATATTTGGGTCATCAATATTACAACTTTTATTATTTATAAATACCAAATGGTAAGAAAAAAAATTTACAATTAGAACCATTTAAGGCACCTTACTTGTGGGGTTTGTCTTATAACGAATATAAAATTTAATTTTTGTTTTACATATCTCAAAATAATTAATTACTAATTTATTATACACTAAAAATAATTTTAGCCTCTGTTTTTTGTTTTAACATTCTAATAAAAATTATCGATAATAATTTATTGTCAAATACAGCTCTGATAGACATTATTTTTCAGTGGTCCATCAACAATAAAAATATTACATAATTAGTTAGTGATGTAACAAGTTGACAGTATGTTTATTTGGTTTAAATAATGAGTTAGGTTATATTTATATAACAGGAAATTTGACATTTGTTTAATAAAATTAATAGCGTTTAAATATGAGAACTTTAAATAGTTGAAATAAAATTTCAAATCCGACCTGCATGAATTTTCCTATTATCAATGTATATTTCCATTTGCTCGCCTTTTGATACATATTAAATGATATCAAATTATTTTTTTCTGGCAATAAATGGTAATTTTTTAACTAATCCTTACTATTTTAGTCAAAAATTCTAGTCCTTTGAGGATCATAACCCAAGAAGGGTAATTTCTTTAAAAGATGTGTCTTATCGAGTCTACTTATTACATCACTAAAATATCTATCTACTTACGAATCTAAAATATTAAACGTAAAATGAAAAATAAATTATAGATTGTATGATAGAAAACGGTGAAATGTAAAAAAGAGAAACAAGTGAGTATCTTTCCAAAATGTCTACCATGACGCCTCTGTTGTATATGTAAAAAATCACAATATGATCAGACATTCCAGGCGGAACACTCTTGACAAAAAAAAATATTTTTAAGTAATCAAAACTTATCCAATAAGGCACTTATTATATACGCTACTATCCATATAAATTTTTATAAACAATTCATTAACTTTACAATAATTAACATTAAATTATCTTTCATGTTCGTTATACAAAAATATATTCTTCCTTTTATAATTTCGGCAACAAAAATCATAGAGATTTTGGTATATAAAACTCAGCGTGGACGTAAAGCGGAAAGTGTTCATAAACTCAAAAAAGAAGTGACTTGAGTGATTTGAAAAACAACAATTCCGGATGTATATTTGGTATAAACAACAGATCTGAATATCGCGTCAAAATATATCGTGTTAAGAGAAAAAAAACTATTGAAAACATAATTCTCGAGTGATAGATTATAAATAATACGAAATTACAAGATAGGAACAGAAATATAATATTTATTCAAAAATTTGTAAATTAATGCCATCTTTTTATTACAACTAAAATGATTCGGAGGAGAGTGATAATGATTATAAATAATTAAATAATTACTAATTAATTTAACAGTGTGTTTCGTAATAACTTCGATATGTTTGGGGGGAAGAGGAATCGTGACGATAGATTGTATTAAATTTATGCCCTCAGGTAGCATAAATGAGAAATCAAAAATAATTTCCGCAATAACTATTTTAAATATTAAAGCTATAATTTATAACGCAAAATTATTTTATTTACAATTCACATGATTTTATTAGACAATAATTTAGAAACTTCTATCTCATTGAGACAATACGTCTTATGAAATTAAAAATCTATGAAAGATGCACAAAATAGTTGTCGTGGGCATTCTAACTAGTTTGGTTAAAAACAATTCCATGCAGCTTTGCAAACTGCTAGGACATCTTTTATCAAATTGTAAAAGCACTAGTAGTGCACTAAAGGGATCTCATACAATGAATTTTATTCTGGTATGCCTAAAGTAACATTTTCTTTATTGACACAAGAATCCCCCGACTTTTCTGTTAATTCAATTATGTCTATCATCACTATTCCTGAAATATTATACATGAATAATGTGGTTTGAAACGAAACATGTCAACATAATATAAAACAAACAAAACATGTTAAAAATGAAATTCGAATAGCGTTTTTTTTCTTAATTAATAATTAAAAAAATATTAAATAGTTTCATTTTTCATTTGAGAGAAATGTGCTATTTGATTTACAGTGGTACCATGATGCTTCTTCATATGTACATTTAAATTGCCTTTTTGTTTAGCCCGATACGAACACTCCGGACACTGATACATTGGTTCTTTACCACCACATTCTACTTGCTCATGTCGACGCATTGTCGATTTCCAACGATAACGTTTACCACAACGTCGACATGCAAATTGTGATTCTGCACTGTAACCAGGTCTCACAATTTGCTCATTCATTATATTATAATGTAAATATTTTTTTTTCTTGGACGTTGCCGCTAATAATAAGTCAGCCATTTTAACGTCACGTTGGTATGCAGCTGCTTGTACTGGTGATGTTAATAAATGACGTAACGTATCATTCGCTGTTGAATCAGTGTATGGTTTTAAAAATGCCGCCACTAATTCTGTAACATAAGTTTTAAAATATAGATGTCAATGTGCGTATTTTTCATTTTGGGAATTTTTGTATTACTCGTTAGTGTGTCATTTGTGTATAATTCCTTTCAAAAAAAGTTTGTTAGAGCTTTTGTTTTGTTTGAAAAAAGAAACAAAAAAACAAAAAAAAAATAAAAATAAGAAAAAGTTGTCTTTTATATGTATGCGCATGCCATAAATATGTGTACATTTAAAAAAAAAAAAGAAAAACCTGAACGTCATAAATATTCGAACAAAAACCTGTAAATTCCAACAAAAAAAAAATTAAAATAAACAAAAGGAAATCTTTGATGTAAAGATTTATTACAAAAAAAATTACAAATAAAAAAAAAATCGTGTGTCTTCGTGTTTTGTTTTTGTCACCATATATCAAATAATACGCACCCCAAATTCATTTTCCAAATTATTCTCTCATCTAAAAAACAAAAAAATACAAAATTAATAAAAAAAAATTACAAAAAAAATTGTAACAAAAATATATTTACCTTTTAATAAAAAATTATCTGAAAATAATTGAAAAAAGGATTTAAAAAAAAATAAAAACCCTAAATTTTTTGTAATAATTATTTTATCAATTTTTTGTATTATACAAAAATTTGTAATCAATTATAAATAAAATTATTTATCTTAAAAATTAATAAAAATATTTCACCGTATTAGTATTTTTTGTTTATTTATACATGGAAAAACAATGATAAAAGTTACAAAACATTAAAATAATTACAAAAGGGCATATTAATCACTAGTTTTTATTTTATTTATTTATTTTTAATAAGCTGTTTTTCATTTTTATCCGTATACAATTATTGTACAAATAATTTTACAATATCTACACAATTATTATGTTAATAAAAACTATATTTAGGAATAATTATTGATTTTCTTAGGAAAATTAGTTTTAATTATTTAAATTTCAATAAATTATATTTTGCATTTGCATTATTTTTGAGAAATTTGTTTTCTAAGAAATTATAATTTCTGCAATAATTGAGACTGAGGTAATTAATACAGTGAGAATTTGTAGAAGTTAAAAAAAATTGTGATAAACTTTAGACTATTGGATGTCGTCGAAGAGTAGGGAAGGGAAGCGCATCCCAAAGACTCGAAATTAACAAAATGCCAATAATTTATTATCCGATTTATTTACTTTTAGAAAATTTATATTTTACTTTTTACAGTTATACATTTTATCTATGCAACTTGTTGGCGACGCCCTTGGACTATTGTCTATTTTAAATAAACAGGATGTGTATCTTAGCTTTTTTTTAATTAATATTTTTAAAACGGAAATATAATATTTTAAGACATTATAAGATAAAATTTTTGTTAGTTTTGAATATAAGTTTTTTATTTTTTAGATCGATTACGATTCTGCAGAATAAAATCCAGATAAGACCACAAGTGACGAAAAATAGTTATCTAGAGAAAAATTCAATGTTGAATACCTTATCAGTTCCAAAAACTTATCATCTTAGAATGAATCCTTGAAAATACAAATTTGAAAGAAATTTATGGCGTTTACTACTAAGCTGGTATGGTATAGAGACAGAGACACTGCCCAAGGCTCGACGCAAATGGTACTTGATTCCGCGAGACCACTGATTTGCTTCTTTCTTTTTTTTTATGGCGTAGATTACGAAATATTGTCCTCCTGATCAAATTTTGGGATCTTCTTAGCTATGTCCATACTTTGATCAAATCTAATGAAGGCACAAAAGAGTACCACTCTTGAGTTCAATTTTTAATTTTTATACACCGCTTTCAAAGAAAAGCTAAAGCTATTGGCACATTTAGACTATTAGTCGTAAAATGAAAAAGGAATAATTGGTCATTTTCAAAATGGAGAAAAGTTAGATATTAAAATTTTTAAGTTTTCTCACTAGTAGTTGATTTGAATTATTGGCGGTTTTATCTACAAACCTCAAAAACATTTCTAAGAAATCAAGGACATCTCAATTATCATGCAAAACATTTTAAAAACAAAAGAAAATAATGAATACCAAATAAAAAATTATTTAATTTCATGAAAAAAAATGATTCATCGTGATTTTATAAATATATAATAAATATTATAGCCCCTTATAAAATGAATAGAAAGAGCGTCTATGTAAAAACTAGAGCATTGACATTTGAAAATAGTTACACAAAACTATGTATGCCAAAAATTCAAAAAGTAGGTGCAGTTTATTAAACATAAAACCAACATTTTAAAACTCTTATAATGGAATGTTTAGAAAATAATAAATAAATTTTTTTTTTTTAGCAAAACCTAATATAAGCTTTTTTATATTAATTAAGTCAATTTTAATTTTTTTTAAATAAGATAAGCGGATATCAATTTAATACCAAAAAATAAGAGATAATCTCAAAAAAATATTTTTAAAAAAAAGTTATCAGCAGGACCAGCCAGCTGTATTGAAAACTCGTATCTTAAATCACAACTTTAAAATCACTCATTAATAATAATAGCAAAAAAAAAGATTTTTAACAATTATTTAACAAATTTATTTTACGTATATATCGTCTATTAATACTAAAAGTTCTCAACAAGTTTTCTACAATTAGTGTTTATTGGAAATCATAGCCTTGAACCAAATGAAAAAACGAAGTAATTTATAAATAATCATTTTCACATTATGGTACAATAACTGGCAGCGTTTTCGAGAGTTTATTTTAAGACGGTTGAATTTCGGATATTTCTTATTGTATTTAGGTAGAGATAAAGTACATCTTGCGCCTGAGAACGGTTGCGTTAATTAACATGGGATTTACTGATTTATTTTCTGCTTTTTTATACACTAGTAAACGCAGTTATCGCAATCGATCATAGGTGCCAGAGTACTTCATTGCTCAATAATTTCAATAAGAAAAAAAAATCCAAAATCCAACTTAAAATTAACTTCTTCGAGACATTGCCAGCCCTTATACCAATCTCTGAATTGATTTTAAACGGTTTCATTTTTACAAATCTTGATTTTACAGTATAATTTGATTATCAGTATTGTAAGTCTGTAAAAGAAATAAAATCGTGTAACTTGAAAATTTGCCAAGTTTTTGAAATTTTTTAATGAATAAAATAAAAGAAGGGAGAATAGTAAGCTTCATAAATTTATGGAAATGTTGAAGCATCTAGACTTTATCACGAAAAATTAAAAGGGAATATTTTAGCAAAAATGATGACTATGTCTACATTTATGGCGAACATCATACAACGAATACTGAACAACGACCATCGGCTAGTATCATGTAGCCACAGCTTTAGACGCATGGCCTGTCGAATATACCACTTTGGCATCAAGATAAAGATTAATATCTAAATATAACGAGAGTGAAGGAATGATAATAAAATCGTATTTAATAATTTTAATAAACTCAGCCATCTATGAACAGTAATCAGAAGTTACCAAATACCAAAATTATTCATTGAAAGGAGTGTGAAATATTTTTAATTTGGGCTTTTTGAAAATGATGTTACACCGTTGGACATTATGTTTTTTGCGTGCCGAACGAAAAATCTTCCATTTTGTTGAGAGTTTGTCGCGATGAAAATAATTTGTATATTTGGAAGCATTTTCAAGAATTTCTATTTAAAAAAAATATTTCAGGTTATTCATCAGGAAAAGCAATAGTAATTTTTAGAAAAGTGAAACTGTTGTTTTTCTAACAGATTAAATACCCGAAAAATCAGGGGAGACTCCCGAAATCGTGTAGTCTCTCCCGACTCCCGACATCAACATTAATTCTCCAGTCCAGTAACAGAAAATATTTTTTGATTATTTGTTTAATTTCTAGTAAATTCGACAACTCTGAGTAGCTTTTATTTTTTAAGTTACTTGAAGCATATTTATTTACAAATTTATAGAAAACCTGAGTACACAAAACAGCAAAAATATCGAACAGTAGTAGTATAATTCGGTGCAATAATTAGATTTATTTCACAATTTCCCGACTTTCAGGTTTATGCGCCGTCTTCCCGTATCTTTGAGGTGACAAATCTTTTATTAAGGTACCTTCTTGATGGGAGAAAGTATCCATTTATAATACAAAATTTGAAGTAATCGTGGACCAATAATTTAGGAAATGATGAAGGTGGACAAAAAATGGATCCACTTTCAAAACATCCTCATTCGAAAACGAATTAAATTAATTAATCCGCTATTACGCCTTACCCAGCGAGAATAATTTTAATTTAGCTAAAGTTTAAAGCAGTTAAAATATTTAATAAGGGTCCTATTTAATCAAACTATACTGTAAATAAAATAAAAGAATCAGTCACACTCATAAAATTCTTTCAAAATAAAAATATTAAATCAATTTATTCCATTCGAATATGTTTAAAATAATTATACATAGAATTAAAAAAATATTAAAAAATGTTTATTAAAATTAATTAATTAGAAAAAAATGAACTAATTTAAAAAACAAAAATAAATATAAATATACATAATGTTTGCATTTTTAATAATTAATTAATTGAACTAAGACTAAAAATATGATCGTCTTGATTCCGATGTTTATATCGCATATGCTGTGTTAAATTTGATTTTAATTTTGTCTTATGTGGACAAAATGGACATTGAAATTGTGGTTCTTTCCCACATTCTAAACGTAAATGTCGTCGCAATGATGATATTATCTTGTATTTACGTCCACACTGCCAACATTGTATATCAGTGTTGCCACCTTTCATTGAATTCATACGATAACGTAATAATTCCAATAATACTGAAATCAAAAAACAAATTTTCATGGTTAATATACATAAGTTTTGAAAAAGATTATTCTGATATTAATACAAAAAATTAAAAAATGATTTGTGTTTTGTTAATGAATAATTAATATTTATAATCAGAGCACCAAGCCAAAATGTTTGATTACTTCTTCTAGAGGTATATGTGAGGAGCTTTGAGTTTTCTTTTAAATGCATCCCATCCATTCCTGTACACAACAACATTCGCACAAAAATTATACAATGGGTGTTTCTCATTTAGAAATTCAAATCGATTTTTTACACTGAAACCAAACTTCTTGCAATAAGAACTTCAAAATCTGCAACAGATGAACCTAGTTCTTCGGGTTGCTTTAATAGCCAATTTGATCCTAAACGCAGAGATGGAATAAACTTTTAAATTAGAAACTTGATTCTCATAAAAAAACTAACAATTTTTGTTTAAAACATTTTTTCGAAAAATGTTAGCTTTTGGAGGAAATGCGATTTAAACATATGTCATTATTGCATCCAATCAAGAAAGAAAATACGCTTTAAGTTTATGGATAATTGTATGTCAAAGCATTTTTCCATACTTAGCGTGTTTTCTTTCAATTAAAAGCAATAGCGATACATTTTTAAGTCAAATTTCCTTCGAAAGCTGACGATTTTCGAAAAAATGTTAGTTTTTTCATGAGGATCAGCTTTCTAATTTAAAGTGTTATTCTAACTCTTACCATTTAGGATCGAAATTGGTTAGAAACCCGAAGAATAAGGTCAAATTTGATGTCAGAGCATGATGTTCCCCATCAAACTCTACAATTTTTGTTCAGTTAATTTTTAATAGGTGGTGCCTCTGAAATAACTAATTTTGATTTTTTTTTAAATCCAGCATTTTTCGAAAATTAACTAGATTATGCAAAAACGTATGGGTAGAGATAGATATTTGGATAAAATTTTTGCTGAATCTAGTTATTTTTCAAAATAATTTCCTCCAAATATCGTTCGTTATATAACAAAGAATGGCTTCGTCATTTAAAAGGATTCGATTTCCTATCAACACCTTTCACAGAGGTCCTTTTTATACTTCACATTAAGGTTTTTCTGATTAAAACCCTTTGTTAAAACCCGGTACGAACTATTTAAACTACAAATGGAGTTAGCGGTGAGAGATGGATCATAAAATTTTTAAAATTGATAAGATTTCCATCTTAGTTTTATCGCTGTTTTTTTTTTATTACTAGTTAGAAATCGTGTTAAATGGGGATAGAATCTTAATAAGATTCTTCATTTAATCCAATTCTTAATAGCACTGTCACGCGTTTATCAAGACAGTTGTCATTATCTAGCCCTGAGCACATTCGATTTTGTATTTCTAAATGGAAAACAAAAACATTAATTACAGTTTCAAATATAATCAAATTCAATTCAAAGTGAATAAATAAACCAAATGAATAAATCAACTTAAATAAATATTCCTTAAATTTATTTTTATTAATATCATAATTATTAATTACAAATAATATCACTAAATTAATTAATGTGAATAGCGCGTTTTTTCTATTCAAAAAGTGAATTTTTTTAATCACAGAGCATTTTTTCTTATCTACACTACATTAATACGTCATTTAAAATTTTCCCAATTTTTATATACTATATATAAACTTAAAAATCATAAAAATACGAATTTATAAGCCTGCAACCGAATTTAGTCTGTAATATTTTTTTTAACAGAGATCTTTTAGCTAGCCCCGACCTTAGTCACTTTATTTTTTGTTTAAAATGTTCCACTAAATCTAAGGTCTAAGTCAAATACAAAGTATATATGTTCCAAAATAACATCACCTTTGACTCTTTTTTATTTTATTTTTGATAATCATTAACAATCATGGTTTAGCGCTTTTAGTACGGTTGCCACCGACACTTTTTGTACGAATTTTTTTCATTACAGATTTTGTTTTTTTTTTTTTGGATTTTTGTCAATTAATTATTCTTATTGATAAACATAATTGTAAATTTGATACTTGACTAACACCAAGTAGAGAAAAGTAAGTATCAAAAATAATTCAAGTTTTTTTTCTTCTCAAAAAGAGTAGGTGGCAGCCCAAGCAGGAACGCACATGACCGAGATTAAAAAATAAATACAAACAAACTATTTTTGGTCAGTTATTACGCATGATCAATTTAATGAACAACTTAAAAAAAACATTAAGGTAGTACCAGCATGGTATTTGCAGTTTCTATGTTAAAGCAATGGTACAATTTTTTTTTCGACAGAATTTAACGAAAAATTAAATTTAAGAATTTAATAATGCTTACTATTAATTCCCAAAGTTTCAGAAATTTTGACCGTTTAAAATGGGAAATAATTATGACAACGTCCCAATTTCGATCAATTTACGTCAAAATTAATATCTCGAAAGTGAAAATTAATTTCTAAATTTTTTTTTTAGAATTGTATTGTATAAACATTTTTTTCTACTTTTTCTTCAATATATAATAATATCATAAAAAACAGTTGGAGAGACCGGACATTTTACATGCTTTAAATGGGACATGACCCTCAAAATCGCGAACTTTGTCTTTAAATATCTCGCGATCTAAACGGTCAAAAATTATGAAATTTTAGGAATTCATAAATAAAGCTATTATAAACCCGAGAAAAAAAATTCGGCCAAATCTGTCGAAAAGTGATTTCATGCTGGTACTACCTTAACACATTTTTTTATAGAGTTGGAAAATCAACTTTTACGAATACAGTTTAAAATGAGTTAATAAAGTTAATAAGAGACAACTATAAGTGAACATACATTATTCAAACAAAGATAACGATACTACATGTCAGTAGTTTGAAGATGCATTCAAAATTCTTTAATCGTGCGTCACGATTTATCAATTAAAATAATATGGATAATTTGTTTGAGAAAACAATAAAAATAAAAACTTGCATCTCTGTAATATACAGTGTGTCGCAATTAAGATGAAGACATCATCATATTTTCGTTATTTATAAGAATATGGATTTGAATTTTTGCGCAGTCATACAGGGTTATGGGTCACATTTTTTAAGATACCTAACCGAAATCAGAACTGTAAACTCAGCCTACTACAAATTGACAAATAAGACCGATTCTTAATATTTTGTCTAGCATCAGACATGATTAGAGATATCGAAAAAAAACAACCAGAATTTACCCATTTTTATGACATAATTCGCCTTTTAACTTTTTTATTATTTTGATCTACACTCAAAATTATTACAAGTTTATTGAAATATTTGAATACATTACAGTATTAAATTATCAATTTGTCCAGTTTTTATATTCCATGGTACACTAGTTATAAAATATAAAAAAATAAACTGAGTTTAAAGTTCAGATTTCGGTTAACTACCTTAAAAAATGTAATCCATCACCCTGTATGACTGCAAAATTTCAAATCGATATTCCTACCCTATTATTGAATCTTTCGGAACCCTACTTTATTATTGAATCTTTCGACTTGAGAGATTGGGGGAAGTATTACACATTTCAAGACTGTTATATTCTTTAATATCTCGCTATCTCGAAAGTGAATCAATGGAGAATAGCAGCTTTGGAGGTTGATGTAAAATGTATTACTCCGAAAAATAATAACTTAATCTATTAATATAAGACCAACAAAAAAGAACAAGTTATTAAATTTGTATAAATAATTTAATTTTTTTCGCCTTTTTTTATTTTCCCAGTTGAATTATTCTTCAATAAGGCGCTTTTGTTGACCGCGCCGAAGTTGTTGACCAAGCAAAAGTTGTTCTACTTGGAGAAAAACATCACACCCAGATCTTAACTCTCAAGAGTGCTCAAAATTCAACTTAAGTTCATAGAGTAAACTTTTAAATTATAATTTATAAAATAGTTATAATTTAAAAAATAATAAACAACTTGTGTTAGATACTTTTTTTCGTAAAACTCTTAAATTCGATGGAATTTCAATGCAAAAATCTTTTTGAGCGTATTTTTGCTTTCGATTTTTAATTAATCCAGGTGGCTTTCGAAAAAGTATTTTGAGTAGTTGTTAGTTTTTTATAAGTGCTTTAAATTTTCTCCAAATTTAATATATTTTCGAAAAAATGCTTAAAATAATTGCTTGTTATTTCATAAAGAATGACTTCTTAATTTAAACATTTCCTCTGTCTTGCCTTTTATAAACATGAGTAAAATTTTAAATGATTCTGAAAGCCAAGGTTAAATTCTAGGAATGGAAAACATGACCTTCTTTAAGTAGATGTAGTTTTGCCAGTCATTTTCTTCAAAGAAAAATAATTAAACTGTGGAAATTAAAAATGGGGGCACTCTATATACCTATAAGCCGATATTGTATATGTCGATGATTTCTTGTAACAATCATTATATCAATTCCCCTACTTTATTAACTCCATGATAAAAAATTCATGCCTAAAAGTTTTCCTCAATTTTATAAATTTAAACAATAATATCGGACGGAATTGCTGACATTTTTTATTTTTTAAAAGTAATTCATTCAGTCTCTCATACGATTTCACTTTGCCAGTCAAAAATTTCTTTACGTATTATTTTCTAATTTCTTATTAAAATGCAAATAATGTGTGCAAAAACTTAACAATTTACTCTATTTACAATAGGTTTGTTTTATTTATAAAATTTAATTCAATTAGGACTAAACTTTAACCAATTTTTCACTATTTTCAAACAAAAATGTTTCCAATCTATTTAAAGTTACTTTTAAAGATTAATAGAGAAATAACCTTGAAATAGAAAACTGGCATAAAATTTGTAAAAGAAAATTGGCATGTTTATACGTCTAGAAAAACAAATTATCGATTTACACAAAAAAATTTAAATATTTCCTGCAGTCTTAAATTTTCTGATTAACTTCCATGACCATTACCTACTTGATGTTTCTGGCGTATTCTAAACTATTTTTATATTTCGTCAAAGAATTATGGATTCAAATTCAATTTCAAAAATTACATTTTTAACCTCAATCTGAGAAATTACTCCACAAACAAACAAAAAACTTTTAATTTTTTGAAGTAATGCGGTTCCAATAGATACGAGAAACCATAGGGAATCTCATTCAATATCTCAAAAGCTACGCAATCATCAAATGAACCCGATTTTTATCAAAATTTTGGGTAAAATTACCTTATGTACTGAGAAATAAAAAAAGTTTCTTCCGGAATTTGATAAAACTTACTATACTAAGATATTTTGACCCAAAAAATGCAAACATCTGATTCCTTTGACGATTGATCGAATATTTCCTATGATATCGACTGAAATCCTATAGGAATTCTTATATTTTCAGCGGTATCTCACGAAAGATAGATCGAACCGTCAAATGAAATAGATTTTTTGTATTTATTGAGTCGTTTTTTACCCAATATATGCTAAAAACAAATAAACCAAAAATAATTTCCGATTTTCTCAACAAGACAAGACAATCTTAACGATTTTCAACGAACTTGGAATTAAGATTTTCCAAAGTACGAGCTACCCTGTGTATTAAAAAGTTTTAAATTAGAAACATTTTTACGAACTGTACAATTTAAACTAGATTAACATAATTATAAGTAAAATAAAAAATAAAATATTTAAGACATTTTTAATTTTTTATTAAATGAATAAATAAATTTATAAAGTCTTGTTAACACTTGTTGTATTAACAGTTGCAGCTGGTGCACTTGTTAGACCTAAATTGTCACTACCATGTGATAATGATGATGATATTTGTCGTGTTGTTGTCGCACGTTGAAAATTTTTTGCCTTATCCGGATGTATACGATAAATATGCTTTAATAAATTACAATGCAATTTCGATACAAACACACAGTATGGACATTTTTGTGTTGGATTATTTGTACACTCATAACGTAAATGTCGCACTAACGAACGTCGATGTGTATAACGACGTCCGCATCGTTTACAATCATTACTTAAATCAGTATGTTCGTCATATTTAAATAATTCCTCGTATTTATTATTGATTTGATGTTGGTATATTCTTGGAATTTGTATAAAACGATAATCTGCAAAAATAAATTCAATATTAATTCGAAATATTTAACAATATTTTTCATTCATTGAAATGGTGTCTTAAATTTTTAAAAAGCATTTTTTTTATTAATATAATTTTTTTTTCTACCATTTACCTGTTTTATGCATTTTCATAAAATAATATTTCTTCTGAATTGTAGCCTAAAAATTTTTATAGACAAATAATCGATTGTAAAAGTTCATCAAGAATCAAAAATGGCGACTTAAAAAAATAAATAATTAAAAACCCGACTGCGTTAAATAAAATCTTAAAAGGAAGAAACAAGTCTAGTAATTTACATAGCCACTCTTACAGTTGGGGCCCATTATTGGGAAGATTTGAGTCGGTCTGGATTTTAATGAACCTCCGCTGTTAAAGTGGCTATCTAAACTGCTGGACTTGTTTCTCCCTTTTCGGATTTTATTTAACGCAGTCGGGTTTTTAATTTTTAAATTATTGATTTTATTTTAGACTTTTTAGTGTCCCAGCACTTAAAAACCAATCTCATTATACTATATTAAAACTTTAAAACCAATTTATTTCCTTATTAAAAAACATATGACATATATATTTTTGTTATCCCTTTTTAATTTTCTTTATTTTGATACTCTACTCGATAGAGTTTGTTAATTTTGTTTTATCTCGCTAAAAAAATCCGCCATTTTGTTTTGTTTTTTCAAAAACCTATCCAAGAACACTTGGATTTTTGAGACAAATATAATGATGCCTAAATGTTGAAATCCATCGAAGCGTTTGGAAAATACGAGGTAATAAAGAAATTTACAAACATACATATATACATACAAAATGTGCTTCCATAATAAAATATTATATTTTTTTAACAGCCTCACAAAAATATTTACAGTTGTTTAAATAGGATTTCTCTTACATCGTCCATCAAATATTATATTTTCGTACAATATCAATTGTCCAGGTGAATCAAAGGGTGTGGAAATTCTCCAAAATAGGAAAATATTGGAAAAGACAAAAATTACTAAAGGTCGTAAATGAAATTCCAAATCATTCTTTTGTGATCCAATTTGAACAAAATATACGTAAGTTGGGGTATAGTCTAATATAACAAAACGTAGTTATCAAATACGTCGCGCTTTTTCAAAGCGGGGGCTCTATCCCTGTAAATTTACCAACCATGCAATGGTGATCTATTTTTTCTTAAGGGTGTCAAATTGCCAAAGATATTCTTCGCTTTAAAAAAATTTAACGTATTAGATTAGTAACCATTGTGAGCCAATAAATAGAGAAAATTTAAAAAAAATTTAGGCCATACTTATAAATACTTTCTTTAATGCGAGACAATGTAAATACTAATATTTTTTTCGGAGTCAAAAATTGGAGTTTAAGTAAAATTTTAGTTTGGTGGAGAAGTATCTGTAACAGCACGGGGATAAATAAAAACATAAGAAACCGTTACACTGGGTAGAAAACACAAGCATCCAAAAATACAACATTGTTCCGACACATATATATTTACGAACATCTACCCAAATTATCCAAAAATTTTCAAATTGAATGGCGTCAAGTATGAAAGGTTCAGACAAGTAGTACTTTAATTGAATCAATAATAATAAAAACAAATATTTGTCTATTGATCCATTCAGCCACTTATCCTCTAAAATGCACAATCGATTACTCGCCTATTAATTAATTGATAAGGGGAAAATAATCGCACAAAATGATTTAATGTTAATTTTTATTTTATTTGTAAGATTTTGACATCAAATAATGCGGAAATTACATCAACTTAAAAATTTTTTCATCATTTTAGATAAAAAAAATTTTCCCAGAATTGAAATTGATTTTAATGAAGTTTCTTGTATTTAAAATGAATCATAAAGATAATTACTGCTGTAGGTAATGACGTCACATATAAATACTGTTATTCTCAGGCTATAAATTAAGTTAGAACAAATTTTCTCTGTTTTTAATTACTTTATTTATTGTTTCAATTTCTAAACTAATATCTTTGTATCACACATACATGACGTTGACCTATGACGTTGACAGACAATAGGAGGTCAATCCGATCGATGAAGTAAACTGTATCATTTAATACATATTTTTTATTTTCATTTTTTAGTACAACTACGTTGCAAGAAATGAAAGCCAAAAATGGCAAGCAAAAGAATTAATTTTGCATCTAGTCTATCCAAGACATCTTTCTGAGATAATTTAAAAAGTATAAATGTAAGCCAATAATGGATCCTTTGAACGATTATTTCATTCTGGCTAATGAAATTTTTAATTGGAGGTTTTGAAAAATTTCTTTTTTTGCTAAAATTGATTTTCTTTGCCTTTTTTTTATATTTTGCAGGCGAAATATACATAAACCCACATAATACAAATTTTTGCAATGGACCTGTTTCATATATGATAAATAAGTTCAAAAAAATATGTGATTTTTAGGCTGTTTATAATTTTTTATTGAGATAAATCCTAATGTTTAAATTTTGGAAGACTTTGCCATTTTCGATTTCTGTTTCCTCAGCTCAGAGTATTGAGCCAATGATCGAAACATATGATTTTTAAAAGATTGTCGCTTTTAACAAAGGGAATGTTAGGGGAATATTATAATTCCTTTCTTCTCAATTTTACTGATTTATCGTGTCAATTTTTTAAGGTCTTATTTCACATTATCGAACATCTCTCTAAATGTATTTTAATTATCAAGTGGCCTTCATCAGTATAAATATTAAACTGCTATCAAATAGTAACATCTTTAGAAAAAGCATTTACAACGAGCGACTATAAAGGCGAACCGTAGAATATTATTTGTAGTTGATTTTTTCAGGTGAATATCAGGAGGTGGTACTTGGTTGAAAAAATCTTGTATTTAAAAAAAATACTCAATCGATCTAAATAAGAATCCTTATTACCATTAAAAATTTAATGGAAGTTTTCTGTTGAAAAAAAATTGGGAATGGAATAAAGGAAAAAGGCGATAGTATAAAAAAATAAAATTATTATTTTTATTCTAATAGGGATGTCATCAAATTTTAATCGACAACTAATCAAAGACTATGACGAATATCACTCTGAAGTTAATTCACAATTCACGAATAAGAACAAAATTCAGGTTTTCACCTTGAATCCTTCTGAAATCAAGACATCAAAATTTTCCATAAATTTACGTAACCGATAACTCATTTACATTACGTCGCAATTTTTGTCGAGGTAACGGTTGGCCAGGATGCATTCGTGCAACATGCTTGATTAAATTACAATTTAATTTTGACGCTTTTGGGCAATATGGACATTTATTTGATGGTGCTGACATACATTCATAACGTTGATGACGTATTAATGTTTGGAAATGATTGTAAATTCGTCCACAATCTACACATTGATTTCGTTTTGATGGTATCAATAACTGTCCATTTGCATCGTAGCTTGGATAATCTATAAAATTTTAAAACAATCAAAACTTACAAATAACGTTCAGTTTCGAAATAGATAAATTACATATTTCAAATTTAAATTTTCTAGAAATAATTAAACCCACATATTAAGGCCTTGAATTTGAAATTCTAAATAACATTTTTCTATTAATTGTTCAGAAGGATCTTGAGGACATTCTAAATTTTTGTTTTTAAAACTCCAATCACGCAATACATCGAAATTTGAGTAAGTTAATAAAAACCGTGTTCCAGAGAAATTTTCAAAAGGTAAAGAAAATCCTCAGAGCATTTTACCTAGGTTCCCCAAAAAATGGCAACTACTTCATCAAGTTTCACCTGGTATTCTCCAAGAAATTGATGGCCCTTGTAAATAATTTTTTTACGAAAAACTACTATTACCAATGCCATTAATTTCAATCCTAAAATTCAAGATAGCTTTCACTTGTGTTTCGATGGGATTCCATGACTATCATTGAAATTTCGCTGGATTCACACAAAGCGAGGTTTATTCGATTATTTTATTATGCTACCAGTGCAAAAAATGAAACTAACTGAACATTTTGATGGTAAATTGAAAAAAAAAGTATATTTCAAATAAGAATTCTATTACAAAATCTTGATAGTCAAGGCTTTAGTGTAAACTTTTCCAAAATGATTTGATGATCTTTCAGATGTCATATCTGACCTCTGAAGCCTAAAATTTTAAAACGACAAATTATATAAATAAGTTTCATCGCCGATCAATGAACCCTGAAATAATAAAAATTTCTAAAAAGAAGCATACACTTGAAATACGTAGCATTTTTTATTTTTACAAAATTAATTTATAAATACACAAAAAAACAAAAAAAAAATGGAAGGGCATTTCATTTACAGATGTTTACTTGATCGATAAATTTTTGAAAAATAAAATAGCGTTTCATAAATAAGTTATTTTTTTACATTATCTTACATAATATATTTACTGTAAAATCATCTTAAAGTCTAAATTTATTGAATTTATTTTTTTACTCTTTTGCTGCGCTAAGTGCAAATGACTAATTAATTAATAATAACCTTTCACCAATAATATTTTATTAATTTTTCTCATAATTAGTGTATATACTAAATGTCTAATCTCAAGCGAAAATTTTAACAAAATTAGAATTACTGATTTCTACAAATTGAACAACAAATTTTAACATTGTCATTAGCTTTGTCCATTTCTTTTAAATTTTCGCAAGAATTTCTAAGAAACAAAAAATACTTTACGTAATACTTATATTTAGGTTTCAGGGATAGAAAAATACAAAGAACTTTGTTCAGTGTAACACTTTCCATGGAAGCTAATAAATTCGTCGGAAAATTTCGCACTTAAAAGCGCGTAAAACTCAACCAAACTGTACTATGACTTTACCAAAAGTAAAAACAGTGAGTGTACACTCATATTTCCCAAAATATCATGTCATTATATAAATTGATCATTTACAGTTTTCGCTGAATTTTGTAAATATAAAAATGGATAATGGGAAAAGAAACAAAACATTGTAGAATTTGGCTAACAATTTCTCTGATACTTTGAACTTCTGTTTCCCTTCCGTTACTCTCTTAAGGTCTTTATCCTGTTGAGCAAAATGCGCAGCTTTATAACAAAGTTCTGAGTAAATTTCCTTACTCTCCGTATTATTTCATGAACGTTACTAATGACTTAAAGATTTTGTCGCACGATGTACGTCCTTAACTATCAAACAAACAATAAAAAAGAACACAATAATTACGTAAAAATTACGTCGTGATTTTTAAGTATCTAAATAAAAATGTACAGTCTTTTAAAATTACGTAACTTGGGAATGATTGAATAAAACTTTAAAAAAAATTAGTAACTGGTTTTCAAAGTAAAAATTTTATAGGAATATTAAATTACTAACAGAAAAACCAACTTTCTAAGAATCATTAATATTATTTGAAATTATTAAACTTGATAATTATTTCTCACGGAATCAATTTTCATTCTGATTAATATATCATGGAAACAAACCAACCAAGGGCACAAACCAAATTAAAATGGTGGTAAAGTTTAAAACCATTATATATCACAATGCGATTGAGAAAAATAAAATTCAGTTCACGAATAATCCCTAATACCTCCGACAAAATGAAAATGATTTATTTTCCACTCGATCTGTAATAATTAATACATTTTAAAAATCGAATTTCCGTGGTTTATTTTCAAAGGAATCAAATTTCGGTGGTTTATTATCGAATGTGTTATAATCACTGTATCTACGATTCATAGCAATTACAAATTCTCGCGAATTTACCATCGTATGCTCCGGATGCTTAGTACCAATGTGTACTTGTAATGAACTTTTATGTTTAGTTTTATGCGGACAATGTGGGCATTGAAATTTCGGTTCTTTCCCACATTCAAATTTCAAATGTCGTTTTAAGTTTTTACTATAATAATAAATTTTTCGACAGCGTGGACATGGAAATGTATCTCTATCTTTGCGGTCATCCAAAAAACTTCGGCGGCCAACAACTATTTCCGGATTTAATCGAAACAGCAAACTTGGATCTTCTAAGCCATAAAAATTGTCTGAAAAATGTATTTTCAATTAGTAATTTTAAGTAAAGATGATTTGTTGAAGGACAAGTAGGGTGTGATTTGTTTTTCTATCTACAAAATTTGCAATTTGTAAAATAAAACATAAAATATATTTACATAAACAATTTAAAAATTTTCATTACTACATTAATTTGTGCACACTTGATTTTTCTGAAAAAGACAAAAATAACATAATTAATAGAAAATGGATGCTAAATATTTTAAAATAATTTAAGAAAACATCTACTTACCGTTCACATATTAAAATTTATTTACTAATTTCACAACTGTAGCATTTTTTTTACACAAACAAAGAAATATCAAAAAGTTTCAAATGGAAATTTACTAAATTTATACAAAAATGGCTGAATTTTTATTATAACTATCATGATTTTTCATTTAAAATAATTTTCCAATAAAATTTTAAAATTAAACTAATAAATATTTAATATAAAAAAAATTATTTGACATGTTAAAATATGAATACCACTTGTTGATTAGCACTGGGAAGCGTCATTATGGCCGACTTCTAACCTACTTTCAAATGATCTATACGAAGCTTTCTCTTTTCTAACCAAAAAATACAAATTGAAACATATTTTTGGATTTTACAAAAAATTTAATGAATTTTTCGATAAGAAAACTAATAAAAACGTAAAATTAATTCAAAAAAGTGTGTGTTTATATAGTAGATCGATAATATAACCTAAAAAACAGTAATCAATACATGCATAGACTCACCGACCGCCGACTTAATATACAATTTCCATATTTTCACTGTTATTTTACACATAAAATGTATTTGAAAACGTAATTTTTGTTATAAAAACACATTTCACAACACAATTCATTTATTTATCACTATAAAAAGCACAAAGCACGCACTTAAAAAGCACAGGTCAATTTTCTCATTTCACTCTAATGGAAAACTTCCGAATTATGAATGATCGGGTCACTGACACTTCCCTTCCACTTGTAGCCATTTTGAAAATATCACGGAAAGTAATAAATCGCACAATCAAAATTTAAACTTTTACAGTTAAACTACTTTTAAATAACTATTCAATATTTATAAATTTTTTTTAACATACATTTTTTCGCACTTTCTTTTTTAAAAGTTGTTTGAATATTTTTTTTTTACGAATTTATTTTTTGAACTACTAGAGTAATTTTATTTACAATAAATTTTTTATTCTATCTGAAAATAATTTTACTGAATTTATATTGTTTACTTAATGGAAATTTTTATTAAATTTCAAAGAAAACGTGTTTTGATAAAAAAAAAACATTTATTTCCATTTAAGTTAAAATGCTTACTTCATTTTTATATATTTATTCTTTATTAAACATAAATTTTCACTGTTCCATTAAAATTTTCCTCTCAAAACAATAATTAATACAAACATGGGTTACTAATTTAAAAATAACACTTTTTGAATATAGTTTAAGCTATGATGGCGCCACTTTACAACTTCTTAGATAAATAAAGTTTTATTTTACACCCTTGGAGTTATTATTTTACAAGATTCACCCTTATAACTTACTTCACAAGTACCCTTTAATGGCCTTTAACCTTTCTCTTCTTTAGGCTTTTTCTTAATGGACGAAAAAACATTTAAAATTTTAAAAATCAAGTTCAAAGAATTTATTTCTTCAAGAATAAAACGCTAGAACCTTAGACTTGAATTTTATACTTTATTAAACCTACCCCATTTAATTTTTTAAAAAAAATAATGTTATATAAGAAAATGCTTTATTCAAAGAAAATTTGTTTACAAGTATATTCTAATATTTATGGAAAAATAATATCTCACAAATAATTTAACCAAAATTTTTTTTAAATAATTTGTAAAAATACTCAACAAATTTTTTACAATGTAACAATTCATATTTAAACTCAAGATTAATCTGTTTGCATTTCGATTCTATTCAAATCGGGAATTGTCTCATATTGATAATCTGATTCAGGAATCAATTTAATATCCACTGAATGTTTGGTTGAAATATGCGCCTTTAATTGATTGTTTCTTTTGCATTTTGCTGGACAAAATGGGCACTGATATTTACGTGTTGTACCACACTCTAATCTCAAGTGCCGCGTCATATTTTTCTTTTGAGAATAAATTTTACCACAACGTGGACAACGAGACCTATTTCAAAAACAAAAAACAGCGAAATTATAATATTATTTCCCATGCTTTTAAATTATCGTCTAATACCTTGAAATGTGAGTGCCAGGTTTCGGTTTCATATGAGCAGGCCATTTTCGTTTCTTTTTCTGGTTGGTTTGCGAAATTTTCACATCAGAAGTATTTTGATATTGTAAAAACTCAGAAATTTCATAGATGGTATTTTCATCATTTGCATCTTCCTCTATTTTTGAATCTTCATTGATATTATTATCATCGAACATCTCTTCTTCATCTTTGTCGCTAGTAGATTTTTGAATTCCTAAAATTAATCTCGCTTCCTCATCTTCTTCTAAATATTCTGCTTCACAATTTGAATCCCAATCATAACATTCGTAATTCGTAGATGATTCTACAACAAAAAGTACAATGTAAGAAATATTATAAATTATTTTTATATTAAATTTTACGCAATCATTCATACAAAATAAATAAAATTACAGTTACAATTAGAAAAATATATTTTATTAAACTTATAAATTTTTGTATAAAAATATTGTTATGGTAAATTATTTTATAACATATTGAACTCACAAAATATTCGAAACAAAAGAAAATCTTTATTAATCACAATATTTATTATTGAAAATCAAAAACCGAATTTACTGAAACGAGAGTTGTACATTCTAAACGCTTATGCAATGTTCACTACTTATTTGAAATGTAGCTTGTCTATAATAAACTAAAAAAATAAAATGTATACTTATTTTAAAACTAAATAAAAAATAGTAAAATAATGAAAAATTATAATTATTTATCGATAAATCATACGTAATTAATATATTTCTTTTAGAAATAACAATTATTATAGATTTTACATGTAAACTTAACATGTCACACTTTACAAAATGGCGTAAGTAATATTAGAATAACGAATATCTTTATCATTTTTGCAAACTGCTTATGTTTTTGGATTGATTATTAAAAAGTTTATTTTATTTGTATAAACTTCTTGCCGTTCATTAACAATGAGTTGTAAGATTGATGATCAAACGCCGAATGAAGTTCATTCCCGAAAATTGATGTTGTTTACAAATTTGCAATTTGATGCAATTGTTTTAGATTCGTTTTGATAGGTATTTACCTTTTACATTATATTTGTTTTTTCATAAATTTTTTAACGACGAATTTCTTAAATTTCTTTTTAGAAAAGACACTTTGAATTCCCAATAAATATAATCTAAGTGAACAGTAATAATATTTACTGTACTCTTCCATAATTCCAAATATCCAATGAAAGTAAGTAGCTCTATTATGCCAATTTGATATGAAACAAAACTTCTCAAATTATTTCTCTTTGATAGCTTCATGTTTCCAGTTACTGAGAATACTGATTACTGGAAAACATATTGATAACTTTACTGATCACCTCAATATTATGACGATTTTTCATATGTTTTTTCAATTCATTGCGTCGATGGTTTTTATACAAACAGTATGGACACTTAAATTTCGGTTCTTTACCACATTCTAAGTTCAAATGTCGAACTAAATTTTTACGTGCAGTATAAATTCGTCCACAATTTGGACATTGATAACCATCTTGAGTCATATATTCTGAGCAAGGCAATGACGCCCGGGAACGTTTATTATATGTTGCAACACTATCATTTCGATCAATAGCTGATTTCGTGAATAATTTTTCACTAGTTTCACTTATAATATTTTCATTTCCTTTATTTTCATTATTTGTCGGTACAATCGTTTGAATACATGAATAACCTTCTGGATACACAACTTCAATTGTTTGCCAATCACCGGCAGCATCTGTTAATTCTTCGTATGTAATATCTGCAAAAATTTTCAAAAATTATTTAATGAAATCATTGAATCTATGATTAAAATTACCACCTCTTTTTGTTCTAATTTAAGTAAATTTTTATGACATGCTGTAAAATTACTCCAAGAAATAGGTAAGCAAAGAAATAAATGTAGAATTATCAATTTTCTAAATGAAAATGGTTGAAATAAAGTAAAACAAAGAAAATTATGAAATTATTATTGAAAAAAAATAGAACAAACGAAAATACAAACAAAAATTAACAAAATTCTCTAAATTAACGCAATAATAAATAAAACAAAATAAATTAGATTCTTTAGCGATTTTTCGAAAATTATAATTATTTAAACAAAAAATTAGTGTATTTTTATAGTTTGATGACAAAAAATTATTGATCATTAAACAATTTATTTGTTCTCTACTACAGGTTAAGTTTTTATAAATATAATAAATGTTGGTTCACGGTAAAACGAGAATCACCAAACGGTTAATTCGTTATTCAGAAAATTACTTTGAAGACCTAAATTTTGAAATTGAAATAAGTTGTGATACTTATACCAAGAAATTAGAATAAACTGAATTGATTATTAACTATGAAATCAAGATTGAAATTTCTTTTCGCGTTGCAAATCTATTTCAGGAATTGCTTTTTTAGATGTCATGATGGTATTCGGTGGCCCATTAAACTCTTAAAAGATGTAGCTTCATGATGACGGTTGACTTCGGATTTTAGCATCAAATAAGGGTTAAATCTAACTGAAATAAATAGAGTAATGTTCGACGTTAACCGTCAGCATCAAATTGTAAAAATGAGCAGCAAAAACTTTACTAATAATTATTTTCAAGAGTCGATATCTCGAGACATACATATTAAAAGTAATTCCCTAACCTGATTTTTAATAAAACACATGGCAATGATAAATAAACAACTATATCCATAATGGCTGGTGGGTACCAGTGCCCAAAAAAATGCAATATTTTAAATTATTATATCTCTTCGATGGTTGAATATAAATTTATTTTGCCAGTACTGTCAAAATCAATTTCTCAGAATAAAAGCTAAACATAGTTGCTAAGTTTTTTTCCAGATGGCAGAACGGCCAAAACTGACCACGTGACCGAATTTGTCGCTCAAACTCAGAGTCAGCATGAAACCTTAAGAGTTAGTGCAAAGTGCACATTGATGCAAATTCGGTGCTATACAAAACGTTTTCGTTTAAAATACCTAAAAAATTATATAAAGACGGTGGTTAATGAGTAAACACCTGTGTAACACAAAGTCTTTTTGTTCAGCCACAAAACATTTTGTTTAAAGCTTTTTTAGAAATTATATCAGTATTCTAGGGAGTCGCGAAAAGAAAACACTTTTCAAAATTTTGTCAAGTTAATTTTCCAAACCTGTGATTCATAGTATATCGAAAATCAATGCCAATAAAACCCTTTTTTGTGATCAAACATCTAATTAAATCTTTAATCGTTTTCCAAAATTTAAATATGATTATTTTACAAGAACTACTAATTTCTCAAAATAAAATTTAATTCTTGCTATAGAAGCTAAATAAATTAATTAAACAAAAAATTAAGAAATAAATTAAAATAAATAATTAAAATCTTCCGTTCAGTTCTCTTATTTTCAGGGTCTTATCACGACAAACATGGCGCACAAATATTACAAAGTTCAAAATCGTTATTTGAACATGCCAATTCATCATTGAAAGATATTATTCCGAAAAATGGATCTAAAACTTTTCAATTATCTTGTTAATAACAATTCGGATACAAACTTTGTACAGAAATAAAAATAGCGAAGAACATAGTCATATTTTGATTTTTAAAAGAGAAGAAAAAATTTTATGTATATTTATTTAACCAGAAAAGGGCACATCTAGTATGGTAGTGTGTATATGCGTTCTTACCAAAATAGAAATTTAGAACAAAAAAATTGACCTGAAAGGTCCCGAATGGAATGGAATATTGCTAAAAGTGACTGTCCATTTTTCGTATTTTGATTTTCGGGCGTTTATGTTTGCTTGCATATTTTTTACAATTTGTAAAATTTTTTATTAGAATTTGTTCGTTAGTATTTTTGCAAACATGTCTTATTGATGTGAAAACTTCATGACAAGTGTCACATAATTCTTCAGTATACTGCGGGGCAAGAAATGAATCAACATCATTCAACGAAATTTTTCCAAAATTTTTACCTAAAAAAATTCGAATGTGTTAATAAAATAAATAATAAATTAAAAATAATAATAAAAATTAAAATTAAATTAAATAAATGAATAAAACTTTAAAATTAAAAAATAATTTAAGAATCTTGAACGAAAAAATTATTTAAAATATTTATTTAAGAATTATAATTTTTTATTATAATTTATTCAAAAGTTTGCAAGCATGGTTTACATTATAAAATCATTAATTCTTTTTTGGATGAATTTGGTTGTAAGAAGCCATTTCTCGTAGTAACTACTTTATTTCCTCTTACCTATTTACCTTTCATAATGTTCTCTTGTTCGAACGAAGAAGATCAAACCTCTCTTCTTCGTAAAAGGTTTGAAGCTAATTTAAAAATATATCATTGGAAGAGAAAAATGTTTTGGAAAATGAACCTAAAACATTTCAATTTTCTTATTAATATAATCAGAATATCGTAATTCGGATAAAGATATATGAATGAGATGGCAAATAAGTCCGAATTTATCAAAGAATATTACTAGACGTAACAGCTACCTCCATTTTTCGTAATTTGATTTTCTTGTTTTTATATTTTCGTAAATGGAAGGAAATGGAATCACAAAATACAAATTTTTTAAAACCTGTTAATTAACCTCGACGTATCTACAACTAAATAAAATATTATTATTCTTTAAAAAATCAATAAGTGGATTAAAATTTTGAAACTATTACAATTATTAAATAAAATCTCATTTAATATCTTTGATGCAAAAACCTAAAAGTTCAGAAAATTTTCCGTCCAATTTCATCATGATTTATTGAGTTTTATCAGCCCACGTCTTTATTGCTTTCTGATTGGGACAAAAGAATCTGAAACATTTGAATAATCAAATTATTATTAATTGTATCATCATATCAAATATAATTAACTTAACGCAATTTCAAAATAAATTAAACATAATTTTTCATTAATTATTTTATTCAAATAACATTCCATTCAACAAAATATTATAAACTTTTTTTTATATGGCTTAAAACAAATCCATAGATTATACTTTTTTGTAAAATTAAAAACTTGCACAATAAGGTGTGTTCCAAGCATCGAGAATTTATCCCTCGATATTTCCAAAACTACAAGTTTTTTTTTATAGTTTAAAAAAAAATTATGAATATTTGTAAGTTTTTTAGTTCAGTATTTTTACGAAAACAATTTCTAATCTGAAATTCTACATAACTTTTTTTGCTAATCAGTAAAGACAATAATCTCAATTTGTTGTAAATTGTGAGTCCTTAAGGATCTGACGAAGTTTTTAAGTTGAAAAATACATTACATTTATAGTTTCATTGAGTTTCTATAATCTTTTATAGTTTGAAAATTTATTGAGAGTGGTTTCCGAAATTGATTGCGATGGTATGAGTAGTTGTGTATGGCACCTAACAAGACCCTGTGCCCGGATGCCACGTTTAAGTTGCACTCCCGGGAAAAGAAGGCTCTGGGAATAATTATGTTACTATTAAATGTAATATAAATCCAAAGAAATTTCAAAAAACAATTTTTTTTAATTAAAGAGAATTGAAAAAAAAAAATACATTTGAACCAGGACTCGAACACGGACTTCTTGAATTCATGTGAAGCGCCCTACCAACTAGGCTATTCGAGTTCTAGACACAGAGTGCAATTTTTTCAACTTGTTGAAAAACTTTTGACTCTGTGTCTAGAACTCGAATAGCCGACCGAGTTCGAGTGTATTTTTTTCAATTCTCTTTAATTAAGATTACTAGAAAAGATATTTGTCAATATTTAGTTTACGCCTGTATGTATCATATTAAAAAAATCAATTATAATCGAGAGACCATGATGTGAATAAATATCGTATGCATGATAAGTAAACAAAAACAAAAAAGTAATAATTTTTTTTTAAAATTTATATAAAAAAAATTACAATTTCAAATGAGTCAAATACTAATTTGCTTTGTGCTATTTATCTTTTTCAAATAAATATTTGAATTTAATCAGTTTAAAAATTGTTCTCAATATAAACTTCCTAATGAAATACAATTTTGTCTTTTGGAAAATTTTGTTTAAAATAGTCACACTTTTAAATAAAGTTTATTTTGGAACACATTATTGGACTTAAAAATTTAAATTCAATCGTTCAACGAATTATATATAAAATTTACGAATTCTAAACGAGAAATAATTAAATTGAAAATGATTTAATTTAAATTTTCAGTCTGATTTATAAAAACTTAGATAAACAATTTGTTATTAAATAATGATAAATTCTGTTTTTTCTTTTGTAAATATATTATTCATATAATTTAATATATTTTTTATTTACACTTTTTGTATTTATTTAAACATTTATTATAATATATAAATCAAAAATCTATTCATTTATACCAAAAATAGCACACTTTTTGTTCACACTTGTATCAAACATTAATAAAATTTTAAACATAATTTTAAATATTGCTTATTAAAAAATTATCAACAATTTTCGAAGATTTATCTTAGAGAATAAAAAACTTTGAATTTTGTTGGCTTTAACATTCACTTTTATAGGCATGTAGTTATGTAGTGTGTTTTTGACATCAAAAAACCAATTTCTTTTGGCAGCTTGCATTGAAAATTCAGTTATTATTTTTTAAAACAGAAACATTTTTCAATAATCAACTTTATTAGAAAAGAAATTACAGTAAAAAATCATACAAATAATTGGCACTTTTTGGAGGGAACGTGAAAAAATGTTTCATTATACTCGCCGGAGGAAAAAGTAACTTGTCACCTTTCAACCATCTTTTAAAAGACTTTCCCAATATAGTATCCTCCAAGGCGTTGAATTGTATTACTGTTGAACTGTTGAAAATATTTTTTTTTTAAATTATTGAAGTTTTAAGTTTTTGGTATTGACACAAATCAAATATATTCAAAACTGATAATTAATTTGAAAATAATTTATCCAACATAAATTCGACATTTAATACACTCTAGATAAATTAGTTATATTACTTATATTTATTTATAATCTATAAAAATAATTAACGAAAAATTGAAATATAACAATTTTATCGTCAGGTAAATATGTAGACAAAAATTATTTAATATTTATAACAAACTTTCCACGAAAAAAAAAGCTATAAAAAATCTAACAAATTTCATTTAAAAAAAAAAAAAAAAACTTATAAATATAAAATAAAATAATCTTTGGATTAAATGATAATAATTAAAAATCAAACACAATATTAACAACGAGAAAATTTTTAAATTAAAACAAATATTATTATAAATAAAACGAACAAATTATTATTATTATTATTATATTCATGGCGTTAGTCGTTCTTCTGGCTCCAAGGATACATTTAGTTTTAAAAATTACATTTAGAAATATTTTAAGAATAATAAATTTTACGAAAGAAATCATTATACGATTTTCAAAATAAAAAAAAGGCATTCTTTAACCAAAATTTAAATTTGACAAATTTTCATTGCTGACAATCAAAACTAAATAAGAGTTGATACAACTTTAATAATTGGTTTGGCATAAAACGGATTATTTTTAATTAAATAAAAAATATCTTGTCAACAAAAATATCTTGGTTGAAACAGTAATTCATCAATTATAATTTTCAGGAGTATTAACAAAAACTAATGCATTCAATTTCAGTTTATGTGTACAACAATGCGGGAAATTGAGTAAAAAAGTACATACCTTTTAAAAAAAAAAGTCTCTTGAATTTAAATAGAAATAAGTAAAAAACTTCAAAAATCTCTTTTATTGAAAGTTATTACTATGGAGATTAGAGTTATTCACCTTAGTAAAAACTCAAAAAACAAAATATTTTAATTATTAATTGTTAAGAAACCGGTAAAAAATTTTAAAAAGCAGTAAAGCATTGGTCTCTTACATACCTTAATAGAATATGTACGTTTGACTTTAGTTGGATTATTCTTAAATAGATGGCCATACTTAAGTCAAATCTTTTTTATTTTACAACAAGTACCATATTAGGTTTGTATCAGCAGCAGTTATGCATGCGTATCACTGAGAAGTAATAATGCAATATGATATGATACAATATTAAATGGCCGGAATATTTTATTTAAGAAAGAATAAGAGAAATTTTAAAACTATCACAAGATTTACAGACAATTAAAATATTAGTTATTATTTCCCAACAAATTATGTTCAAATTCTAAATAGGTACAATGTAACAAATTGAGAACACAAAAATTCTTTTTCTGAATTCATTATTGAATTATATAAAATAATACAGAGTGGACACCAAAAATGTTCAAATATTACCTTTTTATATATTTTAGACCGTGGGACACCACGGGTTTTTATAAATGATAAATACATACTTGAAACTTTGTGATTGGTTTCCTTTCGACAAGTCGACCAAACTTTTCTCTACGATTTTTTTTCGAAAGTGCTGCATTTTCTAATAGGCATGATGACGTCATTTTTGAGTTATTGCTCTGAAAAAACGCAAGAGGGAATTTTTCGAACGCTATGACCACTTAATAACATCTATTTTATTTAGACCCACGGACTATTTTTAAAAGGCTTGTCTTGATAGGGAATATCGATGATTATTTTAAACATTATAAGTATAGTTTGCTTACTTTTTTTTTTGCTTTAATATAAGGTATAAGGTTGGGTGTCTAATTAGTTATAGCTTTAAATATTTGACGCTAGTGTCCGTTTTGCTCAATTTGACGTCCAAATTAAGTGTCATTTGGCGCTTTTATTTTTACGTTCTTTGGCTGTCAGAGACGCATGATATTAATAATCCGCCTTACATTTGTTGGCAAATTAGAGAATAAGAGAGTACTTTTTTGCTCAATTATTTTCATTACAAAAATGTAAAAAGGCTTTGTAAAAACTGCTTTCAGATGGTTTTATTTAGTTTGATATCATTTGCATAAAAAAATTATGCAAATACATAGATCAGAAATCCTGCCTATGTACATGCCGTAAATGATCTTTTAAACAATAATTTCGTTTAAATTTATGTAAACAAATTGGACATTGATAACTTGGCTCTTTACGACATTCTAAACGAATATGACGACTTAATGTGACTTTATGCATATATTTTTTATTACAATTCGGACATACGTGACCATATGATTCCCCTGTTGTATTACCACTACTCCCTTGTACCGTTGGCTTAATATCAGGTGGATGATGAAGTAATTTAATATCAGGTGGATTGTGAAGTAATTTTAATGTGGCTGGAGTTGTTGTTGGCTTTTTATCTTCATTAAAAATTGCTGGATGTATTTTATGATTTGATGTGGACGCCATATAATCCAAATGATTAAACATTGTATACTGAAACGCGGTAGATACATATTCACTACGTAAAACGTTCAATAGATTTTTTGAATTGTCATCATATGGAAACACTGAAACATAAAAATTGCATAATCTAAAATTAGTCTTAACAAAACGAAACATTAAAGAAATATTTAAACTTTGCTGGGTTTGAATGAAAATTATAAAAAATAAAAAAAATCAAAATCAAATCAAACAAATGCAGCAAAATGGCACCACACAAACGTATTAACAAAAAAATAAAATAAAAAAATAAGAATAAAAAATTTTCATTTCAAAAACGGTTAGTTCAAATACATTTTTCTTTACTAGACAATACATGTCTTCGATAATAACATTTTCAAGAAGTTTGTTGTTCTTCGTTTGTTAGTTTCGTTCGATTACGTAATGCTCCAATAGGTTGTTGATGTTTGTGACGTAAATGTGTTATGTACTCATAACGATGTTTAAACTTGACGTCACAAAATTCACAAGGTATCGTTGGATCTTTGCCACAATCAAACTTTAAATGTCGACCTAATGTTCGTTTTAATGCATAATGCCGACCACAATGGGCACAAGCATATCGTGCTCCATCTATTGATTTTAAATCGTAATATGTTTCTAATGTGGCAAATAACATTGTGTGTGGTGAGCCTAAAAAAATAAATTAATTAACGAAAAATAATCAAATTTCTGAAATGAAAAATAAAACAAAAAACAAAAGAAAAAAATAACTACAAAAAAAAAAAATAATAATAATAAAAACAATAAAAAATAAAAACCCACCACCAATTTTAAGTAATTTTCAAAAATAAAATATTTATTAAATTTTTTTTTATAAATAAATACAATTAATTTGTGTTAGTTAAGGCACTATTTATGTTGATGAGTTTTCATATGCGTAGATAAATTACATCTTTGCATATAAATTTTATCACATACAGTACATTTAAAGGTCCGACCACATTCATGCTTAACGTGGTACGTTAAAAACCGTTGTTCGGTAAAATGTCGATTACATCTTGAACATATAAAATTTGATTTCATAGATTTATCGATACCATAACATACCAACCTTCTGTATATTAAATCTGTGAACAAAAATCAAAAAAAATAATTCACTTTATTTTTCATCAAAATAGAACACTTTGGGTTCGCAATAAAAACTTATTAAAATAAAATAAAGGAATAATTTATTCATTTTTTTATATCATTTTTATTATTTTTTTATGCACTTGTAAAATTGTGTGTTTTTACAGTCTTTTAAACAATCTTATGAGGATTATATTTACAGTAATTTTTAATATGTGAACGTAAATTTCGTATTTGTTTATAAATTTTTTGACAATATGGACATTGAAAGCTGCGACCACATTCATGACTTTGATGATACGATAAATGATGTCTATATTTAAATCCTAGGTTGCATGATATACAATGAAAATTCCGTATACACGAACCTGGAAAAAAATCTAAATGTAATGAAAAATTATATTTTATTAACAGATTTTTATGTAAATTATTACTGATATTGTTTGAAGAAAAAAATAAAAGATATGAATATTCGATTCTTGTCATATTTCTGTGTCTATTGTAGAATTAAATTTCACATTTATTGTTTACAAATAAAAATAAATAAATAAATAAAAATTATTACAATTGTAGTCACAAATGAATTTACAATCAGTATTTAAAATATTACATAACATTTATAATTAAAAATATACAATTTTTATTTATAATACATGAAAATTGACTAAGTATTATATTTTAAGTACAGAAATATTCTTCTTATGTAATAGAAGATCTTCGTTGCTAGTTAATTAAGCGAGTGATTTTGGAAAAGAAAGTTAAAAATAAACAATGGTAGACTACCCAAAATAAAATTTAATTTAGTTGACGGCTAAATCAGCCTATAAAATATTAAAATAAACATAAAAATAGTTCATCTTTAATTAAAAATCAATTTTACTACAATTTGGTTTCAAATATTGTGATAATGATTTATTATTCGAATAATTCAAGTCGAAGTTAGTAAAAAAAGAGAGATGCGTGTTCTAGGACACTCAGTAGGAACTATGTTCCTTTCGTTATAAATTATTTATGTAAAATTAAAAAAGGTAAAAATAATTTTAAAAAAATCTACTTATGTTGGTGGGTTTAGACCTCACGACCTTCCCTATGAGAAGCGGGCACTATAATTACAAGACCATACCCTCCCTTAGAATTCTAATAATATTTCAAGATAATTTATTATAAAAATTGTGTTGGTCTTTTTTTTGTTTGTTTGTTTAGGCCTCATTTGCCGAACGGGATAAAGAACATAGAAGATATTGAACAAAACTTCCAACATCTTAAAATTGATGCAGAATTTAGCTAATCAACTATTAACTAAAATTGCTAGCCAAATTAAAGCAGAGATTGATTAAAATTTTCAATTGAAGGCGTTTTAGAATTTAAGCTCATGGCGTCATGGTACCACTTCTTTGTGAACTTTGCTTATAAGAACTTCTATTATAATAAGATAGAGGAAGAAATATTTTAATATTCAGATGTGTTTACAGATGTTTATCGTTAAAAATATTTAAAATAATGAAACAAGCATTTTAAAGTGCAAATCTATGTAAAATAAGAGCACTATATTTAAGCTGGATAAATTATTTTAATAATACGTGTTTTGGGTTTATAAAAGGATTTGTAGTTTCAATTAATAAGAGAAGAATGCACTTAAAATACATCATATTTTGATCAATGAACTAAGAAATTGTAATTAATATTAATTTAAAATTATAATTAAAATATGTTCATAAAAACAAATAATTTAGGAATGTTTTGACCTTAAATTACAAATTAAAATTAATTTAACAAATCGTTGTAAAAAAAACTAGATGTTAATACTTTGGTTTCAAATTTAAAAAAAAATTATAATATTATAACAAAAAGGATAACACAAAATGCAATTTAGTTGGTAACACTGAAAATGCAATGGCAATTATCTTGTTAAAATTAACATATTTGGTTGGTAATAAGGTTTTTTTCGGTAAATTCATGGTTTTTTAATGATTATAGACTTTTCTAAATAGTATAATATCTTGGGATGTAAAAATCAAAATGCTTACACAATTTTTGATACCTATTTTTAGAGAATACCAAAACCATGTTTTTACCATAATCACTGAATTATGAAAAATAGATTTGGCTCCCTTTAAAATACCCCATTGCATTTTCGTTAAATTTCTTTATTGATAAATTAAAAAGGAAAAAATGTATCACATTTGACTAAAATTGTTTTTTTAAAACTTAATGTTGTTTAAGGTAGTACTATCGGTAATAGACTTTGCATTTAGAATTTAATGAAACTTGCCATAGTTGTCCATTATTATATCATAATTAACCAGTTAAATTTTTAGGGGCTTTCAGAGAACTGAAAATCTGAACGTCCAGTTTTGTGAAATAAAATAAAATCTGTAATTTCCTATAAGGATCAATGTTAAAATATCTTTTTTTTCAGTTCTCTGAAGGCCCCTAAAAATTTAACTGGTTAATTATGATATAATAATGGACAACTATGTCGAATTTCATTAAATTCTGAATGCAAAGAATATTATCGGTAGTACTACCTTAATTACAGCAACAAGTAATCATTTTTGATTTCTATTTGATTAATATAATTCTAAAAAAATACAAAAGTTTATTTTTGAGCGTCTTAAGAAAAACTGAAGTTGAAATTTATATAGTTTAATCAGAAAAGAGATACATATATTTTATCTCCCTTCTCTAGTTTAATTTTTTAGACCTACAATAAGCTCATTAAAACGAAATTCAAAAGTATACAGTTGATAATTTTTTTTGTTCATGTTGACATTTAATCAAATAAATAAAATCATACTTTAGAATAACGAAAAAAGACACAAAATCAAATTGTATTCGGGAAAAGAAAAAAAATTACTTAAAAAATCCAAATAAAATATTAAGGGGATTTTGTGTTGCATGTAAATTTTATTATCAAGTTTGTGGTTATTCTTTGAATATTAGGAAATATTTAATTAATAATAATAATGGATATGGGGCCCATATTATGGGCAAATGCACAAAAAAGGAAAAATACAAATATATTGGAATGTGTTATTGGAACCATAAATTATAAGAAATCACTCCTTACATAAAAAAAAAAGATTTGTAACACCTACAAAGATGACCTTTTTAACCTACGTTAGGAAGGTAAGACATTCTATGACTTTCGGTTAAATTAAAAACTAGAGACCCTCTACTCTTCCATCAGAGTTCATGTTACTATTTCTTCATAATTCAAGTTCAGAAGCGAAAATAGTTAAACACCAAAGAAAGTAGTAGATTCAATCAAAGAACACTATTTAATTATCAAAGTATGACGGAAAATTGCCATATTCTAACTAAAAAGTTTTTATTTAAAACTGTATATTGTTATTAATCAATGTTTTATGTTTAAAATTCGGAATCTTGTACCGTGGACGAAGAAGTATAATGTTTTGTAATCTTTGTTTTATAATGTTTTGTTAATCGTTGGAACATTTACAAATAAAAAATCAACAGCAATCTTATGTACATTCTTTAAATGTCTTTTTAAATCATGTTTACGTTTGAATAATTTAAAACAATAATTACATAAATTATTACCAACTTTACCACATTCAATTTTAATATGCTGTTGTAAGTTCCGTTTATGTTTATAGCTGGCACTACAATTTGGACATTGAAAACGTTGCGAATATAAGTTGTTGTCGTATATTTCAAAGCCTACAAAAAAAATTCATTTAGTTTTATTAATATTATGAATTTAATAAAATTTTTTAAAAAAATAATCAATCAAATAAAATTAAATTTACGATTCTGATAAATAAAAAATAAAAAGTTATAATTGTGCAATTAACATTGAAATGTCGTCTTGATAATTTTTTTTATGTATGGCGTTAAAAAAATATTAAAATGGAATTAAAATCTAAATAAAATAAATAATTCTTAACAAAAAAAAAATTTTTTTCTTAGCTAATCATTAACAGTTTAAATATTTTTTAGAATGAATAATTGGATGGTTTTTAGGTAGTTAGTTAGGTAGTTAGTAAAACGCGGATTCTGAGCACTGAAACGATGAAAGTCTATAAAAAGTCACAATTATAGACACAAAATAAACAACTGTCTACAAAAAATAGACATTAAAACATTACTTTTTTTAATAATTTTACAATTTACGGTAATTTTAATGCTCTAACTAAAGCATTATAGCTAGCTCAAAATTTTAAATCCCACACTCACACGTTCTCTGTTAAGCGTTAGTTTGAATCTAGTTCGGGCAAATAAAATGCTTCTGTACCTTTATTAACTTTGCCATTATTTGTTTTTTTACCATTTTTAAAAGAAAAAATTTTTTTAATCAAAAATTTATTTACAAAATACATTGAAATATTGGTGAAAATGTGGCCAATATTCTAATAAATGTTTACTAGCAACTTTCGTTCCAAACAAAAACTTCTATCGTATAAATCTTGTGCTCAGAATCCTTTTTTTACTAATGAGTTATTGTTTTAATAAGAGGATAAAATAATGTATTTATACTGAATTTATACCAGATATTCCTACCAGTGTTCGTTAGTATAGACAAAACAAATAGAAAAACATTGTGGATTAAACAAGTAGGAGATACTGTAATCAGGAGCTACTCACGATTGGTGAAATTGGTAGTTACGCCGTAATTAATTCAGTTAAAATAACGAAATATTCATTTAAAATATACTAAGTAAAATTATTGTAAATATTTCGAATAGTAAGAAGCTAAATTTTCCATCTCTCTTAGCTAATACTGTGGCTGAAGATGGCGAAACAAGTCGTGACTAGAATTTGATTACATTCTCTCTAGAAATAATTAACAAAAGGATACATCTTTGGTGAAGAATACTCAAACTCTCTTTCAATCATTAGTAATTTGTTGTTTTTGGTAAATGTTACGACGATTTTGTCTTTCGATATTTTTCTTAAGGTTACGAAAATGTATCTAAAAATTTTAGATTGTTTTGAATTATCTGGTATGAAAAATTGAATTATCTAATGCAGTTTAAGCAATTATATCTTATTGGAGATTGAAATGAGATAAAGAACAAATGTAAGCGATTACTAAACGCTAAATCAGTTTTCAATTTCGAAAATGGAAAATATATCGAAAAAGTATATCGTCATACCAATATATATAAATGCCGGGACACACGTGTAGTATAGTTATTAGTTCCCCAATGGCCAACATTTTTCTGATGGATCTATCGAAGTTTAAAATACGTATTGTGACCTCTTGATCATGAACTTTAGGGTAAAAAGTACTCTGAAAAATCTTAATGTTGAATTCTTAGTTTTCGAAAATTAAAAAATTGAATTATTACTTGAAAAACTTTTTAGAGAGAAGGAAAACAGGTAAATAAATAGAGAGGAGGTAAAGATAAACAAATTAGAACTAATTGCGATTTGAAAAAATT
The DNA here is from genome assembly GCF_905475395.1 of Chrysoperla carnea. Taxonomy (NCBI): domain Eukaryota; kingdom Metazoa; phylum Arthropoda; class Insecta; order Neuroptera; family Chrysopidae; genus Chrysoperla; species Chrysoperla carnea. The sequence continues at coordinate 42,975,139 of NC_058340.1, read as the reverse complement.
ATGAATTTGGGATATTTAATAATTTATTCCCCTAACGCTTAATTTTTTAAATAAAAAGTGTTGAACTGTCCAAACTGATTTTAATTCGTATATCTTGAATTGAACTGACATAAACCTCGTCAACAGGATTGAAATTTATTTTTTTTGAGAATAGAAAGCTTTAGCCTTTAAATCATAAAAATTAGTTTTTTCCAATTTTTATCTCAAAAACTAAAAAACTTGATGCTTTTGCAAACAAAAACAAAAAAAACAATTGTTGAGTTTTTCCAGTACAAGAACTTAATTGAACTTTTAGCAAAAAACATACGTATTCAGGGGAAGAGATGACAAAAGATAACTTCGTTTACGACATATCGAAATAGGAGCTATCTCGCCTTTAAATTCAGCGATGGAAACCGCTGTCTTTCTATCATTATTATCATTACTCAAAACCGATTTTTGGCTAAATATTATCCATATTTCATTATCGATATTTGCCATCTCTATTTAGAAGTGAAAATACATAAACTTTTATAATCCTTCAAAATAACAATGACCATTGCAATACAGCTATCCGTGACAGAATTACTTTATTAAAAAGAAATTTTTGATTTAAAGTAGCACCTAAGTAAGTTAATTCATTTATTTGTTAGTAGCTAAAAAGAAAATTAAAATAAATATTGATTAAATTAAAAATAATTAACAAATCAGTTTAATATCTTTACATTAACGAAACTAATATACTCCGATCATCTTAGGGTTTCACCTCGGAATCTAACAGAATAAGCTCAATTTTTGAACAAATCTTTATTTTGATAGTACAAATGTTATCTCAAAAGTCACATATGGCAATGTATACGTGTCCTTAGATATTCAAGGTCAAAGGTAGCAAAAATCAGTTTTTTGTTAATATCTCGTTTCCTTTAAATACTACTTAAATAATTATTTAATATCTCATATTTATAAATATTACCCCTGTACTAAGGTACGTCTAGTTGAATGCTCAATCTTCTGCGCCCTCTATTTCAAAAACTGCCCAACGTCTAAAAAAAAATTTCGGACAAAATTTGTAGAGAATTTCATCCTCTACAACTTTTATAACAAATGTTAATACGATTGAAGGCAAAGGAAACGAGAAGTTTGTCAAGAAACTGATTTTTGGATTTATGACCTTCAATTTCTCATGACAATCTCTGAGACAACATTTGTTATATCAAAATAAACGTTTTTACAAAAATTCAGCTTATTTCGTTAGATTCCGAGGTTGAACACTTTTTTTGATCTGGTTAATATTAAACTTCATTTAAATGGATCAAAAAAGTTAAAAATTAAAAATATGAAAAAAGAGGAAAGGAATTTGTTAATTATGAAAGAATTTATTCAATTGTTAGTAATTACTTTTATTAGTTTATGGCAAGTTTAGTATACAGATTTTTATTACAATTTTGAAAGAAAATTTTTAGAAGCTTTATTAATCAAATTGAGCAGAAGAAAAATCTTTTTTTTGTACACCCTTACGGTTGAAAAAAAATTAAATAAAAAAAATCTAAATGTATTTCAATGATTCCTTGGGGAATTTATGTACACGCATCATATGCCGTTTAAAATCATGTTTACGACTAAACATTTTGTGACAATAGTTACACAAATTACGTGGTATTTTACCACAAACAAGACGCATATGCTGTCGTAAATTTTTTGCATATTTATATGTTCTACCACAATCGGGACAACCAAATCGTATTTCAGATGAGTCATCCATTTGAACTGGAAGATTGTTGACAGGATTACCAAAATAGTGGAAAGCTGCAAGAAAATTTTTTATTTTATTTAAAAACAAGAGATGTATGTCCTACCATTTTGTGAAAAATAAATTTTTCACGAACTACAATGTGTGTAATTTTTACGAAATTATATTCAAATAAAATACATAAAAATATTATTATTTTTTTATTTCGAAAAAAAGTTTATTTATTTACACAAAAATAACATTAATTATTGTAAAAGTCTATTAATTATTAGGTATAACATTTTTCAATTTTTAAGAAATCTTGTAACGATTCAAAAAGGTAAATTCGATAAAATTAATGAGCAAAAAAAAGAAAAATTGACAGTATTCATGTTGGCATTTCATAAACCAAATAAATTAGTGAAAATTATGAGAAACACTTTTTCTTCTCATTTATTGAGATGGAAATTTTATTCAAAAATTACGAAAATCGGTTTTAGAACAAATTGTGTTTCTACTTAAAAATAGATTAGGATCATTGGGTTTTTAATTTGAACTTTGTGAACCTGATACCTCAAAAACCGTAATTCGGAATAAGTTTCGAACAAATGAAATTTCGATTGATTTGCATTAATTTCGATTCCAAATTTCGAAAAGGTTTCATATATCTAAGGAAACCTTTGAAAATATTTTTCATTCAAACAATGATTTTACTGGCATTCAAATTTATCATAGCAGTATCTAATATTTTGAAAGATCAAACGTTAAAGGATTAAAAAAATAATCACTAAACATAATAATTTACTATAGAAAAAAAAACCAAAATAATCAAAAAATTTATAAATAACGTGAAAAATGATGTCTCACTAATGGCACATCTAATTTATGTATATTACGTAAATGACGTCGTAAATCACTACGTCGTTTAAATTTTTTTTCGCATTGATCACAGGTAAAACGTGGTTCAGTATTACATTCATATTTCATATGATTTTGTAAATGATTCTTATGTCGATATTGTGAGCCACACTGTATACAAACATAATCACCACCGCCCATTGTACCAGTATTAAAACGACGTCGCCGTCGATTATGATGTGATTGAAGTGCTGATGCTGATGCTGCTGTATGCCATAATGCCGTATGGTATAGATATTCAAAGCCTAAAACATATTGACAATGTGTAAGAATAATTGTATGAACAATATATTTTACTTACGTTGTTAATATTATAAAAACAAGAACAAAATAGTATATATATTGATCCTTGATCCGTCAAACCCAAAATGGAATTTATAATAGAAAAACTTATTTATTAATATTATTATTGATTAATTAAGCCATTGCGGTTAAAGCGAACATAGTACATAGTTTGAAAAATGAAGATCTAAAATTATACTGTTCACAGTAAATAATTGTGACATCGATAAAGTTGTTTATAGAAGAAATTTTTGAAATTAACGAACTTCTAAGTATGCTTTAAGTAAATTGTTGCACCATCACCATAAATAAGCGTTTAAACAACGTCTTTGTAAGATGGCTACTTTATAATAGAAATTCCATTTGATCTGCATACACTTAGATTGAATCAATTGTTAATAGTACAAGAGAGAGGTATAAGGTCGATCTTCACCCATTTGATAACCAGTTGAACATATTTTTTATGAAATTTTATTGATTTTTAAACATGCCTATCATGTTTTCTCTATCGAAAAGTGTTCATGGCCATTAATTTCAATAATTTTAATTAATTTTTTCCATGAACGGTTTTTTTCAGGCAAGCCTGATACATAGTCTATACCAATATTTTTTTAATTACATTATCTTTCTTCTCATACCAATTTCGATTGGCTAAAAGATCGGTTTTGTTACTTATATTGACTTATCAGTTCATACTTGATGAGGTAACTTCACGAATCTTTTTGCTAATCGAAATTAGTACCAGAAGAAAGATAATTTAATTACGAAATCAATGGTATAGACTTGCCTGAAAAAACCGTTCATAGAAAAAATTAATTAAATTAAAAATATCCATGAACAATTTTCGATAGAAAAACTATGACAGAAAAAATGTGTCTCATCTGGTTATCAGATGGGTGAAAATCGACCTTATGCCGTCTCTTAAATACATAATACATTTTAAATTTTTAAAGTCGCGAGATTGACACATTAATGACGATTCTAATATCATACCCATACGATTTTTTTCAGTACCATTTTTAAACGATACGATATTAGAGTTTTAGAGGATCTAATTGCTTTTGATTCTACATCCAACGTATTCTCCAAATTTACCACTAACGACTATTAGTAGAGTGAAATTACGCCTTGTGTATGGATTAAAAGTTCGAGCAGTGAAACTTGGGGGTTTTTCTTTTCACATCAAAATAAGTATTTTTTGAAATTTTTTACTTTCCCGGAGTGGTGCAACATGTTTAAAAAACAAAATGGCGTCAAAAATGCAATTTTTTTCAGAAATTTTATCATTTTTATTTTATATTCGCAAAAGGAGACATCGGTGCATATCCAAATTTGGTAGGTTTGTAGTCCATGTTAAGAACTACTCCTCATAATTTTTTGGTGGGGTTTCGTCCCTTCCCCTCCCAGTTATATATATATGTATACATACATATAGTAAAACAGTTCATTTGACTATAACTTGAAAAATATTCGATTGATTTTAATGAAACTAATATCAATAGTAGGTTTTATTACTTACAACTTTCGGTTAAAATTTTAGCGAAATCCGTTAAATAGTTCGGCCAAAATTTCCAATTTAGGGAATTGTTTAAAATGGCTGCCATTTTATGCCATTTTGTCCTACGAGGTTAAATTTTTTTTTAAATTGTAGCATTTTTAATTATCTTTCAATTTTATAATAAGTGGCTTACCCGTAAAATGACTCCTTGATCCATATTTTTGCGAAAAACGGAAAATTTAACACTTTCTGGAAATAATTGTTTGGGGGGTGTATGGATTGGCTTTGGGGGGTGTTTTTTGCTTTGGCATGAGAAAACTATTTTTAAAAGAGGTCTATATGGTTTGAAGCAAAATTTTTAAGTTTTAACCCCCGCGCTGTAAGGGGGAAGGGGTGTATGAAATAAATGTATCATAAAAGATTTTAAAAAGAGGTCAAAATAGTTTAAAATGCTAAAGTAACCCAAAATTTTAGATGCTTTTATTAATATAGCACTTTTTACAACATCCACCCCTTCCCCTCCCGCTTTCATATTTTTTGCAAATTCAAAATTTTTATGACGTATAAAGGGGTTTTGGGGGTCGCTGATCTCGAACTTTTGGCCCAAATAAGTACACCCCCTAAAAATATTACAATTGTTTTTGATATTCTATGGCAAAATTCGAGATCAGCGACCCCCAAAAACCCCTTTATACGTCATAAAAATTTTGAATTTGCAAAAAATATGAAAGCGGGAGGGGAAGGGGTGGATGTTGTAAAAAGTGCTATATTAATAAAAGCATCTAAAATTTTGGGTTACTTTAGCATTTTAAACTATTTTGACCTCTTTTTAAAATCTTTTAAGATACATTTATTTCATACACCCCTTCCCCCTTACAGCGCGGGGGTTAAAACTTAAAAATTTTGCTTCAAACCATATAGACCTCTTTTAAAAATAGTTTTCTCATGCCAAAGCAAAAAACACCCCCCAAAGCCAATCCATACACCCCCCAAACAATTATTTCCAGAAAGTGTTAAATTTTCCGTTTTTCGCAAAAATATGGATCAAGGAGTCATTTTACGGGTAAGCCACTTATTATAAAATTGAAAGATAATTAAAAATGCTACAATTTAAAAAAAAATTTAACCTCGTAGGACAAAATGGCATAAAATGGCAGCCATTTTAAACAATTCCCTAAATTGGAAATTTTGGCCGAACTATTTAACGGATTTCGCTAAAATTTTAACCGAAAGTTGTAAGTAATAAAACCTACTATTGATATTAGTTTCATTAAAATCAATCGAATATTTTTCAAGTTATAGTCAAATGAACTGTTTTACTATATGTATGTATACATATATATATAACTGGGAGGGGAAGGGACGAAACCCCACCAAAAAATTATGAGGAGTAGTTCTTAACATGGACTACAAACCTACCAAATTTGGATATGCACCGATGTCTCCTTTTGCGAATATAAAATAAAAATGATAAAATTTCTGAAAAAAATTGCATTTTTGACGCCATTTTGTTTTTTAAACATGTTGCACCACTCCGGGAAAGTAAAAAATTTCAAAAAATACTTATTTTGATGTGAAAAGAAAAACCCCCAAGTTTAACTGCTCGAACTTTTAATCCATATAACAGCCTTTTTTTGCTTAGATTTACTCCAGTATATGATCTATTCGAAAATCTAGAAGTGAACTACAAAGTGGTAGTGCAGTTTAACCATCTTTGCGATTAATTTCTGTTACGGTACCTTGTCTTAATTGGAGCACTCATACATGTGTCAGTTTCGGAATTTTTCGAACCATCAGTAAATGCATATATTCTCTATCTTTGAGTCATCAAAGGGCAGATACCCTAGTACAAAGTCAACACTTATTACAATCATTTAACTCTTCAACTTTTGTATATAACGATTTCTTCTAAGATCATTATTTTTCGAGTAATTTTGAGGTTTCTCTCTTTTTTATTTACACTCAGTATATACGAAGTATTACACATAAATGATTTATGAAAATACATAGCTTTTAGTGGATACATCTTCTAAGGAAATATTTTTTTGGACCCATATACCTTGAATATAGATTAAGGAAATTTGGAGATGAGTTTCAATTAGATCATATTTACATTTAAGTGTAGGTAGTAATTAGTTAAAACTTGAATTTAGAAATTTGATTAGGTATTAAAAACAAAACTAAAATATTATCTATAATTTATTTTTATTTAAACCCTTCACATTTAACAAATGTACCAAAATACTACTAACTAATTAACAAACAAAAATTATAAGAAATATAAATTATATAGTAATTAAGCCATTTTACTAATATTTACATTTAATTTTCATGAATTATAAGCCAGTGTGAAAGTAAAAAAATAAGATACAAATTCTGGCCAGTGACGTAGACGTGATATGACATAATTTTCTGGACCCTGTGATGTCATTTTGAAATTAATAGACAAATTATTTAAAATTTTTAAATTGAAAAATTTAATAAATAAGTACATGATTAGAAAATCTACTTGTTTTTCAATTCAATTCAATTTTTGACTTGATAAAGAATATTAAATAATGAATTAATTAAGCCCAATTCGTATTTCTTCAATAAAACTTCAATCCAACATGAGTGCTTTTAAATCCAATTTTTGGCTTGATAAAATCGATTAAATAGTTGCTCAATCTACTACATTAGATTTTAAAAGATGTAGTATAAAAAATGTCTATAGATTTTTTAATAAAATTTAAAAAAAAAATTATTATACGTTTATTTATTTCATTTAAGTTTGCAACTAAATATGAAAAAAATTTAATTTGGATCAGAAAATGATAATTCATAACCAGCATGTCGATTTTCTACATGACGACGCATGCTTGATCGATGCTTGGTCGTTACATAACATAGTGGACATTTTAATTGAGCTTCTTTACCACATTCATAGCGTAAATGGCGTACGAGATTATTTTTCCATTTGTAAACCTTAAAATAAAAATAAAAATATTTAAGTGTGAATTAGATAAAAATTAGAAAAGAAAATTAAAAAAATAAAACTCACTTTTCCACAATTTTCACATTTTAATATTTTATTTGAATTATTACGTTTTTTTGAGACATAACTCACATAAATATCACCAAATGGATCAATTACTGTACTACTATTTGCTGATGATTCTCCCACATTTTCATCAGTTTCAATTAAATATTCAGGTGTGGTTGTTACATCAAGTTCATCATCATTTTGAAGGTCTTCATGGAGATTTTCTGAAAATTTAAAAAGTTTAAATTAGAATAAATTAAATCTAAAAAAAAAAAAAATTTAAAAAAGATAAAAATAAAAAGTTCAAAAAAAATCCAAAAAATTAAATGTAAATAATAATTTTTGATTTATTTTGTTTTAAAAATGTATTTACACTTTTCAATTACATAAAATAAAATATTAAATTATTAAAATTAATTTGGTAACAATATATTAGGCTTAAGTTTTGACTAAAAATAATGATACAAAAAAATGTATCCAAATCAATTTATTCAACTTTTCAAGACAAGATCTTTTCGATAGATTTTTGTATCAGAAACAAAAGCGTGGATATTTTAAATTGATTGCGTGAGTTCGGATTTAAGCGTGAATAAGATATATTCCGTAAATACTATAGGCACATTAGTAAAGAATATGGTAAAATATTTCATAACCCAACATTTTAATTATCCAACCCTTAAAGGGGGCAATATATATCACGTATCTCTTTGCATAGAGAAATAAACAGAGAAATCGCATTTGCGATACAAATAAAACGCGACTACAATCTTAAAGTGTAGACTCTGAAGCATTAATTAATTAAATAATATTGATAGTCGCAGAAACGAAGCAATGAAGTTCGAAAAATTTGAACAGTAGGAGGTATTTGAATCCGGTTTTCGGCATACGATTCGTTAGAGCGTCAAGAAATCAAAAATATGCAATTTGCATAAATAATATGCATTTTATAATTGCATTTTAAATTAACCGTAAATATACTAAATTGACAATTCGGTTAATAGTAATGAAAATGATTCCAAACCTGTTACACGGGGGTTTTTGGCATAGCTGTACACGAATATCGCGTCAGAATTGGTCTCCGAGGTACATGGTCTCCACGGTAAACGGTATTCCCGTCGTCTCCTGGAGTCTCCAAACTCGTTACTTGGGGGGTTTTCGAGGTAGCTGAGCACGTATATCGAGACAGAATTGATCTCCAAGGCAGATTTGGTGCCCAGGGTACCCCGGTTACCCGAAAAAATCCGAATAAATAGTTCCGAAATTCAGCCATATTAAAATAAACTCTCGCAAACTTTTCCAATATATAATCTAATGAACACATCTTAACTATTAGTTTTTGGGTTATCAATATAAAAAATATATGAATTGCGAGTGCAGCTGGTATTTCAAAATTCAGTTTCATAACATTGATTGTGTTGAGCAGGTACTGAGCGTGGTCATAGTCTCTGTTAATTTAGCATCCGTTGTATAATTTTTCTGCAGTAAGAAAGAGATAGATAATGTATATGGGTGGTAAGTTTATAGAGAGAGCGACCGCTTAGAAAAAAAAGAGGGACTAGTTTTTTAGACCAGGCGCTTTTTGTAGAATACGGCAGTCGTTTTTAAGATTTTAAAATAAACACTTTTTTTTACAGAAAAAGGTCTCTACATCATTTTAGTACAAGGTGCTGTACTAACAGTAATTTAATCGCACTTTTAATTAGATTTTTGTTTTGTAATACGTAAAAGATAAGGACTTGTAAATTGTAAAAATATTTATATTGAATAAATTGGTGATTGATACATTTGGTTATAAACATTAATAAAGTGGGCACATTGGCGTTCAATGTGTTTGCCTTATTCATTGTTGAAAAAGTGGCGTATTTGTTGGGGGATCAATATGGGTCATCGATTATTATATATTATAGTATCTAAAAATGGAATAGAAATGAACTTTACTTTCTCTGAATTTCATGGTAATGTATCCATCAAAAATCAAAAAAATTTTTTTTTTTCGATGCACGTTTAATTGTGCAACTGTCACTAATTTAGGTATGTTTATCTGTAAGATTTAAAAAAATCGCCTTAAAATATTTGAAGAAAATTTCTAAATAAGTTAAACTTCAAAAAAATCAATTTTAAGTTTTTAAGGATGTTAGTCGCATTAAGGAATACATAAAATAGCCATTCTTACGATGTCCTCGATAGCATCTCCGATTTTGATGATTTAAAAAAATCTTTCTTTTTATATATTATTTAAAATTAGAAACCTTTCATCATTTGATGAACAGAGACGACTATAGTTAGAGTATTGATGACTGAATAGAGATATCTATATCAAATTTATAAGCAGCACTTGTACACCATATATTTTATATTTTTGTAGTTACGAGGTATTGTAAAGCTAAAAATAACTCATTACTTGACTAAAAAGCATGTATTTGGTTTATATGTATATACCGTGCAATTTTTTTCCAAGTCTGTAGGTTTACAATCACCTTAACCGATTTTAAAAATTCTTTCATCTATAGAATGCTACATGAGGAGCTCGCACCAAAAGTTAAAATCCATTAATTAGTGACCAAAAGTAAAGGTAAGGGAAGGCTAAAACGTGGATAACTGCTAGTTATTAATATTGTTTAAACAATATTTTAAGTCATACATAAAAAGAAGAAACATTTGAAAAAAGATAATCAAAATCGGAGCTGCTCTCCGAGTAGAAACATTCATTGATACGACTAAGTTTTGTAAAAATATACTTGAATTGATTCTTTAAAAGAATATAATTAAAAAGATCATTTTATCGCTCGTTTTTTTTTTGTTTACAGTGAATAGAAGCAAAATCATTAAAACGCCTATGAGCCTTTTAAAATATAAAATATATATTTTTATATTAGAAATTCGAAGAAAATTAAATAAATAATGACTAATGTATTTAAACGATCACTTGTTTTAACAACTTTGGACTATGTTCTACACAATAACCAAATATAGGAACAACATAATTTTTCCATAAAAGTGTAAGAAGCAGTTTGTATGTGGTTTTTTTACTAAATAAGTATCTTTTTAAAAATAAAAATATGACTAATAATTTTTTTATTAATGATCCCATTCAAAAATATTTCGTTTTTGATATTTAGGACGTTTTTTCCCAAAACCATGCGCAATAGCTTGGTGCGTTTCCATGGCATATTTTTGTCGAAATCGTTTATTACAAAATTCACAACAATAATCACGTCGATCACCACATTCATGTTTCATATGACGAAACAAATTTTGTTTATATCTGTAAGATTTATTACATCGTTCACATGTCCATATTTTGTCTGAAACAAAATAAATAATAAAGCCCAAAAACTAAAATATAAACTGACAATAATTAGAAAAAAAAAAACAGAAAGCTGGATTAACACAAAAAAAAATCACGCGGTGTTAAAACTTTTTACAAATTTTTGTGAAAAGAAACAATTTAATTTGAAAAGATTTTATTATTCAAGCACATTTTAAAAGCGGCGATATGGTCGTCTAATAGGAATGCCATGTGCTCTAAATTGATGTACTTCCATTTTTGATTTTTGTCGAAATTTTTTATAGCAAACAACACACGAGAAATCACGTCGATCACCACATTCATGTTTTTTATGTCGCCATAAGTTTTGTTGGTATCGGTATGTTCGATGGCAATTGTCACACGCCCAAACATCGACTGAAACAATATTTTTATTTTTATCAATTTATTTTTAAATAATTTAGAAAAAACTACTTAAAAAATTTGAACAAATGACAACATTTATTTAAAATTTTTAAAAAAATTAACAAAACAATTTTGTTTTAAAATTTAATATATTTAAAAAAGAAATTTGTTTTACATAATAAATTTTTATAGCCCAAAATATTTGTATATACTTAGTAATATGAAAAATTAGCCTAATTATTTTTTTGTTTATTTTGCATTATAAAATTGGCACATGCATTTTATAGGCACTTTTTTTTAGACTAAAAATAATATATAATAATAAGATTATCACCCAATTTGTTTAGCTATTAAAATCTTAAAAATGAAATCAGGTACAAACTTAATATGAAATGTTTTGTGAAAAATATATCGGGAATTTAAAATTGATTCTAACAAGTCAGTCAAACCCGAGCAAAATTATCTTTGCAAAATATATGACAGTGTCCCGTGAGTGAAAAACCACTATTTAGAATGGAGTTCGGGACATTGCAATATTTTTTATAACATTTTTAATTTAATGTTTTTGGTTTTCTATGATCATGCTCATTTTATCATGTTTTCCTAATATATTTCTAACGAAATCTGTGTCATCGCATAAAACAATTAATAATATAATATCTTTTTATTTTTCGACACAATTTTCCTACTTAAATAAACTTAGTTTTAAATAGTTCTACTTTAAAACATTTTTAGCTTAATAAATTTCTACTTTTTAATATTTATATTTTAATTAAAATACAGTCGTAAATTTTTTACCTAACAAAAAAATACTGTTTACTTCTACATCGAAACAATATTGCTCTGATCCATTCATACTTTTAAATAATTCTGCTAAAAAAGATTGGACATCTTAAATATTTCAACTTTTAAAGAAGATTACTAGAATGTATATCAACAAAGCTGACGAAATATTTTCACCGTGAACGGCTATTATTTTCTCGTCATTTTATAAGATTTTTATTAATTTACCAGAAATTTTATGACTAAAATTTGAACGGGAAACAAAAATTAATTGAAATCAATACTATTTCTATCAAGAATTTTTCAGTTCCTTCGGTTATTAATATGCTTATTTGTGGTAACAAATGGTAACCAGTCTAAATTGTGTAGGAGTATACTTCTTTAAAAGTAGAATTATTTGAAATTAGAAATATGGAAGCATATAAATCTTTGAGAGTATAATTATTTGGAAAAAAGTACAGTGCAACCTCGATATAACGAATCTGAAGGGAACCAGTAAATATTCGTTATATCAAGTAATTCGTTAAACTGAGGTTTGTTATATTGAGGTTAAGATGGTCTAAAATTCGTTATAAAGAGGAAAAAAGTGTCGGAACCTCTCGCGACATGAATTACATACTATGGAGTATACTAACTGTCATATATTGGTGGGACTTTATACGTTATATAAAGGTTTTGAATTGACGAATTTCGTTATATAGAGGTATTTAAATTTTTTATGTAGTTGAAAATTCGTTATATAGAGGCTGTTCGCTAAAAATATTCGTAATGTAGAGGTATATTTTATATTGACTCTTATGGACAATTCAAGGGGATTGCGAAAAATTCGTTAAATCGAGGAATTCGTTATATTGAGGTTCGTTATATTAAGGTTGCACTGTATTTAGTTTAGAATTATTTACAAGTATATTTTAATTAAAGTATAATTCTTAAAAAGTCTAAATAAATAGGAAAATAAATATTTTAAAGTAGAACTATTTAAAAGTAGTTTTATTTCAGTAAGAAAAGTGTGGAGTAGAAAAAAAAAGAGAATAATGTTTATGGCGATTCAATTATAACGGAGACAAATTTTATACATTTCATTTTAAGAAATCATGGCTTTGAATAGAATATACTATAGGTAATTTGTGTGTTTTTTTTTTTTTTTTTTAATAAAAGGAACAATTTTTAATAAATATAAAATAATTTTTGGTTATTTATGAAGGTGCTAAATAAAATAGCGGTGGTAATTGGCTTACACTAAAAGTATTGTCACGTTGTAAGATACCACTATTTAGATAAAAGTGCATTTATAAAAAAAAAACAATAATTAAAAAAATATTTTTGGTATAATTAATTTGTAGTCCCAAAATTTTAAATAAAAAATTTATTTAGCATTCGACAAAAAAGCGCTCAAGGTTTATTCTACAATGTTACTCCTAATTTCTTACTTAGGCATCGAAAATAATATTAATTTTTCTTTTCAAATTATTTTTGCTTCTAAGTTTATTATATTGAATTTTTATTTTTAAACAAAAGCTGTCAAGATAAGTAAATTAAATAAAGTCCTAACTGCATTTTGTAACAAATAGCTACAATTCACGCGACCACAACATAGCAAAGACTTATTCTGCCACATAATGCCATATAAAGTAGATTTAAACCTTGGTTGAAATAGCTTTCTTTGTGCTTTGTATTATTGTACAAATTGTGTGGTGGAGCAGAGAAGTGTAAGATTATAAAACATAGTTTTTTACTATCATAAAAAGCAATTAAGAAAATTAGTTTTATGTTACTGACTCCAGTGCAATAACTCCAGTAATATGACCCTTTTCCGTGCTTCAACTGTTGGCGGTCGGTTAACCTACTACAGTTTCTCTTTCTCCCAATACTACCTTTTTCACATAAGCTCCCAAGAAAAAGTCTCAATTTGTTAGATTCAAACAATTTATAATTTAATTAACCTTGTTTAATTAAAAATAGTTTAAAATTCAATTAATTTAATTTTCTTAAATGTTATTTTTTTTTTACATTTTAAGATGGTAAAAAACAATTTAGAAAAATGTATACACTTTTTTGCTCCACCCTGTATAATACAGGACAAATATTTTTGAAAAAGATATCACTTATAGGAATAAATATCTTGAAAAATTGTAAAAATATGTTTAAATAAAATTGTAAAAATATTTAAAATATATATAAATAAATGTAGAAAAAATATTAAAAATTGTAGGTGCTTATAAAAAAATTATATAGGTAACATAAAAATTACTAAAAATATAATTTTTTTTTTCAATATAAGATATAACTTTAAGTAGTTTTATTGCTAATTTAAAAAAAATTGTATATATTTAAAAAAAAGTATTTTATTGCAATTCGAGACGAATTATTTGTAGTGTTATTTCGTCAATGATCAATTTTATTTCATAATAGATTCGAAGACAGTTTTCATTTGAATTATTTTATTAATCAGTCTTCCAAGAAAAATTATTAAATAGCATCTCAGAAAATTTTTGTGATGTATAAATAATAAGACTGGCTATATTTTATGGCATCTTGAAAGTTATTTCGGTGATTCCGGTTCGGTGGTTTTAATAAAATTTTTTAAATTCCAATCATATAACTGTGATATTAAATGAAATTTTTCAATATGTTTATGCATTGTATATTTTTGGGTAAACAATTTACCACAATAATGACAACCAAACTCACGACGTCCTCCACATTCATGTCTTTTATGCCTACTCAAATTTGCCTGATGTACATATCGTTTGCCACAACTTGAACATTCCCAAGTTTTCGTTGATAAATCTGGAAAAGAAATTTTAAAATACATTTTATTAATTTTATCTACAATATAAAGATTTTAGAAATTCTGAAACCATTTCGAGAATGGATACAGATTTTTTTTTTTTAAATCTTGATTTTTTTTTTTTAATTTTTTAATTTTTTTAAGACATTGCGTAAAAAACATTTAAGCTAATTTGAATTTAATTTGATTTAAAAAAAAATGTAAAGCACGAATAGTCCCGAAAAAAGTATTACAAAAAATTGTATCCCAATTAAAAGCATAAAAAATAAAAGCTTACCTAAATTATAAAAATCCATTTAGCATATATTTCATGAATAGAGAAGGTGTGGCATTAAAAAACTTTGCTGCATGACCTAAAAAGCGTTTTTAAATTTTATAGAAAGACTTCCCAAAAAAATTATCTCACATTTATTCAAGAAGAGAAAAAAAACTTAAATGAAAATAAAAAACATTATGTTATATTCAATTTTTTTTATGAATATTTGATTTTTTATTATTTAAAAATACAATTTAAAATACAGTTTTTATTTTAGTTTTAAACACTCACTGGCCATAACATAATACTAAATGCCATTTTCTATTTATGGTAATTTACATATAATTTTCAGGAACTTTTATGCCGTATAAATTATTAAGAATTTTTTTACATTGTAAGTACATGGAAAATAATGTTATTAGACAGAATGTTAAAAATTTAAATGCAATTTATAAAACATATATTTTTAATATTACTTTTATCACACAAGAAAACAAAGATTTTCATTTTTAAATATAGTGTGTCCCCGGATAGAGGTAGTGGTAACTATACGTGTAAATTTTGTTATTTTGCATTTAAAAAAAAAAGTCATTATTTATAAAAAATTTTCCTTATTCTGAAAAGTATGTAGGAATTTTTTAAAACTTCTAAATAATGTACAGGGTAGCCAAAAATTTGGTATCACTTTTTTTTGTGTTAAACTACCCATCCTTTTTATAAGTTGACAAAATGTTACAAAGAAAAGTTGCTCGAAATTATGACTCAAGATTCAAATTCATGAATTTCAAGAAGATTTTCCCAACTTTGACAATTCCATAAAAGAAAAGACACTCTCGAATAGTACATATTAATTGATTTATTATTATTTTCTTTGTTACGTTTTTTTGTAATTACAACTTTTGTTCAAATAAAAAATGATGCTATAATTAAAGTTCTGGGATCTTCTTGATATTTTGCATAGAGTCATAACTGTTAATTGTGAGCAACTTTTCTGAGTAACATTTTGTCAACTTATAAAAAGGAAGGGTAGTTTACCAAAAATAAAAATAAGGATTTCAATTTTTTGACTACACTGTATATTTAGAAGTTTTAAATATGCCTACATAGTTTTCAGAACAAGCAAAATTTTTTATAAGGAATAAGTGTTTTTCTTAAAATGAAAAATTAGACAGTTTACAAGTATAGTTACCTCTATCCGGGGATACACTATATAATGACTTTGCATTTTTTTGAACTGAATGTAATTGAGATTATAGAATTTTGGCCAAATATTTAATTATTCTTCAATTATTTATATAAATCACAAAAGCACACATTGAGTTGAATAAGAAATTCAGTGATTTCTATTTTAACACCAAGTTTTACATTTTTTCACCTATAATCTAACTTATCTTCTAAATCTAAGGAATTATTATATTAATTATGGCTTTTTTGTTAAAAATTTTAATTTTTTTTTAAAGTATAGACAATAAATGACTTTTTTAATTTAAAAAAATAAATTGCTAATTAAAAAAAATTATTTTTATATTTTATTGGTCAATTTTTTAAAATAATTTTATGGTAATATTGCTTTATTATATTACATGATTATAATAGTAACAAATTTTTGGTACCAAAAGAGTAAAGTTTTTGTTAAAATAAATAAAAAGCTTGAGCTACTAAATTGTATACTTAATTCGTATACGTGAAAATGACTCTTAAGGTAGTACTATCGGTAATAGACTTTGCATTCAGAATTTAATGTAACTTGGCATAGTTGTCCAATATTATATCATAATTAACCAGTTAAATTTTTAGGGGACTTCAGAGAACTGAAAATCTGAACGTCCAGTTTTGTGAAATAAAATAAAATATGTGATTTCCTATAAGGATCAATGTTAAAATATCTTTAAAATATATTTTTTTCAGTTCTCTGAAGGCCCCTAAAAATTTAACTGGTTAATTATGATATAATAATGGACAACTGCCAAGTTTCATTAAATTCTGAATGCAAAGTCTATTACCGATAATACTACCTTAACTAACCAAAACATAATATTTTGAATAGCCGAATTTTTTATTACCTAGAGTTTTGGAATCATTTACTTATTACTAGGGCAAGAAATTTTCTTAAATTTCCCTTATCAATGATGTGAAGTAATATTTAAAATTAAGAAAATCACATAATAAAAAAACCTTAACTAATAAAAAGAGAAAATGCAAATATTTATAATAACACAGTGCATAAAGTTTTTTTGTACCAAATAAAGTTTACAATTTTGACTCTGAATCAAAATTAAGAAAAATTGAAAAAGGAGAAAAAAAATTATGAATTTCGTAATATCATTTTTGTCGTCGATGGTGGACGTTCTAGTTTGGCATCATTTTTCTCCGATTTAATTGGTATTACGGTGGGTGTTACGATTGGCAATGATGACGTAACAACTGGTGGAGGCGGGAGCGGCTGCGGTGCAACCACACTAGTTTTCGCTGGTGTACTCAAATTTACAGGTGATTTTAGTGGCGGAGAACATTGTGGTACTTGCGTTGGCGTTGATGGTAACATGTAATTATAGCTTTCACGTTTGGCTTTCATACGTCGATTTTGAAACCAGACTGTTACTTGTTGCATTGTTACACCTAGCTTTGCACAAAGTTCAGTACGCATGGGTATATCGGGAAAAGCTTGTTTCTGGTATGCCTCTTCAAGTATTTGTACTTGGGATCTTTGAAAACGCATACGTGAACGTAATTTTAATTGACGCATTATACCTGTTTTATATAGGAGAAAAAATAAGCAAAATTATTGTTTTGTATTTATTTAAAAAAAATTTAAATAATTATAAGAAATAATGAAAAATTTTATAAAAAATAAAATCATTTTCAAAAATTTTCTACTATCACCACAACTCTAGGATATTTTTGTATTATTTACCCAATTAAAAATAATTTATAATCACCTAAAAATAAGAAAAAATTATTATTAATAAAATAGAAAATGTCTTATAATGCCTACTGCTACGGAAAAATTGTTTCAAAACTTCTATCGAAGAATATTGTAATTATAAAAACGGATGTATTTGAGTTTGGAGTTATGGAAGAAAAATTCAATTTTATTCTTAAAAATATGTCTTATTTATTAAAATTATTTAAAACATTTTTGGTAACTTCGTTTACTTAAGCTTTGGTATAAAAAAAGGATAATTGGTAACTTAATAATTATGGATACGTTTGCTGTTTTTGCCTATTTCTAGAACGTCGATTTTGAAACCAAATTCGTACTTGACGTGGTGTTACACCTAATTTTGTTCCTAATATCTCCAAAGTTTCTACACTAGGAAATGCACTTTCTTGAAAAGCATCTTCAAGTATAATTAATTGTGGCTTTTCATAACGCCACCATCGTCCAGGTCTAGTATTTATTTGGTAAACACCTGTTCATGGAAAAAATTTAAAAAATAGTTAATTCAATTTGATTAAAAAAATTACAAAAACGAATTTCCTACTAAAAAATCTTTAATTTTTTGGAATACTTATTTCGAAAAACAAATTTTTAATTCTGTTTACCTAAAATTTGGTATCGACTTACAACTGAATAGTTTTTTGAAATAATTTGAACACAATAAAAAGGCAGGAATTATTTATTTTCGTTTAATTTTATGGATTTTTGAAGATGATTGTACATACATACTAATAATTCCTATTTATTGAATTTATAATATTTAAGACGAGATCGACGATTTTGAAACCATTTATAAATTTGTTGACTTGTAACACCAAACATAGTTGCAAGTGTTTCACGCGTTGAAATATCCGGAAATGGATTATTATCGTATTCTTGTTGTAATATTTCCAATTGGGTCTTATTATAATTTACTCGTTGTCGAAAATAGAAACTTCGTGAGAAAATCATTTCATCTGCATGGACAATAATAAAATAATTTTAATAATTTTTCTGTGGTGTGTACTTTTTCAAATTTTCAAATACCTATTAAGTATTCCAACACTTACAAAATAGCTACTAATCTAAATTTCTGTGACAAAAATTTTACAAAAACTATTTATTTTTTTTACCTTTAATAACCCATCATTACTAATAGTTTCATAAACTGGATTCCTAGAAAAAAATTCAATTAGTATTCAAAATAAAATAAAAATTTGAAACCATAATTTAAAAAATTTACAATTAAATTTTTTTATGGTTTAATAAAAACCTACAGTAATAGTCCTTGATTTCATTCCTTAGTTTTCCATGGTATTTCTTGGTTTTCTGAAAATATAAATAAGAAAATACATTAGATTCATTGGAATTAAAAATATTAAATTTTTTATTAATGATTTTACTCACCTTTTAAAAAAATGTATCAAAATTAAGCCATTAAAAATATATTTCGATGAGTTAAGCATAAGTAAGAAAAAGTTTTCCAATTTCAACACTCATGATGAATTTTCCTTTAGTTAACAAAACTTAATTACTTACCTAATTTAATAAAATTTAAACCATCAATTAGAATAATACATTTACCTAGTTTATTTTGGAGGAGTGGAACGTGGGGAAAAAATAAAAGAAAACTGTTATCCGCATCTTTACTTGGGAGAACCTTTCGAGAATATTATTAGAAAGCGTACATTCAGTGTAAGGATTGACAACTAGCGACATATACACAAATTAGGAAAAGTTTAAAGGAGTGTTAAATTTTTCATGAAAAATTTGTGTTCAGTACTAAATTTGCCTTCTTTTTTTAAATTGGTATATTCGTATAAGAAAATTTAATATCATAGGATTGGGTTGGAAGGGGGGGGTTACTTTGGATTCAAATGTTGCGAACGGTAC
This sequence comes from Chrysoperla carnea, assembly GCF_905475395.1. Classification (NCBI taxonomy): domain Eukaryota; kingdom Metazoa; phylum Arthropoda; class Insecta; order Neuroptera; family Chrysopidae; genus Chrysoperla; species Chrysoperla carnea. The sequence goes on along the minus strand of NC_058340.1, from coordinate 42,955,395 downwards.
TGATATCACCTTTTTGCTCATTTCCATATTAATCAATACAGTCGATCCAATCCCCACTCTCACAAATATAAAAAGTGTGATAATTTGATCAAATCCAATTAAATAATTTTATACTTTTTTAAAAATCCCTTCCATTATTAAGTGAAATTTACAAATATCTACTGATTATCATTGGCAACTGGTTATCGAATGATAGTCAGTGTTGAACAAATTCATCAATTTTTTCCATACACGTATTTCCCAAATGAGGCCTCAGATTAAAATTTGGAAAAGAGTTTTTTTGTTGCTCTTGACGAGCTTATTTTGGTAAGCTGGGTTTCTGCAGTCAATAACAGAGCACGGTGTATATATATTCGCTAAAAATTGAAATAGGCACAATAAAAAAAACATGATTCAAGTTTTAAAATTATATTTTATTGCGTTAAATTTAACAATATCATTAGGTTGTTCATTTGGCTGGTGTTGTATTTCCGATTGTGGATTGCGTTCACATTTTACATAATGTTTTTGTAAATTATGTTTTTGTGTGAAACATTTATTACAATGTATACAAATAAATTCCTTTCGACCACCACATTCATGCCGTTTATGTTTACGTAAATTTGGACGATTTGCATACATTTTACCACAATTTTCGCAACGATGCATACGTCGTTGATGGTTAAAAGCTTCTTGTAAAAAAATTAATTTTCCTGAAACAAATATAAAAATGAACAAATGTTATTTGTCTCTTGTCGGTTATCAAAAAGTTCAAGTATTCTAGAAAATAAGAAAAAAGCAAAAAGAAAACTAAGTTTGAAAAAAAAAAAAATTGGAAGAAAATTGATTTAAGTTCTAAAATTAAGAATTTCGATATTTATTTAGAAAATACTTGTTGTTTTTGAAAATATCATCAGTCCCGTTTAATTGCTAATCATATCACTGGACTTGTCATCAGGTATTGTATCCTCTATAAGGAAGAAGTTTCGATATTTAGCACTGTAATCTGGTTTCAAAAAATAGGTGCCTTGTGTGCCATTTTGAACCTTAAGATTCAGAACGCTTCATCCGATGGTGCCTAAAAAATTACTTCAAAATTAAGTTATTTCTGGGTACAATCTCTTACCCATTCGGGAAATTATCCCAAGAAGAAACAAATCATTGTAAATTTAACCATTTGCTCGATAATTGACTTCAAGTAGTTACATTTTTACAGTGTTTATTCCGAATTTTAACCTTTTAAAAATGCATTTACCGAAGTTCCAAATGCGAGTAAATGGATAAAGATATAGTTAGAGCATTGTTTAGTGTTAAGGGTGTAGAAAAAAAGGTTTAACTAGAGAAAAATTTGGAAAGTATTACTGATTAAAATTGTGGCACGGTAAAGTCTTCCCATTTCAAATTCCTCCAAAAAATGTTTGATAGTTATCTTCTGAAGTACTAACTGAGAAAACAATCTACCTGTTTTCAAAATAATAATAAATAATATTATCGGAATACAAGTATTCTAGAAATATAGGTAAGTAAATAACCTAACTTACTTTAGTTTTTGTTTTTTTTTTTCAAAATTTATCCTAACAGTGGCATTTTGTAGAAATAAATACAATTTAAGAATCTTTTTATCGAATTTTCTTCACAACTTTTAATTAATTAAAAAGACAGATTTAATGCGAGATATGTAAAATCAAATCCTAAAATATACTTACCCATGATAAAAGCAAAAAAAAACTGAAATAAATTTTAAAAAGATATAAAAAAGCATCTTACTTATTTTGTAAATAAATAAAACTTTTACAAATTTTAAAATTTTTATTAGTACATAACAAATGTATATTAAATTTTACAATATTCATAATAAATTCTAGAAAACAATTCGCAATACTAAAACCATGTTGTACCTTGTACTAGCAATCAGGGTGCAGTTATAAATGACATATGCTGTTCGACAGACACCTAAATTTTATTTAAAAAATAAGCATACTAGAAAGTATATTGTTTAGATTCTAGAAATTTTGAAAGCTTTTATAGGTATAACTTATGTACAACATAGTATTAGTGCGAGTTTAAAAGACATTATTCTTAATTGAGACATAAATATATTATCACACAATAACTTTGTATATAAGTGGATTGAAAAACTAAGAAATTAAATGTGCAAAATCACTCGAAATTATAAAGATCCAAAATTAATTATCTTATTCATTGATTGACTAAAGCGTACCTACGAGGTAATTATAGTAAGATCAAAATACCAACAAAATACAAACCGAAAAATTCGAATAAAAAATTACTTCCACAATATTTTACCTCTAAATTAATCGATAAATCATCAAGGAGAAAGTCTATTAAAATTGTATTTTTTTTAGATAGCTGCCCTTATTTTGGCTCAGTAATTGATAATTTGATACTTTACATATTCTTACTTTTTAATCTCTTCATTGCCTACGAACATTTGGTTCAGTTTTCGTGAGATCAACAAAATTTTTCGGAAATCAAATTAAATTGCTCCCTGGTGTATGATTTTAGTTCACATCAGAAACTACGAAACCAAGCGATAAATAGAGCCGATTTGTGTTTTATGGATCAAAATTACTCTAGATAATGCTTTTTATCCAAATTTCCCGATTTTAGTTCAGCTCCTTTAAAAAAATCGATAAAATTATAATACAATTTTTATTAAGGAAATTGAGGAAAGTCGGCATACACATGCTAAAGTCGGGTAATTTTGACTCAAAAATTCAGAATTATTTAGCGATTGGGTGGATAGCTTTTGAGATTTGTTCTGATTTATTGCAATTTTCTATTGCCTATGAATAAGTTAAAAAAAAGGAATAGTATTATGATTAGGGGTTACATTTTTTTTAGTAATTATTTAAAATAGTTGACTTGAGGTGGATATTATCCCAATTTCTCTTCTTTGTATCCGTGCTTGATCTTGGTTGCTTAGGCTAAGTTTTGTTTTTGGAATATTGATCCTACTAAACTGACATGAAGCTATAAATATTAATAATTATAAAATTTACCGCTTAGAGAAATATATAAAAATTATTAGAAATATATAATAATGAGAAAGCATCCGTAACATTTTGAATCATACATCTTCAAGATAACATGTTGCGTATTGGCATCCAAATATTTCCGAAAATATTAAAGTTTCAAAATAGAATTTTACAGGTAATTTTTTTCATAAACGCTGGGTTGAAAAAATATTTAGCTGGGAATATTAAAGTGAGCCACCCTAAATATGATGCCAATACTCAAGTATATTATCTTACCGGATGCTCTAAAAAAGGAGAAATCAATTTTTAATATATTTATTGAAAATTATTATGTAGGTACCTATAAATTTTTTAAACATAAATTTTCTGCAAGAGAAAATAATTCAGTTTTATAGAAAATTGTTAGCTATTATTAAAATCTTTAGTATTTATTTCACGTTTTGGTATTACGTTTGAATGTTTTGAATAAATATGTGAATTTAAGTTATCCTTTTGTTTGAATTTATACAAACAATATGGACATTCAAATTGTGGTTCAATACCACATTCAAAACGTAAATGTCGATATAAGTTATTTTTATATTTATATAAACGATTACATTTTTGACAAGAGTATGGTCGATTATCATCGTACGTGGATGATGTTGTTGATTCAATAATCCGTTGATGTTTTGTTATAATTGATGATAGATTTTGTTGAGTATACAATGAAAATATGCCTAAAAATAGAAAAAATAAAATAAATTTTAATTAAATATAAACAAATATAAATACTATTAGATATTAGATATTTGAAATTAAATGAAAATTTTATCTTTGTTTGTTAATCACTTCAACATTATTTACAATAAAAAAGTACCCAAATTTTTTTAGTCGATTTGTACTGAATAATTTCGGTTTTCGATAGATATTATTTTTTTTATATAGAAAAAGTTTTTTCCAAACACAATTCAAAACACTTTTTCGAAAACTGAACATATTCGACAAAAATTAGTTATACCGATTAAAAATAACAAAATGTTGTCTCCATGAAGCGAAATAATTTTAGCGGCATATGTTTAATTTAAAAGTTTAGGCACATAATCATTTTGCTTAGGACAATAATATTTTATGCAATGATTTTCATATTAATTAAAAATAAATAATTAATAATGAACTATGAAATAGAAATTACCCAAAATTGATTTTCCTTGTGTCCCCTGGTTGTACAGGTATAAAATATATTAACAAAATCAAGAAAATTGAAAAATGAATTTATTAGAAATTTAAAAAATAAAAAAATGAGTTTTATTTAATAAAATAATACAATTTCTAGTATAATATTACAAATATAACAAACTTAATATTTAATCAAATTTTCAAACAACGATTTGTGCTATAAATTTCAACATGATTGAATTTGAGAAAAAATTTATTTAATGGGCTAAAATTGATCTGATTTATTTTATGAGCAGATAGTTAATGACATTGGCATTATTCAAAATAAAGTTTCGGAATTTCGTATCAACGATTTATCTTCTCCTAAAAACTACAAACAATTTAATTCGAATAATATGATTTACCATTTTCACATCAAAAAGTTTGTAATCAATTGAAATATCTGGTATTACACGATACGAAGAGTACAAACCAAAATATTTTTCGGGAAGTAATACTTTAATTTTTTGAGCATATTGGTTTGAAAAGTTTAATATTTAGGATCTGTCCCGTTCGATTTATGCAATTTACGTAATATTCGTGGATCAATTGTAACCATAATCTCATATTCAAAAAAATCATTTGAACGTACTCTTATAAAATATAAAAAATAGATTTTTAGTCTTAAAATTCATATATTTTAAGTGTTATCGCACTTGAAAAATCGCTCATTTTTGTTTGATTTGATTTAAAAAAATATCCCTTATAGCCAAAATTCGTCCTTGCTAGAGTCATGTTTCTTTCCCAGGAATATACATTTTATTTAAAAAGGATAAGAGTAGGTAGGAGTGATATAAATAGAGCAAAACTTTATTACCGATTTATTTTTAAAAACTATTGACAATAAGGGATACCATATACAAAAAGACTGCTTATTTGGACTTGGGTCTTGGTCGACTTGAAGTCATGTTTAAATTATTTTAAACCTTGTGATAATGTCATAAAATTTTCTCCAGAGTCCATTTAAAATATTAAATTCTGAGTATTTTATAAAAATAATTTAGAGAAATTTTAAATTATAGTGGAACTTCGTATAACTGAGATTTTATATTAACGTTTTGTTATAACACATTCAGTTTAACAACAAATTCTTGCCAAGTGACACCGAATTTTGAACAAAACGAAAACAGTGATTTTTGTTGAATTTATTTTAAATAGAATTGGAAGTAAGGACATAAAATTTTATCTAGCATTCGGATATTAGAGCTTACCTGCGCTAGAGATCACAACATCTAAACATAAAAATCCCTCTTTATTATAAATGTGAAAGTAAGGGTGTTTGTTTGTTTGTTTGTTACGCTTTCACGCAAAAATTACCCAATGAATTTGTAAAATATTACTGAGCTATAATTTATAAAGATATATTTAAAAAAAAATAAATAATTAAATTTAGTCAATGATGTTTCATCTATGGGCATCATTTTGAACCACAAATTAAAGATTTGTGTAAATTCTGTTCTGATGATTCCCTTTGTAAAACAATCCTTACCCCTATTTCGAGTATTATGGACGCGGGAGTCTTTACTTTTAATGTTATGGAACGCAGTGGGCGGGTATTACGGGTATCTAATACATTATTAAAAATAAATTAACTATGTTCTTCATTCGCAAATGTCAACGCGCAATGATTGGATTAATTAAGGCATTTCGAATAGTCTTAAATGAACGCGCAAATATGTTCCTCTAGTATTAATTATTTAAACTAAATATAATAAAATAAAAAAATTACAAAATTACTTAGTAACTATTAAAAAAAAAACAATTATAAAAATAGTATTTAATATTTATTTAACTAAAAATTTGTAATTTTTTCCATGTCGTCCCAAAACATGTCCAATCACATACTCTTTACGTTTAAATTTACGTCCACATATTGGACATTCAAATTTTGGTTCAACACCACATTCATATTTTTGATGGCGATACAATGTTGTTTTACGTTTGTATGATCGATTACAAATGTGACAAACAAATTCATTTTCATTTGGTATTTTTGATTGGTGTTGATAATACATCATCATATTCTCATCTAAAACGTAATATATTTGAGTAAAAATTAATTATTGTGAGTGATAATTTTAATAAGCGAAATAAAAATTTTAATTTAACGAAATTTAAAAAAAAAATTATAAAATAATATTTAGTATTGTTTGTGATGACTGTGTACCTTTCTTAGTTATATTGGAATAATTTCCCTGTACTCAACTCAAGATGCGACACTTTGATCAATACAGTCAAATATTTTCGATAATCAACATACTGTGATCTTTGATATTCGCAGAAATATGTAAATATTACATATTCGAATCTATAAAAAATTGAGCCCCTTTTAATAGAGTAATATTGTCGCAAAAAATTTGTTAATTTACGTCAAATCGTAGCATAAAGTAAGACCAACAGTTCCCATGAGTTTCTAAAATTGAAATTCAAAAGAGTAGCCTTTGAATTTCGTATACGCTCTAAAGCTTTTTAAGTTAAATGGATTAAGTTTTCTTTCAATGAGAAATGAAGTAAAATGGTTTTTTGATCAAGTAAGAAATGAATGCTATATCTTTTTTTACAAAAAGAAAAGAAATAATTGGATAAAAAATAACAAATCGTTTACAAAAATTTAATCTTTATTTCATTAGGGGAAAAATACAATAAAATGTAATTGGAACAAAACTTATTTACACTAAACTAGCAGCATAATTTTGAACAAATCTGCCACGTTGTCGTGCTAAAAATCTAGCACGAGGATCATCTGCATGAGTTTTTGTTAGTAGATGCATGCGCATATGTTCGGCACGTTTACATTTATATGGGCATAAGGGACATTGTAATCGAGGTACTTGTCCACATTCATTTTTATGGCGTGAATAATTTGGACGATATTTATATGATTTATGGCATTTATCACACTGAAATGGTTTATCATCATTATTTTCATTGTTATGTGTCATTGTTTGTGAATAGTATTGATCATCATAGAATTGAGTGTTATAACCTGAAACAATTTTTAATTTTAATTATCAACATGGAACAATGATAACATAGACGTAATGTCTATTTTTGTATTCTAGCATGTACAGTAAAATCAAATAGAATTCTAATATTTAACAAATTACCTACATTTAAATATTTACTTTTTTTAAGAATTCATTACATGCTGATAAATATTTATATCTATTGGCTATGAAAAGCCAATTTATGTACCGAATAAAACACAAAATATAATTATAGGCCAATGGTGGCCAATTTCGAACAACTAGGCATTTATTGGAGGTGTTTGAGAATTATTTAATTCGAAACAGCAAAACTTTTTGTGTATCTGGCGATTCTTTAAGCCAAACATCAATTTTGAATGTTTTACAATAGTAAAATCGTTATGCAATGGATTATATACCTAGAGTCTCTTTTTATGAATAACTAGAATTCTCAAACCAGAGCCTTCTTACAATAAATATATAGACATATCATAAACTGAGCATTACTGAGGGAATTAATCGTAGGAAAAGTTTTTAGGTCTATTCACTTATGATGTTGAAATCGCAGTATAAAATTCTACTGGAATATATATAGGGTGTCCTATTTAACTGAGAAATTGCTGCAACTTGAAAAACAAAATTTTAAAGCAAAAACCTGTACTGAGTCAGCAGAATGAGATTTATCTGGACTAGCGGGATTTTATAAGTATCAATCAACCCTTGCACATGACTGGTAAGAGTAAGACTATAGTAGACTATAGAATAAAAATAATTTTGTTGAGGCGAACAACTTTCTTATTTAAACAATGCCACTATCTCTAATCAGAAATGAGCATAGGCTTTTGCATTTCCTTTTTATTTTTGCATTGACTTTTAAAAGACCTGGTAAGCCTCACAGTGTTAATTCGGTACAAATTTTTATGTTTTAGAATTTTTTAAAAGTCCTTTTTGTAATATCTTTTTTTTCTAGTCACAGTTCAGTCTTAAATGAAACACTCTGTATATAAAACTTTTCGATCTGATATACTAATGGTATAATTATACAATAACTAGAAATATATTTTAATTTTTTGTAAGGGATGAGGTTTAAAAAATTATATCCATTAAAAATATTAATACAATATTTATTTAAAAAATAAAGAATATTAATTTTGCACCATCCATTTTTTATATAATACACAAAAAATAAAGATATTTATTTATTTTTCTATTTTAAAGATAATATATTAAAAGATTTTTTTTTTGTAAAGATAATATGGAACATAAAATTTGAACAAAACTATATAAAATATAACATTTCAACAAAAACATATTTCTAAAGTTCTAGTAATCTAGTTTTTTGTAACACATATATAATAATAATAATAACATAAAAAGTAACAATATTTCAAGGTCAACGTTTAAACAGACAACTCTAATTTAATAAAAATCTCAAAAGCATGTTTTGAAATGAAAAATAACAAAAATTAATTAATCCAATATTGTTTCAAAATAGTTTTATGAAAAATAACTGCGGAAAATATCTTTAAATTTATAAGTTTTTATACCATGAATATATGAAATATACATAGTATATTAAGTTTAGTCCAAAGTTTATAAAGCTTAAAAATATTGATGCTACGAAAAAAATATATCAAGCTGAAATTTTTACAGCGCACTCAGAACGTAAAAAATGAGGTCGATTTCGTAAATGAGCAACATAGGTCAATTGGGTCTTGGGTCCCACGGCAACATCTTGTAAACCGTTAGAGATAGAACAAAAGTTTAAATGTAAAAAATGTTCCTTATTAAAAAATAAACAACTTTTGATTGAAACATTTTTTCGTTAACATCACTGTTTATTCACGAGGGCACACATTAGATGCAAATTTTATAGTGTGTATTAATATGGAATTATCAGTTATGTATGTGGGACATGTATAGGTATATGTGTAATGTGATAGAGTAATCAACACTGTCTATACATGGTATTTCAACAATTAACTCAGTCAATTGTTTGTTTTCTCTTGTTCCATATGTTAATAAGTAACTGAAGCTACTCAATTCATGTGAATGCACCAAGTGTACTAGCTTCAGCCTGGTCATTTAAGTGATCTAAGAGAAACCTATGAATACAGGAGTACTGTAGAAAACTGCAGCATGGTGTAATTTTGACCTATTGTACAAAAGTTTTCATGGTTACAAAGTTCGATTGTATAATTAATGAATGTATACCCAGCATGAGAAGAAAAAATAACACGAAAATTTTTATTCTGTGTTTAAAACCCTATTCAAAACTATATACTCTACAGAATGTAGTGACTGAAAAAGTTGCATCCTTTGAGTTATTAACAAAAAAATTATATCCATTAATTTTACAGATGAAAATCTTTATTTTGCTGCACCCTTAAAATATCGTTGAATAGGTGCTTTTAAGATAGAAACTTTGCAGTGACTTTTTTCCCCAGGTGTACATTTTGTCAGAAATAAACTGCCAAAGGCGATATCATCGCCTGGATTTGAAATATATGATACCTCCATCTGCAAGAACCAAAACATATCGCTTTAATTTTCATAAATGTTTGATTAAAAGTTGACCTTGAAATGACTAGAAAATATATGGAATCATTTTGAAAACTATGCAATAAAGAACGAAAAACAAAAAGAAATAATCTGTCAAATAAAATAATAATTAATTATGATTGTTTATTAAGTTGCATCCCGTGAGAAAATTGGGCATGTCGTTTTAATGAATACGCACTAAAATATTTTTTTAAACATTGTGGACATTCAAAAACAGCTGTGCAACCATTTTCCATATGCATTTTATAACCACGATGTGATCGAAAAACTTTATCACATTTATCACATCCATATAGTTTTCCACATTCAAATTTTTCATGATGACGTAATGCATGTATCCATCTAAATTTTCTTGGACATTTTGGACAAACTATTTCACATGGATTACTATGATTAAAACCTAAAAAAAAATTTAAAAATTTTTTCTAAAAATTTATGTTTTAATAAAAACAACTTTTCTGTGAAAACTACTGTACACAAGTTTAGTGATTGAGATGGACAGTTTTTATTGAATTAAGTGAGTTGCCGTGGAGGGCAAAAGAAAAGAAATAATTTTTGTTAGTTATTTGGAACTAATGATGTACAAACAAAACTAAAAGTTTAATATATGTGAAAGAAATTGGATGGAAAATAAATTTACTTTTATTGATTAATGTATTAGTGGATTCTCCAATATTGATTACTAAACTGTGGCAATCGAAATATTGAGCAGTAAGTGTGCAGCAGGCAACTTATTGATCAGTCACACTGCGGTAGCCTAAGAATTAGGCAAACGGTCAACGAATATTCATGTAGAGAATCGAATTATTATATCATTTGCGGGTGCAAAATATGCTTATCTGATTCTAAAGAACACGGATATTGAGGGAATACCACCTTATATGCATTTGTAACAATCCATGTTGCACATGTTACAAAACAATCCACTTTGTTTTGGGCGGAGAAAAATTTATTTTCATGAATGTTTGAAGGACATTTTAGAACTTATTTGTTAATGAGAATGACAAGTGATTTTTCCTAAGATGCATCCTCAGAATTACGAAGAAAAAATATGAACTGTCATAAAGGCATAAAAAATAGACAGTTGTTCAGCATACTTAGGGCTTTAATAGAATTATAGGATCGAATTTATCGTCTGTTACTGTAAGGCTTATACAAAATGTCCGTTTTACATCTAGGCATATAAATATCACGAGTATGACAGAGTACATGCGTTAAGCAATGCATCTAAGTAAGAGGTAAAATAGGTGTTATATAAAATTGCAAAAGTTAATTGTATCGTGGCTTATCTGTTGTAGTTCATCTATTCAACTAAGAAACTCCCACTCTACAAGCGTCTTACAACTATCGCAACGCATATCGAAGCTTCAATACATGTATATAATATCTCTCACTTAGATGCATTGCTTAACGCATGTGTTCTGTCATACTGTTCTGTGGTATTTATTTGCCTAGATCTAAATCAAACATTCTGTATAATAAAGAGCATATCTTGGTTAAACAAACTTTGATTGGCAGACGGATAAAAATAAGATCAGAATCAACAGAAAAATAAAAGTCAATAAAATCTCCAATTTCCTTTCAACATAAATAAACATGAAAAATGTTATTAAAAAAGATAAAAAATAAATAAATTTTATTTACATTAAAATTTGGTTTATAAAAATAGTTTTTTTTTTTTATATTTATATAGAAATATATTATTTAGTAAATATTTGTAGTGGTAACTTCAAATTTCAGGCACGTATTTATAAATTGTTTTGTATAGATATCTATCTAATTGGCTTTATAGTACTATAAAATAAGACGTAGATTTTGAAGACTAAAAATGAATAATTATTTGGTACAATCCTCCACATGTCGTTTCAATGCATACGAACTAAAATATTTTTTTGAACATTTCACACATTGAAAAACCGCTTCACAACCATTTCGTAAATGCATTTGTGAACCATAAAATGAACGAAATTGTTTATTACATTTTTCACATAAAAATGTTTTACCACATTCACGTTTCATATGATAATTTAATGTACTTTTCCATGAAAAACGCCTTGAACATTTTTTACATTCAAAACCTTTACGTAGATTTACATCACCTGAAAATAAATAAATAAATTACATAAATTTTAATGAAATTTAATTTAAAAAAAGGATATTATTTTGTTTTAAACAAAAATGTTTGTTTTTTGGTGTAGGGTAAATATGGATAAAACCAAAAATAATTTTTTAAGATTTTTTTATTATTTTAAATAGAATCATTTATTTGTTTTATATACATTTAATTAAAATTAAATCATAATTATTTTTAATCTTTATTTTTTTTTTATATACATATATATTTCTTTTTGAATAAAACTGAAAAATAGTATAAATACGATTATAGTAATTTATAAGATTATAGTTATAAATATGGCAATTTTAAGAGCCTTGTACGATTTGTACCTATACGCCTTTCTAAAAACATGAAGTAGGAACATTGACTACGATAACATGTCTTAACAATATCAACATCAAAATATTTTATGAAGAATTTTTATAATATTAATTCCAAAGTTTTGAAAATGTAGATTCATTGTTTTAAGAAAAAATTGCTAGCTTGAACTTTACTTAATTGAAATTTTACATACTTTATCTTCCTCAAATGTGGATTAATGAAGTAAAACAGGCAAACATACATGCTTCTTGAAATCAGGCTCTCAGTGTAGTAAAAAATAAGAAACAAATCGAACACCCAATAATCGATATTAATATAGGAAGGATTTTTAGCGAAAAGAAAATAAACCCAATGGCTTGTCTTAAAATCGCCTGCAAAGTATTTGTTGCTACTAGCAGTTAGCATATTCAAAACACTAGCATCTCAAATGTCTCACAAGAGCCCTTTCTAACTAAAAGAAAATCAATTGGTGGTTTCCATTAAGTAGCAAATTGACGTGAATCCATTAGGTAGCAAATTGACGTGAATCCATAAGGTAGCAAAGTGACGTCATTTTCCCATACCCCAAGTATGTTTAAATATTTAGCTTTCAATATTTCGAGAATTAAGGTAGATATCAAAATATTTGTTGCTACTAGCAGTTAGCATATCCAAAACACTAGCATCTCAAATGTCTCACAAGAGCCCTTTCTAACTAAAAGAAAATCAATTGGTGGTTTCCATTAAGTAGCAAATTGACGTGAATCCATTAGGTAGCAAAGTGACGTCATTTTCCCATACCCCAAGTATGTTTAAATATTTAGCTTTCAATATTTCGAGAATTAAGGTAGATATCAAAAAATTTTAGTCTTATTTTTAATCTACATTTATGATGTTATAACAAAATTCATCATCAAAGTTGAAAATAAGGTACAAATAATTTCAACTGCAAGTCTGAACTTGCCCTGGCGGTCTTACTACTTTAACCCACAACAAGAGTGCAAATTTTGATAAAAATGGAACCTTTAAATTCATTAAGAACGTTTGAACTTTAGAAAAGATTCCAAAAAAGATTTAAAAAAATTTAAAAAATAAATAAACTCTTTATTTACTGTTTTACAGCTAAAATAATTTTAAAAGATTTTAAAATTGTCGGAAAATCAAATTTAATTTGGAAGTATAACTTCTGTTTTTTCACATTTAATGGAAAAACGACGTTGTCGACATAATTTATTTGTTTGTAAATGTTTACGTAAACTAACATTTGTCTTAAAATTCTTATGACAAAATGAGCACACACGAGGTTTACCACAATCATTCTTTAAATGTTTTTGTAACATGTGCGGACGTCGAAACTTTATATTACATGGTTTACATTCGAATTGTACATCACAACCATATTTCATGTGCGTATCATAATCATATTTATATTTGAATTTTTTATTACACGCTAAACATTGAAAATTTATTCCACATTCATGGCGCACATGATGTCGTAATGCGTAAACACTTCCAAATGTACGTGGACATTTTGGACATTTTCTACGTTCTGAACGTGCTGCACGTTTTTTTGGTATCCGTTGTTTTGTTTCACTTTCTGGTACATATTCTACATCATTGTCATCGTCATCGTCGTCATCAATTTCATTTATTTCTGTTTCGTCCACGATAATTTCTGCAAAATAAATAACATAAATGTTTTATTTTCATATTTAAGACGAAAATTTACAAAATGTTTGAGAAAAATTACTATAATAATAAATACATGCTTTGATAAGTACCTGAACAACATCCAATCTCACTTTTAACTTTCTTATGAAATTTTCATTTTCATTTATTCGTAGAAAATCGTTGATTTTTAAACACAAAAAGCTAAAAACAATCGTTACATATACGGAAGCCTGAATAGCTCACTGCCAATTTATGAGAAAGTGGCGCTACACAAGATAATTTTTTAAATGTGTACTACCCACAAATATAAAACCAACTTTTAGAAAAGTCACTAGTTCACTTTCAACAAGAGCACTTGTGATTTGTGGCATTATGGAAACGAACCTCTTTGAAGGTGTCGGTATTTTGTCATGTGCAAATTTCTAATTAAACGTCATAATAAACACTTAATAATACTTTTAAAGGTTAGAAATTAGAAATGTGCAGATGCAAAAGAAAAACATCAACGATTAAAGCATTATACTTTTTAAATAATACTAAAGAAAATTTTTAACTAACTACATAAGACAAATTATAAACATTATCATATTATTATTAAATCCGCACATACAATTATTAATAATTCCAGACAGTTTCGGTAGTGTCTAATGAAAGGATAGTCATGACCGACTGACATGTTCAAAAAGGTTCGTTTCCATAATGCCATAAGTCACAAGTGTACTTGTTGAAAGTGAACTAGTGTTTTTTATAAAAGTTGTTTTATACTTTTGGGTAGTACACGTTTAAAAAATAAGCTCATGTAGCATCACTTTCTCATAAATTGACAGTAAGACATTCAGGCTTCCGTAGTCACAAACAATTACAGGCAGTTTATTTAATATAAAAAAAAAAAAAACTAATATACTGAATCCGAAAATAATGATCAAAAATGAAAACATACATCGTATATTTTGTAAATACTTTATTTTATGTACATACATATAACTCTATAGATATTTATACTTATTCTAAAACAACATTAAAAAAAAAGCATAAAATTATTAACAAGATTCATAATATTTTCAGAAAAAAATTGGCAAATTAACTTAATTAAGATTTGTTTTAAATATAAAATCACATTCCTTATAACATAATTCATAAACTAATGGTTCGAGAGTCCAATGTAGTAAGATTTCTTAGAGCATTCGTGACAATAGGGTGAAAAATAAATTATGAAATTTGAAAAAAGTTAAAATTTATGTAAAAATATACTTAAATATTCTGATTTCGAGTTAAAAAAAGCACATTTTTATTTTATAATATTAAAAGTAAAAAACGTAATTTTTTTGGTGTCTTTTTATTAGCAAAATCAACATTTTAAAGTACTTTTTCAAATATAGTAGAACACCCTATTTCAGTGAATTCCAAAGAGACCATGATACTTAAAAATATTGATTTTATGATTTCTTCAAATAAGTAATATAAGAATTATATTCCGGAAAATTGTTGTAACTATAACAAGTTTATTATCCACAAATTAATTATTAATCCAGCCTGCCATCTCTAAAATGCTTGATTTGTGTCTCCGTCTTGAAAGCCGTTTTTATCAGAATATTTTAGAACTTTTCAATTAAAAACGGCCTTCTTTACCTTCATTTTAAACTTATATTCTTCGTTTGAAATACCTTTGACCGGAGACTTGAATATCGAAATCGAATGTGGAGAGCTGGCAGTCTAAATTAATATCCTACTTTAGAATAGTTACGACTGTTCGATATTTGAGACCTTACTACGGTGGACTCTGGTATTAAAATGGCACACTTTATTTTTTTTTTAGAAAAATATTCTATTAATATGTACAATTTAATTTACTACTAAATGCAATGCACTTATTTTTTTTATTAAAACATGAATTTTTAACATCAAAAACATTATTAGTTATTTTTATTTGTAATTTTTAACCCGAAACCAAGTTTTTCTCTGGTTATTCAATAATAGTGCAAATAGGAACATTTCTTTCTTTTTTTTTAAAAACTCCCAAGAGAATATGTATTCTAATCAGAATTCTGTTTTCTTATAAAGCTGTAGGATTATTTGAGCTTGAAACTTATATAATACAATAGTGGCACCACAAATTTCAATTATCGAAACGTCAAATTTAATAATTTAATTATTATAATATTTTTACATATAGTTACCTCAAAAATGCTTTGAAAGTTTGAATAGATTTCAAATGGTAACGAAATATATATTGTAATAATTGCCTGACAATAATGTCTGGAAACGCTATTCAATTTTTAGATTGATATACTTTTAATCAAATAACATTTTCATTTCATTAAATAACTGCCAGTTAGTGAGCTAATCTAAGTTTGAGATCTCTTGTAAAATTAGCTGCCAGTAAATTTAACGATCACATCTATGAATTACGAAATTGCCTCTGCCTTTCGGATCATTGAACATTCTCCCTATGAATCAACTCAAATATTGTTCTTCAAATAATCCTTGTTGATTCATAGGGACAATGTTCAATGATCCGAGAAGCAGAGACAATTTCGTGATTCGTAGTAGTGATACGAAGATCTTATTGGGCAAAATGCTTTCTCAAATGAATAGAAACACCCTCAAACTCCCAATTTCTTGATATATTTCAAAAAAACAGGTCAACTCAGATAACGTTCTCCAAGCAAGAAACTAAAATAAGGGTAAAATGAATAACTTGTGGAAATCTGAAGAAAAGGTTTTTTCGAAATTTCAACAATGCATATGCCTGGGTGACTAAGTATACAACAGTTTATTTATTTCACTCTGTATATCACATTATTTTAACCTCATGATAACTTTTAGTTTTTCAAAATTTCCCCTACATACCATATAAAATATCATAGTTTGTGATTTTTCGCCATTTAACATAAAAAATGAATGTCCCATATTTGGGACAAAAATTATCAAGTGATGTAAAAGTGAACTAAGTGGCTGGTTATCATGAGGTTAATAAATCACTCATTTGATGCTCAGTATTAAGAATGACATACAGTATCTTGTGTCTCAAAAATTAGGAGGTTGCCAGACTACTATATTGGTTTGAGTTTCTGTTGTATAAGAAAAGCACAATAAAACAGGCATGAGCAAACGTGGCTTAGAGAAGTCACTCAGACTTCTGTATCTAAAATACTAGTAAGACAGTGACACTCAAATCAGTGACAACCAAAAATACGAGTAAGACAGAGAGACAACATTTGCAACTGAGAAAGTTAGAAGCGTCGTATACCCGTCTCGCTTTCTTCTCTATGAGCAATGCTGACTTTTATAAAGAGACACACAATAAAGTATATGGCACAAAATAAAGTTATAACAATGGTGACTTCGACTTAAAATAACTCGCCTATGCCTGCAATAAAACATAAAATCACAAGAGATTTGATAAAATAGATTAGCTATTTGGAGCACTTCGCGCCACTCTAAATGTAATAAATGCATCATAACCTGACTATGAAGTTTAAAATGGAATATTAGCTAATTTTTCCAATAAATCAGCTGGATGCCTCGGTGATCCTCCACATACTTTATTATGCTGTTTTAATGTTAAATTAGTTTTAAATTGTTTTTGACAATGTTCACATATAAATATTCGACCACAATTATGTTTCTCATGATATTTTAAGAATGCATATTGTTTAAATTTTGCATCACATTGTGTACACTTATATACATAATCACAACCAAATTTCATATGTGAATCATAATAATGTTTATATTTAAAACGTTGATCACATTTTGTGCATGTTAAATTTTTACCACATTCATGTTTTATATGATATTTTAACATATGTAATTGACTAAAACGGCGTGGACATTTTGGACAATTTATACGATTATCTTCCATTGTGAATTGTACAAATGATAATTGATTATTATCAAATGATGATTGTGATGAATCATTATTATCGTTTGATAATTGTCTTAAAAAATCACCACCTTCCATTTTTAAACCTGAAAAATAATTTTATTTCATGTAATTTTGTATAAAAATAAATTATTAATTTTTTCAACATATATAACAAAAAAATTACACTTATTATTTAAATTATCAAAATGGTTTAGTCATTGCTTCACTAAAAATGTAATTACGCGAGACAACTATAGATAAATAAATACATTTAAAATGTACTCGGCGTGACCTCAGGAAGATCACTGGCCATAGAGCGACAGCTTGCTTCGCTCGATTCTTATAAAAAGTATTATGATAATACACTTTAAAATAGTGTAATTACCCAGTTTAGTCTCTGATTATCATTAATCCTGACCTTTATCAATATTCAATCCAACCATTTAAATTTATAAAAAATTATTTATAAAGGTATTTCCTGATATATTAAAATTAACCGTGTTCTTCTTTATCAATTTTTTATTCCATTTTTGTAATGATAGCAAGTAGATATATAAAAAATTAAATAAAATGTCGAAATTTACTAATTAATTTAATTCAAATCAAACCTATTTTCTCGAAAAGTTTTGTATTTATTATTATAATTTTTTATATGAATAACCATGCGAGTTTCGTAATATAGAGGTATAAATACAAGTGAACTTTACAAAATTTAAAAAACGGAACCCTAAAATCGCATTTGAAACATATCTAAGAACACTTTTTATTAAATTGCCCTTTTCCTTGAAGCCTTTTCCAAATTGAGCCGATTTGAAAGATCGTCGCCAATTTTTAGTTTTTTCTTGTATGGAAACCTAACTTCGTACTTGATTAATTTTCAAACAAAAAAATCAAAATCGGTTCATCCGTTTAGATGCTACGATGCCATAGACAGACAGACATACACACATAGCGGTTAAACTTACTTGTTCAACTGATATAACACCCCTTTTTCTTAGTTCGGGGATTAAAAAAATGAATTTTCTTTTGTAATAAAGGATACGAAGATTGATAAAAATATTTTCGAGCAGAATAAAATTATTAGAATTTTTAGATGTTTATAATATGATTTATAAAATATCCCAAAAATTGTAAAATTCAGACGTGACAAAAGCAGAAGCTGTGATTTTACATATAGTGAAAATCGACTCAAATATAATCTAAAAAAAAAAAACAACAATTGAATTTCATATTTTAAGGATCAAAATAAATCAACACAATTTTAGTAGATTTATTTTTAAAAAATAATAGTTTATTTTTTTATATAAAATATAATTATAATATTTACAATTCTTATGTTTTACATAAACAAACACATACATACATTACGTAAAAAATACTGAGGATTTCGTGTTTCTCATTAATAAAATTTCAAGTACAATATAAACATTAAACACAATAGGTAAATCAAATTCTTAACAACAATTAAAAGGTACTAGAAAATTTTATGGAACTTAACCCAATTTTTCTTTTCCATTGACAACAGGAACACTATTAAAATAAAACTTAATAATTTAACTTTGATTACGTATTTTGAAATTTAATTTTAATTAGTTTTTATAAAAATAGTAAATATTACACATCCAGGGAGCAAAAGTAAAGAAAGTCTCCGATCTTATGTTCATTGTCTCCCAGGGCGAAGCCGAAGGTGGCAAACATGAGATCTGAGACATTCTTAACTTGCTTATATTTCGACTAAAAATTTTGAACTAATAGTGTGGCATTCATTATTGATAGCACTTGTTTTGTTTTAATAATACTCTTTTATCCAAAAATGTGTAAAAGCTACCAAAAGGAGCTACAGACATAAAATGTGTACACATAAAATTTTCTAAATGAGTTCATGATGCTTGTCCTTAAGGTCGTACGAGCGCCAAGGTAAGTTTCGACTTGTGGGTGTTTTCCCATAAGAACAATGTTAAATATGCCTAAGTCATTAATTTACTTAACTAATCGGGCAACCCCACTAAAATTTTCAGAATTGATTTAAACTTAGCCCAACTTCATAATAAAAAAAATCAAGCCTTATCCAAAATTGACTTGACGTTCGTACATCCATAAAGGGTATACAACGTTCGATCGACACAAGAAAAATTTCAATAGTTTACTGCACTATTATTTAGAAAATGATCTTTATGAATTGGTTCCACGACATCGAAACAAATTATGACTATGTAAACCACTTTTTGATTCATATTCTTTTGAACACCATTGACATTTAAATTTGATACCACATTCATTACGTTTATGGTAATTTAAACTACGCATATTTTTATAACGACGCGGGCATTTATCACATTTGAATGCTTGTTCACCCATGATATTGAAACATTTTTGTTGAAATTGATTTACATTTAAATTACTACCTAAAAATAGAAAGTAAAACTCATGTCAAATGTTAAAGCTTTTTTTATTTTTCCATTGTGCTTAAAAAAATATTTTCTTCAATTTTTCAAAATTTAGAATATTTACTTTAATTTGTACTTAATCACTTTAGACATAAAAGATCAGAAAATAAAAAGTAAAAAAGGTTTAATTATCGATCAAAAAACGAATTGTAATGGTCGAGGTTGTTCAGCTAAGTTCCATAACTTATATGTTTCTCAAAATCACTCAAATTCAATAACGTTGTTCGCTTGAAAATTCAAAATGACTGAAATGTAGGTCATATCATTTAGCATTTTTTAAGTTTTTCGAAAATATTTCAGAATAGTATTTTATGTTTGAATAAAAAAGTGAATGAGTACTACACACAATATTATCGCGATGGAAGAACGGAACTGTCTAATTTCTTGCCCCGTACACAAGGAGCCATTAATTCAAGCCAACAAATCAGTAAAACTGAATTCGCACAAACAAATTTGTCGTTATTTTAAGCCAGTAGAAAAACCATCAAGCTAGTACTAAACCTGGCTACGCAAGACCAGTTCAGTAAAACTGGTCTTGCGTAAAAAAAAGGGTAAAAAAAATTGTCTTCCCAAATAAAATAGAAAAGACTTTATTTTTAAGTTTCTAGATTACTCCTACTACCTTGAACTTTAATGTCACACCAATCATACTAGGTTGAATTTCAAATCTTCGCGTAGGCAGCACCGGTCTAACGCAAAACTAGCAATATAAGAAAATATGAAGGAATAATGGAGGAGCAAAAAAAATTCGTTGAATTTACTAAAGCTGATCATTTGAGGTTTGGTTATAGTAGTTGTGTACACACATATACTGCGGTCAGTCAAGCGGTCATAGGTAGAACAGGAGTCAGATATATGCTATCAAAACCTTCACGTTTTACGTGCTACGAAAATGAATGTACTAAAACTAAAAATTGTTATAAAGATTGTATATTGCATATAAATAACAGTTATGATTGTCAGTCAGTTAGGTGTTAGAAATGGAATGGCCAGTCAGCCCTTATTTATGAACAATAAATAAATAAGACAAATAAGGGCGGACTGACCAGCCCTGTTCTAACGCTTAACTGGCTGACTGTCATAACTGTTATCTATATGCAATATACAATGTGTATAACAATTTTCAGCTTTAGTAAATTCATTTTAGTACCACGTAAAACTTAACCGTTTCGATAGTATATATTCAACCCCTGTTCTATCGTTCGCTTGACTAACTGCAGTATGTGTGTGTACACAACTACTATAACCAAATCCTCAAAGTATCAGTAAATTCAACGAATTTTTTTTGGTCTGGCTCTTAATGCAGAATACTGGTTGACTGTGATTGGTTTAATAAACACTGGCCTCATGTATCCTATTTTAATTTAAAATCAGAACAATTTTTCGCTTAGAAAAAACACGTAAAATTGTTATTTGAATTTCCGTTTTTATGATGCCATATCTTTTTGTTCACAATAAAGTATTTTATGTTTTTTAAGACCACCACACGATGAATATTCTTTGTTACAACGATCGCATATAAATTTTAAACCACATTCATGCTTTTTATGATAATTTAAACTTCGTTGATTTTTATATTGTCTGGAGCATTTATCGCATTGGTACTTTTTTTGTACATACCACGTTGATAATAATGAATTATCGATTGGAAAACCTAAAAATAAAATTCATTTAATTAAATTGTTTTTTTTTAATTTACTTTTACAAATTTAAAAAGAAACATCTATTTACATTTTTGTACATTTCAGAAAATTGATAAGGAAGGAACAGGAAAGTTTAGAAGTATTTTACAAAAATATTTTTTCATCTCAAGTTTGTTTACAATTCAATGAAGTGCATTCCGTTTTGAATTATCTCAACTCTTGAAGCGCCTCCAAATCGCATGCATTATATGATTGATTTCTCTGAAATATCTATTTGGAATAAAATGAATGTTTTTTTTTTTATTCGGGCAAACATATTTATTGTTGCTTTATTCGGTGTAGGGAATGGAAAAGTCGCGATTATTTTCTATGTTTACGGTAATAGCGCTAGGGTCGCCAAATCGAGTGTAGCCCTAGTAGATTTTAAGACGGCGCTGCAGCTTCCTATATACATTAACTAATTCGTAATTTAGTTGTCTAAAGAGTAAAAACCATTAAAAGTGGAAACGAAGGATATTATTGTTGAACTAAGATAGATACTACCATACATCATTATCACCCTGCTGTTTAATTGTGAATCATTAATTAATCAGTCACTTTGAAAACGTCACTTTTTTCAATTTTCCAAATTTAATTCAATATTTTTCTTGATGTAATTAACCTTCTCTGTAACAAGATAATGTTTATCTTTCATCTATCTTATGGTTACTCACGGAGAATTTCAGTTTCGCCAAGACAAATTTGTTTTAGAGCTCCATTGGAAAATTATAAAAAATGAAGATATTGCATTTTCAAAATGATTGTAACGATTCTGAAAAAGGAAAGGTAATCGATCGTTAGTAACCGACTTAAGTTAGATTTGTTTATTGCAAATATCTCGGTTTCTATTGATTTAAATGATTTTACAGAAATTTTTGATATCTACATTTTTTATTTAAAACTTTTTTTCCATAGCTTCGTATGTTTTCGAGATATTTTCAAAAACGTTTGTCGGTAGTTTTTAATGTTTTTCTATCCCCTTAATAGACTTCAATATTTTTTAACCATGTATACTTCAAATGTATGCCAAAAAGAACTTATATTCAAAAATGCAGGCTTCCGTTTTGATGGTATAGTTTAAATCTTCATTTTATTGGACTATTAATCTATGAAAAAAAGTTATAAAAGCAAATCCAATTTGTTAGTATTTTCAGGATTTCGGCATGGTGTATTAAAATAGTATTTCAAAACTAGGTACCCAGGAAGAAATGTAAAACTAAAAATATTTTCAATTTTTTTTGTTTTATTCGCGAAAACATTGTATAAAATATAAGTTTTAAAATATCATTTTATGTTTGCGTACTACGTGACCTCGCATTTCATCTTTTCGTTTCGATTTATAAGTACAATATGGACAACTAACTGTTGGTAGCTTTTTACATTCGTAACGTAAATGTCGCTGTAATGTAAAACTGTATTTATATGGACGATAACATTGATGGCATACGAATTCATAATTGTTGGGATTTTCATAAGTTGAACCTGAAATAAACAAGAATGCTTTATTTACTTTTTATATAAAAGAAAATTATTCTGAAGAACACGCGAATTGTAAACAACTGAAATCACCTGAATAACTGGACTATCTGGAAGTTTGCAAGTACCTACGATATAGCGCGATCTTTTTTAGTCTCAGCTGTCAGCATTATTTTAAAAAAATGATAGAAAGGCGAACAATAGTTTATATTGCAGTCGCTGTGGTCATGACGTCAGTGCTTTTCCGTTAGTCGAGTAACGAGTTTTCGGAAAATTAAGAGAATAATGAGATTGTACCGATTTTTAATTAATCAAATATTGAAAGGATATTTTAACCGTACTGACTTTTGACTTAAGGTAGTTTGAAAAAATTCATTTTTTTAAATTCTCAAAGTAAAGGGGAAATTATTTTAAAATGGTCCAAATACGTAATATAAAAATGATACAACGTAACTGCTGAAAACTAATGATATTTTGAATAGACAAACATTCCTGCCATGCGCAATTTTAGTAGAAAGAGTAAAACTGGGTTTCAGAAGGCGTATAATAAATATTGGATAAAGGATATTAAGTAACCACAGTGATTTATAACAATACTGTTCAAATGTATGAACACTATTTCAATAGATTAGTAATTCCATAGATCGCTGCTGTTAATCGCTGTTTTTTAAAGATTTAAGTTTGCTCATGACTGCTATATTAATTGCTTAACGTCTTTAATAATTTTACCAAAACAAAAAGGTATTAATTAGATCATCTACTCTATATTTATTTGAGGGACCAAGAAACGTATATACTTATACATACATCGTGAGGAAGATTCTCAAATTCTCGCCATTTTTGTTGATATTTCGGTTCAGGGTTAATCGAATTTTTGTTCATATTTTAATATTTGTCAAATCATTGAAAATGACAATTTCACAACGAAATCACTTTAACGGAAATATTTTTGAATTTTGATTTTTAATATAATAGGTACTAAAAAAATTACTTTGAAAAAATTTTAAATTTCTAGAAACAAAGAAATCACTTTATATTTTATATAAATAATGATTTTATAATTACTTAAAAAATATATAATAAAATAAGTAAATAGTTATATAATAGTTTTATTCCTTAAAAATAATTATATGTATATATCATTTTTCATATCATGTTTACACACTACGTGATTTCGTAATTTATCTTTTCGTTTTGATTTATAAGAACAAAATGGACAACTAAACGTTGCTGGTTTTTGACATTCCCAACGTAAATGTCGATGTAACGTGATTTTGTGTTTATACGAACGGTTACATTGATGGCAAACGAATTGATAATTATTCGGATTTCCATGTGTTGAACCTAAAATAAAGAAGATTTTTTAAATTTAATTGTAATTATTTAGTCGATTTTTCTCGAGCGCAAATATCTGAAATTACCTAAACAACTGAAGCATGCTAAAATTTGTGTATTTTGGTATTATCTACGTTTCGGTAGATACTATGAGATGAGAAGCTTTCCTTTTTGGTGCTTAGGAAGTGATATACGAAGGTAATAACTTTAAGATGGTTGTAAAAATTTGTGCCTTAAAAACTACATTTAATAACGATTACATCGCTTATACGGTCATAATAATATAACAGGTAAATTAACTAAGCCGTTTCCGTTTTGGAATTTCTGATTTAAAAAATTTGTTTTAATTTATCAAATCTCAAAGAAATTACTTATAGTCAAATTAAGGCCAAAGTAGGCATCTACCTATAGTACCACTAACGTTACATTTTTGACTGTGTCGATAAGAGCTGAAATTTTGTTATATTGTAGTTTAGACATATCTTTATCAATTTTTCAAATGGTTACCAATCTTGGGGTCCAATTCTTTTAAAGATGCAGGGAGATTTAAAGTCAAAACCAACGATTTTTTATTTATTCATCTGTATCGCTTATTTTGACTTTTCGTATTTTTGAAATCATGGGTTCGCGAGAGTTACTGTCATTTCAAAAATGAGCAGAAATGAGTTAACTGCAACAAGTCAGTTTTTGTATTATTATTATTTGTGCAGAATACTCAAGTTAGGTATATAAGTTCTACTTTTATATGACCTAAGAAACATTTTATAAAGCTTTAAATTAATTTTCCAATTGATTCTGCTTCTTTAAAAAATCATTCCAATTTCAAAAATAAAAAAATTTTTTCAACTTTAAATATATCAACGTACTAACGCAAGTATTAATAAATAATAAATAATTTTGTAAAATTACTTGAAAAAAATTAAAATAAATTCATAAATAAATAAAAGCTTTATTCCAAAAATAAAAAAATAAAATAGTTATAATTTATATAATATATAAATTATTTAAAAAAAAAAATTTCGACATTCATAACGTAAATGTCGAAGTAATGTTATGCCATGCTTATACCGACGATTACATTGATGACATACGAATTCATAATTATTCGGCGTTTCATATATTATTGAATCTGCAATAAAGAAGAATATTTTTTTTTATTATAAGAAAATTGATTGAAAATATTTTTTTAATAATTATAGATGATTACGATTTTCCCTGAGCTGAAAATATGGTTGCGTTTGTAAAGTTTGAATCTTATCGAAATTAAAAATAAAAAAAACTAAAAAATAATTTTTATCTATTTTTGTCAAGTTTTTTTGGAAATTAATGATTACTTATTTTGTTAATGATATAGCAGATCGAAAAACCTTTATAGACTTTTATAATACAATTTGCATGTTTTTGGCAATGTATTACGCAAATGCGGTCCTTAAGTGAAACTTTCCAAATGTGGTATTATATAGGTAATTAACTAGAAAGTAGGGCTGAAGCAGTAAAAAATATAGCGAAATGCGAATCATTTACTGAGAAATATACAATTCCTGCCAGAAAGATCGAATTTCGCACGTCTATAGGATTCATTTTTTATATTTCTAAAGCTGTAAATTTTTTATCTTCACTACCCTAGCATTTTACCTGGCACACTGGCTGATGGTGGCCTTGATAAATAAACCACATTTAATTGTTTTATTTTCTTTAAAAAAAAGTCTCTAATTTGGAAAGTATTTTTAAATTAGTAATTTAAATATACGTTTACTTTGGGTACTTACGAATCCTTAAGAAAATTCTACATTCTATTTGACCGCTAAATTATAATTTACACTGTTTCAATTTTTATTGTAACTTCATGTAGCATAAAAATTTTTATATGTTGCATGTTTTACACGGCATATTTTCAAAATTTTTTACGTTGAGTGTTTATATGTTACTACAGACAAGTTTTCGCAATTTGATCATAAACCTAATAAAGTTACAATTAAGTAAGGAAACTTTGCAAAAGATAATTTAGCAATTTTAAAAATTTACTTTATCCTTAAACCTCCTAAAAACTTATAAAAATTATTAAATTCTGTAAATTATTTTAGAAATTAAATGAAAAAAAAATAAAAATAAAAATTATATAAATAATAAATAGTTTTATTCGCAAAAAATATATAAAATAATTAAAAAATTTTCATATTATGTCTACGCACTACATGAACTTGTAAATCAGCTTTTCGTTTTGATTTATAATGACAAAATGGGCAACTGAATGCAGGTGGTTTTTGACATTCGTAGCGTAAATGTCGCTGCAATGTGAAACTGTATTTATATGGACGATTACATTGATGGCATATATATTCATAATTATTTGGATTTTCATAAGTTGAATCTGAAATAAAGAATAATGCTTTATTTTTATTTAAAAAAAATTTTTGTTTTTATTCATGAGTTTATTTAGCAGATTTTTTTACGAAATCTGACATAAATATTCACGATGGTCAAATTCAATGATACTTGCTTTTCTGATAAGGATCTTAGTTATTTAGTTATTATAGCCGATATTCCCCGAGACAACCGTCACATGGCCGGTTTAATTTACGCTCGTTTTACGTACGTGATGTGATAAATAAAAGCTATTTGCATGGGCATCGATTTCAACGCCGATTATAATTGTATTGAACACAAATATTTGTGGAAGCTCTGGTTGAAAAATCAATGTTTAGTTTCACCGAACCTGTTGCTATACCTTACCTATTCTTATTTCGTTGCAAGAATTAAAAAAATTATTGTATGGACAATTTTTGATCAT
The DNA here is from genome assembly GCF_905475395.1 of Chrysoperla carnea. Taxonomy (NCBI): domain Eukaryota; kingdom Metazoa; phylum Arthropoda; class Insecta; order Neuroptera; family Chrysopidae; genus Chrysoperla; species Chrysoperla carnea. The sequence goes on along the minus strand of NC_058340.1, from coordinate 42,928,006 downwards.
AAAGAGACAAAATTAATTTCGTGATATTTGAATAATTGTTAAGAAAAGGATAAAAACCAATTTTTTTTATTTACGACAAAATTTTATTCTAAAAAGAAAAAAAGGCTGCTTTTCGAAAAAGTGAAATATCATATATCAATTATGTGATAAAGTTTTTGTTCTCAATGCATCGTGTCAGAAACGAAAAACAGTAAACAAATTTGATCAATAGGTAGGTATTCACTATAATTCTCCTTTGTCGAGAACTCTATATTCAGACTACGTCACTACAGGCTGTTCAGAAATTAACAAGAAAACAAAGATTTAAAAAAAGAAATGTACCAATTTTTATTGTTTAACTTAATCGTAAAAAAACAGACAATTTTGTTTTCTTATTTCCAAATATTGAATTCATTTTAAAAACCTGTGGATGTGGAAAAACATCCAAAAATAAAACTATACATTATATTATTTCGAAAGGTGCTAATAAATTGAAACTGGATTTCGAAAGAAATGTTTATTGTGCTTTACTATTTTACTCACAACTTTCATTCCATTCGTATAAATAATTAACTTTTTACATTTATAGCATTCCGAACTATTTCTTTTCATATAAGGATAAAAAAGGCAGAAATATTTCGGTTTGGCTAGTTAAAAGAATGTACAAGTATAAGGATGCTACCTTTGAAAACATAAACTGAAAGTAAGTGTAAAAAAGTATGATTGGAATGCTACAAATATTAAAAATAAACAATAAATTATATAATACTATTATATAATGGATGATTATTAAATTCTTCAACAATTAGACTATTATTTAAACTATTATTTAATGTAGTTTCATCTAAATATGCATTATGTATCATTTTTAAATGACCTTTTAACGTATGTTTACGTGTAAAATTACGACCACAATAATCACAATGAAATTTTGGTAAAACACCACATTCATATATTAAATGTCTTCGTAAATTGTCTTTACGTCCGTATGTATGATGACATTTTGTACACTTATATTTATTCTCTGTAGAAGTAGTTTTTTGAATATTATTTTGGTAGAATAGAAATCCTATAACAAATAAAATTATTTTGAAAATAAAGCACTGCAATTAACATGAATCATAAAAAATTTTTTTTACACTTACATGCATGCAGCCAATAAAAAAATATAAATTACTGTTCAACTACTGAAAAACAAATTTTTTTTTTAGCAAAAACAAAAGGATTTAAGTAAATGTAAATAATTAATTTTTAATTACCATACTAATTATTTCTTCAAAATATTCTGTAAATTAATTAATATATACCTACGCGCCTCTAGCAATATTTAATAAAACTACAATTACTTGGTAATTAATTGAAAATGCTTACCATTTTTATTTTATTATAGCTCAACTTATTGTTATTTTTTAAAATTTAGGTAAACACAGGTGAATAAGTAATAGTAAGTTTTAACACAATCTTTTTTAATAAGCCTCTAAGAAATGTCGGCTTGAAGCTGATTTCGTTTACAGTATTGAAATTTTCCAGCTTCTTCAACCCTGGATAAGTCTGCAATGGTACTTAATTGATTGGAAGCTCGGAGGCTCGCACCGTTTTCGACTAATGCATACAGAATACAGCCATTAATGTCTAGTTATGGTTAGGGCCGTTCAAAAGATTTAAAACGGTCCTGATTTTTAATATCTTGCTATCAGCCGCTATGTAGGCTAAAAACTAGCACATTTCAAACCTAAGAACACTAAAAACATCGGAGTTTTATAAGTGGGTTGTTTCAACATGTATAAAGTTGCGTGATAATGCTACCCCTTTAATTAAAGTAACCCTTTTTTCACATTTCTTGAAAAAGTAATGTAAAAACACAAAGGATAATTATTTCGATGGATTTTAACACACTCATAGTGTATTGGAATTTATACACTTTAGCGTGTCTGACAACATATTTAAAAACCACGAGATTTGCAGTGAAGGGCTGGAGTAAACTTATATCATTTGTTTTTCGCAAAATTTTTCCGCAAGCTAAATAACCTCGCTGAAATTCTGTTGACAAAAATTTTCTTTTAATAAACTGTTGAAAAACAAGAGCAACTACATCAAAGTCTCATGAAAAATTCAAATAAACTAAACAATTTCAAATATATAATAAATTTTATTACAGATTATAAAGTGAAATAAAAATTAACATAAATTAACAAAAAAAAAACTCTTTTTTAAACATACAAATTTAAAATATAGTGTGAAATAAATTTTTATCTAAATTCATTATCAGAAAAAAAAATCACTCAAAAAATATTACAACGACTTCGTGCATTTTAAAACTTGAAAAGTGCTAACTCAAAAAAAAAACCTAAAACTTATTTCCAAACCAAAAAACTTAAAATAAAAACTATTAAATATATATTTTCTTTAAAAAATAAAATTTTTTCTCTATTTAAATTGTAAATAAATAAAAAATATTTCTTAAAACAGAGTGGTATAAAAAGTACATGTGTGAAATTATGAGTACGTGTAATAAAAATTTTGTAAAATATTTTTTTTGACCACCCTGTAAGAATATTGAATATATAATATTTAATATATATAATTAATTATATAACATTTTAAATTAATTAATTTGATTAATTAATAAATATTGCTAAAAAATATTTTAATATTCATTATAATTGCACTTAATTAAATATTATTGCCTATTAAATTAATGAGGGTACACAACAAAAAAAAATTTAAACGTGTGACACATAATGCTGGTTTAGATGACATTTTCTTTTGAATTTTTTACCACAAACTTCACACGTGAATTTACGTTCAACGCCACATTCAAATTTAATATGACGTGTCAAACTTGTTTTTAATTCATAGGAACGATTACATTGATGGCAAGGGAATTTTTTTTTAATAAACATTTTACCATAGCCAAAGTTGTCCAAGAACGATTCATGGAAAAATCCTACAAAAAATAAATAATTAATAAAAATTATTATTAATATTTCAGTGATTTTGCATTGTGAAATGTGTAAATAGCAGTTTTGGCGCAATTAAAATTTGTAAAGAGGAAAAATTAAAACAAGTTAACAAAACCCAATCTCGAAAATTAAAAGAAAAAGCTGAGAATATTTTATTTTTGATTATTTACAAAAAAAAAGAGGTTAATAAAGTGCGAAAATCTATTAATTTACCTATGTACACATTTTCCGAAAATTAAATCTATGAATTGCCCTTAAAATTAATTAATAAAAATGAAAAAAAATTCAGGAAAAACATTTTATTCAAAGAAAACAGAAAACAAAATAACAATTTTCAGTTATAAGCCATGGATATGCTTTATATGATAAGTCATATGAATCTTTTGTTTAAATTTTCGTTCACAAACAAAACATTGAAAGCGTGGATAAACGCCACACTCATATTTTAAATGGCGTCGTAATGTGTATTTTGTTCGATATCGATGACCACATCGATAACATTGAAAATTCTTCTCATAAATATTATTAGGATTTCCCACAATTTGTAATATAAAATCTACAAAAAAAAATTTTATTTCATTAATAAAATGTTAAACAAAATGAATTTATACAATGCAAACACTTTGTTTTAAAAGCTTCACAAAAAAACAAAACGTTTAAGCATCAGCAACAGCTTATGAAACAAAAATACAAAATTTTTTTTTACTAAAATCTTATTTTTTATTAAGTACAATTACAAATCATACAATTTCTCAGATTTTTCAGCTTAAGTAAAATATTTGCAAGTCTTAAGTAAATTACAATAAAATTTAATGCTACTAGTGAATTTATTTGGAGATTCAAATTTCTTTTTTTTTATGTAAAAAGTATATAAAAATTTAAATTTAAAATTTCGTAATTTATCAGTAACAAGAGAAATTTAAATTATTCCACAAATAATTTCATATTGCTTAGTTTAAAAACAATTAAAGCTGAATTAATGGTAGATTTTATTAAAGTATTATTAATTTTATTTAAGTATATTAAGTTTGGCGATTTTAAGGCGTCCTTAATTCAGCTTTTATAAGTATAATGCTGATTGTTGGGACTACATTGAAGGTTTGGGTTTGCATAAAAACTTTCAAAGAATAAGAAAAATATAAAAGAAATCAAATAAAATCAAAATCAGTTCATCCGTTTAGGAGCTACGATGCCACAGACAGACACACATAGCGGTCAAACTAGTAAGACCCCTCTTTTTGGTTCGAGGGTTAAAAATGAGGTGGAAATTTTAATAATTATTATTCATATTTCAATTTTAGGAAATAAGATAAATTGTTTTAATTTTTCTGGCGAAATTGAAGAAAACCCAAACTTTGCACTTGTTTAATTATCCCAACAACCTTCAAAAATTTAAAACACAATTTACAGATTGTGCTTTTCAATTGACGCCCATTCGTTTGATGCTTAAACTAAATTAGTCGTCATATTACAATTACTTAATTGCCCTTTTATGATTAAAACCTTAAATTTTAGGCCATTGTACACGTGATGAATTTCAATAGATACAGGGAGAATTATCACAATCCATATCTTTACACGATAAGAAATGCATGGCGTTTACTTACTACAATGCTCTGGCATGGTAGAGGCATATACTATATTATCTATAATATATCCGTAATCTTTATTAGCTTAAGTAATATTAAAGTATTGAATAGGGCTATCCACCAGAAGTATTGTGGGTATCGCTAGCCAGTATGGACCTGACGCACATACTGCATCGATTCACCCGCCGTAAGTATTGCTAATGTTGCTATTCCGTCAATACAGGACATAGTATGGCGTTCGCACCGATGCTGACATAGTGATATCCACAAAAAATTGCTTACCGTGTAAGCAATTTCTTATTAGTATCGTTCTGACAATATCTTATTACAGAATTTTATGAATAATTACTAGTTTATTATTTAAATAAATTTTGTAAAAAATTTCCCAATTCTCACATACTCCCGTTATCTTCTACATTTGACGAATATGTCCTTCTAAAAATGACGAGGAACATGCCAATCGGCTTTGTCGTGTATAGAAATTGTCAACTAAGCTGAATTTTATTGTTCAGTAAATCGAACGGACGTCAATTATATAAATCAACATATTTCTAAAGTAAAAAAATATAATGGATAAATATCACATAAAAAATACAACAAATTCAATATTTTTTTTAACATGTATAATTAAAATCGACTTTTGAATTAAAATTATAAAATAAATTTTCATTCTTTAAACGTTTTTCATCAAAGATATGATGCGCTTTCATTTTATGAACTTCTAAATAATGTTTACGGCTAAATTTCTTTTCACAAATGGTACATGAAAATTGTGGTGGTACACCGCATTCCCATTTCATATGCCTATTTAAATTACATTTTCTTGTATATGAAGATCCACATTTTGTGCAAATAAAAAATTGTCCATTAAAATAACCATCTAAAAAAAAGAAGATAGAAAATAAAATTTAAAGTGTCGGGAAAGAATAGGAAAAGAGTTGGAAGTAAAGAGTTATTAAAAAAAAATAAAGAAATAAATAAACCGTTTTTACTCCAGTTACTAGCTTTAAAAATATTTAGTGAAAATTAGTATGAAATTGTTTACAAAGTTAGTACTAAAAGATTTGTTAGTACCATTAATTCAATTTAAGGTTTATGTTAATCCTACAAGTTAGTCTTCAATGTTTACCAAACTTTTGATAGTTTGAAAAACACTGGTTGTATTTAAAATAATTCCCCTGGCATTTAATTACAAAATCTACTAAACGATTTCATGCAATAATAGGTTAATTTGCACAATAAATATTCCATGGTCATTGCTCCAACCAATTGACTGAAAACTTGATCTTGTGATTGCAGATCCACTCAACATACACCAAAAATAATCACTGCTGTAATACCTCCAAAGTGAAGGTTAAGGAGAGTTTTATAGATGGTAGGATAATCAATTCTCTTCTCTTTCAATTCTCTGAAAACTTAGAAATGACCATCACTTTTTTTGGAGTGCAATAACGTATTTTGCCTGATCGACCTAAAATTTTATACACGTAATCTCTGCTACACTAATATGTTACTTTCCAAAAGTATTTTTCACGCAACCGTTTTATTTCCGAGTTAATGAAATTATGGTTTTTTTAATATATTGTCAGGTTTGAACTTACCAAAATTCACCATATTGTAAACTTTATTATGCTTAGAATCAGAAAGAAAATTTAGTTTTGTAAGCTTTAAATATTTTATCGGAACCCCTACTTAACAAAAAAATCTTTGTTTTAAGATTGAGTTGGCCAATTCGATTTATGAAAAATGGGATAAAGCCATTATACCATTGATTGGAATGCTACAGTATTCTTTCTGTTTCATTAGGGATGAATGAAATATCACAGGAATAAATCCGTCCTATTTGCGAGATATCTACATGAAAGATTAATCCATCATTTTTAGCCTACTTCGGATCATAAATTTGTTTATCTATAAAACAAAATTGCCAATATTGTAATGTTCTAAATGATTTTTGTAATAGTACTGAGTCGATTATTCATTACGTTTGTATGGTGTGAGAATGCTTTTCTAGAAAATAATTTGCATTTATTTAGAAATAGAAAGAAAAAAAATTCGACCAAATTAACTTCCTTTCCAAAAAAGCCTAAAAATAAATTTAAAAAAAAAAAAAAGTTCAAAAAAATAAATAAATAATAACAGAAATTTTCTTATGTTTGAATATTTAAATTTTTATTATCCAATAGAAAGCCATGAACATTTTTTGTATGCAAATAAGCATACGTTTTTTTGGTAAATTTTATATTACATATTGGACAAGAATATTTTGGTAACAGTTCACAATTGTGACGCATATGACGTGTCATATTATGTCGTCTTGTAAATAATTTTCCACAAATTTCACAAGGATGTCTAATTACTGATGATGAAGAGGCAGAACCTAAAATATAAATTTTTATCATTATAAATTATAATTTTAAAAAAATTCAGAAAACTACTTCATACTCAAACTAAAATTTACACACTCATGCCTGAAGAGCGTAGTAAGATACTATATATGTAACTCTTTTACGAATACTTACGCTACATTCGTGTATACATACCTTAATAATTTATACAAATTTTAGATTGGCTGTAAACAAAGTGACCAATGAGTAGATATGTCAAACACTATGCGTGAAAAAAGATGTTATCTCCATGGCGAATTTGTGGAGTGTATTGCGTATCTCACGTTGTTTGCCATGAGTATCATGGTAGAATTAGACAAGGCATGTTCGATGGAAGACGAGTTTTGATTTAGTTCGCGCACGTAACAGCTCGACGCCATCTTAGCTTATTCCCGCATCCTTATTCAAATGTTGTCAAAAACGTCATACGTTTCTGTGAACAATCCTTGATTTTAGTAACGAAAAAATCGTTCCTTACAATGAATTTTTTTTCCGCCTCAGGTTTTTGTAATTTTTTGTGAGACAACTCGACACTGCAAATATGTAAACAAAACTTTGACCATCTTGACAGCTCAAACGTAAACGAATAATCAATATGGCGGTGACAGGGTATCGTGCGAGAGAGGTTACCGAAAGAGAGAATGCCCTCACCTTACTCCTAACTGCGCAAGAGCATATCTAGTCTAATTCTATCATGATGAATATGATTACTGGACTGGAAGGACAGTGTTTACATGCTTTAACTCTCGAAATCGCGAACTTTGCAGCTGATTAACTCGAGATCGAAACGACCAATTAAAAAAACTTCCGGATCTCACAGCTAACATTATTCTGTGTTTGTAAAAAAAATAGACCAGATTTGTCGACAAGTGATTCCAGTCTAGTAATACCTTAAGGATACTTATAGCCAATTTTGCCTATTCAAAAAATTTGGATAACACAACCTTTGAAAGAAAATTGAGAAATCTTTATAAAAATTTATTTAAACAATTTTTAAAAATAAAAAAAACATATTAATTTATTAATTTTTATTTTCTGCTTCATGGAAAACACCATGAACTAAGCTTTCATGATACAAAGCATAATTTCTTCTAGTAAATTTTTTTTGGCATATAGAACAAGAGTATTTTTTTGGTGTTCCACATTCATGTTTCATATGACGTAACATGTTATGACGTCTGCTGAATAACTTTCCACATTTTTCACATGGATGTTTAATTGTGGTTGAGAAACCTAAAAATATTTTAGGAATTAATTAAATACGTAAAAAATTTCGAAGAAATTATAAACAAATGACGTAACCTAACAAATAATAATAGGTACTGGTCGGAAGTTTTTCACTCCTTACACCGGCTCCTTACAGTTACGGTAGACTTGGACTAGTAAACCTGTGACCTACGCATGTCAAGTGGAACATGTGAATGAATGAATACCTGTACAGTTATTTATGTGTTATAAGCGACCTGGAAAATTTTGAAAATTGATTGACCCGGAATCCTTTAAGCAACGGTTCTTATACCTGCTTATTCAATTCATATTCGAAAAACCGACTTCAAAAGAAAAACTTTTCCAAAACAAATTAATATGCACTAAAAAGTAAAAAAATAACGATAATATAATGCAGTTAAAATTATTGTTATTTTTGGAGTCGATGTCAGCCAAAGAAACAACTCTGACAGAACAGTTTGCTACATTACCTTGTCTGACACCGACTCCAAAAATAACAATAATTATAACTACATTATATTATCGTTATTTTTTTAATTTTTAGTGCATATTAATTATCAAAGTTTTTCTTTTGAAATCGGTTTTCTTTTTGTTTAGAGTTTTTTTTATTTTGTGATTTTTAGTGAATCTGAAGTAAACTAACTAATTTGTCACTAAAAAAAGAATAATTGAAATCGGTTGGTGTGATATTGAGTTATTCGTCTTCTTGCCGTGCATACTTAATGCAAATTTAAGACTTTTATGGTTTTCTCATGAATGCCGTTGTCAGAACCGGTCGAAAATGAAATGAGATCACACGAGAATCACCAGCTTTCAAATAGATAAAGAATCATTAAAATCGGTTCACCCAAGTCGAAATACAGTCGAATTGATAACCTCCTCCTTTGTTTAAAGTCGGTTAAGAATGATGGTCATTTCTCAGATAATATTTAGAAAAATCAAATTGATTATATGTTAATAAAACAAAATTTTTATTCAAAAATATTTTATTTCCAAAAGTATAATAATTATAATAAAAACAAAAAACATCCCTTAAAAATTCAGAATAAAAAATAATTATGGTAAAATTTTATGAATCATTTTTATATGAAAATGTACATAAGATTTTCTTTTAAATCTCTTAAAACAAATTGGGCATGGAAATTGTGGCGATTTCCCGCATTCATTATCAAAATGACGTTTCATATCGTGATATCGACTGTATAAATTGTTACATTTAGGACATTGATATTTTCTAACAATATTCCCTGAAATATAAAATTCATAATTAATTATTAAATAATTCTTTGAATAAAATAAAATATTTCTTTTCTTTTTAAAAGTATTCAGAAATTTCTACTAAAGATTGAAATTGTAAAGCACTCAAAATAAATTTACTATAAAAAACAATTTCTTACAATTATTAATTATGTTTTTATAAGTTATTTTTCATATTTTCATTTTTATGCCAAAAATGAAAACACCCATCGAGACATAACCCTGGTTGACCATAACATGCACTACAAGAATAATGAGACATTTTTCGTTTTTTCTTTAAATGATAACAAACCCGGCAGTATTTACGATAAGTACGGCCACCAAATTTATTAAATTTTACTGGAATATGTTGTCTTGTTTCTTCTAGATATTTGAGATTGTTTTCAATTTCTAAAAAAAATATTTACTTAAATAAATAAAAATCAAATTTTGGAAAAATTGTTAAAATAAAAAAATTAAAACTTTTAAAAAAAAAATGGGAACAAAAATGATTATAAAAGCGAGAACTGTGATATCTGGAAAGCCATAGTTTCCAATTTCGTTAGTTTAGCAACATTTATCAAATTATTTCTTTAGTTAATTGGGGTTTTCAATACAAAAAAAAAATAGACGCCTTGTTATTCAAAGCCAGATTAAACTACACATTTAAAAAAATTAACCCGCAATTCTTGGATTAGGGAAATTATTTGCTTATAAGCTTTGAAAGAGACTGGAATTTTTAAAGGTAGTTATTAGACAATCAAGAAATTTTCAAGTTAAACTATTAAGAAAGTCCTAAAATGTATATCTGAGAGTTTTTTGAAAAAATAATCCAAACAAAAAATTACTTTCAAAATAACAAGTTCTCGATTGAATGAATTTTGAAATAATTTGGAATAGTTTACTTTTTTTTAATACAATGGCGAGAATTTTTGATAAAAAAATTAAGAATAAATAAATTTTTTGGGAATTAAAATCGTCAATAATAAAAACTGAAAAGATAATAAATTATTAAAAAATCATTTTTATTAACAAATCCATTTTCTTTACATATCAGAAACAAAAGATAAGAGGTTTTAAATTAAATAAATTAAAAAATTATTATAAATTTGACTTCCGTTGTACATAAATCGTTTAAAAATTTTATCCCAATCGTCAACTCAATGAGAAAAAATCAAAATTTAAATGAATTAAAATCAACACTTGGATGTTTATTCCAAAAATGATATTTCATATTAAAACGTCTTTTAAATTTTTTAAAACATAATGGACACTGAAATCGTGGTGGTAAACCGCATTCCCATTTCCAATGACGTTTCATGTCATTTTCACGAGTGTATAACGTTCCACATTTTGGACATGAGTATTTATCCATAAAAAAATATCCTGAAATAAAAGCGAATTTTTAAATATTAATAAACGTTTATTCTAATATTTTAAAGCTAATCGTACAACTTAAGATAGAAATAAGGCTCAAATAGTTAAGGCTCATTTTTCTAATAATCAATAATTTCAAATCAAGAAGGTTGCTATAATTTAAGAAATGTTAATGACATCCATTGTTGTACATACCTGGGCTAGGTATTTTGAAATATTTTCAACGTTTCACTACAATTTATAAAATAGTACAAAATAATAATATAACTATAAATTCAAGCAAATATCTACAAATAAAAGAACAAAATCAGAAAACTTTTTGTAAAATTTTTGAAAATTTGAATAAAAATTTTAAGTTTTTTAGAAATTATTTGGATAACCAAACAAGTTAATTCAATCTCAGGGTTTCACGTCGGAATATAACAGAATAAGCTAAATATTTGTACAAACCTTTATTTTGATAGTACAAATGTTGTCTCAAAAGTCTCATTTTATTACGTGTGTGCGGCCTTAGATATTCAAGGGAAAGGTCGCATAAATAAGTTTTTTGAGAATATTTCATTTCCTTTGCCTTCAATAATAATTCCTTTTATTATAAAAGTTGTAGAGGATACCATTTTCTCCAAATTTTTTCTGAAACCTTCTTCTAAACGTTGAAGCCACTCAACTATACGTACCCTAGTGCACGATCAATATTTATAAATATGAGGTATTAAAAAATTATTAATGGAGTATTTAATGAGTTGTTAAGTAAAGAAAATCGTATAATAGATTGGACAAACCATGAATCCTAGTCTATTATACGGTTTTTTTTACTTAATTATTCATTAAATACTACTTTTATATTTAATACCTTATATTTATAAAAATTGTCCTTGCACTAAGGTACTTATAGCTGAGCCCTACATCTTCAGCCCCCTCTATTTCAAAAACGGTTCAACGTAAAAAAAAAGGTTTCGGACAAAGTTTTTAGAAAATTTTATCCTTTACAACTTTTATAATAAATATAAATAGGATTGAAGGCAAAGGAAACGGCGTTAAATGTAAAAATGTAAAAAAAGATCACACTTAGTATAAGTGTTATCGAGTCTCTTTCAAATAACTTAAATTCTTGGAATTTGGTCCTTAAGGAATACCTTACAAGTTCATCCCAAATATTCCGTTCATATTAAATTTTTTTTTATTGAATAGAGCCCGTGGTTATTCTTCATTTTTGAAGTATATTAATGGTATACAAATTGTATACCTACTTATTTTATTAAATCTCATTTTAATCTTTTTCCTGAAAGTTAAAAATGGTCGAAAAAAATTAAAACTTTTGGCATGTTTTGGTTTTGTCTTCATTTTCAAACTGACATAACTTTTTCAAAGGAAATTCATAAAAAATATACAAATAAAAATGATTGTTACGGAATAAAAGGTAAGGAAAGTTATTAAGAAAAACATTTTTGGATAGGAACTCCATTAAAATTTTAAAAAAAGTTACAAATAATAAATTTATTTGATTCTTTAACACGGTTCATGTTCGTATAATATAATTATGTATTTCAGCTTTCAGGTACGGAAGCCTGAATGGCTCACAATCAATATATGAGAAAGTGGCGCTACACTACCTTATTTTTTAATTGTGTACTACCCACAAGTATAATGTATAAAACCAACTTTTATCAAGCCACTAGCTCACTTTCAACAAGTGCACTTGTGACTTGTGGTATTAAGGAAACGAACCTTTTGAAGATGTCAGTCGGTGATGCTTATCCTTTAATTAGACACTATCGAAACTCTCTGGGTTTATTAATAATTATTTGTCTGGATTTAATAATAATATGATAATGTTTATAATTTGTCATATGTATCTGCGCATTTCTAATTTCTAACCTTTAAAAGTATTATTAAATGTTTATTATGACGTTATAATTAGAAATGTGCACATGACAAAATCACAAATGCACTTGTTGAAAGTGAACTAGTGGCTTTTTAAAAGTTGGTTTTATACATTTTACTTGTGGGTAGTAAACATTTAAAAAATAAACTAGTGTAGCGCCACTTTCTCATAAATTGACAATGAGACATTCAGGCATCCGTATTCAGGTCAATTTAAAAACTGATATTAGATTTATAATTTCGATCCACTATTCCATGCACTGTAATCATATGTGAATGCATATTAAATTTTCTTTTAAATAATTTCAAACATTGTGGACATTGAAATTTTGGTGGTTGATTACAATCATATTTTAAATGTTGTTTCATTGAGTTGATTTTTGTATATGTTTTCCCACATTTTGGGCAATTAAACGGTCCAGGTCCATCCTCATACCCTAAAAATATAAATTTTAGATGATTCCGATAATTATTTTTTCTAATTGGTAAAAATCATGCTATAAATTAAAATATAGTATATGGTTGTTAAACGTGAGACATCATACGGTCTAATAAACGATACATGCATTCGATGATTACAGCCGTATGAATTACGACTATTTAACCACCAAGAGCACAAGTATATTAAGATTTGATTTTATTAAATATATGGGTTTTTAATTTTTAACACAAGTAAATAAATAACATCATAAAAACTTCTGTAGAGAAAATTTGTCAAACAAAAGTTAAATTTAAATGAAAATATCTTATGGTGACCTTGAATTTAATCTCGATCCTCAGATTCAATTAAGTAAGGTTTATAATTGATACAATTACATAGGGTACTCGAACTACAATGTTAATAATAACTCGCTTGTAGTCGATTGTGTTATAAGTCACTACAGTAACTTATGTAGTTCTTACATATAAAGTAAATATTTTTCTCGAAAACTGAATGAATTCGGCAGCAATTGAATTTTTTTTTTTTTTTAAATTCCTAAAAGTAGATTTATTTTGATTCCTAGTCTATTCAGATTCCCAAAAATATTGTTTAAAGTGTTCTAGCATGACTCTGATTTGGCACAAAAACTTTTTTCATGATAAAAGTTATTTTTCGAATTGTTTGTTTTAATCGAGGAAAAACAGTCTCTTTTCGAGTCCTTCTTTTAAGAACTCGGCAATTAAGAAGAGACGAAAATTAAGCCAAAGTTTTTCAAGAAATCGTAACTGAAAACACATTAATTATTAAAAATTAAGTCTTACTTAACACCAAATTTCACCGAGTTCCGTTTTTAAGAAAAACAAATCCTTAATTTACCGTGCTCGCTTTTATTTAATTTTCTGTTTCCTAGTAAAAATTATTAAATTAAGACATATCTTTGCAATTTCCTGTTTAACATAGAAGTACAAGCTTCAGTCTGGATTTTCGATCTAAAATATTTAAATACAAACCTCGGTGAGTTACGTTCTGAAATTTGTATTATTACACCCTTAAACAGCACATAAAATAAAGCTTTTAAAAGTGCGTGTAAGTCTTAAATAAAAAAATAAAAAAACAAAAAATAATTTGGAATGGAATGATTAATCTTTATTTATTGAATTAAAAGTATATAAACTTATTTATATAAAATAAAATTAAAGTTCAGTCTCTAAAATCCGAGCCCAGATTAATTCGGATCTCCAATAACATTAATAGGATATTAAGACTATGGTTGTTAGTTTTCTTATAATTAATAACAGAGTGAAACACACACCAAATTAGCGATAAGTAACATATAATTACCATTAGCTAATTTATAATGATCATGACTACTTTGTAGTCGAAATACGTATATACAATACAAAATTATATGCCTAGGAATATGGGGTAGACTGAAATTTTATTTCATATACCCATGAAATATATCATTTATCATATTTTAAAATCTATACTTGTATGAAATAGTAGTTAACTTTATCTACAGGTGTAATCTGATTATTCATTTTTGGTTTTGAAACATGAAAAAAAAAGTATTGCAGATCACATTAAGATGAAGTTAAAATAATAAATTCGCGGTTTTTATCCTTTTGATCTTGGTCATCTTGAGATATTCGGCAACCGTAGGCTACTAACAATAGGCTTATTCAGAATAACAATGCGCATTAAATTTTGTGCAGGCGCCCAAAAAAGCGTATTTTTCCTGTAGTTAGTAAGAAGATCCACCCACACAAAACAGATGTTCATTCATTTTGTTTAAAAAAAATAATAAATAACAAAATAAAATAAATACACATAAAAATATGAAATACATTTACATCCAATTAAAAACATTTTTTAAATTAAAACTCTCCATCACAAAAAGGATGGTACACCAAGGCTGATGATCCAAATAGCCCTGAAGTACGGAAGCCTGAATGTCTCATTGTCTATATATGAGAAAGTGCGCTACACTAGCTTATTTTTTAAATGTGTAGGTACTACCCACAAGTATAAAACCAACTTTTTAAAAAGTCACTTTCAACAAGTGCACTTGTGACTTGTGGAATTTTGGAAACGAACCTTTTTGCAGATGTCAGTCGGTGGTGACTATCCTTTAATTAGGCACTACCGAAACTGTCTGGAATTATTAATAATTGTATGTCCGCATTTAATAATAATATGATAATGCTTTAATTGTTGATGTTTTCCTTTTGCATCTGCAAATTTCTAGTTACTAACCTTTTAAAGCATTATTAAGTGTTTATTATGACGTTTAATTAGTTTGCACATGACAAAATACCGACACCTTCAAAGAGGTTCGTTTTCATAACGCCACAAGTCACAAGTGAACTTCTTGAAAGTGAACTAGTGACTTTTTTAAAAGTTGGTTTTATACTTGTGGGTAGTACTCATAAAAAATAAGCTAGTGTAGCGCCACTTTCTCATACCTTGACAGTGACACATTCAGGCTTCCGTACTGAAGTTGAGTAAAAAAAAATCCAAAAATGTGCAACCAGGTAATTATTTTATTGTGACAACATGTACAATATTAGTAATATAATGATATTTTAGCTCGGATTATGCAGACTGAACTGTATACATATAAAATTTAAGTACCTATATCTAAATTCATTACACCAAATAACAAAAATAATTCGAAAAAAAGCCTATAAAAAGACACATACCGTTCTACATACGCTGTAAAAATAAATGCGTAATTTTTACATATTTTACGCGTGTAATTCGTTTTGGTAACTTTTTACATATTTTTTTATGAGAATTTTTGATAAACAACCATAGGTGCTGAAATGGGGACACAATTTTCAAATATACTCAAAATATATGTAAAAAATTATTAAACAAACTATACACTTAAAATATATTAAATTCACTGACTTGTTTTTACAGTGTATTTAGAGTATATTATTATTATACTTATGTATTAAATGTTATAAAGGAAAGTTGTATTTTATTAATATGGGGAATTATAACTTGTTCTATGGTCATAACCATGAGTTTTCATCATATGAACAGTCAAATTTGACTTCCTGCGGAAAAATTTATAACAAATTTGACAAATGAATTGAGGCGGTTGATCGCATTCGTTGTTAACATGACGTGCCAAGATACTTTGAGTTTTGTATGTTTTTCCACATTTTGGGCATGGATACATGCCACCATGACCACCGAAAATAGAATGTCCTGAAAAAATAGTAGGAATTTATAAGAAAATTGTGATACAAAAATTTAATGTACAGAAATAATTGAAGAGCTTAATCTAGTTCATGCGGAGTAAAGTTTACGAATAGATTTATTTATATTTTAAAAGAAACAACCAATAATGTAATGATGATTTGTGCATATTGTATTGCCCAGTTTGCCTGCAAAAACACCTTTTGTGTAAATATATGAATAAATTTAGGGTATAATTTGTATAAATCCCAGTGTATGTAATTGGGGCACTAAATTCTTGAACTCTGAATTTTACATTTTCCATGTACACACCTTAATATTACACTTCACTGCATTGGAAAGTAATTTCCGCAAATATAGACAGTTAAAGTACAAGCTTCTATTGGAGAAAAAAATTTAAAAAATATTTCCACCGAGTTACCTATACAGGGTTATTTGCGTTTTAAGGCTAAACTACTTGATTGAAAATAAAATAATATACAGAGTTTTACGTTTACAAAAATATAGCTTTGATACTTTTCGTGTTTTCCGGACATATTACGAAAACAGTTTCGCTTTTATCTTACATGCCGAATAACGTGAATAACTATGTAGTTGAAACTATAAAAGCTGGAATAGCTCAAATTTTCAGGAAATTAAAATTGTCGATTTATATGAATTATATTAAATGCTGTCGTTATTTATCACTATTCCTACATAGATCAGGAAAAAATTAATTTTTCGTATTTTAGTACAATAGAAGCTTGTACTTTAAAATTACTGAATGTCTTAAAAAGTGGAAAAGCATGAACAAAATATCTCAAGAACGTGAATTTCAGAAGAGAAAGCTAACTTATCACATACAAAATAAACATAATGAAAATAATGGCAAAATTACATACACCTACGGATTCATACATTTGCGCACATAATTAAAAAAAAAAAAAAAAGAAAAAAGAAAAAAAAAACATTAATTTCAAAAAAAAAGACTTTATTTATTTAACTTATGTACTGTGACCATATGATATTGCATATTAAATTTTCTTTTGAAAAACTTTAAGCAATGAGCACATTGAAATCGTGGCGGTTTATCACATTCATATTTTAAATGATGTTTCATTGTATTCAATTTCGAGTAAACATTTCCACATTTTGGACATGTAAATGGACCAGTACCTGAAATAATTATTATTATTTAATAAAATATAAAATAAATTAGAAACTTTTTTTTTACTTCTGTGAGAGTAACCACATACTAAAGTATTTCATAAATTGCCCCCTATGAAAGAAGTTCATATGGAAATATATATGTTCCAAGACTTTTCATTTTCAAGATACAGAATAAGACAATTTCAAAACAAAATTTTGATAATGGTAAACTTATTATTTTGTTGAGATTCCTTACATAAAAATAACAGAAAAGATCATTTGGAAATGTGACCAAAAACCTTTTATTTTCTAGATACATTTTTGTTTCAAATTTGTTTTCAAAAAATTTATGATAGAATTTCTCGAAAATGAAAACTCTTTGACTATATATGTATGCAAGGTATCCGAGAAAAAACTTATTTTAATTTAATTTAATTTATATTTCCTTTTCTTTTGTATTTTTATCACTCTTTATCTCGAGAAAGGATAGTTTTAGTAATATATGTTTATATGAACTTCTTTGTTTTTTTGAGACAAGGAGCCCATTTTTAAAGTTTGTAGTAAGTGTACTATTAAATCATTCTGTATATATAGATCTGTCAGTAAGATGAGATAATCAAAATAATTCTCAAAATATATGGTCAAAAGATAAAAAAAAATTAACTGAAACATTCTAATAAGCACCTACAGATTTTTAAGTAAAAATTACGGGAAAATAAAATGCCTATTTTTTTAAAAAAATTTTATTTATTACATGTTTATTATTTTGAGTCAACATTATGTACTGTAAAAGAATGACATTTTAAGCTTAATTTTTTTCTGAAGAGCTTCAAACAAATGGGACATTGAAAACGTGGTGGCTTATCACAATCAAATTTTAAATGATGTTTCATGGTACTTAGTTTCGAGTAAAGTTTTCCACATTTTGGACATTTAAAAGGACGGTTTCCTGAAATAATAACATAAAATGTATCTAGTGAATTTTCTTATTTCTGTGAGAGGAATCTCACATTTGATTTCTTCGCAATATTAATGACACAATATTAAAATATGAAAATTTGTCAGGAAAGGCAATTAATATTTTCCCGATAATTTAACTAGAAAGATTATCGTCAAAATTAAAAATTTTTATAATATAATAAATTATGACATCATGTAAAACATATTTCAATAAAAATTCAGGCAGATAAAACGATGTAAGACTGTGTTTTCATAATTAATTATAAACAGTTTTCAAAAAAGTTAAGTTGAACTGAAAATTAAGTTAAAACAATATACCATTTAGTTTTAATTAAGTTCATTTATTATTCAATACTTATTATAAATTTGAGTCAACATTATGTATTGTGAACGTATGACATTTTAAACTTAATTTTTTTTTGAAAAGCTTCAAACAAATGGGACATTGAAATCGAGCTGGTTGACCACAAACATATTTAAAATGATATTTCATTGTTTTGAGTTTAGAATAATTTTTTCCACATTTTGAACATCGAAATGGACCATTTTCTGAAATAAATATTTATATTACTATATTTTAAACACAAGATGTAAATTATATTTTATTACAGAAAAAAAAGGAAGGGAGTTGAAGGGGTTATTTTCGCCTACAAATGAAGCTTTTTTATTGAAAATATAATTGCGAGCATCATTTACCTAACGTTTTGCTTAACTTTGGTGAGCTATACTGCTTTCATTGTAGATTTTCGTATGTTAGAGTACACAATATGTTCAATTTCACTTCCTATTAAAAGTATCTTAGTTCGTCTTACGTTTCAAAAAGGAATCATTTTTGTATCTTCTGATATCTTAAGGTAGTACCAGCATGAAATCACTTTTCGACAGATTTGGCCGAATTTTTTTTCTCGGGTTTATAATAGCTTTATTTATGAATTCCTAAAATTTCATAATTTTTGACCGTTTAGATCGCGAGATATTTAAAGACAAAGTTCGCGATTTTGAGGGTCATGTCCCATTTAAAGCATGTAAAATGTCCGGTCTCTCCAACTATTTTTTATGATATTATTATATATTGAAGAAAAAGTAGAAAAAAATGTTTATACAATACAATTCTAAAAAAAAAATTTAGAAATTAATTTTCACTTTCGAGATATTAATTTTGACGTAAATTGATCGAAATTGGGACGTTGGTATAATTATTTCCCATTTTAAACGGTCAAAATTTCTGAAACTTTGGGAATTAATAGTAAGCATTATTAAATTCTTAAATTTAATTTTTCGTTAAATTCTGTCGAAAAAAAAATTGTACCATTGCTTTAACATAGAAACTGCAAATACCATGCTGGAACATCCTTAAGGCATTGCGCAAATTGAAATGCAGCAAAAGGAGGTGACGTGTCACTTTTTTTATGTAGAAGTCAGTAGGTAGCCCAGGTTTATTTATGCATGATGAATTCCGTATGCTAAGGTGACGAAGTTTGTACGGCGTGAGTTTTTATGCATTATTGACGTTACGCATACATAATCTGCCATCTGCCTTAAACACTGTCTACATCTACATAAAACTGCTTCACGTTCTTAGACCATTAAGTACAAAGACTGAGCATCGCCTATCTTTCCGTACAGTGCGAAATGTGTCAACATCTGAGGCAATTTTTTGACCCAAGCAAGGAGAATTTATCAAAAAAAAAAATACATTTATTAAAAGAATATAGGGACATTTATCAAAAAAACATGCATTGAATGTCAAATTTTCATATCACAAAATGTTTTACATAAAGCAACGTGATTTCACTGAACTTTTTCGCTTTTTGACTTAAAAATATACATATAAAATATATAAATAATATATATATATATATATAAAGAAGCTTTTCATCGTGTTTTGCGATCGTGTTTTTAAGATTTTACTGGTGTATACACTCTCTAAAAACGAAATAGTGAAAAATATAATATATTACTGTTTTGTAGTGACTATTCACTATTTTTTAGTGAGAAGTATACCACTATTTCACTATTTTCACTATTTCAAACTTAAGAGAGTAGTTTAACTATAAAATTGCGTTCATTATTTAAAAATTTCCAATTTTCTAACTCAACCGCGAAAAAATGGAAATATTAAGAAACAAAAACAAAATTAATTATAATACACAAGTAGTAAATTTATTTAAACCACAAACCAAAAGTTTATAAAATTAGTAAAATTAATAAGTTATAAATTAACATCAAAACTATTATGAACCATTCCAATATGGCACTGTATGTAGGATTTTCGTTTAAACTTCTTTTTACAAATCGGGCATTCATAGCCTTCTGCTCGATTTTCACAATTAAAATTTAAATGTCGTCTATATGCATACTCTTTTTTGTATGTGCAGCCACATTTATTACATTTATAATCTCCTGAAAAGCTTTCACAATTGGAATTTAAATGTTGTCGATATGCACTTTCCTTTTTGTAAGTGCATCCACACTTAAGGCATTGATAGTCACCTGAAAAATAAAAATTTTACACCAATTAAAATAAAACAAGAATGAAATTTAATATAATGTAATTGTAAATATTAGTAATTTTTGATTGAATATTAATTAAATTTTTTTTTTTTAAACTGTGAAACAAATTTTTATTTTTATACCATGAAATATATCATAGTATATTAAGATTAGTCCCAAGTTTGTATTGTCGCTTAAAAATATTGATGCTACGACCAAAATTTTGGTATAGGTGTTCATAAAATCATCTAATTAGTCCATTTTCGGTTGTCTGTCCGTCTGTCTGTCAACACGATAACTCAAAAACGGAAAATGATATCAAACTGATTTTTACGGCGAAGCAATTTTTATAGCGTGATCAGGACATAAAAAGTGAAGTTGAGTTCGTAAATGGGCAACATAGGTTAATTGGGTCTTGGGTCAAAAAATAAACAACTTTTGTTTTAAACATTTTTTCGTAAACATCAGTGTTTACCCGTGAGAGCGCAAATTATATAGTATGTATTATATGGGAATATCAGATATGAGATCTTTCATCTAATTGTTTGTATCTTTTGCAATTTTTACCAAAAACGTTTCTGGCACATTTTTCTAGACATGAAGGTGATTCAAGAAGTATGAAAAAGATAAAATAAATTGTTAAATTTTTCTTTATTCATTTTAATAATAAATAGTCACAATTTGTTTATCCTAATTTTATATTTGAACTTCGAAAGTATGATGAACCATTCTAATATGATATCGTACATAAGATTTACGTCGAAATCGTTTTTGACAAATGGGACAAGAAAACTGTGGCGGTACACCACATTCATAATTATAATGGACTCGCATGTTATCTTTTCTTGTAAACAGAGCACCACATTTTCCACATGAATATTTGTTTGTAAAAGGATCATAACCTGAAAAATTCACAAGGTTTTCAATTTCTTTTTCACTAACAATAAAACTAAAATAAATTCAAAACACTAAAAATAGATTCTTTCACAAAAATAAATTTTCTATCATCTACACTTGCAATTTCACAAAATATTTAATTAAAATTAAATTAAAATATTCTCTACTGAAATTTGGAGGATTAAAAAATTACTGCAAATGAATAATTAGGAATGTAACATTTTATTTAAAAAATAATTATAATAAATATCTACACAAAATCACATTAATGTGACTGAATAAAATTTTTGTCTAATACCCTGACCCTTAAAATTAAACATAAATCATAAAATTTCTAAAAATAATCCCTGTAATAAATTAATCATAATTTACAGTTTGATTCATTCATTGTAGAGTGGAAATTAATAATGCGTTTGCAATAAAGTCATGTATGTCTATCAGCAACGTGGACGCACCTATAATAAGTTTACAATAACATACAGCTATTATTGTACTCGTCTAGGTTTGTTAACATTTTAAAACTCTCTTTTGAAAAATGTTTCTAAAAATTTTCTATTTACAAAAATTCCACTTAGGTTTTCCGTTTCACGAGTCCTGGAAAATTTTTAATCAAGTGAATATGATCAAAATAAACATTGCCCTTTTTTATAATTCTAACAGGACAATTATCGAATAACAAAAAGAAAAATTCTCTGGTACTCCATGAAAAATTATTTATTAACAAATTATCTTCCAATTACTATTGGAACAACAAAAAACCGACATCTATTCACTTTACGACTGCTCACGTAACTAAAATTTTTCTGTGATTTGTGAAAGAGTTTGATTTACGGGCGCCAGAGCAATTTTGGATAAAAGGCTTGACTTAAGTCAAAATCAATTCTGAAAATTTTAGTGGGGTTTGCCCGAATATTTAAATAAATAAATGACTTCAAAAGTAGGCATATTAAACATTGGTCTTATGGGATAACGGTAGATGGATGATATGTTTTCATAGATTTCTCTAAAACTAATCGGTGGATATTAATTAGATTAAAGTCAATACCATAATAAATTATTGAAAACAAAAAAAAACCCGTTGTACGGACTAATTAGGGATGAATGGGCATGGTAGTGGGGAACACAAACTATAAACAAAATATTTTTTCAATTTCGATAGTGAATTATGTTATAACTTGACAATATAAGACGAAACGTAAGAATAAAAATTTTTGATAGCTAAAATAATTTTCAAAATATCGAAAATTGCAAATTTTTTTATTTATTTAGCTTTCGATATTTCGAAAACCAACGCAGATATCAAAAAAATTTAATCTTACTTTTCGTCTCAATTCTTGCAGTTATAACAAAATTAATCTTCAAAGTTGAAAATAAGATCACCCACATGTTTAAACTTGCTTTTTCGTCCGTACTACCTTAAGTATAATTGAACCCCGTATAAATTTCTAAAAGTGCAATTTTGTTACAATGACAATATATGTTGACTGGCTCCCAGCCTAGTAACTATGAATAGAATTTATAGCACAAAATTAATGATTTCTGTAGGAAATACGTTTTATGATCAACAAACATTTAAAATAATCCATTATGATTTAATTAACAATAAAGTAATCATGTTGTTTCGAGGTGAGCGCAAACGCTTGCCAATCGTTATTATCGTGTGAGGACACATCTTTTTCGATTTGTTTTACGCAGCAGTATAATGCATTATATTCGTATGTCGACGTAGCGCATATTCGCTAAAGTATTTTTTGGAACATATCAAACATTGATGTACAGGTTCACAGCCATTTTCTACATGCATTTTATAACCAGCCAATGATTTAAACGTTCGATTACATTTGTTGCATGGCGTTAATTTACCACATTCATGTTTTGCATGATAACGATAATATTTGATACGTCTAAAACGTTTTGGACAATTTGGACATGCATATGGTCGTAAAAGCTCATATTCCCTTTGATAATCTGCAATTAAAAAATATTTTTCTATTATTAACTATAAATTGATTTCGCCTTCATGAGTTTCTTAAAACATTACATTAATATAGTTTTCCACTGAATTAGCTTTTGCTTGTGTAGCTTGGCAAAAGGTAGGTACGGTTTTGGTAAGTTATGATAAGAAATTTTAAGCCGTTCGATTGCATTATATTAATTATAGCTGCACTGGCTTGAGAAGTTGGCTTCGTGACGTCGTTAATGACTTGTTGCCTTAAAACCAAAAATAGTTTTCTCATGAAAAAGTTTTATTAGCCAGCCGGATATCATACTCAAGATGATTGCTCTACACCTTGTAAAATGACTACCCTAAAATAACAACAACGAGATCCACACTTTTTAGAGGATTTGAGGAATATACTAGTTCTAGCAAAACGTGATATGTGTTGAAGCTCATACATGCACAATGATTCCAACCGTGCGTCCCAGCTTAAACGCATTTGGTCATACAACAAAGGCTTTTCGTATTTTTTAATAAAAATACATAGCATTGGCCTTCCACTGCGAAGATGTCTGAACATCTTATACATAAAAAGCGATAGCTTCATGTTGTATAAGTTTTTTATTTTCATGGCTTACCACCAAGTTCTCTATATCCTGTTCAAATTACAAAATATAAAAAAATAAATTAAATTGATTTTTATTGAAAAATATCATAATTATTTTTACATGTGTTTATCACATATTCAACAAAAAAGAAATTTATAATAATACATGCAAAAAAAATAAACAAATAATAATAACTTAAATAATAAAGATAAAAATTAATTAATATTCATAGTAATTTAGAAGAAAAGAAAACAAGGATTAATTATTTCATGTGCAAAATGTAGGATAATCTTAAACTTTTGAAATAATATTTAATATTTTTTAACCAAAATACTCATAAAGTTTAACCATAATAAATAATATTGAGGATTGAGCCAAAAGTTCGTACATTGATAGACGTTACAATGTGAATAAAAAATATCCTAATCAAATTGAAGAAATAAAATTAAAGGCAGAATACAATGAATGACGATAGTAGTGTGTGTATGTATCAGATTTTAGTTTAATAATCTAAGTATTGAGTCAGAGACTCAAAAAAAAGTTAAATTTGTCTAAATAACTTAATAATGGAAGACCAAGGCCAAAAAAACTTCGTTGAATTTACTAAAGCTGATAATTTTAGGGTTGGTTATAGTTGTTGTGTACACTCACATACTGCGGTCAGTCAAACGAACGATAGAACAGGGATTAGATATATGCTATCGAAATGGTTAAGTTTTACGTGGTACTAAAATGAATTTACTAAAGCTGGAAATTGTTTTACAGATTGTGTATTGTATATAGATAACAGTTATGATTGTCAATCAGTTAGATTTTAGAACAGGGCTGGTCAGTCACCCCTTATTTATTTATGAACAATAAACAGATAAGATTCATTTAAAATTTTCGTAGTATTTAAAAGAATTTATTAAAGCTGAAACTTTTTATACAGCAATATACAAGCTGTATAGCAATTTTCAGCTTTAATAAATTCAATTAAACACCACGGAAATCATAAATGAATCTGATGTATTTATTGCTCATAAATAAGGGCTGACTGACCAGCCATGTTAGAACATCTAACTAACTGACAATCGTAACTGTTACTTATATGCAATATACAATCTGTATAGCAATTTTCAGCTTTAGTAAATTCATTTTAGTACCACGTAAAACTTAACCGTTTCAATAGCATATATATGACCCCTGTTCTATCGTTCTCTTGAATGACCGCAGTATATATGTGTACACAACTACTATAAACAATCCTCAAATTATCAGCTTCAACGAAATTTTTTTGTTCTGGCTTTTAATCCATAAGACTTTTTCAGACAAGCGTTTACAGGGACTTTTAATTTGATTTATTTATTATGAACGTTATACGTGTGGCATAACAGTACAGCTTTTTGATTAAATTTCTTGCCACAATGTTCACATTTATATTTTGAATATTCAGTACATTCGTAAGTATGATGACGTAATATATTCGATTTAAAGCTGTACTCTTTTTTACAACGTTTACACTGATAGATGCCATCAATTGTACGTATATAACGTAGATTGGATTTTTGTTGTGACGTAGAAATTTTTTTAGTTGGTGGTACATCAATTTCTTCATCTTCATCTTCCTCATCATTATCACCATCACTAGTTTCAGCGTCATTGCAATCAGAATCATCATCATTTGAACGTATTTGATTTACACGAATATATCGGAATGGTTTTGTAACTAAAATAAAAATTTTTTATTTTAGTATTTGAATTAACAGTTCCATTCATTTCCATATCATTATTATTAAATATTAAATAAAAACTATCATAAAAATGAATTAAACATAAATTCTTAAAAATACATCAACAAATATAGGATAAAATTATTTCAATAATTGTTTTGCATGTAGTAATTATTAGCACTTCGAAAATAATTCAGAACTGAGAATTTAAAGTATAGTTTATAAAGAACTAGCTTGATACACGCCCGCTTCGCTGGGTTTAAAAGTAAAGATTGATAAAAACCAACCGCGTTATAGGCTTCACTTCCCTTGCTCTCACTTATTCCCATTCTCATTTATACCTTTATAAATTGTAGCTCATGTGTTATTCTGATGTATGAGTTATATTATTGTTAAGTTTCACTCAAATCCATTCTTTAGTTTTTTCGTGAAAGCGTAACAAACAAACAAACATCCTTACTATCACATTTATAATATACTAGCTTGATACTCGCCCGCTTAACTGAACTTAAAAGTGAAAATCACCGCTTGATCTCACTTATTCCCCATTCATAATAAGAATTATTACTACAAAAGTTTAAATTAACATTTACGAAAGTTTTCTTTGTTTAGTAATTTGAAAAAATGGCACAAAAGAGGAAAAATGGTTATTGTCTTAATTTTTTGAATTTGATCTTAGCCTTTAGGATCATTTAGAAGTTCATAGCTTAAAAAATATAGTAAGAGGATTTAAAATAAGATAAGATTCAAAGAAACAAATTAACCAGTTTTCGAAAAGATGTGTCGTATAAAATTTTTCAAATCGTCAATTTTTTCTTAGTATCGAACGCTAAAAGAAGATGTAACGTAATTTTTAGAAAATCTTCTATCAAAAATTTAGATTATCTCTGCTGATTATCTATAGAAAATTATTTTACTTTTGATTCTTAAATTTGTCTGAAGGACTGAAATGCAATCGCAGATTTAATAGCTATGTTTGATGCTCAGCTATACAATTGACAAAATTAAATCTTTTCCTAATAGGCTAGTTATATATGAATCTGAAAATAATGTCAAAACGGTGCAACGCTTTGGTAAGAAGGACGGACTTAAATTTCTATATTGGTTATTTATAATTTTTCTGCGGATCTATATGACAAATACAGTAATTTTTGCACATTTTAATTTTTAATTAAAATTATTATGCATCTTATTATTATTATTATACAAAATCTTTTGACCTAAAGAAATGCTTTTCGAATTGCTTCAAAAAATAAATCAAACTACAACATATTATATTAAAGCAATAAAATTTATTTATTTACAATTTACATGTAAAACAAAATAAATAATTTTCTATAAATATTTTATTTTATTAATAATATTTAAATATAAATCACAAAATAAATACAAAATAAATATGTTGGTCATTCTTTTTAAACTGCGGTCTTTCACTACAGTGAATACAGCCACAAAAATATATGAAGCTTAAAAATTAACATTATTTATGTAAATTTATCCATTATAACAATATTATAATTGTGGCTAGGTATTTTTAATACTGAATTTCGTACAAAGTAAAGATTTTATTATATTTTTTTTTTTTTTAATTTATCTAAAACAAAAAATAATTAAATTAGAAAATTATTAATTAACATTATGATGAAAAAAGATGTGAGCTTTTTCGAAATGTAATTTAATTATAAAATGTAATTATACCATGTATATGAAATATGCAAGGTATACTAAGTTTAGTCTCAAGTTTGTATCGCTTAAAAATATTGATGGTACGAACAAAATTTTGGTATAGGTGTTCATAAAATCACCTAATTAGTCCATTTACGGTTGTCTGTCCGTCTGATAACTCAAAAACGAAAAGAGATATCAACATAAAATTTTTATAGCGTACTCAGGACATCAAAAGTGAGGTCGAGTTCGTAAATGAGCAACATAGGTCAATTGGGATCGTAGGACCCATTTTGTAAACCGTTAGAGATAGGACAAAATTTTAAATTTAAAAAATATTCCTTATAAAAACAACTTTTGTTTTAAACATTTTTTCGTAAACATCACTGTTTCATCATCACCCGTGAGGTTGCAAATTAGGCGTAAATTGTATAGTATGTATTATATGGGAATTTCAGTTATGTATGTGTAATGTAATAGTCATCAACACTGTCTATACATGGTATTTCAACAATTAACTCAGTCAATTGTTTGTTTTCACTTGTTTAAGGTACGTTATATAAATATATTGGACTATAAAACTCACTCATTTATTAAAAAATAATAATAATATTTTTGGTAATGACATTTGTTTTTTAATGATTATGTTGACGTGTTTTTCGTATAACATTCGTTTCACCATCCAACCAAACACCACCTTGACAACCAGATTTATAACGTTTTTCACATTTCCAATGTACCCATCCTCGTGTCGTTAAATAATGTTTTAAATAAATATAATTACCAACTAATAATTTATCACCACCACGTTGCGATTTTATAAAATACATATTATGTTTATTAAATTCTTCATTTATACCTGAAAAATTAATTTTTTTATTAAATATTATTAATTAACTGTTTTATTTTTTTTACTTTTTTTAATCGATAGGTAATAATTAAATATTTACAGAAATTTTTTTTACAGTTTACCTGAAATGAAAACGTGCGAAAACTTGTTTGCTATTTGATTAAGGAATGTTTATGAACAAGATTTATTAAACAAAACCAAAATTACAAAAATAATAAATTAGGTATTTATAAATAAAAATAAACTTAGAAAACATTGAATTTCCTTATTGAATTTATGATTCCATATATCTGCATGTGCATATGTCTTGGCTTTTACTGCATCCAATCGATATTTTTTATTGCAGTTGCAAAGGTGTATTGGATTGCGGGCAGTTAAGAATTGAATGCATGCCGCAGATATACTCCCAATACAGAACTTGTTTGACTAGATATAGTCATAAATATCTTGCATGATAATCCAGTGCAGTTACGGACTGACCCAAAAGTTTCTGACACTAGGCTGCTTGTAGACCTTAAATCTGTTTTTGTGTATTCACGAAATTAACCCTTTCGTCACCATCTTGAAAAATAACTATTTTGGCCCATATTTTGTCGTTATACTTCAAACTAATATTTTTTTATTTATTCAATCAATAGAGGGTTGTTTGGAAACTTCAATCTGATTTTAGTTTCGAAACAACCCGCTATTGATTAAATAAAAAAAAAAAAAGTTGTGTCACAAACTTTTCGGTCACCCCTCTTATATTTTCGTAAATGGACTGGACTAACAAGTCGACTGTTCTGCACTGAATTCAATATGTTGGACTATATTGTATGCAGTTGATATTACAGCCCTACATTAACAATCCTTCTGACAGAACTCTGAGAAAATACTTCGAAAATTCTTGATCAAAATGATAATAATAATAAAGAAAAAAATAAAAAAAATTTTACTCAAGAATTAAAATAATCAAAACGAAAAAATAATTCTTTTCTAAAAATTTTTACGCCGATGAAAACTTTAAAGTAACAATTTCAAAGTCGTGATATTGTATACAAATTGTAAATAAACTTAAATATTTCAAGAGAACAAAAAGAAAAGATGTAAACAATATTTAACTTTTATAAACAACAACCACAAAAATTAATACATAATGACTAAAATAAAATAATAAAGCTTAAATAAAAAAGAAGAATAAAAAATTGAAAATTAAAAATATATGTATACAACTACGGAAGAGCCTGAGTGGCTCACAATCAATTAATTAGAAAGTGGCGCTATACTAGCTTACTTTTTAAATGTGTACTACCCACAAGTATAAAACCAACTTTTAAAAAGCCACTAGTTCACTTTCAACAAGTGCACTTGTGACTTGTGGTATTCTGGAAACGAACCTTTTTGGAGATGTCAGTCGGTGATCCTTTAATTAGACACTATCGAAACTACTTATGTAGTTAGTTCAAAATTTTCTTTAGTATTATTTAAAAAATATAATGCTTCAATTGTTGATGTTTTTCTTTTGCAAATGCATATTTCTAATTTCTAACCTTTAAAATTATTATTAAATGTTTATTATGACGTTATAATTAGAAATCTGCACATGGCAAATTCCGACATCTTCAAAAAGGTTCGTTTCCATAATGCCACAAGTGCACTTGTTGAAAGTGAACTAGTGGGTTTTTAAAAGTTGGTTTTATAATTGTGGGTAGTACACATTTAAGCTAGTGTAGCGCCACTTTCTCATAAATTGATTATGAGCCATTCAGGCTTCCGTATAACAATAATATTGAAAACTTAACGAAATTAAACTAAAATATTTTAAACTAATGGAGATGATGTCGAATTTCTAGACCATTTCATATGAACCTCGCGAATATGTCTGGTCATCGAATATTTTCGTTTAAATATAAATGAACATATTGGACATGGAAATGTTTTTTTATTTGTGTTTGTATCAATTTTTCCTATCATCCACGCAGAATTCAAAAGCATTTCATAATTTTGTAAATTTATTGTAATATTTGTTTTCATATCTAAAAAAATAAATAAAATAAAAATGATGTTAAAATAAAAGAAAATAAAATAAAATAAAATAAATAAAAAATATTTAAAAAAAATCTAAAAAAACAAATGTAGAAGAAGTTTACCCACAGAAAAAGAGGATAATATTCAAAATAAAAATATGATGCAAAAAAGTTTTAGAAAATAATTTTTATTCAAAACTATAAAATGTTTTACAAAACAATACAATGTAATATCGTTTGACTAAAATAACTTATAGTAGAGGAGCCCAAGAGAGGATTTTTGTAGTAACTCGAGCACGTCAGATTAAGGTATGGGGGGTTCCTTTGACCTTTCTTAGTACCTCTTCCAAATATCAGCCCCAAATAATGGGGGAACGCGCGTAGGGCAGACGATCAGATTAGTAAAACCAAATTGCAATATTTGAATTAACTCGAACGCGTCAGATTAAGATATGGTGGGTCAGTTACAATCTAAAAAATGTACATTCCAATAATCGATTTAAGCGAGACGCAAAGAAATGTATATTTTTTAACATGTAATTAATAAACCATATATTAATCTGACGCTCCTGAGTTAATTCTCCAATCGCAATTTTGTTTTTACTAATCTGATCGTCTGCCCTACGCGGGTCCCTCCATATTTAGGGCTAATATTTGGTGGAGGTACTAAGGAAGGACCAAGGAACTCCCCATATCATAATCTGACGCGCTGGAGTTACTACACAAATCCCCTCTTGGACTCCTCTACTATTATTATTGTCTATTTCAATTATTTACTGAATTGAATGTCAAGTTTTGGTTAAGTCATTAGTGGTAAATAATCTTTATTCAAAAACGTAACAATAACAATGTTTATTAATGTTGGAATAGTATAATTATTTTTATTATATTCAAAGCATTCCAATGCAATTTATTTGAGTCATAAGTTGATTCTAGCCTCGACCTACATAATACTTGAGTTAAATATCCATAAGCAGTGTTTTACAGGTTATAAGATATACGTTTAGGTTTTAATATCTAAAAAAATATAATTTAAAAATTGAATATAAAAAACAGGACGTACTCTTATGACTTGATCATTTTAGAATGCTATGACTCATCATTTAGAATGCTATGAAATAATTATATTCAAGGAATAAACTTTGTAGGCACTAAACTATGATTATTGGTCAAAATAATGCGAACTTGAGCTTTAAAGTAATTTTTTGCGTGGTTATTATAATTATCCGCCCAAATCAGACACACGAAGGAAGAAAAATTCGTACCCAACTTAAAGTTGACAGGATTATTCGAAACACCATCATAAAAAAAATCTTTACTTGCATATATCCGTTGGTACGTGGTTATGGTAGGGACGCTTGGAGGGGATATTATTGGCGTTAAAATTGGCTGTTATGACTAATTTTCAATTCTTTACATGTAAATGGTATAGTAGATGTCAAATTATTCAAAAATAGCAATTAATTCAATTTGTTGCATTAGAAATTGTGAAAATAAGATACGAAATTGCAAAAATAATATTTTTTCAATATAAATTAACATTTCAAATTTGAAATTTGTTAGAAAATATTATTAAATTTTCGGGTAACTTTTTCCCAGGTATCGGATCGATGAGGATCTTTAAGAATTCATTTATGATGGTATTTTGAAAAATCCTACAAGCTTAGTTGGGTGCGAATTTTTGTACTTTCACTCCAATTTTTTTGTTTAATTTGACCGGATAACCAAATTTTTTGTTTAATTTGACCGAATAGGTTTTTTGTTTTAGAATATAGAAATTTGAAGTTTTATTTACTGAGACAGTTTGTAGTCTATGGCAAACAAAAAGGCAATATGAAAACAATTTTTGTATTTGTGAAAAAGTCTTTCAGTATTTGCAGTATTTTTAAAGGTATAAACTGGCTCAGATTGAAATGAAACAAAAGGAATGATAATGTTACATATACAAAGAATCGCGAGAATTGGTGGTATAATTAATTTCAGGTTGAGTAATTTTTAAAGAAAATTGTGGACCGTGATTATGTTCTATGAATTTTTCAATTTTGTTAGTTTTTTGATCCAACCAAACACTACTTTTACATTTTCTAGCATGAACACATCGCCATTGAAATAAATTTAATGTTGTATTCTTCTTTGTGTATGCATAACCAGCTAATATTAATTTTTCACGTCCTTGTCGTGTTTTTGTAAATAATGGTGTATAGTTAAACATTGACCATTTAAGATCAGAACCTAAAACAAAATTTGGAATAAAATATTTAAAATAAAATTGTTTAGATCTCATATAATTTCAGAATTATCAAATCCTTGCCGAAAATGATATCATTAGTAAGATATTATTCGTTTATTTTTTCTTGGCCCTCCGAAATTTGTCTTTTACTGCGCAGACTAGTCTATATGCATTTTAAGATAAGGTCAAGAACAATAAAAATTTTAGCCCGCCCTATCATAAATTATAAAGTACTCCTCATTTATAATAAACATATAATCTTATTACAAGCAGTGGCTCTCAAATAAGTTCGCTTGGAATTTTCATTATTCTTGTAAAAGAAAATATTTTGTAAAATCAACTTTAGGGTGGTTTTCTTAAATTTTAGCCCCCTTAAAAGTGTTTGCCTTATTTATTTTTAGCTTTCAAATAACCTAAACTTTCAATTAATGTTTTTTTTGCTAATGATTCACACACTTTTTTAGAGTCACATTTTTTTACATCCTTCTATTATGTGAAGTACCTGATGCCCCCCCACCCCGATGGGTCAGGCAAACAAATGCATAAATGCTCGCGTATTAAGTAGATACTATATCTTAAAATTTAATGATGCGTCAAACACTTCATGAAACTTGAAGAATCAGCTCTCCGATTAGAGATTGTATGAATCGATGCTTTTGATCTTACTATAGAAAGATACTAATTTTATTGTGCAAGATCACTGTTGGCTTCTGCTTTAATAAGAAAAAATATATAATGGAATAAATAAACCTTAGAATAATGAAGCAGGAAGAAAAGAAACGAATGGCTTAATTAAAAATCACAAATATTTATTTTAATTCAAACTAGTATCATGAAAGTTAATAATTAATTATTATTCATATGATATTGTGGATCATGATTATGATCAATATACTTTTTCACTTCATGCGTTCGTTTTTGTAGCCAAACACTACTTTTACATTTTGCAGTTTTCGCACGTGCACAACGCCATTGTATCGTTTCTAATGTCTCATTTTTCTTTGTGTATCCATAGCCACCTAAAATTAATTTTTCACGACCTCGAATTGTACGTGAAAATAATGCTTCACTAGTATTTGGATACCACCAATAACCTATAAAATAAAATATTTATTTTAAAATTTATAAAAACGCATTGTAGTTTTTTTTTGTTAGATAAAGGAAAAACAAAAAAAATAAATTTAACTCTTTTAAGAAATTAATTTACCTCCTCTTTCTAATAAAAATACTTCTTCTATCTAAATAAAATATTAGATTAACATAAAAAATTTTAGTAATACGTAAATTTAGTAAGTAGGTATACACATTTGAATATATGAAAATAAACAAATTATTACGTTACCTATTGAATTGTTATACCAAGTATATATGAAATATATAGGTATACTAAGTTTAGTCCGAAGTTTGTAACGCTTTAAAATATTGACGTTACAAACAAAATTTTGGTGCAGGTATTCATAAATTCATGTAATTATTATATTTCCGGTTGTCCGCCTGTCCGTCCGTAAGCACGATAACTCAAGAACGAACATAGACATCAAGGTGAAATTTTTATAGCGTGCTGGGAACGTAAAAAGTAAGGTCGAATTTGTAAGGACCCATCTTGTAAGAGATAGAACAAAAGTTCAAATGTGAAAAATGTTCCCTATAAAAAAATAAACAACATATTGTCTGAAAGATTTTTTCCTAAACATCATTGGTTACCCATGAGGGCGAAATTAGTTTAGAACATTATACAGTATGTATTATTATATAGGAATGTCAGTTATATGTGTGTGACCCAACACTCATGTTATATATAAACGGCTGCGGCTATCTAAGAGTGACTATCTTTCTATACTTACATGACGTAAAAAACAAACAATTGCGCAATCAATACTATCAATACATGGTATTTAAACAATTAACACACTCAAGTTTAGCCCAATTTTTGAGCAAAAATTACGTAGCAATGCCAAATTTAATTTTTTGGAAATAAAAATTTTTTTTTAAACACATACCTAAATTGAACACGAATTTTGAAAATAATTCCGAAAATAAATAAATCAAAATAAACAAGAAAATAATTAAAACTTTATTTATGAAAAAATATATGCATTTATTGAAAAAAAAAAAAATTATAAAAAATTTAAAACTTTTCAACTCTCGAAATAAACTATTATATAATATTTTGAACATTTTTCAACAATTTTTGTGTAATCCAATTTCATTCAGTTAGCCAAAAAATTCATTGGACGGAGGATGCTTATGTACCGTCAGTTTTAATATTTTATGTGAATATTTACACATTGAAACACATGAAGAACAGATTTTTCGTTGTGTGCAACGCCAGTTAATCGTACTATTTGTAACTGAATGTTTTGTATACAAAAACCCATCAAGTAGCAGTTTTGGGCGACCATGTCTTGACGAAATAAATTTCAACCCAAATCTCATATCCGATTTAAATTCTGCAATAAAAATTTTTTTTAATTTTAATTGAATTCATAAATGCAGGTTTTTTAAACAAAAGGAAACAAGGAACAATTATGCATTATTTATTTTTAAAAAAAATTTTTTTTTTTATGTCAAAAATATTTGAATTTATATAAAGAAAGCAAGGGCCAATTTTTAGACACTTGTAAAAATTAAAATATTATTTCGTAGTTTTTCATTCAGTTATCAAAATTTACTAATTTTTAATATAGAGAATTGGAATATCAGACTTCTGGCCAATAGGATATTATCGTTAGTCAAAAATAAATCATGAACTTTGAAAAAAGTTAAAATTTATGTAAAAATATACCTTAATATTCTGATTTCGAGTCATAAAAGTACATTTTTCTTTTAAAATATTAAAATTAAAAATAGTAATTTTTAAACTGTATATCACGTGACCTAAACGCGGAAAAGCCCTGCTGTGATATCATAGCGGTATGAGTCATAGACCATCAGTTAGTTCAGTGTAGACAGCTGGGTATAATATATCCATAGAAAATAAGTATTTATATTTATTATAATCAGATGTCTATGAATATATCTGTCAAACTTATTTGTGTTATTTCGTATAATGATACCCATATTACGTCATCAAATTGGATGCCCGCGTATTTGACAGTTTAAAGAAGGTTTAAAATTTAATTTAAGTTTTTGGCAAGAAAGAGTGTGTATTTTTCCGAAGTAAATTTTTTATTGGCAAAATCAAAATTTTGAAGTACATTTTCAAAAATAGTGGAATACCCTATTTTGCCACACTTGTAAAAATTAAAATATTATTTCGTAATTTTTTTCAATTAACTTCTTTTTCAATTAATAGGTACTGTGATTTCGGCACCTGATGTTGATTGGAAAAAGGTTATTATTACACAAAAAGTACGCTGGCTTTAGGTGTCTATAAACTGAATTCAAATTTTGAAAAGTACTCAAAAAATAAAATAAAATAAAGAAATAAGTAAAATAAACGAAAAAATAATTAAAGCATTATATTAGAAAAAATTAAATCATTTATTGAAAAAAAATAAAAATAAATTGAAGACTTTTCGAAACAAAGTAAAAAATGATATATGAACAATTTTCAATAATTAAAAAATGGCACATCATGAAAACAATCATCGAGTAGGAGGTACTAAAGATATGCAGTTAGCCAAAAAATTTGTTGGACGGAGGATGTGTATGTGCTGTTATTTTTAATATTTTATGTGAATATTTACACATTGTAACACGTGAAGAACAGGTTTTTCGTTGTGTGCAACGCCAGTTTATCGCACTGTTATTAACCGAATATTTTGTATACAAAAATCCATCAAGTAATAGTTTTTTGCCGCCATGCATCGATGTAATAAATTTCAATCCAATTCTCAAATCCGATTTAAACTCTGAAATAAAAATTAAATTAATTAAAATCATAAACGTAGGCTTTTAAACAAAAGGGAACAAGGATCAAGGATAGATAATATTTAATTTTGTTAAAAAAATTTATTTTTTTTTATTAATTAAAATCATATTGTTTTCTAATTAAAAGGAAGCAAGGACTAGTTTTGTGACTTTAATAAAAATAGATTTTATAAAGAAAATTGAAACCAAAAACTTATTTTAAAAAATTATTTAATTTTACGTAAACAATCAATCTTTCTCTCACTTTTTTTTTATAATTATTTCATAAAATACAATAAAAATCGATTAACTATTATAAAATGTTAAAAATAAAAGTTTTTTTATATAAAATATATTTTCGTATTTTCAATTAGAAATTTAAAAATATTGATTAATAATTTTTCATTGAGTTATCAAAAGTAATATTTTTTATATACAGGGTTGGAAAAATTAATCATACATCTATTTTGATATAGCAACTGATGTTGTTTGGAAGAATATGGGAAGTGGACTTGGAGGATGTCCTCTAATTCTATAACTAGCTAAGGCACTTTTATTAGTCTATCTATTCAAAAATCTATCGTTTTATAGAATATTATTAGAAAACTTAGACTCCGATTTTAAATTAAAAACTAAGTCAGCCCTAGTAGCTTAGTTTATTAAAGCGTAATTAAATCCGTTCTCGGTATGCCTAGTGCAGCAGGTTCATGAAGGAGATGTACTCAGTCTCTAAAAATAATTGAAGAGCTGATAAATGAAATAGGGGATCGGACTAAATTTTTGTTATCACTTCACATGAAGAATTCTTACTTCACGAATAGAACAGTGAAATTGGTTTTTAAAAATCTTTACTAGTATGTAAGATATGAACGTTAAAATTCCTAATTAAACAAAGAAGAAGATAACCACTAGTGACGGCGTATCGCCATAGAGATATAAAAAAAAATATAAAACTTTGTTTTGCTAAAAGGAGATGGGCAACCTTTGAATGATATCTTTGATTGCTTATAACTTCTTCGTTTTTTAATCAATTTTAATTCCACTTTCAAATTTTGTCATAGCATCAAGTCTAGTTTTAGATTTGCATTGGTAATATGGCAAATTTGACATCAGGTATCCCCTATTATCAGCGGAAAAGGTGGTAAACACATATACTTTATCACAATGGGCTCTAAGCCAATATAACCTAACCTAACCTAACCTAACACTCCGATTACGGAAAAAGATTCATAGAAATATTAATAAAATAATTGAATAAATGAAATTGGTTTGTTGAAAAATTAAAATATGTAAATTTTAACTTTAAATTCTTCCCTCGAACATCAGTTGTTGAATTATGGAAAAATAACCCACAACAAAAGTAACCTGTGACAAATATATTGAGATAGACTGAGTTGATTTTTGTTATGTTGGATTATGTAATTGGGTAAGTTTTCGATGATTGAATTAAGAAGAGTAAACTAGGTTATTTAAAAATATTTATGAAATTTCCTGATAATTTATTAATAACGATTGCAACAATAATATCCAATTCTGTATATAAAATAATTCAGTTATAATAAAGCCAGGGGCGTTACCTTTATTCTTGCAAATAAGAAACCCTCCAAAAAGGGGTAAAATCCATTTCCCTCCAAAAAAAGTAAAAATTTAATTCGTTTTTGTTATGTTAATTGTTAATAACCAACACAGAAATGTCACTAAATTAACATTTTAGTGATTATTTTAATCAGTCTGAATTTATATCTAAACTTCACGGTTAAACAAATTCTTAAAAATAATTAATAATTTTTTCATTAACACAGATAAAGGTAATTAATATAATTAATAAAAACATTCAAATTTCAACAGTTTTAAGGTAGATGAGTATGTCCCGTAGATTTTAAAATTTGATATGTTACATTTTTCATTGTAAAGCTGGCTTTACACGTTGAACGTTTAACACATCGCCATGTTGTTGTACCTCGCACAGAACTATTGTGTTTTGTATAAAAGTAACCGCCTAACATAATTTTTAATCGACCACGTTGTGTTGTTAAAAATATTGGCATTTCACTTCGATTACTCACTATTGAAGTATCCCATCCTGCAAAATATATTTTCATAAATCAATTAAAAAGCAAAACTAAAAAAATTTACGTCGTATAAAAAGAAAAAAAAAAGTTTAAAAAAAATTTACTTCCGCGCGCTGACGTTTTTTTCTGGCATTGTTAAAATAAAATAAAAATATAGCAAAAAAAAAAGCAAGAATTTGGTATAAAAGAACATAAAAACTACGGAATTTTTTTTTAAAATAAATATCTATTTATTTACATTCGCTTTTAATTAACAAAAAAATCAAAACTTAATAAGGATGATATTTATTAAAACAGTCCACACAAAATGGTTTTTTACACGCACTGCATTGTGTGTCAACTTGTTTCGCTTTTAATGCAGCTGTATAATAATTGCCTGATGTTTTTTTTATACCATTATAGCATCCATAACATCGTCTTCGGCGTATTCGACCATCTTTTGTTACATTTTGTATTTTTAATAAATCATGTTTAATTAAATTCGGTAATATAGGTGTAGATGTTGTACCTGAAATTTTTCAAATTTTATCATTTTTTAGCTTATATGCCGGATAAATGAAAAATTTTTATATGAAAAACTCAAACATTTTTGTCTTGTGTAATAATGCCAAGACAATTACACCAAAACACACTTTTTAGAGTAACAACTTAGAAATTTTGGGAGACAATTCGTTTACGCATGCACACAAAATTATAAACTTATGCCCGAAGTATTGTCTTCTTCAAACTGTGCTAACGTCGGTCAGCCAAAATTTTTAATAAAATAGATTGAACAATTACAATAAAATAAAAGAATAAAACATTTCAAATTACAATATTTATTTTATCAAACTTAATACATTCAACACATTATTTAAATATGAAAATTTAAATTGTAAAATCAATTAAAAATATTTTATTAAGACGGTTTTCCACTAAACGGGTAGTTGAGTTGTAGTTGTATTTGTGTTTTATAGAACCTGAAAAACCGAAATAAAACTGTAACAAACCCAAAATAATAATTGAAAAAACCCATATTTCCATATTTGAATATTATTATTATACAACTGTCGCAAAACACGACAGCCTTCAAAAAGTTTGCGAAAAGTTAAGTTATTATTTGAGCTTATGTTTTGTTATTGTTTGTACGTTTAGTGGAAAACCGGTATTAAATCATAAAAATAAACTCCAAAACTATTAATTACTTTGGAGCAAGATTGAAAAAAAAAAGATGGAATATACAGCATATTTCACACTAGGGCTATCACCCACGATTCAATTTTTTCTCAAAAAGAGCAAAAATTCAAACGTTTTTCGAAAAAATGTAAAAACATTTTTACTTACAAATCGCCAAATCGGGAATGTTAACGATGCGATCTCGCACGGTAATATTTTTTTCGGTTTCACGGTTTCGAAAAATATTTACCTTCAAAGATTTTGCAACAAAATCTAAAATATTCACAAGCTCTTGAATTTAAGCAAAATTTTAGTCTCTGTTGAGATTCTGATTAATTTTCCAATTCTAATATAAAATATCTTTTTCTTTAAAAAAAAAATCTTAAAATTATTGGTTAACACCCAAGGTATAATAGCAGTTTGTATATTTAGTAAGAAAAAAATACATTCCCGAACGACTATAGAAGCAATACATGCCAGCAACCATAGGATTCTGGGTAAGTGCGTTTCCTACGAAATGCACAATACAATAATTATAACAAATTAATAATTAAATATGAAGAAAACGTACGAGAAAATTACATTTCTGGTCTAAGACGGGAAATTTACTTTCCCGTACTGTTATTTGTTTCATTTCCCGGTGACCATTTAAAAAATCACAAAAAAAGGTTTTCTGGAGTCGAAACGATTATTTAATTATGCTATTAAAGCTTCGGAAAATAATTCGAGGCAATACAAATTTAAAAGAAAACAAAAATTAAAAAGTACATTAATAATTTAACGCTTAAAGAGTTTTTCTAAAATTTCCATGTGTTTGTTTTTTAATTCTCCGTATAGTT
This sequence comes from Chrysoperla carnea, assembly GCF_905475395.1. Lineage (NCBI taxonomy): Eukaryota > Metazoa > Arthropoda > Insecta > Neuroptera > Chrysopidae > Chrysoperla > Chrysoperla carnea. The sequence goes on along the minus strand of NC_058340.1, from coordinate 42,887,327 downwards.
GCTTGATTACTATCCCGACTTTTTTGACCACCTTTAACACGATCCAGAGATTTCTTATTCGAATCCGGGCCAAGTTTCTTTTTTCCGTTGGCGGTATTTTTACTGTTGGGATTTTTGGTTTCACGATTATTGTGACTAATTTTTCGCTTTTTACTATCATTACTTGAGGACGAGTCACTAACTAGAAATTTATAAGAAAGATTATTGACAGATGATGAAGTTTTTTTATGATTATAAATATTTGTGTGGTCGTAGCCAGTATGCTCCAATAATTTATGTTTAGTCAAAAATTTCTTTGGACACATTGAACATTGATACATTTTGCTCATGGCAACTCGATCACTAAGAACCGAAGAATCTGAGGCGTCGCTACTAGTGTCATCCTCTTCAATAAGTATAGGGTCACCGCATGCCGCTGTCGAAATTTTTGCGGATTTTGAATCGTTTGATGATTTTGGATCTTCTGCAGAATTTCTCTCTTCTGTGGACGTTGATTCCTTATTTTGTGAATTATAATTATTTACTAAATAATCTGACATTTTCACCATCGCTACAGGTAATTCTGAAATAAATTACAAGTTTTATAAGTAACCATGGATTATTTATAATCAGATTTAACCAACCAAATAATAAACAAAAAATTACTAAGGAAATTGTACAATAATTTGAAAACTGCTTTTATTTATAAAAATTTATTCAATTTTTTAAAATAATTTATAAACTATATTTTTAATTCATATAAAATTGAGAATGTTTCAGAATAATGGAATTATGGATTAAGAGATAGAGACGTGTTCTGCTCCTGATCTGTAGTCCTTCCAATGTTGTTTTCATTATTTATAGGGTGTGAAAATCTTCACGTAACTCTCCGCTCTTTTTCCAGTATAATTTGCGAATTTGCGTCACCTAAGAAGTGAAAAATGAAGCTGGCGGATGACTAGATGTTGCCTAAGGAGTGAAAAAAATAAATTAAAAAAGTCATATTTTTTGTTTTGCTATTTCATAAATTAGGGTGAAGGAGATACAATTTACGGACATCTGTTAATAATAATGTAAGTAATGTTACGTTTGGAGTTTTTATTAAATAATGTAATTGCCTATACCTAAGGCAATATATTATGTAATAAATGAATCCCTACTAGTCGTTACTTATATTATAAAAGCGAAAATAAATCTGTCTGTGTGTTACGCAATCACGCCTAAACTTATGAACCGATTTAATGATTGCGTAACACACAGAAAGAGAGAGTTATATTATTAATTATTTAATTTTATAAGGACTAGCAAGGATTTGTTTATTACATAATATATTGCTTAATGTACCTATAGGCAATTACATTATTCAATAAAAACTCAAAACATAACATTACTTAAATTATTATTAAGAGATGTCCATAAATTGTATCTCCTTCACCCTAATTTATGAAATGTTAAAATAAAAAATATGATTCTTTTAATTTCTCAGGATCTAGTCGTCCGAATACTTCAATTTTCACTTCTTAGGTGACGCAAATTATATTGGAAAAAGATCGGATATATTACATATCATTACCAGATTTTCACTGTCAATTTCGCATCCTCCACCCCCGCAACAGTGATTTTACTCGCCAGTACCCAAAAAGGTTCCCCCCACACCTCCTTTACATAATAGCAACAACATTAGAAGGACTACAGATCACAAGCAGAACACATCTTTATCTCTTCGTCCATTATAAAAGTATAATGGTGGAATATAACATCTTTTTTTAATTTAAATATTATGGAAATAATAATAATTCACCCAGTCAAATAAAGAAGAAAATTTCTGTAAAACGAAACAGAAAATAAAATTTTATTTGTACTATACAGGGCGCTTTCTTTAGGTTAGAATATCTAATATCACCAGAACTAAGTATAACAAAAAAAATTTCTCATGGAAGTTATGTTTCCTAGGATAAAAAAAATTAATTATTGACATAAATCAAGTTATAGCCTGTAAATAGAAAACTCAAAATCTAATTTAAGAGCCTAAAGCAGTCGATAATTGAATATTTTCGCATTACAATTATCCAAACGAATTAACAATCTCAACACAAAATGGAGGGTTACGTGAGAGTTTTTCTTTTCAATTGAATATCTCTTAACAGATTGTGATATGGTACAAAATTTTATGAAAAAATTTTTTTAAGTACACTGAGTCTTCGGACATTAGATATGTTCATAAACATTCAATTTTTTAAAAATCGAATTGAAAATTTTCGATGTTGAAGTCATACTTCTTAGATAGGTTTTTAAAATAACTTGATACTCAATAAAATATTTAAAAAAATAAAAATTTCTCTATAATAAATAAAATAATACTCAACACATCAAACGACTTCCATTATATATTTTCTAAATTTTCTTCTAAAATATTATTGATTCGAAAAATGTATTGTTTTACTTAATTAAAAAAATATAGGTATTCGTTAGTACTTAATAAAAATTACGAGTTCCAAAAATATAAAATCACATAATATTTTCCATATTTTCTTTGAAAAACTATTTTTTATTTCAAATAACAAAATCTAACCGAATTTCATGCCTAGTAATTTGTAATTTTTTTTTTAAATATGTAGGTAAGTAGGGATGCCATTGTTAATATATTTGGGACACGCATTTTTTTAGAAAAGTATAAACATTATTTAAGAAAATAGGAAAACGATATTTTGTAAAAATGTATATATTATTTATAATATAAGCAGTGGTCCCGTTATGTATCCAAAAAATTACTGAAAATTAATTTTTTTAGTTAGGTAATGTACGAGTAAAATAAAAAAAAACCAAGATTTTGGTCCTTTATTAAAATAATGTATACGTTTTCTACTAACGACCTCCTTTTAACATCGATTACCTCAGAATCACTTAAAATTCGAAAAAGAATGTCTGCAGAATATCACAAAATTGTATTGTATAGACCGTGGAACAGAAAAGATACATTGTTAAATGATTTACTTGAAATTTCGTGAATGGCTTCCTTTTAGCGATTTTACCAAAGTTCCCTATAAGTCTTTTTTGGAAATTGTTTTCAAATGAGCATGATAACGTCATATTTAAGCTATCGATCTGAAAAAACGATGCAGAAAATTTGTCGGACCCTTGATAATATTAATAATTATTAAACAAGAAAATATGTTGTCCGACAAGAATACTGCACCGATGAGCTTGCCGTAATTAATTATAGATTAATTGTTTATTAACTATTAATTTTACCCAGTGGTTATGGTGTCCGATTAATTACATACCGCGTCTTTTCAGATCGATAGCTTAAATATGCCATTATTTTGCTGCAGAGATAAGTTTGGTAAACTTGCCAAAAGGAAACCAATCATGAAGTTTCAGGTATGTATTAATCATTTATCAAAGTATTATTCCTGTCCCCCGGTCTATTATTTTATAACAATTAAAAAAATACAACAAACTTTATTTCCCATTTTGTGGATACGAACATCCATTAAAGGAAACAAAAGAGAGCTCATTTACGTCATACCGATCCAAACATAAAAATCATGCACTCAAATAAATTATAACAAATCATTCAAACCAATATAAAAATATATAAATAAGTATTAAAAAATGTTCCATCACCAACAAAAATAAAACTGAAAAATATAACGAAAATTATTCGGAATTGATAACTTGTAATTTTTTAATATGAGCACAATGTCTTTGTGTATGTATATCCACATAATGTTTTGATGAAAATCGTCCAAAACATCCTGGACATGTATAGTATACACCACATTCCTTACGTAAATGGTATCGTAATCGTCGTGGAGCTTTCATTGTACGAGCACAATTTGGACATCTGTATCCAAATAATGTTCGGTAACATTCCACATCAATATTACGTTGGTTTAAGCCTAAAACAAAGTAAAACATAAAATTTATGTGAAAAATGAACTAAAAAAATTTTGAAAAAAATGATTATTTTTTCTTTTATATACATTTTTGTACAAAATTGAAAATAAAACAGAAAGAAAATATACAAGAAATGGAGAAAATAAAATAAAAAATTATTTAAAATGAAAGAAATTTTATAATATTTTTTTTTTGAAACGTTTTGGAAGCAAAAATTTTTCTTCAAGCAAAATTTAATTCATGTTATTTTACCAAGAAATTATGCTTTTTAAACTTTTGGAGCAACTTTTTTGTCTTAACATTTTGCATTTTGTGAATGAATTTTTGTCTAGAAATATACAAAAAATAAAAATAGATTTTTAAATATTTTATTCAATTCTCTTTTACATTGATTACAGATTTTTCCGAAAAAAATTTCACACAATTTATAAGGATTAAAATTTTTAGGAGGTAGGTTTTTTTTTCTTTTTAATTTTTCATGCAATATTTTTTTTTTTTTTGTTACAACATCAAATTTTTAACTTACTAGAATATTTTTTTTTGTGTTTTAGTTTTTTATTAATACAAAATATGCGTCCTTAAAATCTAAATAAAGTGGAGTTTGGTAACTTTAAATTTCATAAATAAATTATAATAAATATTTACTTGAAAAAAATTAAATTAGAATTAAATCATTAGCCTAAGCGAAAAACACAAAAAATATCAAAATTATAATTTTTTTTTTTTTTAATATTTGATTATTTTTAATTGGAATAATATTGAAAATCTCACTGACAAATTATACTGCTTGATATATTAGAAGCAGAATATCGCCGTAAAAAAGAAGTCTTTTGTGTTTACTTACCAATCAGGAACTTTCTACATTAATCTAGAGCCGATGTAGTTAGATTTCAGTGAGATATTCGAAAAAAAGTAATCACACTCAGTCTCTATTCAATTTATTATAATGGGAAAAAAGGAACTAATTTGTTTTTTTATAAATACGAAAAAATATAAAAATAAACAATTAAGATGACTTAATCTATTTATGTTCTATTTTATCACAATCAAGTTCAAAATAATTTGGGGGTGAAAAAAATTGAACATTTTAAATAAATTACATTGAGGAGAATAAAGATTCTAATCCAATGTATCATTAACGAAACAAGACTTGATTAACTAAATTTATTCTCTTAGCATTACGTTCAATGATCTAAAATACAAAAATTTGAAAACTTTCGTCAAAAAATTATGTGAGTTTAGTGTGCAAAGAAGAGGACCGACTGGAATATTTCTGGAATTTTTCCAAACATTAAACTGTTAATAGCTCAAAAACGGTAAACTTTAGGAAAAAATTATAAAGACTTTTTAAGTAAAATTATCCAAAAAATTTCGGGTACTTTTATTTGGTTCAAAAAGTTGATGTTTAACTGTTTCTGTGGAGGGGGGGGGGATATAAAAAGTTAGACCAATAGGGTATCTGGCAATAACTGGAATATTAATACCTATCAGCTTTTCCGAATAATAATCAATTAACAAAATACGTTCCTCCCTTTTTCACATTTAACTCTATCTAGCGCCTGCTCTATACCTGAATATCCAATTGTAATATTAGAGAAAATTCTCAACTTTTTTGGTAAATTTCAATAAAACTTTTAATTTTAAAAAATTTTAATTTGACTAACCTAGGTATTCTTAAAAATGCCATCTTTAACTAAATACTATTTCGTTAATGATGCATCGAAGATAAAATATTGCAAATAACTTTTTCTTTTTTTTCTCTATAAAGATCATTTCTTGAGACAACTGCATACAAAAAAAATTCAAAATTATAGAAAATGAATCCTCTTTGATACAAACAATTTTGAACGATTTTTGAAATTAATGAAGAACCATATAACTATGTTTTGATTTGATATGAACCTTTAATGAATAATTATGAGCAAATCTTGCTCGACAATAAATACATTTAAATTGTGGCTCTTTACCACAAATATACTTAACATGACGTTGTAAATGGCGTTTATTTTTATATGAACGATCACAACGTGGACACTTAAAACTACGTATTACATTATTTGGGTCTGTGTTAATATTTGATTTATTCCATAATATGTTATTAGTACGTCCATTATTTAAAACGGGACGATAATCATAACCAACATGATTACTTAACGGTACATGTAACATGCCTGACGATGGATTGTAATATTCAGCACTACGTTGCGATGATTCGTATTTATAATTGTCATATTTGTAATTATGCTCAAATTTTGGAATTTGATAACGTTGCTGTTGCATATTATCACGATCAACAGATGTTGGCATTGGTCGATGTTCAATAATTAATCCAGATTTATCATAAATAATATTTTTATTTTTTTTCGTATCTTCTTCATCGTCTGGTGGTGAATTATCTTGTATTGCCAAAAATGATGCAGGAAATGCTTTGATTTCATCACCGATTAAAATTACAGTTGGTTCGTCTGAAAATAAAATCATACATACTTGGTTAATAACATGCACAAAAATAACGCTACCTACTACAAAATGTTTTATTTAACGCTCAATTTTCTACGTAAAAAATTGACTACATACCTTAATTTAAATAAAAACAAAATAAACAAATAGATTGTCTTCATGCTTTTGAAAATAAAACAAATTCTACCACTAAAAAAATTTAAAATATTTTCACTACAAAATAAATAAAAAATAGTTATGCGCATGCATGAAAACATGGCAATTTACAAATATGACAAATAAATACATATACCTAAAAAAAGGTTTAATTTACTACCAAATGAAAATTTATACTTATCCAACTTGTATGTTTTCAAAAACTTTCTTCGATAATTTTTCGAGAGACAAAAAAAGTGAAAAAAAACATAAATCAGACATTAATTTATTTCAATCAAATTTTTCTTTACATAAATTCACTTTTAAAGTGAATTTTAATTAAGTACAATATTCACTATAAATAATAAAATAACTAGAATTATAAATTTTATTTTCGAATGATTAAGCAAACGGTGTTTCCTTTTAATTGATTTTGCAACAAGGCATTAATTTTGAACAAAAAATATATTTTCATAAGTACAATATATCACCACTGTTGTAATATTGTGTTATCCCATTCGATAAAATTCTCAAAAAGATACTTCCAAATACAGATAGTCTTTAAACTTATTCCCGGAATAAAATAAATTAATATAAAATGATAAAATAAATTATTTTTGTCGAAATTTAATAGAACTGAAAGTACTACCCTGTATTTTTTTATTTTAAAACTGAAAAATGAATCTAAAATACTCCATTGGTATCTTTTAGTTGGTGTACACTAGGTGTAAATAAAAAATAAATAAAGTGTTAATAAAGTGTAATAAGACAGAAAGTGACATTGAAATATAATAGTCTGGGTGCCCATCAACATATTCTGTTATTGGTAAATACATCCTCAGATTGTTGGGTAGCATAATTAGACTTGGAAAGTTTTCGAATAGCTCCCTAGCCTTCAATTTGATGGTTATCGGTTTCTTTATTAAACCATTAAGAAAGGTAATTTAATAACAAACCCAAGGTTTCGCTGACGTTGAATTAAAATGGATGCCCGTTTTCCAGTAACTTTCCAGTAAAACTGCAGAAAATTGTAATTTTAAAGCTGTCGACGAACATATTTTTTTATCCAATATCGGACAAAACTTTATTAGTATTCGTTTAAGTATTTCCCCTAATGAAATAACAAAAAATACAGATATCTGTCAAATTTAAAGAAAATGAATTTTCGTATGACAATGACATAAATACAATGACAATGTATGTTGACAGGCACCAGGACTATAAAATACATATAGACCTTTTCTATTTAATTACGATTCACTATTGTTTCGGACAGACAGTTATAAGTTGAACAAAGATGAAAAAACTGTTAATCTGTTAAAACTGTCCGAAACAAAAGGTAATCATTTTTAAAATAAAAAGGTCAATATTGTAGTAAGATTGAAATGTCATAAACTATTTTGGAAATGAATTAAAATCATTCAAAAATAAATTCTATAATCAAATTAGTAATACTCATCTTTGGTATCAGAAAAAAATGAATATAATTAATTGATTTGTTATGTGTTTGTATATAAACAATGTTATAGTACTTAAAAAAATATTTGTTTAACAACTATGACAGTATTATTTATTACACATTTAATAATAATTAATAATAAATATATTATTTTTATTTATTTATTTTTATTATTTATTTGGTATACAATAATTAGCCTTTAGAATATACTGATGGATGTTTTTTTGTAAAACATCATCATCACTAGGTATATGAATTTTTTACTTTTCTTTTATTTTTTTTTTTGTTATTTATTAAATTTTTTGGTCTGTTATAATTTATAATAATAAATAGTACATATTTTGACTTTCACCCATTTCAGATGTCAATTTTTCCATATTAAATAGACTTAAATACTAATAAAAATTTTAATTCTAAAATAAATATTTTACTAAAGATAAGATGTAGATAATCGAAAAGGTTTTATTTTTACTTTGGAATTAAACACAATGAAATAAAAATTGATTATTTTTTTCATTTAAAAATTTTGTCAACAAAATTTATATTATAAATTTTTTATTTGAAACTTTGTCCAATTCGTAAATTCCATTGCAACCGGTAAATTTTGTAAATAATCAACATAAATTTTTAATTTTTTCTGACTAGCAAAACTTTTGTAAATTTTTTTGAAATCGAAAATTACAAGGAAATTTTAAAAAAATCAGCAATAAAAACGTATAATTCAAATTATCCCCGTTTATTTCCACAGCCATTTAAGCCTCCTCGACTATCTTATTTAGAAAAAATTAATAATATAAATTCCACACTTAATATATTAAAACTCTTAAAAATAGTACTCAAGAAACAAGACTCAAAAATTGACTAGTATTAAGTAAAAAAAAAAAGACAAAATAGGAAACGTAACTTTCCTTTTGAAAAATAAATTAACTTTTTTTTTTTTTTGTTTATTTAAAGATTTTAAGACATTTAATTTTTTTAAATATAATAATCTAAACCTATACAATTAATTCTTTTAATTAAATTCTATTTTGTAAATGTTTTCTTTAGAAATAATGGTATACATTCAATAGAAATGAGTGCTCGAATACTCTTGAAAGTAAAACGAAATTAGCCGAAAGCACTCTTAATATTATAATGACTCTAGAAGATAACTTAAATATAAACAGAAAAATAAATATATAACTTAAAAATTCAATTTTTAAGGAGGGTTTGTTTTTAGTAAATAGAAGTAAATAAATTTTTATTGATAGATACTATAAATTAAATTTTTTGATAAAATTGGTTTTAAACTTTGGTTTTGTTTGTAAAAATACATCATTTTGGTTTCAGTAACGTTCTGTATGTTTGTCCCACATATGTGTCAGCAATTCTTCTTTATCAGCACACAATAATTGACACAAATGACACATTAATGAAATATTACATTCATATTTAATGTGCCGCTTTAAATTACGCTTATTTTTATAAATTCGTGTTGGTGAGCTTGGACAAAAATAACGACCATCTGGTAGCAAACATCGAGAAAAATCCAAACAACGTGGTATTGTACTTTTCCGTTTTATATAATTTTCGTATTTTAGGTAATCGGGTAGAATCCACCCTACGAATCCTGTAAAAAACATTAATTATGTTAATAAAAAAATCATATATTTTATAGATTTCGTAAATATTTTTGTGCGTGTGAAATTGGTTTTTGTTTTTTTAAATACTGATAAAATTTGTACTAACAAAACATACTGAAGTAATTTTTTGTTTAATTAAAATAAAAAATACATGCTAGCGATAATATTTGTCAACCTTACATTCGGCTTTGATTAAAACTAAAGACAATTAAAAATTCAAATCATATCCACACACAAAATTAGCCATTTTCTTTTAAAGCATTTGAATGTGTAATAACTTTCTTTCTACCTTAAGAAAATTCTCAGTAATATCTGTGTAAAATAAAAATCACTAAAAAATAAATAATTATATACACTGTAAATTAAAAAGTTAAATATTTTTAATTTATTTTTTTAAATTCAAATTAATTTACAATAAATTACATATTTTAAGTACAACTTTAAATATATACAAAAAAAATTAACGTTAAATATTGTTTAAAATAATTTTTGTACTTTTTTACTATTTTTAAATTTATATAGGTGAAAAGAGGAAAAAATTATTAGGCATCAAAAGGTTGTAGCGATTTAGATGAATTTCTTTAAAACTTATGGATACGAGAAAAGTTGTTCTTGAATGTTAACATTTAAAGAAAATTTGGGATAAGTTGCTTTTCGTTAATTAATAAATAAATAAATAATTACAAAAATAAATATTTCGTGGCATTTTATTAAATTTACTTTTTTAAAGATAGGAATTCCTAAAAACAAAGCAGTGCGCTTAAAGTAATCATCGAGCCACGAATGATAATTATCAGGTTTTCAAATACTGAGATCACATATCATGTTCTGTATGATTATGAGTTCTTACAGAGTGTATGTAGCCGGAGTCATACGAGCGTTAAAACATGAAGGTCGAGTTAAAACTACGTGATCATTACAATAACGCACGTTAAATTATTAAGACCTCCGTTTGATGAAATTTCACGTCGTTGAAATAAACCATTGCCATTTTGAAAGCTCATGTGCCACCACCTTTAAAAAAGTTTATTTTCCAAAGTTTGGTGAATATGGGATAAATATGAATTAATCTCCTTCCTGGGATGATATTTTATTAATAATGGTTTTATTAATCATTTTTACTCGGGAAATTATAGAAAATGGACTACTTGTTGTGTTGGCGAATGGAAAATTTTTCTAACTAGATGTGGCTATTAATGAATATATGATTTTGTTATACTTATAAGAAGAATTAACAAATAAAAAATCATTTTCCCGGCTAAAATGTTGAGCTTATGTACCTTTTTAGCAATTTTTGAGCTAACGTAAGCTGTATAAAATGTTTTTTCGTTTCTTATTCATATGCATTTATATTTTTTTTAATACTTTCAAGATTAAGAAATAACGGTCATTAAAACATTATTTACAATATCCCAACTGCTGTGAAAGAAAACTTTCGAGAATATGGTGTCCCATAAAAAAAGTCCCATAAAAATGTAACACTAGACTTCTTACCATGACAAAATTTGAAAATGAAATTAAAATTGATTAAAAAACGAAGAAGTTATAAGGAATCAAAGATATCATTCAAAGACTGCCCATCTCCTTTTAGCAAAACAAAGTTTTATATGTAATCTCTATAGCGATACCCACGTATGACGTCACTAGTGCATATCTTCTTCTTTATTTAATTAGAAATTTTCATATCTTGCCTACTAGATTTTAAAAAATCAACTTTAGTTTTCTATTCGTGAAGTGAGAATACTTCGTCTAAAGTGATAAAAAAATTTTGTCCGATCTCCTATTTTCCTAAATAAAAAATGATTAGAACTCCATATATTAAAGGCATATACAAAATTGCAGCCGAGTGCTAGACAAGTCCTTCAGGTTCTAGGGCCCAAGAACTATAAGTCTATGTAATCAACTGGAAACGAAAAATTCAGGACCTTAAAATTGATAATGTGTAGCCGGGAGGACTAAGCACGCTTCTATGAAAATTGATTCGATTATTTTTAATATGTATTAAAAAAACTTTTATCTTTATGTACTGCCAAAATATGTGCACGCAAGACATCACGCCGTTTTGCCTTATACACGCAACACATACATTGAAATGTTTTTTCATTTCCACATTCATATTTCAAATGACGACGTAAATTATGCATGTAATTATATTCACGATGACAACGTTCACATGTAAATTTTCCTCTTGGATTTCCACCAGATGATATTGGTGGAGATGCTGTCATCATCAATGAATTAGACATATTTTCGTCATTTTTATATCTTTGTACAGATAAGCCCTTTCTACTGTTTTGTAGAAATACTAGAAAACCTGCAACAAGACAAATAATATAGTTAAAACTTTGATATTCGTACTCAAATATTCTCAAGGCGATTTTTTAATCGTGAATTATTTATCTAATAATTTGTTTTATACCTTACAAAAATTTATTGAGTAAATAAATGAAAAAATTACAAAATGAAGAAAAACTTCGATAAAAACCATTAATACTTACCCTCTTCCCTAAATATACATGCATGTTTTATTGCACTGCACTATTGCAAGATCTCATAGTTATCAGACATTTTCCCTTGGGATATAATTTCTAAGTTTTTTTTTTTTTTTTTTTTTTTTGGAATGTACAGAGTGTTTAATTTCAAAGAAACCAGAAGTATAATCATATAAAAAGTTTCGAATAAAAATTTCGTCATTTTCGAAGGAAGATATATATATTAACGATTTCGGATTTTTCAAAACTGAAAGATACCAAATTATTAAAATAATGATAATATAGCAAATTGTTTGATAAAAAGTTGTAGCTTTGTAATTTTAATCAATCACAAAAAATGCAATAATTTTTTTGATATGATATTTTTTTGAGAAGCTTATTTAAAAGGATGCTAATATTGTTTGTACCTTTAAATTCTGTATCCCTATTCCCTGGTAAAACCAATCCTGGTTCTATAAAAAGTGGAAGACCCTATAGAAAATATACTAACAAAAAACGGTAGCCAAAAAGTTTTTAGATTCTAAAATTTTCTAGCAACTAATTGGCAATCTGCTTAAAAACAATTAGAATTATGTATAAAATTTCTCTTTAGTTTTTATTAAAATTATTTATTACACATTACAACAAATAACACTTATAGGAGAAGGTATAAGGTCATTATTCATCCATCTGATAACCAGATGTGACAAATTTTTAATGAATTATTTATATTATATGATTTTAAAAAACTATTCATATCTATTTTTAATTAAATTAATTTTAATCAATTTTTTTCCATGACCGGCTTCTTTTTTCAGGGAAGCCTATACCATTATTTTCGTAAATTAATTATCTTTCTTCTGATACCAATACTGATTGGTTAACAGCTATGTAAAGTTGCCTAAATTTACTTACCTCTTCATATGTATGAACAGATCTACACTGATCTGTTATCCAATCGAAAATGGTATCAGAAGAACGATAATTTAAATGATTAGAGCTGAAAAAAACCAACCGTTCATGGAAAAAGTTGATTCAAATTAATTTAATTAAAAATAGCCATGAACGCTTTTCCATAAAAAAATATAATGGGAGTGATAAAAAATTAATAAAATTTCATAAAAAATATGTCTCATCTGGTTATTATATCGATGAAGATCGATCTTATGCCGTTTTTGTACTAATATAAAAGAGTACACGTAACCAATTTTTCCAAAATTAAATTAAAATTTCCAAATTATTTTTAATATTTAATGAAACTATGTTGCATCCCATAAAATTTCGATGGATCGATATCATGTTTAAGGCGTAAATGTCTTAGCCACGGTGAACGTTGTTTCGATTTAAAATTGCATTGATTATACGGGCAATAAAATGATGCCTCCTTTCCACATTCGAATTTTATATGCCGACGTAAATTATGTCTATAATTATAGCCACGGTGACAACGTTCACAAGTAAATTTTTTTCTGGAGTTTTCACCAGGTACGGGTACAGATGGTGTTCTCATCATCCTTGAGGTAATCAAATTAGTCTTTTGTAAACCTAATAGAAAACCTGAAATCAAATGAATAATTAAATTTAATACAATTAAACAAAGAACACTAAAATACGTACCTATTATGGCTACTAGCTCGTTTTGTAGTTAACCAATCAAAAAATAACTTCAACAAAAGTTATAAAGTTAGATGGGAGACATTATGTTCTGACTTCAGAATGGTCCTGGTTTTCCAGGTTGCTTTAATAGTCAATTTAGATTATAAAAGATAAGAGATAGAATAATACTTTAAATTGAAAAATTGATCCCAAAAAAAAAAAACACTTTTTCTATTTAAAACATTTTTTGGAAAATCGTTAACTTTCGGAGAAAATGAGACTTAAAAGTGCCATTATTGCATTTAATCTAAAATTTTTAGATAAAAGTAATCAATGACAATAAATGACTATTAAGATTCGCCTGTCTTCATAACTTTTAGACCCAGGAAAATTTTAAATATTATTCAAAGATCAAGATCAAATGACCTTGAAACTAGAATGCCAAGTCAAACTCATGCACTTAGGCCATGTCTTCTATTGTCGTTGACAACTTTTGGCTAAAGCATTTCTCTGCAGCTAGCGTGTTTTCTTTCGATTAAATGCAATAATAACATTTTTTTTAAGTGGCATTTCCTCCGAAAACTAACGATTTTCAAACATATGTTTTAAATAGAAAATGTTAGTTTTTTTTTTTTAAAGAAGATGAACTTTGTACTTCAAAAGGTTGTTCTATCTTTTACCTTTTAGAATCTAAATTGACTATTAAAGTAGCCCGGAGAACTAGGGAATTCTGATGTCAGAACATGATGTCCTTCATCAAAATCTATAACTTTTGTTTCAGTAATTTTTTAATTGGTTAACTACAAAACAAGCTTTTAGTTATAAAAGACTAAAATGGTCCACTCTGTATATACAGTTATTTATTAATATAGTAATCAATAATAGTACTTACTACTCAATAACTCGAGAACAGCAAAACAGACATTTCAAAGAATAGAAGATATTGTCGAGGAATAAAAATTAGAATTTTATAAATTTTCTGTTATTGTCCATATTGGAGCGTTTTTTATCTTTATAATTAGTGAATAATAGTTCTATTATCTATTCGCAATGTATAGTTTTACACCATTTTCCAATTAGCAACCCAAAATTTGACCATGATATTCAACATCATTTAAAAGTCAAAAAATGTTTCTAAATGAATACATTTGGCAAAACTTGAGTATATATTTCCATGTTGATTTATTTTTACCTACCTCCAAACTACACAACCTTTGTTAAAAACAGCTAATTCTTTTTTGGTGACTAATTTCGTAGACTGATAAAACCACTCCACTCTGTATTAAATTTTCTTTCCAAAATGAATATTAATATAATATTACTAAGCGAAAAGGAGACCCTGTATAAACGTAATCTTTTTTAACGCAAAATATTTTTATTTTATATAAAATAAATGATAATTGAATACATCACCTACATGTTCAATATTTCCAAACGAAATAACTACAAAATTTAACAAACACATTTATAATGAGGTATATTCATAAAAAAGGCGTAAAAGTAATATGTAAGGTATCTGAAATCTTTGGGTTCCACAATTACATACTGCACAAGCCCACCATAATTTTAAAAGTTAATATAATTTTGTTTAATATTTAAACATAATTCTGCTGCAATCCGTAAAATCTCGATGGATCAATGATATTATGCTTTTGTCGTAAATGTTTCAGGAATGGTGAACGTTGTTTAGATTTAAAACCACATTGATTATACGGGCAATAGAATGATGCTTCTTTGCCACATTCATAACGTAAATGTCGTTGTAAGTTTTGTCGAAATTTGTATGATCGTCCACATTGTCCACAATAGAATTTTGGGAACGAGTCATTATTGTCTGTGGTTGTTGTTATCATAAAACGATCAATTAAATCTGGAACAAAAAACATATGTTATCAATATTACATTCTATTTAACAAAATATTTCTAATAACATTATATTATTAGAAAATTTGTACCTACGTAAAAACAGCCACGAATTACCCTTGTACACAAAAGCCTTTCATATAATTTTATGGACAAATAGACAAACAAATTTCGATGGTTGAAAAATTTCAAAAAAAAAAAATGAATCTTCTTCGACAAAATACACTTTAGGTCTCAAAAATTTTATTTTTTGTATGCAGGACAGTTTATCACTAGAAGAAAACCAAACTACGAAATAACTCTGAAGCGGTAGATGTCCAACAAACCTGATAGCACAAATTTTGTTTAGAATCTAAACAAGCGTAAATATCTTAACCAATATATTCATATCAAACACCTCGATTCTTAGGTATATTAGATTTTAGATTGCTTTGTTCCCCCCACGTAGGAAACTACCATGATGCAAAATTTGGCCTTAAGTACAAACGCTCAGTTCATAGATGTATTTCTGTCATGGTTTTAGGATTAATAGCGGAGAAATAGATTAAACAATATTATAATAAATAATTTAAATAATAAAAAATAATTTTATTATTAATGTATGACTACAAGTTTTTATTTTTTTATTTGATCTCAAAATTTTTCGAATTTGCATTCATTCTCAAATAAAATAAAAAAAAATATTTTTTTTTTTTGTATAAATTAAATTAAATCTCTTGAAAACAAACGCAAATTAGAAAAATTTTGAGATCAAATAAAAAAAAATTGTTGTCATACACTAATAAGACAATTATATTTTATTATTTTAATTATCTATTAAATTTTATACCTGAAATTCACTGAAAATTTATACACAATTTGAAATAAAATTTGTAAAAATAAATTAAAAAACACAAATTAGTTTAATATTATTTTTTACTAAAAAAATCTTACAAATATATAAAAAAACAAAAAAATTATTTAAAATAAGTATTTCAGGTGTGGTATTTCGTTATATATATTAACTATTATTTAATGGAATCACAATTATTTATTTAAATTAGTGTATCAAAAGTTCCCCAGTCCACAATATTATTTTACTTAATTATATATTTTTAGGATATTTATTTCCTTTGGAATGTTTTGTTTTTATTTAATGCTACAAATTAATTTAAAAAAGAGTAAAAACATTAAGTTTAAAAAATACATTTTTGCTTTTGTCTTATTTTGGAATGAATTAAAAACTTATTATAATTGGACACAAACATTGTTATCACTTATTTACTAAAATTAAAAATTATTGTTTTGTTAACCCATTTTTCAGTTAATACTAAAATTTAATGCATTTTAAATCTCATCGATAATTTATAATTTTCGCCATGACCAAAATTGGGGATTTAACTGATTTTGAAAAGTTATTACAAATATTTTAAGATATTTAAATTAATTTTTTAATTATTATGTTCTGAATTTCATGAAGATAAAAAATATTGAAATTCGAGTGGAAATGGTCCATGCAAGTATAAAAATAAACCAAGATTTTAGATGTAGTTAGTTAATGCAGTAAAACATTCAAAAATGATTTAAAAAATGTGCAGTGAGGGCCATCAAAGTTATTAAATTCGAAATAAAAACCCTCTGTTTATGATATAAAATCGAAATCATCTATTACAAAAAATGGAAGATTCATGACGAATTTTCAGTCCTTCGATTTTCGCTAATAAAAAATTTATTTGATTTCGATTTTTGGTAACCTACCTATACAGTGTGTTTCAGCACGAATAGTAAATAATATTTTTACTTTACAGAAATAAAGATAACCCTGTATTTCTACAAAGTTTGAGAGTAAAATATAAGTTTATAGGAAATGTTATGTTTATTTTTAGTACCTAAGTAGGTACATATCTAAAATATTAACTATTCCTCCTGAGACATTCTGTATAAAAGAAATAATGAAAATATACCAATAAAAATGCTATTGTATTTTAAATGTATTTTCATGTAATAAAGTTGTGTGTTTAATCACTTCATGTGTTTTCAACGATGATTTATGTTTTGTCTTAAATGGACAATAATTGCAAAAGAAACTTGGCTCCTTTTCACATTCATATTTTAAATGATAAATTAAATGCTTTTTATTTTTATAACTTTTTGGGCAAGTTGGACAAGGAAATTTACCATTTGCATCTTGTACTAAATCTCCCCATTTAGAAGCTTTTGATGATGATGCGGACGTTGAAAATGGTGATGACGATGAAAATTGATGAAAAGAAAAATTGCGATAATCATTTTTTACATTATTTGTGTCAGCCATTTTATTTAGTCGAACAAAATTTAATTCAAATGGGGACCAATATACTGAATCTGAAAAATTGAAAAATAGACAAATTTTAAGTTAGATGATAAATTTTGGGGGGAAATTTCACAAAAATTAAAGTCACAAATAAAATTAACAAAAACCTTTAATACCACTAAAAAAAACGAAAAAAAAATTAAAAATTAATTATAAAATAAAAAAAATTATATTAATAAGAATATAAAAAAATACCAAATTTAACGAACTAAAAATTAAAATTGTCTTTAAAAAAATTAATTTTTAAGGTCAATAAGTTAATGAAACGAGAGGGTTATTATTTGAATGTCAATGTTTTAATTTATTATTTTAACTAATTAATTAGTAAAAATTACAATTTGTTTAATAATAATTTAAGTCATTTAACTTACACAAAAATATAATATAAACTATTGAGGAACACGATACTATTTTTATTTCTTTAATTTTATGTACAATATTCATTATAAATAAATAAATAATCATTTAAATATATTAATGTCTTTTATGCTTTTAAAACAGTGCAATAAAACTTCACTCACTTTTTTGGAAAATCAGAGAATTATTCGAAACATTAAAAAAATAAGCTTCCGATTATCTTTGAAATTATACTACAAAAAAATTTCGCAAAGGTAAATATTACCACAATTGCCACAATATAGATATCGATAAATAAAATTAAAAAAAAAAAAAATTGTTATAAGAATTGCGAGATAACTACATGTTGATTCTGGATTTTATTTGAACCCATATAGTTTATTAGGTGATCCCTTTTATTGTTTTATGCATTACAGATTAGATTTTGCATTAAACCTTCATTTTTTTCCTAGATTTCAAATTTTTTGCGTTTTCTTTTATGAAGATAATTTCCGAAAATTATCGATTATACAACAAAATAAGATATTAACTTTTCAACAAAAAGTTTTCAGAAATTATTTGCATAGCAATTTTGTAATCACCTGTATTCTACTTAGAGAGCAATTCGTATCTAATAATATGGCACCGTAAAAAGATCTGAGTATTAATTTCAAATTTATTTAATAATTTAAACCGTTGCTTTTCTGATAATTCTAAAAATATTTAATTTAAATCAATGTAACTAAATTTTCAGCTCAGGAGCAGTCTTGTAAGAATTATATTAGTAGGCTTTTTCTAATAAAGCATAACTTTTGAATCTTCAGAATTTTTCCGTGGCTTATGCTTCAGCATCACATACTTAGTTATGGCCATCAAAATCAGAATTTTTACTTAATTAATTATTTAAATTAAAATCAAATCTTTCATTTCAATTTTCCAAGATACCGCTTTAAAAATTTAATCTATTCCAATTTACACAAAATAATACAGAGACTAGTTTTGACCCAAATAATATAAAAATCGGGTTTCATTTAACGAATGAGCAAGTGATTTTTGAAATATCGCCTAAAATTCAGTTTTTATTCCAGGCCGAATTCGGAGATATCTTGAAAAATGCACGGGCTTACGGGCATTGTAGTTATTATCGCCAAATAATTTACAAATAATTAAAATTAAATATTATAATAATATTGAAATATATCTTGTGATACATCATACTCCTCCAAACAGCTTTGTTGTACTGGTGTTGTTGGCGTTTTCGCAACACCATGCTTATTAAACATATGAGTTTGTAAATTATCTTTACGATTACTAACATGATTACATATTAAACATTTAAATTGTTGTACATTATCACCACATTCATATTTCTGATGACGTTTTAATGATTTTATTGTTGAATATCCTTTATAACAACGGCCACATTCATAAAATAAAGTACCTGAAAAATAAAATGTAAAAGAAACAATGTAAGTGAAATCAATTATTTATTATCAACAGTCAAATCAAATCTACTTTCAAAATCTTTATTATGAAGTCTACCCTACATAATGGTTTTTTCTTTTCTTTTCTTCAACACACACTTTTTTTGAAATATTTCTCACCTGGTGATGCAATCCACTTAAACAAGTATTGCGTTAAATCGAAATACGAGTAAAAAAATTTAAAGATAAAGGTAGATACTTGTCTCCGTCGTAGAGCAAGGTGCGCCCCATTTGTTCGTTTCTACCTCGAATGTGGATGAAAAGTATACCAGTTATAGCTGGAATCAAAAAAACTTTCCACGTGTTTAACATAAGAAACAGGGACATATGATAATTTTCTACACTTTCGAAGTCAAAAGCATGCCTAAAAATAAATATCGTAAGGCCCACATAAAATATTCGCCATAAGGCTAAGATTAAAGGACTGAAATTGGGAAAAGCCTACTACTTCATTCGAAAAGTTTCCCTTATTTTACTCAATTCAGAAACACCTTTCAAACCGAAGAAAAAATAAGGCACTCAAAAATCTTATGATCGATTACATCTCCGATCTGAAACTCATCGTAGCCGTCGTCTTTTACTGAATCCGAGATGGAAAACTTAAGTGTTCTTTTAGTGAGGAGAGAAGTTTAAACTGTAGTCTATAAAAATTTTCTAAGATTCCGATTAAATGAAAACTTTTGCCCCATCTTGTGAAGATTTAACTGTGGCCTTAACTGGATAAAAAACTTAAATTCAAAATAAAATATCCATAATTTTTTTTGAAATACTTAATTTTATTTTACACGGTTTTAAATACACACTAAATATTTATATTTATTTTAAAACTTGTTTTTGTACTAAATAATGGGAATTCATACTAAATTGCACAATATACAACTGAATATTTATTCCAATAACCTTCTCTTAGTTTTTTCATCAGAAGTCGAACCTCATAAAACACTTCCTAATAAAAAAGGGAATAAGACTTAAATCGAAATTTAACACAAAAAATAATATCAATCGCCACGATATTGGGTGCGTTGGAAAGCTAATTTAATGTAAATTTTAAAATATAAATTGGGCCTAAAATATAAAGTCTAGAGGCAGCGTGTCACATTGTTTCTAACAGAAATCCATTTGACAGCTGACAGATGATTTGTGCTTGATGTGTTTTGTTACTCCACCGTTAGCAGACCTTCAGAAGAATTAAGTTTCAAAAATGTGAAAAATTACACTATTTGTGTGATTTCACAGCTATGGATTTATTTTTTTTTTGTGCGGGGACAGGTGAAGTTGTTCGATTGTGCCGTAAAACCACACACATAAGACTAAGTGGCTCCAACATTTTTCGTGATATTGCCGGAATAAGATTCTTAATATTCAATAAAAATGTCAAAAATATAATTCCTAAATTACGCTTTATTGAAGCCAGTCACGGTGCTCTTACGATCAAAATCATTTTCAAACGCAAATATCATAAAATTTGTTTTCCAATGAACTCAATATTATGGCGATTGATATTATTTTTACAGGTTTAATTTCTGCAAAACATATTAATGCGATAGTTTTCAAAATAATTTCGCAGTATATCATTAAAACATATTAATGGTTTCTTATCCCTCTCAAATAAGATCCGACTGCATTTACATATACAGTATACCATCTCGTAAGGTATTTCAAACATAGCATTTGCAGTTCCTATGCTAAAACTATGGTAAAACCCACTTTCGACAGAATTTAACGAATTTTTGTTCGCAAACTAAGAATACAGCTTAACGATTAAATATCGAAGATCAGAAACTTTGAACATTTTAAAAAAGAGATAATTAATGCCTCAATTCCCAATTTTGACCATTAACGTCAAAATTAATATCTCAAAAACAATACGCCGTGGTGCTTTTTTTATATTCTAAAAATATTCCTTTCAAGTCTCCAACTTTTTTTTAAAATTCTGTCGAGATAATTTTACGTAAAATCGCAGGAATAACAGTGAGTTTTACAAGCTTTGACCATCGAAATCGCGAACTTTGCAGCTGATTATCTCGTGATCTAAACGAAATTTTACAACTTCGGGATCTCACAGCTAACATTATTCTGAGCCTGTGAAAAAAATCGGTTGAATCTGTCGGTAAGTGCTTTTATCCTGAAAATACCTTAAGTCTTTATAATTACACAACATGAAATGAAACATACTCATACAACGTTTAATTTCTTCATACAGGCCTTTATAAAAACGTATCAAGTTTGGTTCTCAGTTGCAATTAAAGAGGTGCCAAAAACTTTCAAGCAATATCCTATTTTTTACAATAATGTGTTACCCGGTATAGTTAACATATTCTCCCTTCTTTTTTAAAGGCCTGTACGAACGACTTCGGTTACCCATTAAAATATGCTCTATACAACTATTTTGATATATGGGAAGGTTTCATGGAGCAATGTTTTCAGGAGGTCGAGAGTGTGAAATGTCAAGGAAAGTTTTATGGGATCACGGCAGTAGGGATAATTTAGGCAAGGGAGTCATCATTTACATTCAGTCTTAACATTTTATCCCCAAAACTAGAGCGAATTGTCCAGCAAAGCGCGAGAGGGGGGGGGGTAACTAATGATAATGCTTTATCAATTTTATTTATATTTTTTACTTGCTGTATCATTTTGGTTGAATTATTTACTTAAAAAAGTTTAAAATTTTCGTCATGCACACACAAATAAATAATTGTAAACTTGCAAAATTTCGTCACCTAACAGATACATTGGTCGAATTTCTAGTACGTAATATTTAATAATATTGCTTAGATAGGTACTGCTGCTGCTTTATCACTCTTAACTAGTACATTATAAAAATGAGATTTTGCGCCAGCTATTTATACCTTAATATATTTGCTAAATCTGATTTTCTACATTCTAACCAGTTTTGTTTATAGTCTGTACATTAAATAAATTTCTATTTACAAAATTTTATAATAAAAACAAACAAAATTCTTTATTTTACATTTACATTAACAATATTGTGTTTTAAACCTATATGCAGTCGTAACGCATGACGATACGTAAAACGTCTTTTACATATATCACATTGAAATTTTGGTATAACATTACATTCATATTGGATGTGACGTGTTAATCCACCTTTCTGTTTATATGATCGATTACATTTTTCACATTTATATAATTTCATTTGGGAGTCCATTAAAATTCGGGATGAAAATTCACCTAAAACATATATTATTTTAATTAATTTTTATAATATTTAATCAAAATTAATGACATTGAATAAAAAATATTTACACAAAAGTTTGTATGTACAAAAATCTTCTTACCACATTAACACAGATCAAGATTTGTTGTCTGAAAATTTGTTGGAAACCTCAGATTAAAATTTCCATAAAGAAAAGTAGATTTTAATTAAATAAGATTTGAAAATAAAGAAATTATTATTAATACTTTTTGTATTTGTTTACTTTTGATCATGTAAACGATATTTATTTACATCAAGGTCTCTCGACTATAATTGATGATTTTTAATATGATATATACAGCGTAAACTAAATATTGACAAATATCTTGTCTAGTAAGCTTAATTAAAGAGAATTGAAAAAACACTCGAACCCGGACTTCTTGGATTCATGTCAAGCGCCCTACCAATTAGACCATTCGAATTCTCTAGAATGAATCCTGGAAGTCCGGGTTCGAGTGTATTTTTTTCAATTCTCTTTAACTAAGATTACTCGACAAGATATTTGTCAATATTTAGTTTACGCTGTATGTATCGTATTAAAAATCATCAATTATAATCGAGAGACCATGATGTAAATAAATATCGTATACATGATTAAAATTAAACAAAAAAAACAAAAAGTAATATTAATAAATAAGTGAATAAACAAAGTAAAAATGAAAATTCAATGAGTTGAAAAAATTCCACTCTGTGTCTAACTCGAATTGGTAGGGCGCTTGATATGAATCCAAGAAGTCCGGGTTCGAGTCCTGGTTCGAGTGTATATTTTTCAATTCTCTTTAATTAAGAAATTATTATTTTTAAATAATAAAAATACGCTGTAAATATTTAGACATGTATTTTATTTTAAAGATTACAATTTTTTTTAAGTACACAACTGGACGCACAAAACAAAATACGCAAATATATCAGAAAAGGTGCTTAAATGAGATTCTTTTGTGAGTTCATATTTTAATATTTATCTAACTTTAGTCTAACATTTTTAATCTAACTTATAACCGAATTAAACTAATATGTATATCTTATCCCAAATTAGTGGTATTTTATTTCTTTTATCGAACATAGAACACTTATAACATTACAAGGATTTTGAAAGTTGAAAAAATTAAATACCCAAATTATTTTGATCTTTTTTTTATTTTCTTTTCGATTCTAAGCAGTAATTCGAAAAACTGGAGAAAAGGGAAATAAATGAACCTTCAATAGTTGTAAAGTAGTGTAAGAGAAAATAATTTTAAATCAATATAAAAGTTCTAAGTTGTATTATATTCGACAAAAATCAGGAATTTTGGGATTAAAAAGTAATTTTTAAAAATATACAGAATTGAAAAAAGTAATGTTAAAATAAAAAAAATTTTTTTATAAAAAGCTCAAATTTACATACGGCCAGCGTTTTTTATAATAAAAATAATTTTTAAATATTATTCTTAGTGTTTCATAAAGAAGGGAAGAAACTTTTCCAAGTTCGCGTATTATACTTAAAGCTTACAAAGTGTGTTCTAAGATAAAATGTAGGGAAATTACATTAAAAAAGCGTTTGTTCTTCGATGCGATGGTACAAATGAAATATTTAAAACATTTCTAAGATAAATAGACTTAAAGGGGGACTAGATTAGCACCTCTTACTAAAATATAGAACGATTTTTTATTTTAAAAATTAATAAAAAATAATAAAAATGTAACAAAAAACTAATTCAAAAATTTAGTAAGAATTTGAGAGAGGTACGTAAGTATTCTTTTGTAAAAAAATGTCCTAAATAAGTTGCTATGTTCCAAAAAATACCATATTCGTTTCATACCACATTAATCAAATGACTCCTGCAGCTTAATATTAAAAAGAATTCTGAACTAATTAAGCTTTGTTGGTAATTTAATTAAATGCGAATTAATTGAACTTGGTGAACCCCCAAGAACTTAAATTAAATTATATTTTTTTACATTTAAAAAATGTGATCTTCGTAATTTTAGGCACAAAAAAAAAGAGCAAAACAAACTAACGAAATTTAAAAAAAAATCGGAATGGAATGATATGTTGTGAATTATGAAGTTAGATACTTCAGGTATTTATAATACTTATATTAATAATGGGGTTTAACCACCATTCCTCAGATATATACGTCTATAACAGAAGCCACCAACATCATTCGATTACAATTAAATTTTTATGATGTGGGTGGAGTCGGTTACTTCGTTCTTATCCAAGCAACGCCAGTGTGATCAATTTACCACCGTTCCATTAATTATAATTGATCAGACTGCCGCTGGCTGGATTCGAACCCACAGCCTTAGTCTAAGTAGGCAAACGGTTAAAGTCGATTGCGCTTTAACTCGCCCGGCCACTTAGCCTCTACTTCAAGTATTTTTACTTCAATAAAACTTATAAAGGAAAAATAATAAAGTGCTGCTGTAAAGAGTCAATTAAAAAGAGACAAACAAAATTCTTAATTATCAAGATTCTAAATTTTATAATTCAATTAAATGTTGCGAAATATAATGTGATCTTTCTATTGCTAAATAAATTAGTTTTATGGATGGTTTAAATGGCCTTTTTAAAGGATGCTATATATTTTTTTAAACATATTTTCTATTTAAACAAGGATTTCTAGCAATTATTTTATGAATAATCTTCGCTAATCACTGTTTCAATTTGATTTTGTTGGTAATTTAATATCGGTTCTTCATGATACTCTTCTTTAATCAGTGGATCAATTTGATTTTGATGATACATTAATATTGGTTCTTCACGATACATTGCAGAAAATTGTGGCCTATTATGATAAGTATGTTTCGATAAAACATGGCGATCTAAATGATATTTACGTTTAAAATACATATCACATTGTGAACACTTATATCGTCGAACACAATGAATACATTCCTCTTTAACATGCCGATTAAAATGGCGTTTATTTTTATAACTTTTACCACATAATTTACATGTAAAACGATTATCTTTTACTTCTAAATATTCCATAAATTTAATAAAACGATTATTTTGTAAACTGTTCATTAATTTTGCATCATTATCATTATCATTATTTTGATAACATGATTGTGGTGTTGAGGTATTATAATCGTAATCATCGTTAAAGTTCGGTTTTTGATTACCATACTCTTCATTGGTAATCAATAAAAATTCTGAAACAATACAAAAAAATGTTTAGAGGTTGAGAGAGATGAAATTTTGTCTAAATATAAAACGGTAAAAAGATACACTTATAAAAACACAAATAGCTACATAATTTAATTTTCTTAATTTTTATTTATTACTACCACTTACATTTTTATGATTTTAGGATTTTGGATCAAGGAAACTTTATACAATTTAAAATTGCAACTTAATACCTCGTGGATTTAAAAAAATCCAACGATTCTTCATTATCGTCATGGTAAAAATATTTTTAATACATTTAACTAATTTAATAAATTTACCATCAGGAAATTTCTAAAATGTCATAGTTTCTCGCTTCCTAATCTTACTCTCTTTAATCGAACATACAACCTCTCCTCTCCCCATTCCAAGAAAGAAAATTATTAAAAATGATAATAGGTTACAATTATGTGCTTGTGAAAAAATGAAACATAAATGGAAAACGGTTAAAGTTGTGACATGTTCTCTAATCCGAACAAGAGTTATTAAGTCTTCCATATTTGGTATCGTTGCACAGGTTTTCAGAAATGGAATAATTGTTTATAATTGCTTGATAATTTTTTGTCCCTAACTAAATCTTTCAAGTAAATTCAAGAAAATTTAAAAAAATGTATGTCCCTTTAAACTTGTTCCATATATAATTCGAAAATTAGAAAAAAATTACTACGTAATAGCTACTTTCAAGGAAAATTATTTGAAACACGTTTGAATTCAACGATGAGGTTCCTAACGAAACTTACTTCTAAACTTTTATGGTTAAAAGAGTGCGCACTTTAAGTTTTACAATTCAAAATATTAGAAAATTTTTAAATCACCCCCCCTAAAATTTTCAGGATTGATTTAGGCATAGTCCAACTACATAAAAAATCAAGCCTTTTATCTAAAATTGCCTCGTCGCTTGTACATCCTACCGAATTCTAAATTAATGTGTTTAGTTTGTGGGTTTTATTTTTACAAGTTTAATAAATATTTTTATTATGGAAGTAATAAAAAATATTTTACGCCGAACATTCATTACTCTCCAATCAAGAATAATAAATTGGATAGAAAATTAAAATGAAAAAGTGATTAATTGCGTGTGTTTTTTTACTGCACAAAAAAAAGTTAGATTACATTTATTTTTTTGATACCACTAGAGACAAGAACGACAGAGGGGTAGCACAGCCATACCCGTTTCTCCTAACAACACATAACCTAGACATGGAAGTATTGATTAAATTCCAAATCTGTTTGTATGCTCTCTCAAGACTCAATGTAGGCAAACTCCATTCAATAACACTATACTACGTATTAGGGTGTTAAATAAAGGGCCGTAACAGCATATTATGTAGGGGTATCGAAAAATCAATGATTATACGATGATATAATAGCAGTGAACGGTTTGAATATGAGCATCAAAAAGGTCAGATTACATCAAGTAAATTCTATAAACTTTATTTTATAAGGTTTCAAATAAAATTTTACATCATTATCAAAAATTATGAAATTTATTTAAAAAAAAAAAAGACAAAAAATATTATATAATGAACATTTTCATTCGAAAAATAATTAATATGTTTACATACGAACTTTTATTCAATAACAATAAAAAAATATGTATTTGTCCAATTAAAATTCAGATTTGTTAATATAAATGCAATTTTTGGTGTTGTAACAAATTTTAATTTAAAATGATAACCACCAAAAACACTTTAAACTTTTTAAATAACAACTTTTTCAATTAGGTGTATTGAAAAAAAAAAACATACACCAAATACAGCGAGTCCTAAAAGACATGGACAACGGAATAGTGGGTGAATAGGGTATGGAACTTTAAGACCATAAAAATCCATCAGCGTTTTTCGATTGTATGCACAAGTAACGCGATATGCCCCAAAAAAGTTGTAGAAAATGAAGTTTACTTCAAATTATCATCTGATAATTTTGCTCTAACTGTTTGCAGAAGGTTCATCGTACAGTAGGTATAAGGTTCCTCGTACAGTATACGAGGGTCAATCCTCTAAATTGTAGCCTATAACTCCGATTGACTAGAAAATTTGAAAGAAAGTAGATAAAACTTCAAGAAACAAAAGTTATATGATGTCAAGTGGTGGTTATGCTCAGAGTGTGGAAACCTTAAGCCGATAAAATTTTTTTAAGCATGTTGTCAACCAAAATAAAGTTAATTGTTAAGCGGCAAGCATTTACTTGAGTTATCGTAATAAATTCATCAATTTTTGTACTGAATAAAACATAAAAAAGAAGGTACTAACAAATTTCTTTTCATTTTAACTCCGTTAATTTTCGAGCCAATGATTTGAAACATTTTTCATTTTCAAGTTTTTTTATATTACATTAAAAGTGTACACTTTTTTCAAAAACCCTCAACCTTAGTCATTTGATGTTAATTTCTCCGAATTCCAATAGCTAGAAAAATATTGACTTTACGAAATATGCTTGAATGACACTCTTTGCTTAGAATTCATCCTTATATCGATTTCCGATGTTATTTTCAACAAATATTTTCTCCTGGGAAGGGTTTTTACCACCTCCTGGAAAAAAAACACCATTCGGCACCATATAACTTTTGATCTATAGCGTGAACTAATCTTAATCTCAAATTTTCCTCGAAATCGGTGCCTTAGATTAAAATTTATATCTCGTCTTTTTTGCTCCTTGTATACTGAAGTAAAATTTTTATGTAAAAAACGACCAAATGAAAAATTGCAATTAATTTTAATTTCTACAACTTAGCTTTCTATAAAAATTCAAATTTTACTAATATTAATATAGAAACTCTAAAATTTTAAAACTCTAACAGTTTTTCTTTATAAAGGGTGCGTCAGATCGATAAACATCAATGGACTTCTGGTCCTAGAACTTTTCTCTCTACCCACTTCTTTTCTACCACCATTTATTTCAATTTATTAATTATTTAGTTAGAAATTAATTAGAAATTGGTCATCTTATTTGATTTCAAAATTAAATTCGAATAAGATTTTTACTGAACTTGTAAAATTAAAAAAATAACAAACGGTTTTTAATCTGAAGTAACAATCAAAGTTTGTAATATATGATTAAATTTCAATAATTATAACAAATTATTTTGGATCCTCTGAATTATAATCTAAATTTTGGTAGTAAAGATGATTATCACTTGTTTTATAATCATTTGTGTTAGATAATGTGCATTCCATTTTATGCATCGATTGTATATGTCGATATAAATTATCCTTGCGTTTACAACAATATAAGCAAATAGGACATTGGTACCGTTTATATGCACCAATAAAATCACATTCGCCTTTAATATGTCGATAAAATGTTTGCTTATGTTTATAATTTTTCCCGCACAATTTGCATGTGTAACGATTATTCCATACTTTTAGTAAATCGTTATAGTTTGTTTCCATTAAGACTTTTATTCCATTTTCATCCACTAAATCTGAATGATCTGAAATATTATGGAACATAAAAGATTAAATAATTCAAAATAATAAAAGAAGGTTGTTTTCCCCAGAATATTCTAAAGCACTATTCACTATTTTTTATTTTGAAAAACGTATTTCATTTTGGGTTCACTAAACCAGGCAGATATAAGAAGGAAAAGATTTTTGGCTGAAATACGTGCAAAATTATGTACTAGAATACTCCAATGGAAAAGAGTTGTATTATTAAAAAATGTTAGGAAAAATTAATAAGCGTCCCATTAAGAATCACCATGTTTAAAAAAAATTAGTCTAAAAAATAAACAATTAATAAATTTTTTAAATAAATTTATTTAACAAAAACAAACAAAAATTCAGTCTTATTTTCTAAATTGGCGGTGGCATTGTGGTTTTATTTGCATCATTTATTTGGAAATCACCGTCCATTTGGTGAATTATCATATGAGTCCTCAAATGTGTGTTTCGTTTAAAAGCCCGATCACAAATCTGGCACACAAAAGATCGTGGAACGCCACATTCATATTTTAAATGTCGTAATAAATTATATCGCTTATTATAATTTCGATTACAACGTGGGCATGTAAATTTATTTCCAAAATTTGATTCCAAATCATTCCCATAATCTAAAAAATTAATTATAATGATTAGTAAAAATATTTTTTTTTATAAATATATACAAAAAAAAAATCAAACCGTTGAAAACAAACCACTGGAAAAAAAACAAAACAAAACAAAAAAAAAGGAAATAAAAAAAGAAAAAAAAATTTCATATTTATATATTTTCAAAATCACTTCTACAAACTGACAAGAGAAAATTGAATATTAACAAGAAAAAAAGAAAACACTTCATTTTTAATTAAACAGTCCCAAATTAGGTAACTAGAACTTAAACAAGAAATTTTTTTTAAGAAAATGGATGCAATAAGTACCCTAATTAATATATATTTTTAATAATTAACATAATGTTTCCTAAAATTGAGCCACTTAAAAAAAATCTTTCAACAATTTGTAAAATATTGATTTCATTACACTTTTTTAAAAGTAAAAGGCACAGAATTATCATATTAAGTGTACCATTTTACAAAATCCAGCTAAAAATATATTTCACGAAGGACCCTTGAAAAAAATGATTCGAGTAAAAATCTCATCTATCAGAAGCCTTAAGTAAGGTCCATACTTGCAAGATCGCTTGAAAATCAACTCATTATCATAACTGATAAGACATATATGAAAATTTCCAATCATCAAGTTATTATTTATAAAATAACAAACAATTTAAACCGAAACCGAATTTAAAAATTAATCTTAAAATTAATTCTTATTTTCCATTCGATTTCTGCTATTTACATCGAATTTGGCTTACCAAAAAAAGTTGAAGTGACTTCCTTTTGGCGATTCTATTAAACGTTCTCTCTACGAATTTTCTCGAAAGTGTTGGGTTTTCACAAGAGCACGATAACAGCATATTTAAACTAACGGCCTGAAAAGAATAACTCTCTAATTTAAAATCTTTCATCTCTTACCAGCTATGAACATAAGTAAAATTTTACAACCAAGAAAAATGTTGTCTGCGAGTTAGTCCTCTTCCAAGTAGAACAACTTTTACGTGGGTCTATTTTGACAAAAACCTTTAGTTGAGCAAATGAACTGAATTAATTAAAATGGGACACCTAATATATTTAAGGCAAGAGTTTAATATTATATTTTAAATTCGATTGTCTTTCATTCGGTACAACAATTATCAAATTAATGATTGATTAAACAAGTACAAATTACAACAATGTATAATTTAAGAAAAAATGACATTAAACAATGTAAGAACAACAAAAAAATATTTATGTAAAATTGAAATAACCTAGATTATTAATTTTTTACAAGGCACCATGTTTTTAATTAAATAATAATACTTGAAGAAAAGAAATTAATTTTTGGTAAAAAATAATAAATATTTTAAATGTCTTACGTAAAAATATTAATCACTTTTTTTAAACAATTTTCATTCACTTTTTTGGTTTTTTGAATATACAAATCAGATGAAAACACCAAAAAAAAAATTTGCATTTTACAGTAATCTAATAGTATATAAAAATAAAGTTTTAAAAAGAAATATTTTAAATTTAAAATATTGATGATGTTCGAGAAATTATTAAAGTTGAGTTATAATACTGTGTCCAAAAAATAAGGTGACAATTGAATTTAAACTGCGCGCGTTTGTTGTGTATTATGAATTCCTTCCGCCCGGCCAAAAAATCAACGAGGAATATTATTTGAACGTTATGCGTCATTTGCGTAACGCTATCAGCCTAAAAAGGTCAGAATTGTGGAAAGACAATTCATGATTTTTACACCACGATAATGCACCATCCCATACTGCAATCATAATTCGTGATCATTTCGTCAAAAATTCAACCCATATCGTTCCGCAACCATTGTATTCATCTGATCTGGCGCCGTGCGACTTCTGGCTGTTAAGCAAGCTCAAACACGATACGATAGAGAAGATTCAAGCCGCAGCGAAGACGGAACTAAAGGCAATCCCGGAAAGTGATTACAACCAGTGTTTCGAAGATGGGAAAATCCGTTGGCATAAGTGCATTGCATCAGGAGGGGATTACTTTGAAGGGGATGAAATTGATTTGGAAAAATAAAGAATTTTCAAAATAAATACAATGTCACCTTATTTTTTGGGCATAGTAATATGTGTACTTTAAACAATGAGTTGCTTGAAAAATATTTTATTTACGTGAACGCCATTGTATGAGAGCTCATTGGAAGTCTTTGAAAGTCTTGAAAATTTTATGAAAGATTTCGGATAACTTCTTTTCAGACTAATATTTAGAAGAACTTTCGGAGAGTTAGGTATTTAGTAAATTGTGAAGATAACTGAATAACGATAGATGTATTAAGAATAAAAATATAATAATATAATAAACCTGAAATATTCCTTTTTAGTTTACGACAAATGCGATTTAAATTTTCAAATAAATGAGGCAAAAAATCAATTTATATTTATTTTAAAAATCTATATCTTTTATATACTATTAAGTTTACCAACCAACAACTCCACTGTAATAATATATTGTCAAAATTTGTGCACATAGAAAAGTCTACAAATAATTTACATAAAAAATTCCAAGAAAAAAAAAACATTTTTAAAAGAATACAAAATTGGAATGAATTACAATTGATTGTAACAAAATAAATTATTTGTAGACATTATTTTGCAAATTTGTTTTCATTTCCAAATTTTTATAACTTCACCATTATCTGTGGTTGTATTAACAATCGTTGTAGTCGATGTTGGCGTTGATGTTGATGACCAAGAACGATTGAATTCACTCTTAATTGTATGCTTATTCATAATATGTCGACGTAAATTAAAGCTACGTAAAAATTTCATGTTACAATATTCACATTCATATTTGGATGCTTTACCACAGGTTTGATATAAATGACTACTTAATGAATTCACATTCTTAAATTGTTTAAAGCACTTCGGGCATATATTGTATTGGGCAAAAAAAGCTGTAAACAAACAAAAAAAATAACATAAAATTAAAACAAAATAGTAAATAAATAAGAAAAATTATAAAAATAAAATACGAATAAATTAATAAACAAACCCAATTATTAATAAACAAAATACAAAAAAAAAAAAGAGAAAAAAAAATCTGTAAAAATTAAATTTAAAAAAAAGATAAAATTTTAAAAATTTGTAAAATTGAACAAAAATATTTATTTACTTTTTTTCATTTTAATGTACTCTGAAATTAAAATCAAATTTTAATGAGTATAAAAACTATATGTGATTGCAATGAGCTAATTAATGGTAAAACCGATTTTGAAATATAGTCTGATCCACAAGTCCTTAACCAATTTTAATGTGAATTACCTTGTAGGGAAAGTTAGAGTAAGAAAATTGGTTCAAGCAAAAGTTGTAGAATTCAAAGTGAGACCTTGAATTATTCTCTGATTTACGTCTTTATTAAAGGAAAGTCCGATTCGTAACTGGTAAGAGGTAATCGAGAGGTGCAATCGATTTCTGCCAAATGTAGTCGATTTTCAACTAAAAATTGAAATTATTCGAGTTCGAAGGTGGCTTAGGTGAACTATGCTATTTTTATATGTCACTATCTGACAGTCTGTAAATCTAGTCTCTAGTTCTCAATTGTCTGGGTGAATATCAGAAATAGAAGCATATTTTATCAAATTTTTAATTTGACACTTCAAAATAATATTGAAACGAAATTTGTGGAAAAGTTGGTATATTTATTTCTCAAATTCACAGAGATAACTTTGGAATTTAAGATTATTTAATGAAGAGAAGTGAAATTTACAAAACTTAACCCCTGACAAATTTTTCGGGTACGGAACCCTAAACTCGCACTTGAAACATAGCTAAGAACACTCTACGTTAAATTATCTTTCAAACGAAATCAAAAAATTCAAATCTGTGTTACCAAATGAACAAATAGAAAGTGTTAAATCACAAAAAAGGAACGTTATATAAAGACAAAAAGATATTCGAATTAATTTTATAATAAAAATCACGAGAAAAGTGGCAAAAACAATTATGATGAAAATTCGTAACCATAGTAATTGAAAAATAATATTTACTAATCATAAATTTTTTTTTTTAAATTCAATTTGAAACATTTATTTCGAAATTATTAAACTATTATATTCAAAATTATAAATGATGGATTCTAAATCTTTAGGTCCTTTCGCACAAAGTTATCAAAAATCATTAAGCGCTCGAAAAGCGAACAAGCTATGTTTAGAAAAATATCATTTAATGCCATCGCGTAAAACAAATAACCCATTTTTAAGTTTTCTACGGATGTACTGCAAGAATTATGGAAAAAATGATGCTATGTCACTTGAAAATGCTATAAATGCCTGGATGGTAATGTCACGAGATGAGCGAAGTGCATTTGGGGTCACTACAGAAGAACAAAAAGAAAACAATGAAATTCAGAAAAAAAAAACTTGAAAAGAAAGTAAAGGAAACCAACAAAAAGAAGTAATTTTTGCATATGTGGTGTATTGTCAAATTGTTTGAAATGTTTTTGTTACGTTAATTGTGTACCAATTTTATATTAAAAATAATTTTTTATTTATATTATATAATAAGAATCCATTTTTGTGAAACAATATCTATTTAAAATAAAGCTACTATCAATCATATTATAGAAAAGTGTAATCACTTAATTTTTCTGCATATTATCTGAAAAGTTCTTGAAGAAAAGAATAATTCTCAACAGTCACAAAAGCTCTAAAATTCTGTTTGAGATATTTTAGTTACAAGTTGAGAACACAAAAGTGAAGGTGTCCTTGTTAAGTTGACACATGCTTGAAACTCGAAAAGTTGACGTATCAGAAAATGTAGTTTTAAATAAAAATTTTATTACGTAGAGGCTAAATTATTAAAGACTGAAAAGGAGATAGGTGATCGAAGATGATAAAAGAAGCTCAGGTAAATTGTTTTAAAAAAAAAAGAATACAAGAAAAGAGATATTCGAAAAATTTCGAACTTAAAAAAAATTTAGTTAGTCTTTATTCATTAAAATTAAGAGTAAAAAAGAAAAGTCCAATTTCATATGCAGTTTAGACTCAGGCGTTGAATAGTCGAATTTTGGCCATATTAAATTCCAGAACCTTAAACTGTTTTTGTCTTTCAGTAGCCTTCCTTTTATAAAACATTCAATTTTTATTGATAATTAAAATTTCAGTATCATCCTAAAACATAAATAAAATTTTAATTAAATAAATTCATTAGCTACCTTGAAGGAATTCAAATTAAATGGAAAAAATAGGATACGAATCGTTAGGAAATAATTAATTTTACAATCGAAAAATAATCAATTTTCAATTTTTTAATAAAATTTTTTATGCAACAACATTGAGATACAAATTTTACATAGGATTTGGCGTTTCACAAATTGAAAAATTATTTTCAACTGAACAAAACAAAATATTCAAATGCCAGTTAAACTACGAAGCAAAAAATTTTTGGTAAACAAAACTTATAATATTAGCATAGATATTATTTTGGTAATGTAAATACACAAAAACGATAACTAGTGATTGTCCTGTGGAAAAACTTTTTATATGTTAGCAAATTTATTTTTTTTTTTTGGTAGCAATCAAATTTATACTCGTTGTTTTTTCATTTAAACGTTTCTTTCCATTCTCTTCAGTGCAAGTAGATTCAAACAATCCTATATCTAGCTAGAGACAAGGTATTTATCTTGACCTCTGTGTTTCTCAAACGAATTCAGAAATATTTAGTCGCGGAAACAAACAAAACACGAAAACAGTCAATTCGAAAAATTTGAACAGTAAGTTGGATTTGAATACGGCTTTCTGGATTCGTTAGAGCGAATTTCCTGACGCTCTATCGAATCGAATTCAGAAAACCGCATTCAAATTTGTCTTACTGTTCAGATTTTCAAACTACGATGCTTCGTTTCCGCGACTAACTGATCAAGTTTACAAAGCAAAATAGTTTGCAAATCATATAAAATACTTGACCTTTTGGTAAAATGCAATTTTATATTTTCTGACACTATAATTAGTAACGTAAAGATCTAAAATCACGACAGTTCAACAAGGGTATGGGTTTAAAAAATTGCCAGTTCAACAATTTAAAATTATATTTTGATTCAATAAAATGCCTATCAAATTTGATCAGTTTAATCCAGATAACATCATTAGGCCGGAGGTAAAAGTAATAACCGCTCACTGTGTAAAATGTTTCGTTTGACATCATAAGTGTTTTCAAATTAACCTGTCCAAAATTATAAGTATATAATGGAATTAAAATAAATAAAATAAATTGAAATTTAAAGTAAAATTTTTACTAAAACTGCCAAATTATAAATAAAAAACAGATAAAGGAACTCTATCGAATCTTAAAGAGAGAGCAAAATTTTTAACAATGCATCGTTGACGTCAAGTATAGGTATAGGCTAACTTTTGAAAAAGTTTTCATCTTTATACTACGAAAATGGATTGGAAAATAAAAACAAACGCGTACCGGCCCATTTTAAGAGGAAATAAATATATAGCATTTACAATTTTTATAGGGGGGCATCTTTATGTTTTAACTGGGGAGGGTATACTTTTTTTTTAAGAAAAAAGAATTATTTGATAAATTTTCTCCAAGACCTCAATTTTCATTACAATATTTTGATCTGTTTTTCATACTCTGAAGCCTGAAGAAAAAATTATTATTTGAAATTCTTCTTAATGTAAACTTTTGACACTGAAAATAGCTGCAAAAAAATTTTTACAACAAAAAGTGCTTGTTTTTGCTTCAAAAATAAAAAATAGCTACAAAAAGCTAAAAAATAGCTACAATAAGAAGAAAAAATGAGCCTATATGTGTTTTCGCGTTTTCCAAACTATTTCCGAAATATATAAAGGTGGAAGCTTTTTTAAAAAACCACCCTGTATAAAGTGTGTGCTAGTATTTGTAAGGCACACAGTATTTTCTAACTGGAAAAACTATTTAAAAAATATTAGGAATGAGTTGTCATGAAATTAAAGAAAAAAATATTTATAAATAATATTATTATTTAAAAATGGAAACCATGTCGTAATCGAACATGTTGTTTTAACACATATTTTCGTTTAAAACTTTTCATACATATGTGACAATGAAATCGTGTGTTTCGACAATCTTGATGTAAATGCTGACGTAATGTGTCCAATTTAACGAAAGTTCTATGACATTTTGGACAAACATATTCATCATTAGCATTTTTTTCAATCATACGTGTTGGTATACGTTGTTCACCTCTTTCACGGCGTAATAAATATTCACTTGGGTCATAATAATAATAAGAATGTTGAAGTGACGATTGATAATCTGAAAAATTATATACAAAAAAAGTTTTCAAAAATAATAACAATTTTTTACAAATTATTAAATATTAAATTCAATTGGAGAAATATTATTACGTTTATAATATTAATACCTAAAATATGGTCATGTACACTTACGATAAAAGAAATTGATCCTAAAAGAATAAAAAATGGTCGGAAGTCTGTGTTTAGGCATGTTAGTCAAAAGCAATAAAAATTTTTACATGATATATTGGCTTTCGTCAGTCTACTTTTGACGGAATGATTGCACTGTAATAATTTCAGTATTTGATTAGAATTATTTTATTACTCCAATCATCTCAGGGTTTCACTTCGAAATCTGACGGAATAAGCTGAATTTTTGTACAAACCTTTATTTTGATAATACAAATGTTGTCTCAACAGTCACATATGATTACGTGTGCGCGTCCTTAGACATTCAAAGACAAAGGTAGTACGTTAAGCTGAGCGCTTCATCTTCTGCGTCCTCTATTTCAAAAACAGTTCAACGTACAAAAAAAATTTCAGGCAAAGTTTGTAGATAATTTTATCCTCTACAACTTTAATAATAAATGTAAATACGATTAAGGACAAAAGAAACGAGATATTCTCAAAAAACTGATTTATACTACCTTTGA
This sequence comes from Chrysoperla carnea, assembly GCF_905475395.1. Classification (NCBI taxonomy): domain Eukaryota; kingdom Metazoa; phylum Arthropoda; class Insecta; order Neuroptera; family Chrysopidae; genus Chrysoperla; species Chrysoperla carnea. The sequence continues at coordinate 42,849,387 of NC_058340.1, read as the reverse complement.
CCTTGAATATCTAAGACAACCCACACGTGACCATAAGTAACTTTTGAGACGACATTTGTACTATCAAAATACAGGTTTGTACAAAAATTCAGCTTATTCCGTTATATTCCGTTGTGGTAAATACAGGCTTTATAAATAGTAATAAACCCAGGGCACTCGCTCTGTTTTTTTTATAGATGGGCAAACTAACTTTGGTAACAAAAAAAAGCCCCTCTCCCCTCCCACAATGAACATAGATTCGAAAAAAAGAAGTTAAAATAAGAAAATTATGCTACTTGAGGACCCCTACACTTTTAGAGCCACAAGTAGCATTATTTCACATTATATATTTTTTTAAATACCTCATTTTTAAGATATATGTCTATTAGCAGGAAAAGGAAGGTAAATAAAATCCTTGAATCCTTGAATCGATTTAGGAATTATTTTCTCGGTTTTTTATTACAGATTTTGTCAAAAATAAAAATAAATTTTAATCGAATTTCAAATAAGAAAAGGAGATGGGAGATAAATAACATTTTGAAATATTTAGAACAATAATTAATTAAAGTTTTTATTTCATAATTTATCTTATGCTTAGTAAAAGAAATGATTATGCACAGTTTTTAAATGTTGCTTCAATACATATTTACGTTTAAAACTCTTTGTACAAATTTCACACGTAAAACGTGTATTTTGACAATCTTTATATAAATGATTACGTAAGCTATCTAAACGTATAAAATTACGTCCACATTTTGGGCATAAGTATTCATCATTCTCGTTACGTTTGATCATATTTGTTGGATACCTTTCACGTCGTATACGTCTTGGCTGATCATCGTAAAAATAATATGGCTGTTGTTGCATAAACATATTATTATAATCTGCAAGAAATACAAAAACACAAATTATTACTGATTTAATAAAAAAAATAGATTTAAAAAACCCGACTACACCATGGATTAATTCTTTATTAATAGCAGCAGTAGTCGATTATTTTTTATAGGCAAAAATATTATTTTAAAAATATATATTCATACTTGACATGTTTGAATAGCTTGTTGCTTCATTGCTTCATATTTTGTACTTTGTACAAATCCACTCCTAAATTAGTTTGAAAAGAAAGGATCTCGAAGTTTTGTAAGGTATAAATGGCTTTCAAACAAAATAATCAAATCTTCATACGGGATTAAATTTATACATTTTCTAACAAAGCACTTAAATTTTCAAGCACTCCAAACTTACTAGTTATTTTCTGGTACGAAAAATTGTTAAATGAAAATGAAGATTGAAAAAAATTAAAAAAACTAATTTCCAGTACAATCATTCCAGCCATGCCAGAAATGTAAAGAGCAAATCAATACATCAAAATTTTTATTCATACAAATAATCAACAACTTTTACCTGAAACACTTTTTACGAAACGAATTCGGCAAAAATAAATAATACAAGTAACTTACCTATTATTTGCCAATGCAAATCAGACTTTTGCAATCCATTTTTGCCGATTGTTTTCGAAAAAAAAAATCGAAAAAAAGGTGTTGATTCGTTTGTAAAGAACAATTTTAAGACTCCGATATTTCAACCTGCGTTTTAGCTGAAAATTATTACCAAATTTTTAAGTCAATTTCTATCTTTATTTAAAAACTGTAAACTTAAATAATATTTTTCCGAAGATTTTATAAAATTGATCAAAAGCGATTTCCAATGAAAAAAATTTGCGAGATCTAAGGGCCAAAAATAGTAAAATAATTTTTAAACTAAAAATGTGTTATATTTCGTATTTTTGGGTTTATCTTTACAGTTTTTATCATCACATTAAAAATTAAAATAAATTAAATAAATAATCGTGCTAAAAATTAAATTAGAAAGAAATACGTTGAATATTTATATAAATAATAATTAATCACACAAATCTATAATAAATTCTACATAAATATTAGAAATACAAAAAACCCTGTTGATTAAATAAAATAAAAAAATCTATTATAAAAACACCTTAATTACAATAGCCAATCAACCTATAGATTTTTATTTACGTATTTAGCCTGGAATTTTATCCAAAACCAAAGGATAAAAATCCCCAATTCAATTAAAATTTAGCTTCAAAATTTTGTAACTTCGTCTTGGAATTATTTTCTTAGAGGTATGAAGCGTACGATAGATAAAACTTCTATTCCTAAAATGTATTTGCCAAATTCTCTGATGTAGTATCAATCCAAATTTTAGTAAATAATATCTATTATTGATTGTAATTTACGGTCCAACAATAGCTAGATATAAGCTATTGATCCATGGGAAAGGAGCTTAAAAAATCCCCCGAATAAATAAATTAAAGCTTAGCGTATATTGTTTTATTATTTTTGAAGAGTTGTATAAAAAACATAAAAAAGCACTGCTTCAGATAGTCTTAATGACTTTATTCAACTGCTGCTCTTTTAAGTGGAATTTTTTAAGCTACTTCACTTTTGTTAATTTTTTTTTATAAAAAAACATTTTTTCTTCTATAAAGAAATTAAAAATTCTAAAATATTCGAAATAAAGCTGTTATGTTACCATTTTTGATTGGCGTAAAATCATTCTTTGATTAACGTGAAACTTTATTATTTTTTTAAAGAATGTAAAGAATCTAAACCAACTTATTTATTCTCTTTAATATTCACTGGTGGAAAAAAATTTATGAAGACAAGCGGTTTTTCAGATAAGAATGGTTCAAGTTACAATTTAATTTTAAGCCCTGCGATTATATCCTTATTTATATTCTACATGTCCTGGGTATTTTCATTGTTTACACCCAGATACTTTTTCTTATTCCACTGTACCTGGGTGTGAACAATAAAATTGGGAAAATAAACAGGATTTTCGAAAAATAGAAGTACCCAGGGCAGGTAGAATGTGAATACCTATAACATATCGAAATTTCAAATCGATAGAGTAGAGGGTATAATCGCAGTGCATGAAATTCTTTATAGCTTTAAACATTCTTATCTGGAAAATCGCTTTTTTTATAATTTTTTTTTTTCCACCAATGAATATTAAAGTGAATTCTTTAAAAAGTTATAAAGTTTCACCCCAATTACAGAATGATTTCAAATCAAAAATATTTACATAATGGCCTGAATTCAAATATTTTAGAATTTTTAATTTCTTTATGAAAAAAATATGATTTTTTATATAAAAAAAAAAAAAAAAAAAAAAAAGAAAAAACTTCATTATCATTTTCTGAGGTTACACTTTTTTAATGTCAGACTTCAAATCATTGTACTGTATTTAAGGTAATCATTTTGAGATCTAATGAAATAAGTACTACAAAAAATTTTTTGTTAAATTAAGTACATAATTAAAATTATTTTGTATATTACAATTTTTGGTGCACTTACGTAGGAAAAAAACTTCCTCGTGAAGACTGTCATGTGTTCGTACGTCTTAAGACTTAAAAATAAGTTACAAATCATTTGAAACTCCCACTCAGGTAAAAAAGATTTAAGAATTCCAAATCTATTTTTATTTCGTACCAACTCACAGCATGTTACAAAGGTTTTTAGCAAATAATGTTTGATAAAGGCATGTGAAAAAAAAAATTATTTTTTAAATTTAAAAATTCATAAAGATTAGGTAAAATTTTTTTTAACTGTTTATAACGTGAAAATAAACCAACTTATTTATTCTCGTTAAATAAGTGCATTCGTCAGACACTTAAGTGGTGGAAACTAATGTTTTATTAAGGTGTTTCGATACCAAAACGAAATTCTTACCAAAAAACTGAAATTTTGTGTGTCAATTAATGATTATTTAGTACGCCTTCCACATAAACAAGTCGATTCTCTGTACGGTTTACGATAAATTAATTATTAAAAACAGTTCATGGTGATGAAGTAATAAATGTTGGTTTTTAACTCAATAAGTTTAACCTTTTAAAAATGTTTAATCATTTACATAAAAAACTTTTATCAATATTCCTCAAGTTTTAACTTTTTTTGGCAAAAAAATTGACTTTGATAGTTAATTTCTCCTAAATCGTTCAGAGAATCGATATGCATTTTTTACAAAAGACGTATAGGATCATTGATTGATAAATAAAATTTCAAATATTTTGAATCATTTTCAATTTTTTGGGACGAAATACCTTAAGAAGAATAATCGTTGATTTGTGCCATTTTTCGAACAAATTTTTATTAATATCATAAGACAACATGTCTTACTTACGTTTCTTCTCAGTATTTAAAAAAAAATTACATTATGTAATAAAATATTAAATAAGAAATTTCGAAGCTTTGTTGTTTAAAATCGAATAGACATTTTTCGTCGATTACGTGAACTTGAAAATCATTTTAAATTTGAAAAAATAAAATAATACATTATTTAAATAAAAAATTAATTAATTAATTATAATTTTCCATAGATAAAATATCAATGAATGACAAACAAATGAATAATTTCAAAAATTTTGCCACCACTTTTCACTATTTTAAATTAAACTTCTTGCGATAGATTTCACAAACTTTTCTTTCCTATATTTTCCTACGAAGGCAATCTGAACATTGCACATATTTCATTAACGCATTATAAACAGATACAAAAAGAATATTTTCCCAATTGCATCATACACTACGATATGAATTACCTAAAAAAAAGCATTTTTAAATCACCAAAAATAATTTTTATGCACAGTTCGTTGATGCTGTTTCAAATGATATTTGCGTTTAAACAATTTTTCACATAAATTACATGAAAATTTTGGTGTATGACAGTCTAAACTAATATGTGTACGTAATGATGATATATTCGTAAATTTTTTGCCACATTTTGGGCACATATAATTATTGAATTCATCTTTTTGTATTGATGATAACGGATATCTTTGTTTTCCACCAAATTGTATTTGATAATGTCGTGGCCAATCAAAAATACGCCAATCTCCGTCTGAAATAATAAGTTTATGTTAGCGAAAAAAGATTTTAAAAACTATTTTATTCGAAGTTGTGTCAGAAATTCAATTATTTAAAAAAAAGTTATGTAAAAAGGAATAGAAAAAAATGAAAAATTTTTATTCAACAATTTCATTTATTTATTTTTAAATTATAAATAAGAGTGAAAAAATACACTTTGGTTAATTAAAGATAAATGACTGAAAAAAAAGTCTTAAAAACTAAAAATTTGGTATTAAAAAGTATTTCAAGCAAATAATAAATATAATGGCTGAAGTTTTGGTAAAATGAATTAAAAATAGGATTCTTAATTACTTTATCACAAATTATTTTCGAACACAAAATTATAAATTTTTAGCTAAAATGACCATTTTAGCAAAAATATTTTCAGACTTTATTTATAAATGCATTTCTGTTTAAAATTAGTATATTTGGAACATTTGTTTTTTGGCTACGTTAAATTTTGGCTAAAAATCCTAAACTTCTAAATTACAACTGTAAAATTATTCCTAATCTAGACTAAAAAAAAAAACATGTTTTTTTGAAATGGAAATCACAAAAAATATATTTGGCAGTTAGTATCTAATGCGCATGACTCCATTTCAAGGACTACTTACAATGGCAAATATTTAAAATGCCAGACGTTGCGTCATCATATTTCGATTATTCTCTTCGTGGCGTCGTGAAATATGTTTTTTCAAATTATATTTTCGATAGCATGTAAACGGACAGTAATGACAATGAAATGTGATTTTAATACAGTCTTGTGATAAATGTGTTCGTAATGAGGACATAACACGAAATGTTTTGGAACATCTTGGACATATAAATTCTTCATTTTCGTTTCGTAGAATTTCTGATGTACGATACCGCTCTCGACGGTGTACAAATAATGATGTCCAAAATGAATCTGAAAAATAGGATATATTCAAAACTGGTGTTATGAAACCTCATCGGCTACTTTGTACTTTAAAAATGCCAATTTGATTTTCTATGTTGACTACAATTTCAAAATTTTTAAAATTTGAACCAAAACAAAAATATATAACTCACCGACACTTTCTCCAATAATAATTTTAACTATAATTATAAAAATTTTGATCACATAAAGAACATTCAAAAAGTATTACTTTAATTATTTATTTAACAATTTTATGAAAAATACAGACAAAAAATGCAAAATTAAACACAATCAAAAATAGCAAACTTTTGTACAGATGTGTACCAATCTCAAAACTTACAGTCCCCCTTTCTTACAAAATAGAATATAGCATTTGTTATACACCAAAACATATACATTGGATAGGGGCATTATTTAGTCAGATGTACAGACTTTATGAGGGTTGAGGGTTTATTTTGTTCAAGTCCCCCACCGATTTTAAGTAGGTAAAATAACGTTCAAAAATATCATTAAATAAAATTGAAAAAAAAGCAGATAATTTTTTGAGCAAACATTTATAAAAACTTATTTCTAACGGTATTTTTCGAGCCAAAAAATACAAAAATTTGTTAAACAAAATGAACAACAATTTATTTAGGAACATAAAAATTACGTATAAAAAACTAATTAAAAAATGAACAATTGTGATCATTTTCAATATTAACCTGAAAAAATGTTCTAAAAGTAGTCTAAAACATTTAAAAAAGTTCCATTTGTCATTGAGAGATGCGTTGTCGAATTAAGTAAACTTTTAAGTGGTTTTCCTGCAAGAGTATGTAAAAATTATTCTTATTACCATGGCCTTAAAAATTTATCTTAATTCTTGAAGTGCCTAATACGGTTTAATATCTTAATATATCACTGTCAAAAGAATACATCATAAAATTGAAATTAGAAAGAATAATTATAAAAATTTCAACACATGAGCCTAGCCATTTACAGTCCAGACTCTAAAATGAGTCTAGACTTGATATGATAAAACTATCTAGTGCAAAATATTTTACTAATTGTTTAGAAATGTAACTATTACGGACAAAAGAATTATACTGTATTGGACCGTGAGTTGATACAACGAAAATTTTATGTTTATTTTTACCTGTCTTTCAGAATATTTATAGAAGTAACGGTCTATATATTTTCGAAAAAACGATTAAAATAAAACTTATTGGCTTAACCTTTTTTTATAAACTGAATGGATGGGAAAATATTAAAAAATATAACGACTTTTGCTTGTAATCATTTCAAGTTTAAAATATTCAATTGCCGAGACGTGATAAACTTTATGGACATCGATTTCTTGCGGAACCGATAAATATTGACTAAAAGTGATGATAATAATTATTTTCCGTGTTACCTGATTTTAATAGATGATATGAAAAAGGTGAAATAGATGTAATTACCAATTTTCTAATGCGTACTTTTTATAAAGTTTCCCGAGTTATCTCAATTTTACATCCTGAAAATAATTTTTAGCTTCATTTTTAGTCAAAATTTACCATTTCCAAAAAATTGGCGGAGGAAGGTTCCGGAAAATATAAATACTATAAAACTTTTATCAAGATGAAGACACATGTATAGAATTCTTTTTAGTAGAAAAATCAACGCAAGGTCCCAGCACCACTTAGTCGCATCAATGAATGTTTTTACTCGGGAGTCCTCAATGACAGCATAAATAGAATAGAAAGTTGGAATTTCGAGAAGATATTGATTTTATACTCTAGGTGTCATATAAGAAAGAATTTTTCAAAATCGGAGCTGTCATTGAGGACTCCTTAAGAATGGCTATTTTATGTATTCCTTTATCCGACTAACTGTAAAGCTTATAAAAAAACATTTAATAATGACAAAATTTTATGAGTATTATAGTTCTGTCTGGTTATGTCTTTGAAACATATGGCGGCGTAAATTGTATTTACGTTTAGTTTTATATGGGCATAATTCACAATTAAATGCTAATATTGTTCGACAGTAATATTGTATATGACGATTAACACTTCGAGCTGAATGGAATGCTGATTTACAATATGGACATACATGTAAGCCTACACCGTCATGGGTGAAATTTGAATAATTATTATCGTCAATTAAATTTATTAATTTTGCGGTTGAATCATTTTCAATAAAATGGCCATCTTCAAAATCATTTTCATCCGTGTCATGTAAAAAATTTGCCCACAATCTTCTTGAATTATCTCCCATAAACTTATGGTTATCTAAAAAAAACATTTAATTTTATTTAAAAAATGATTATTAAACATTTTATACTATTTTCATTATAAATAAGTATAATTACCAATAACTGATTTTAAAAAAATATTGAAAAAAATAAAATAAAAAAGAATTAGTTATTAATATTCAAAAATAAATAAAAACTGAACATGCAAGGTCAAAATAATTACGATGATTTTTCTCATTTTTTCTTTTCCCTTTCCACAAAGTTTAACATTTTAGATACTAATTTTTATACCACTGAAATGTTTCCCATTACTAAAAAATGAAAATTATATGTTTCTTATGAGAAAATTCATCAATAATTGAAATAAATAATAATAAAAAATTAAATAAAAACTAAGCACATTTTTCCTTGAGAAAAAATTTGAAACGAATTAAATGATTAAAACTAAAGCAATATTTTTAAGACGTGGTTGGATTAGAAAAAAATATTTAGTTTCATAAATTATGAGAATACCTTATAGTGAAAAAATTCAGATTAGTTGCACTTATGATAAGTGGTCAAGCCACGTGTTACTATGGCGCATAGTGAATGGTGGCATTATGTGATTTAACTTAGCTGCAATTCTTTTGCTATGCCATAGCGTGGCATTGAACAGTTTTTTTTTTTTGGAATGATGCATTTCAAACAAGGCTACTAGAAGATACCATAGTTGTAGAAACAAAATCAATATGATTTTCAACTGCCCCATACGAACCGATGAATCACCAATTAATTAACCAACACCTAGACTAAACTATCTCTCTAAACAGAGTACACATATTCATTGCTAAATGTCGCCCAAACAAAAATTTTACATATATAATCTTGGATGCTATTTTAAATTATGCCAAGAATGTAGTTGACAAGACGTAAAAATTATTAATTTAATTTTAACACACATCATTATTTTTAATCTTTATTTATTATTAAACTACATCCGTATATACAATTAACCTTATGATGTGGGTGGAGTCGGTTCGTTCTTATCCAAGAGACGACAATGTGGTCAATTCTACCGCAAATTATTCTATATAGAAAAAAAAGCTGCTTGATGAGAGTATAAAAGCTGCATTTCAGCCGGAGGATAGATTCTTTACACTTTTGGAAATAACTCATGATCAAAGTGGGATAAGTTCTTCTTAGAATACATAATTTCCAAAAGTGCCACATAAACAGCAGATGTTTGATCAGGCAAGAATGTGCAGGGTATCAGAAATGAAAATGAGAAGAATTATTCAAAAAATTTTTTCTTCTTTTTATAGTAATTCAAAACGTTTCGATTTTTCGTTACGTAAATTTTGTCCGGCTTTTGCAATTATTTATTAAAATTTTTAAAACAAATATCAACTGTTTTTTTTTTTTTTTTTTTATTGTTAATTTTCACAGTATGTAACGCCCAAAAAAGAACTTTTAAATAATTTTAAATTAGATATCGAATTGAGTTATTTAAAATCTAACAGAAAAGAAAAAAAGTAGACAAGCCTAAGTCGACCACTTAGGCTCCTAAAAAATTATATATACATTTCGATTGAAAATTTTACGCGCTAAAAATTTGAACTGAAGTGTTTTTTCACCTAAATGTATAATTTTTGATCAAATTAGTTGGAAATTTTATGAAAAACTTTACCTCCGATAACTTTCGACTGATCTACTTTTTCTTTATTTTCCGAAATCACAAGTTTTTTTCTACAGATAAAAAACTAAAAATTGGCATAGGTGGAATTGCTATCCCCAAAATTTCAGTAAATTTCAGATACCTTGATGGGACTATTAAAAAAAGAACGGTTAAAACACACATGCGTAAATAAAAATAATTATTTTTTTTTTTACTGAAAAGAATTATATTTTGTTTTATGTTTACGTGACACATGACTTTTTAAATTAAATTTCCGTTTACAAACATATTCACAAAATGGACATTTATATGATCTATCCATCAAACAATCTTGATACAAATGTGTACGTAATGTTAAAAATGAATTATATAACTTAAAACAATTAACACATCGATATAAACCATCCTGATTCGGTTTTATTGTTGATAAATCAATTTTATTATTCGGTTGCAATAATATTTGATCATCGTTTGTTGTTATATTATTATCGCTAGTTTCAACTTGCATCTCGCTTTTAAAATTTTCATCATTGTCTAATATCCAAACTGTTGATTCTGTTGTTTGTTGCGGTTTTTGTTTAGCGAAAAAAGAGAAAAAAAATCATATTAGATAATAATTTATTTCGCAATCAGTTCTATTTGATAACAACAAGGTGTGCTTAGGTCTACTTAGATATCCACACTTGTCTTAACTAACTTTGAATTGATTTAAGTAAATATAAACACACCCAAAATCTAAGCAAAAATAAACCTGATTTTTATCATAGAACTTAAATTTATTTAAAAGGAATACCGTGCCCATCTCATAAGTGAAGTTTTCTACCCTCTTTTGATTACTGGAAGCTAAAATTAAATATATTCCCTTGCCTAACATTATGTAGCCATAAACTCTTAAGGATGTACGAGTACCAGGGCAATTTTGGCCAAAAAGGCTTGATTTTTTTAAATATTTAGCTTTAGATGTTTCGAAAACCAAGACAGATATCGAAAAATGTTATTCTTATTTTTCGTCTGCATGAAGTTATAACAAAATTCATTATCAAAGTTGAAAATAAGATACAAAATTTCAAATAATTTCAACCATAACTCTAACCATGCATTGGCGCTTGTACTACCTTAAGTCTATTTTCAAACATACAAACCATTTGCGCATAAACCGTATTTGTACAAACATAACAATTTGAAAGTGAAATGATGATAATAATGAAGTTGTTGACCAGAAACACAACAAACTTTGCACAACCATTTTCACAAACACTCTTGTGCAAACCCTTGTTTGAATATCACATAAATCTATCTATTTACGCAAACGATTTGAATCCAAAATAATTTTAAGTTCTATGATATCTACCTGTGATGTTGTTAAACAAAGAACTGTCTTTCAAATAAAAAATATGTGTTCTTCCTATATTGAGTTTTTAAATTCGAGAATTTAAATCTTTTTTTAAAAAAAAATTGAAACTATTTATTGAAAACGACTATTTGATCAGATGTCAACGACTTCTCCTTTTCCAAGCATTGATTTGACTTATCTTTTTTAACAAATTATCATTTCAAAAAAGTAGTTTCAATTTTCTGCCATAAAAAGACTGTTTTATTTCTAATTAAAAAACTTAATGCCGGAATTTCGCATCTTGCAAGTAAATAAGACCCAGAATTGGCGTGCAAAAAAGTATCCCAAGAGTGTTTAGGACCTTTATCTTGAGACATTTTTGTGAAATAAAAATACAGTTAAAAATTTATTTCAAATTTTTAGATTTATTTTTGAATTATATTATAATTACAAATATCATTCATAATTAGGCGCTTTTAGAAATTATTAACGCACTATTTAATATCAAATGGTAACTTAAAAATTACGTAAAAAGCACATGGTTGATTAATTTTTTATGCTAAAAAAATACTAATTTTTAATAAAATTGTATATGATATGGTATGACTTTTTTTTTAATATTAGCTACATTACTAAAAGTTCATGCCAAAGTGATAAAATGTATACAGAGTGTCCCAGAAATCATCAATCAATTACAGAAAAATGGTAGATAGAAGATGAAATTATTCTAAGGCGAAACGTCCTGTGGTGCTTTTCGATCTACTGCAACCTTAGCTACTAAGGGCTGAGGGCTGAGGACTTCGCGATTAGTAAAATTGAAATTTTTGTAATAAGAAAAGTTATACAAAATTGAATCTATTATTATTTATTACCTCACCATTTTTTATTATAAAAATTTCGATAATTAAAGAAAAACGATAATTAACGAAACCCTACTTCGTTAAAGGTGTATAACACCGAAAAACACTGAAGGAAAAAAGAGATTTTCGTCATATACCTAATTACATTCTGTATATATACACATATTCTTCTATTCACAGATTTTGAGGACACCCTATCTATGAAAACCCTGTATAAATAATGTATATAAAAGAAACTAAAAATAAAAAGAAGGATACGGAGATATTAAAATAAAATTTTTTAAACAAATACAGTGAAAACTGTGAAACACAACAAATTATTCTGTAAATTCAATATTATATGTATTGTTATAAATATTATCAAAGATAATAAATAAGAACTCTAGTACCTATATTTCGAATTAAATTTACCATTTCTAGACCAATTTTTGTCTTACATAATAAGTAAATTATACTTACCATTTCTACCACCTGAGGTAAGTTTGATAGACAGTTTTCACTGTATTTAAGAGAGAAATTTCAAACAAAAAAAACTAAAAAGTATTGAAGAAGAAAGGATCCAACACTTCTTGTATAAACAACGAACTTTTTGCCTACAAAAAAAAAAAATGTTTATTTGGACGCAATGAACAACAAAATGGTCTAATTCTTGACTTTAGACATCCCTGTAAATCGGAAAATTCCAATAAAAATCATAAAAATCAAGTAAAAAGAAAACAAAAAAAATTTTAATTATTTAATACAAAAGTATAGAGAGCTAAAATTGTCTCGAAAACAAAAATTTCACTTACATTGTTTTAAGTTACTCATTTTGATTGGATATTTAGTCAAGTTTACAAAATATAATTAAGTACATTAAAATCATAAATTATAAAAAATTTCTTAGTATTTAAATAGGTTACACTTTATAAGTTATGGAAAACATTCAGGATGGCGTCGTGTAATATGCCGACGTAAATCATATTTTCGTTTAAATGGTTTCATACAATAATCACAACGAAATTTCCATCCAACACAATCCACATACAAATGCGTTTTTAATGATTTTAATAAACGGAATGTTCTGTTACATTTAGGACAAACAAATCCCTCATTTGTCGCCATCGATTGTTCAATAATACAGTTTACAGAATTATTTTCAGTTTTAAATTGTGGGAACAGTTTGCCTGGACGTGCTACATTAAGAAACACTGAAACAAAAATCGTAAACAATTAGTAAAACAAAATAAATTCAAATTTTAATAACAAAAATTATCTACTTTCCCATAATTCAAAATTATCTCTAAATCATACCTTTTCTTCAAGGAAAATCTTTAAACGGCATACGCAGACGATGTTGGTAAAGGATTATGATGTTTGGACGTAATATGACGTCGTAAATCATATTTTCGTATAAATGGTTTCAAACAATATTCGCAATGAAATCGATATCCGCCACAATCAATATATAAATGTGTTTTTAATGATTTGAGTAAACGAAATGATTTATTACATTTAGGGCAAATAAAATTTTCAACAGTATTTGTACTCAAATACATTGATTCTAAATGTGGTATTATTTGCCCTGGTGGTAGATCATCGTTTGTTGATAATGGATCAATAAAATTCATGAAGTCTAGAACAAAGTTCAAAATAATTTGCATTAATTTTACAGTTTTTTTAAGAGAAAATTCGACCCGTTACAAATTACACATACATAGTAACAAAAAAATGGTAAGTAGTTTATACCTTACCGTCAAAATTTTTAACATCTACAAACATTTCTACTTATTATTTCTTTCTTGGCATCAGAAATATAATCTTTTCAATGACCTTTTTGTGATGACTTCATCCAACGCTAATCTAACTGAAATTCATAGCATAGTCCCCACTAACGGGAGCGCATGCCAGGTATTTACAAAAAAACACCAAACAAAAATTTTTTTCATAATTATTGCTTTCCCTATTTCTGGCATACCTTTTGAAATTTGCATCTAGATTGAACGCCAAAGTAGACGCAGCATAATATAAGGAATGATATTCGTGAGTAAGGAATTTTACTTATATCCAAATGAAAGGGTACATAACTCTTCTAATTTTATAATTCATTTGAGACGGGATTTAGGGCTCGAAGATCATTACTTGGATTATACAACATATTTTTAACAAATATCGCCTAGGTTACAAGATTGCAAGATACATTTCAAATAATTTTTCATGAAAAATCACTATTTAAAATACTAAATGAAAACCAAATTTGTTTTTTATTAAAATTATTAATAGTATACATTTCCAAAAAAAAAATTCATTCATTTTTCCAATAAAAAAAATTACATAAAATATATTGAAAATTTATAATCAAAGAAAAAAAATTATAAAAATTAAAAAAAAAAACGTTTAATAGTTTTTAAATTTTAAATGTAAATTCTTAATATGTCGTGTAAGATGTTGCTTACGTACAAACGACTTATTACAATAACTACAATGATAATCTCGACCACAACTGTAACGATAATGTCCCAACATTGTATACCTGTCGTCGAATGCCTGAGCACAACGTGGACAATGATTAAAGGTACTTATTGATAATTTGTTGTCTGATTGTGAATTCCATACGTCAATTTGCCTATGTAGAAACGTTTTGTCATCTGAAAAAATATAAATCAATATATTTTATTAAAATAAAATTTTGTTGCGATTTGTTACACAAAGTTTGATTAGTTTGGTTAATTTTATATGAATTTGGTTAAATTAAAATACTTTTTGAAGCATCATTTTTCCGATGATTTACCCGTTTACTTGAATCTTAATAGCAGCGAATTTAAATATCTCATATAAATACCATTCTTCGTTTATGGAGGAGTCAATTATGTATCCTATTTACGTCCAAGGTTTATTTCAGAACGTAATAAATTAATTTTTGAATTTGAATGATGTTTTTTTAAATAAATAAAGTTGCCTGACATGATCAGAAAATTTTTGGGCAAGGAAAATAGTATGTTGTAATTAACATTTAGTGACATGCATTTCCTTTAAGTAATAATAAAACCTATTATACAGAATGTTCGATTTACATTTAGGCATATAAATATCACGAGTATGACAGAGAGGTATTATATACATGTGTTGAAGCTTCGATATGCGTTGAGTTGTAAGACGCTTGGAGAGTGGGATTTTCTTAGTTGAATAGATAAACTACAACAGATAAGCCACGATACAAGTCACTTTTGCAATTTCATATAACATCTATAATACCTCTTTCTTAGATGCATTGCTTAACACATGTACTCTGTCATACTCGTGATATTTATATGCCTAGATATAAATCGAACATTGTGTACAGTGAGTTTTAGCAACTAAGTACCATATTATTGAAGCTTCTATTGGAATTTTTGTTGAAAATTTTGCTTTTAAGTTGCAGAACTGAATACCTAATAAAAAAACTTTTTGAGGTGTCGTATGACAAACTAGTCATTATGTGTCATCCTTTATTTTCGGATCGCCTGGGGGGAAACACTGCCTCGTCATACTAAGGCCAAATATGCTTTAAAAGTAAATATTGATACTATCGATATTTGATAATCACAGAGGATCTGTGTCATATTACAGAGTAAAACTGAAGTACTAAATGTTGTTACAGGTTCCTGACTGGGAATACTCCTATATAAAGTATAAAATTTCATTAATTAAAGAAAACTAGTTTGATGTTTTTCAAAAATAAGATATTAATTAACTGAAAAAAAATTAAATGTTAAAGGAAAAGGAACATGAAATTTAAAATATTTTTCATCTTCAGTCTTCTGAAAAAAAAAATTTATGTTCAAACCAAAACTGAAAAAATAAAAGAATGAACAAAATTAATAAAAATATAAATTTATTTACTTTTAAAAAAAAAATTCTTAATTCTGTACAATTATTTATTTAATGCTAGTTTTTATTTTAAAATAAATTAGTAATAATAGAAAGGAGAATAATTGGTAGTCCATCACTATTGATGAGGCAAAAACAAAAGTGAATCAACAAGTAACAAAATAGGTGTCAAAAATATTCTAAGATATTACCCCATTTTTTAAAGTTTTCATTAAAAACAGTTTTTGATGAGGGCGTCGAAAATCGGGGTAGGCGATGGTAACGAAGGTTAAAAAAAGTGGTATACTCATAGACTAAAAAAACAACATGAACGTCTCTTCATGGCCCCCCGTTAGAATTTTGTTACGGCCCTGCGCTGGTTTAATTCGGTAATGACAGTAGCGGATTAGCCATATAGCAAGAGTAGCAAAAGATACAGGCACAACACAATTAAGAGCTGCGTGGACCCAGCGAAAAAATAGTTTTTGATTGCCTATAATAGGGACAAGTGGTGGATTAACGAAGGTTAAAAAATAGTGGTAAAGACTCGATGACAAAAAAAAAACAATAACAAAGCCTCTTTATTGATAGAATTTGAGTCTCCGATTGAATTTTGCCACGAGTCCAACGCTGGCTTAATCCGTCACTGTTTTTCTTGACTAAAACACTGAATCCTTTGAAATAAAAATTTACATATTAAAATTTACAGACATATTAAAATTCGATTCTTGTTCATGTTTCGCTTTCATATGTCTTTTTAAATGATATTTACGTTTAAATACAGCTTCACAAAAATCACAATTAAAAACAGTTGCAACACAATCTAAGTACAAATGTGAGACCATAGAATTTTTATTAAAAAATTTTCTTGCACATCGTGGACAATAAAATGCATTTTGCTGTGGATATGTACATTTGGAATCATCCTCTTGTTTTGGGTATATCATGTTTGTCCCATTCCAATATGTGTAAAAATGATCTGAAACATAAGAACATGTCATATTAGAGAAAATAAATTTTAATTAATGTGTGATGTTAAATTTTTGAATATTCATATCTACCTGTTTTGAAAATACATTAAAATTTTTGGTGACTACAAAATACAAGAGAAAATATCAGGAAAAAACACTGTTGATAAAAATTTTTTAAATTCCAAACTTTAAGTGAACTTACTAAACGAAGTAGCATAAGAATTATTTAATTAGTTTTATATTTCAAAAACTAGTTAATTTATACTAATGGCTGCCACTAATTACTATTTACAAAAAATAGTAATTATGAGCAAAAATTCAGTTTACTGGATCAAGCTTTCTCAAACGGAACATTAAACAAACGAAAAAATTTTTGAAAATAAAGACTGATTAGATACATCATTTTAAGTAATAACGATTTCATGATTTTTATACGTAAATTGAGTTTTGTTCGAAATTTCTGTAACTATAGAAACTGATAGTTCTTTTAGAGTAGATAAAAATCTTTACAGAAAGAGAAAAGGGTTAAAAAATTTATTCAAGTACCAACAAAATGTGCTAATAATGGGAAGCCATATTAATAGAAGCCTTTGGAAGCGTATGGCTGAAGTAATATTATCCGGTGGAAAAAAGTATAAAATGGATTTTTTTTTGTCTTTAGATGAGTATTACGCTAGATAAACGGGCCTAGAAGCGTCTATTGTTGCCTATTATGTTTGAGATTTCATCTCTCTAAAAACTTCGAGTAGACTTATTATTCTACTCATCAGATACTAATAGAATCCATACTTTTAGAAATTTCAAGTAAAACCCGTTTGATGCAAAAAATTGTGGGGTGAGAAAAGATAACTGACGATGCAATTTTAAGAAGAATGTTACTAAAAATTGATAACGAAATCCACAAAAAAAATTAAAAAGAAAGGCAATTGCTCGAACTTGATAAAAATTACCTGCTTAATTTTTTCATAGAACTTTTTGCAATTTTACCATTTGTTTTCCTACACCACCACCAAATTTACAAAACCATTTTAATAATTTTTTATTTCTACTATTTTAGTTACAAATTTTTAAAGGCTTAATTTAAAAAAATCTACTTCTTGATCTTAAAATCACATCAGCTATCATTTGTCAAAACTAAAAAAAATTATTAAGTAAATTAGAAAAAAACCTACATTACCAGAATAAATACAATTTGGATTAAAATAAGGAATATTATAGAAAATTTTTAATTTTGAAAGAAGAAAATTAAAAGAAAAAAAATTTGAATAAATATATAATATAATATATTGAAAACAATTTATATAAATATGAAATATATATTGGTTGAATACACATTGAATAATATGTATAATATAATATTATTTTAAAAAATGTATAATTACCATGAAAAAAAAAATTAAATATTATACATATTATTAGAAAAATTAAAAATAATGAAGCATTATTAATATATAATAATTTTTTTTAATAATAAATTGATATTAAATTCTAAAAATTTATATTAATTATTGTATATTTGGCTATTAATGACATCATTTGGTTATCACTTATGTTTTAACTTAAAATTTTTCATACACCAAAAAAAAAATATCACAGAAAACATACTTTATTGATTCAGCTGCAAAAAAAAAAAAATAAAATAAAATAAAATAAAATTAACAACAAACAAATCAAAACATTTTTGGTACTACTTTGGTATTAATATAATTATTATAAGCTACCTATATTTAAAGAAAATAATTTTCAAGCTATAATGGCATCAAATGTTTGTATATTTTAAGGCACCTAAGTTTATTTATTAAAAATAAACGATAATAATAAATCTTGTCATATTTTCTTGTTCAAAGTTTCTAACAACTTTGGTCTAAAACATTTGTTTAGTATATACCTTATGTTTTCTGTGAAATTTCCTATTAAATAATTGTTATTTTTAAAAATATATATTTTGTTCTATAGGTTTTTTATTTTGGTTAAAAAATACCATTTTTAAAGCTCATTGAATGTCAGTATAATATGTAATGACTGTTTTTTTTTAAATATATTTTAATAATATAAATGATTCAAAAATCACTGTTAGTTTTTATGATTAACCAAATTTTATTAAACACTATTCTATTTTACCGAAAGCACGAATTTGATCTCACTAGAGGATCTCGACACTCACACTAAAATTTGTGAACAAAAAATGTTTGTTTTTTAACATTTTTTATAGGTTAGATTGATAAATGTCAAAACGGATAAACAACATAACCTAAATTTTGAATTAAAAAAATCATGAGAAAAGACGTCAATTTCCCCATTACTAATGATTTTTGAATCATTATATACCTATATTTGTTTAAGAAATTAAAATATGAGAAATTTCTCATAAAAACTCTGTGTCTTACTGTTTAAATATATATTTTAAAATTATATAACCACAAAAAAAGTTAATATGGCGTAAATACGACTAGAACTATTATGTTTTGTTTTTTTAAATTTGTTAAAATAAACTATTAAATGTTATTAGTAACAATTATACTTCGATTATTTGGCCATTTTGTTTAAATATAAATATAATAAGACTCAAAAAAAATCTTAATTAATTATTATAATAAATGTTTCATTTTAAAAATAGATATATATTTTTGTTCTCATGACTATATAATATAATACAAAAATTAATCATTGGGGTTTGTGAATTATTTTAGGGGGAAAATTACTGTGGCACATTTAATTATCTTTCCATTTCCAAAATAAATACTTTTACGTAAATAGTACAAACAGACTTTGATTTCACACAAGAAATATAATATTCAGTCATATTTGGTCTCAAAACACAGATCGAGTTATTATTATATTGTCCAAAGAATAAAAAAAAATTGGGAAAACAATAACTCGATTGTAGTTAACCCTGTTTTATTTTATTTGGATTATTGTGTAAAGAAAATCAATTTTTAATTTTGTAAAATAACGTTCACTTATTTTCAAACAATTTTTTTTTTAATAATAGTAATTTCGAATAAAAAACAACATAAATAAAGATTTCGTAAAATATTTAAGAGGATTATCCATTTTTTTAAGAATTTAATAATTTTCAATAACTATTTATTACATGTTAGCTTTCATATAACGAATTTATCCTTCTATCGTTTATTATCTAACATTATACAAATTTATTTGAGAAAGATTTTCACCTACTGATCTATACAAAAGAAGAAGCAATTGTATTTTAAAATAATATATGAACCTAAAGGCTGATATTTATTACCAAGATGTAAGAATGTAATTTTGTTTTAAAACACACAAAAAATAATAGAAATGGTGTTAATTCTTGAACTCTAATCTGAATGCTCTCAGATATGGCCAAAAATTTCTGACAAAGTTTGAAATCTACACCAATCAACTTCATACTACTGTTAAAAAAAATTGAAAAAAATTCCGGAAAATCGAACATAAATATGTTATATTCTTGACATAGGGGAAAGTTGGACAAAATCGTACTGGCATTTCAATTGAATAAAAATTAAAATAAAATTATTTTTTTACACAAAATATGGCACTTTAAACTAATAATTTTTGAAATGATCGACAATTAAACTTAATTGTGTCTTTTTAAGAACCTATCAGAGGGACAAGAGGGACATTATGCACAACAACTTACAGTTTGCTGATTTAAGATTGGTACTAAATAAAAAATTTGTTAAAACTAAAATTTTGTGTTAGAGATATCATTTATATTAGTGAATATCATTAAATTCTTAAAATCTTTTAATTCCACCTTCAATATTTTAGAAACTTCTATATAATAAAATACATAATAAATGAAAAAAGAATAATAACTAAAAAGTACAATAAAAACAAAGAATTTTAAACTGCAGTGACTGCTAATTAATTGGCTCCTTTTTCGGGAATACATGCAATAAAGCATTACGATGTACAGCATAATGTTGCTGTAAATGATATTTACGTTTAAATTGTGATGGACAAAATGCACATTGGAATTTTGCCTCTTTACCACAATCTTGCGATAAATGTGCACGTAATGAATTCATATTCTTGAATTCACGAGCACATTGAGGACATATCATTTTATTTTCAATAGTACGTGCACAATACTTAAGCAAATGGCTTAAGCTAGCACGCATCGTGGCTGATGTTTGTTGCTGTTGTTGATTTGATTGCTGCGGCTGTTGTGGTGATGGCTGAATTGTTAAATTGGGTTTTACTTGTGGTATTTGGATGGGAGATGGTGACTCTTGTTTTATATTTACATTATCCAATGTAGAAATTGTTGCTGTAAAAATCCAAAAACATTGTTTGATTAGTTGAAATTAATTGTTTACAAAAAAAAAATCGGGGAAAATATCACAGCACAAAAAAATAAAATAAATAAAAATAATAATAAAAAAACGGAAACACAATATGCGGTTAAAACACACACGATTAAAGCTTGTTTGATTAATACTTTTAAATATTTTTTGATAATATTTTCTCATAAATATACTAACCAATAAACTTTCGAATTTCGCAAATTATCATAATTGTCGTTATTTAACTTTAAAAAAATTAATAAAAAAAAAAGTAGTTTTAACAGAAACTTACTCCATGAATAATACCTCTCTCTCTGGGGGTTGAATAAATAAATAGAAATTACCTGAAAAAAATTGTTTAAAAAATCTGCAGTATTTTATAATTATTTTTATTTATTATTAATTTTCCTATTTAAATAAATAATTGTACATAATAATTAATGAAAATTAAGTACTAAATTTTACAGGCTACGTTAAACAAATTTTAATATATAACAATATAGTAATTATTTAGCATGATAACTGTGCTATGACTAGTATTTTCAGTAGTTGGGTGTATTTTAATGCGCGATTTCCTCACTTTAAGTTAACTTTTTAAGTAAATTAACTTTCAAGCAGAGTAAAACAGGCATTTCAAAAATAATGATCCAAATAATTATGGGCAAAAGAAATTTAATTTTTAAAAACGAGGTATCAGTATTCAATTTTTTTTAAAAAGTTTAATTAGTATATGTAAGAAAGAAGGCAATATCGCCTACTTGTGGCCTACTCGGGGGCAGTAGGCCTAATTTGTAATCTAATATTAATATATCTGTACACGTTAAAATAAAATATCGGTTAACAAATATATATAAGGATCACTAAAAAATAATTGATTCTCGAAGTGGGCGGTATACGAAATAATTTTGAGTATCGCGGTACTAAATTATGACCAACAATGGATATAATAAGATGGAAGTGAGGAAATCGAACATTGAAACAAGTTCCAGGTTATAAAATAAAATACCACAGCCATATGTAAATGTTAATAAAAAAGCTGAAGTTTTATTTTAAAATTTTCAAAAAAGATGTTTCTAAAATTCGTTTACATTTTGTATACCATTCGCCTACGTATAACATCATATCCATGAATACGAACCGAATGTGTATTCAAATTATATTTTCGTTTAAAGGTTGCTTGGCAAAACTGACACGTATAATACGGACAATCAATGCAATCTTTTGCCATATGACTACGTATCGACGATAGTGTAACAGCAACATGTCCACATATCGGACAAATATATTTATTATCTTCGGTCATTTCAATATCTGCTGTTCTAACTCCACGACGTTTTTGTCGTCGAACATGTAGAATATCGTTTGTGTCATCAAAATACCAACCACCTGAAACACATAGAAAATTTTATTAATAAAAAAGTTAAATTTATAATCTGTACTTTAAACTAAAAGAAAAAAAATTTGCAAAACTTTAATAATAAAAAAAAATTGTTCCTTACCTGCCTTCAGTAATCACCTACAAATCGGGATTAAATATAACAAATTTTAAAATTTTTTTAAATTTTATTTTGAATCAAAATTTTTTGAAAACACTTTTATAATAAGTTTTTTAAATTTTTTTTTTTACAATTTTACAATAATTATATTTCGGAAAATAAAAAATAGTAGATAAAAAATAAAATAACATTTACATAAAAATATTAAGTTCGATTTTTGTTTTGTTTTTTTTTTTAATTACGTCATTTGAGTTTATTTACGGCTTTTATTGTGTGTTATAACTGACTAGAGGAAAATCGCTACCAAACTATGATGAAAATATTTTCGTAGTTAATACAAAATTTGTCTTTTGAAGAAAAAATTATTTTAATAAATAATCAACAATAGTTATTCCCCAATGATTGTTTAAAAGAAACATTCTTTAAAATTTACATTCTTTAAAACTTTATTTGTGTTATCAATTTAAAGAAACATTCTTTAAATTGATAACAAATTAGATATAATAATATTGATTGGTCCTAGTTCATTATTTTTCAAAAAAAGGACATAACCGAAATTAATTTCAAGCATAATTATGAAGATTGATTATAATAAAATTAGTGTTTATCTACGGAAGCCTGAATAGATCACAATCAATTTATGAGACAGTGGCGCTACACTATCTTATTTTTTAAATGTGTACACCCACAAGTATAAAACCAACTTTTAAAAAAGTCACTAGTTCATTTTCAACAAGTGCACTTTTGACTTGTGGCATTATGGAAACGAATCTTTCTGAAGATGTCAGTCGGTGATGATTATCCTTTGATTAAACACTTCCGAAACTCTCTGGAATTATTAATAATTATTTGTCTGGATTTAATAATAATATGATAATGTTTATAATTTGTCTTATGCATCTGCACATTTCTAATTTCTAACCTTTAAAAGAATTATTAAATGTTTATTATGACGTTATAATTAGAAATATGCACATAACAAAATACCGACATCTTCAAAATGGTTCGTTTCCATAATACCACAAGTCATAAATGCACTTGTTGAAAGTGAAAGTGTAGTTGTTGCTTTTTATTATACTTTTGGCTAGTACACATTTAAAAAATATGCTAGTGTAGCGCCACTCTCTCATAAATTAATTGTGAGTCATTCAGGATTCCGTATTTATCATCAAAAATCACATAGTCAAATTAATGAAAAAATATTGATTCTGAGAAAATTATTAAAATGAGATATATAGGTACCTAGTAAAAATGCATAGCAAGTATAAAAAATGAAATTGAAAATCAAATATAAAAATGGCACTGCTAAAATCAAAATTAAAATTTGATCGATAGATGCGCTAGATAATAATATATGACGCAACTAATATCTCTGGCGTCTTTAACACGTTTTTTTGTAATATTTTAGGGTCCATTGTAAATTTATGAAGAATATTTTTCACAACCAACAGAGAATAAATATTCAAAAATACATAAAACATCTATTTCACAAAAATTCTAATGTATTTCTATTTCATAGGAAATTTGTTTTTTTTAAATATTTATTATTTTTCAACAATTTATTGCAAATATCTATAGCCAAAATTTGTTATATACAAAAAAATAATAATTATATACATCTAAAAAATTAGTACATCCCAAAACATTAAAAATAACAAAAAAAAAAAAAGAAAATTCATTCAGAAATAGGACAAATTATTAATTGCATTTTTTTTTAAATGTCCAAAAATTAAATTTCTAGAACAATTATACATCAAAAAAACAATGTGAAAAATTTATTTTTTGTCTAGGAAAAAAAGAGTAAAAGAAATTGCTAAGAATGATTCTCTTGAATCGTCCAAAAATCATAGTTAAAATTTTTGAGAATCAAGTCTTTGCATGGCTGTCGTATTTGATCCATGTATTTAAATTAAATTTTGAACCACTATATAAAATACGAGATAAAACTGCGACTAAAAAGAAATTTAAATAAAAAATCGATCATCTTTAGGGAAATTTAAGTTGAAATATATAAAAATATAGGTTGAATGGTGGAGAGGAATCCGAATAGAAAAAATTATTTTCGGGGTTCTCTAAATTAATATTGAAATTTTCAATCGCTTTTGAGTTAAAAATTTTATAATTTGAAAAAATTACTTTTACCTTAATCTAAAATTTTCGAATGACACGCAAATTAGAGGTTATTAGTCCAATTCTAACCGACAGTTGTATATTCGTATACTCAACTTTTTAGACGATTCAAAAA
Source organism: Chrysoperla carnea (assembly GCF_905475395.1). Taxonomy (NCBI): domain Eukaryota; kingdom Metazoa; phylum Arthropoda; class Insecta; order Neuroptera; family Chrysopidae; genus Chrysoperla; species Chrysoperla carnea. The sequence goes on along the minus strand of NC_058340.1, from coordinate 42,824,685 downwards.
AAATTCATTTTGAGAGAAATGATTTTGCTCAATTTCTTCCTAAATTATATAAAATTATAAAATCTTATAAATAAAATAATAAAAATAATAGTAAAAGTAGTTGTATAAAATTGTATTGGACTTTTGATTCAAGAATGAACCCATTCAAAAGTTCTGCTAATATAATTATTTCTTTAATAAAATCAATAATCATTTTGATCAATTGAATCGAATGAATCAATAAACCGTGGGACAGAAAGAGTGCATTGTGAAATGATTAATGCTTACTTACAACTTTGTGAAAAGGCTTCCTTTTGGCAAGTCTACCAAACGTCTGTCTACGACATTTTTCGAAAGTGCTGCGTCCTCAAATGAGCACGATAAGAAAGATAGTATTTTTGACTTTCAAAGTTTCAATACATACAGAGCTCATTTTTGCTGAATTGTTTAATAATTATATTAATGTTATCAAGTGATCATAGAGTCCGAAATATTATCTGCTGCGTTTTTTTAACCTATTCGCTCCGAGCGTGAATTTCGTTTCCATGACAACGATACACTACTTTAATTATAGAATTAATGGATGCATATATAATTGTGTGGATTGCATTGAAAACTTACATTTAAAATTTAATATTCTTGTTTCACAAATTTAAATAAATAATTACGATAATTAACATTTGAAAAATAATATTTGTACAATTTGATTTCTTATTTTCACAATTTTTAATGCATTAAGTTTAATTAATTAGTGTTTTTCAATCATTTTAATTTGACAGTTTCTATATCATTAACATGTAAATAATTGCAAATTAGTCATAACAGCCCACTTTATCTCCAAAATTTTTCACTTAAAGCGCTGGCATCGATTTTATTATCCCTACCATGACTACGCACACAACGAATAGCTTAAAGACGTTATCATGCCCATTTGAAAACGTTGCAATTTTGAAAACAGTCGTATAGAGAAGTTTGGTAGACTCGCCAGAAGGAAGCCACTCACGAAGTTTTAGGTATGTATTAATCATTTAACAAAGAACTCTTTCTGTCCCACGGTCTAAAATTCTTGAATACAATTTATTATGGCTGTACCACAAATAAAAAAACAAAATTTAACAGTCTTTAGGATTTCCATACATTTTACGATATTTCGATGCAGTTAAATTGATATTGATTGCATGTACTTGTTTGATATGAAATTTTAATGTAAATACACGTGTAAACTTTTTTAAACATAAATAACATGAAAATTTTGGTTTATCACAATTACGTGACACATGCGCACTTAAACTTGACTTTTTATTAAATTGTTTGCCACATTTTGGACATTGATGAAGATGAGGTGTGATTAGTAGTTGGTCATCGGCCCCATAATTATTTAATACCGAATCAAATAATCCAGTCATGTATTGGCCACTCATGAATTTCATATCTGCAAAATTTTTTTTTGATCATTTAATAAAAAGTTTTATATAAATTTGAAACATGTTAATAATTGAAAATAATTTTGATAACTATTTGGAAAAATTGTTCGTAACTTAAACAAATTCCCCATTCACCACATCTTGAAATTCATAATAAGTTTTGGAAACATTTTTCCAAAATAATTACCCAAGAAATAAAAAAGCGGGATAGTAAAAATTTGACAAATAACTAAAATGTAAAGCTAAAATATCCAAAAAAAATTTAGTCTTAAAAGTATTATGAAAAGTTTTCCATCGCGTTCGTTTCTCGTTACAATTATTATTAATTACGATGTTTTCGCAAAAAATTGATGTTTGGTTTAAATTTAGATCTTCTTTTCTTTTGAGAACTATTACAACTGTTCTTAGTTTTTCTGCAATGAATTATTAGACCAAAAATTACCTGGATTTATATTCACAGACATAGGATAAAAAATTAAATAAAAGTTTTTTAGAAATTATTTTTATTTTATTTAAAATAATACAAATTTTCTCCAAAAGTATATGACAAAATATTCTTTAATCGCAATTCGTAAATTTTAATTTATTTCGGCATAAAATTTTTAACAAATAAAAAACCAAATAAACGTTAAATTCGGAGATTGACGTCAAATTGATCCTCGTGACTATTAAATTGAAATTAGTTTGAGTGTATTTATCTGATTAAAACAAAAATTTCATTTTTATTTTATAAATAGACACTAAAGCTCATTCTTGAAGTATCTATATTTGGTAAAACTATATGAGAGTTTCTAAATTTTAAATACTAAAAACTATAAATATTAAATTCTAACTAGAACCAAAATCAACATTAATGACTAGTTAAGGTTAAAGTCAATAAATACTTCTTAAAGAAAAGCCAACCCGGAACGTAACAAAAACTTTGAATTCATTATTAAAAATGCTGTTCAAGTCATTGACATAAATGACTTCACTGGCACATTTGGTAAGCAATACATTATCGTTTCGTTACTTTTATACTTTATGTATATTTTAACGTAAAATGTTATGGTAATATTACAGGATGGGTCATATCTCGTCAGAAGCGCCACCTATTAAAAGTGACCTCAATAAAAATTGTAGAGTTAAATGGAAAAGTTTTCGGGTTGCTTTAATAAAAAATTTAGATTCTAAACTTAAAGAGTTTTTCGAAAAAATGTTAGGTTTTGAGGAAATGCGATATAAAAATATGTCATATTTTTATCGTTTCTATGTTAATAGAAAAAAAATACATCTAAATTTTAATTGTAGTTCAAAGTCATAGCCACAGGCGAATGTTCTCTATTTCCCTTGAAATCTTTTGGCATTTTTCCGTAATTAGCATATTTTCTTTCGATTAAATGCAATAATGACATATTTTTAAGCAACATTTCCTCCGAAATCTCACGCTTTTCGAAAAAATGTTTTGGTTAAAAAATGTTAGATTTTTTTTATGATTAACTTTCTAATTTTAAGTGTTATTCTTTCTCCAACTTTTTAAAATCTAAATTGACTATTAAAGCAACTCGGAGCTACAGTGGCGTGAACAATGATGTAGGTATTTGTAACCTCAAATATCCATTGAACACCTGATAATATAACCACAAACAAACCAAAATCAACATTCGACTCGACTCAGTATAAAAAAAAAGACGAAAAAGTAATAGTGCTAATCGTTATATGAATTATGTAGGTCAACTGATCAATTAAATTTGAAGTGTAGGTGAATAAGAAACGAAGCTACTTCGGTAAATGTCGTAATTTGTTGTGTTGTAAAAGACAATGTCTTTTTATGCGTTCCTATCTGTGGCATTTTATTGTATTTATGCAAACGCACACATGTATGACTATGAGTGTTCACCATGTTTTCACATATAAACAGTTAGGCAAGAATAGTTCGTATCTTTGCCTGGAGGCACTCAGTAGCGCTAGTGCATCGCATTGCGATATTACTTAAAATTCAATGAACAGGCTGGCATAATCTTTCCGTTAAGATTTTGTGTTTATTGATAGCAGATAAATAATATTATACATCGGAACAAGATTATACATATTTGTTTGAATTATGTAGGGTAGGTAGTGTCTTTCTGTCTATATGTAATGCACGCCACTGCCATGATACTCTGCAACTTTTGAAGTTATTTGTTTAAAATGATCCACCCTGTATATCCAAATCTATCAATAAATGTTTAAATAATTTCTCGTGATGACATAGAAATATAATCATCACCATTGTTGATATTTTTCTTTTGATGACAATACAGATGGCGTGTTAAATGATATTTTCGTTTAAAATGACGTCCACATATCACACAAGAATGTTTGAATGGTACATTACAATCTAAATAGATGTGACGTGATAATGATGTATAATTATAACATTTCATGCATACTGGACATTGAAATACAGTACCAGGATTTGTTTTCCATATTTCACGTACTTTACGTAAATATTTCAGTTTATTATTACGTTCTATATCATATGTCTTTGTGTCTGCTACTGATAAATTATTTCGATTATCATGATAATATTGCTGTGAAGCGTAGTGGTAATCCGTGTCAGTTTTGATATAATCTAAAATTAAAAATATTAAAAAAATTATTATGAATCAATATAGATTATTAAAAATATTTTAAAAAATATTTAATATTTACCCACCAAATCATGCACTTGTGGATTTGTTTTCAAATATATAAAAAATACTTAAAAAAAAAAAAACTAATGCAAAGAATTTCGAATTACCCAGAGAAAGGATCCACATAAAGCATAATGATCTTTCTTATCAAAAAAATTTCTGGCTCAACATTTCATAAAAAAGGATTATTTCAAAAGGAAATATCTTATAAATTAGACAGAGAAATTAATTTAAATAAAAATTGTTGGGTTCAAAAATATCCTATCATATCGTATTCTTGAATTTGACCTTGATTTGGGTTGGTTCATTGCTAATAAATCATAAACGATTAGTTCAAATTAGAAAGTTCTTCCTTGAAAAAATTCCAACATCTCTTGTAAAATTATTTTGAATTTCGAATAGATTCGGTATAAGTTCAATATACAAATTTATCTGTACATAAATTATTTTGTTTTACCATTTGATACTGCTAAGAGATAAAGAAAATATAAAATTTCAGAAGTGGACTTCTTTATAAAAAATACTACAAAATTTTGTTTGTAACATTTACTAAACCATTTTCAAAACTTTTGCTGAAACCAATTTGAACTGAATTTTGACCCAATCTATTTTATTTACAAAAAGATGTTTCTAACAACAACAAAAAATAAAGATTTTTTAAAAGAAATAAATTTTTAATTTTTTTTTTTAAGCCCAATATTTTGTACACAGGGAAGTTCTTTAACCATTCATCGCTTACCCAAAAATAAACATGTTACAGATAATAAGTATTACCATTCAAATCAAAAATAATAAGCTTATTCAAGCTCTGCACTTTTAAGTATTATTTTTCTAAAGTAAAATGACCCGAATGCGCAGAATCATTTTGAAAAAAATCAAATAATTTCTCTGTCAACAAATTTTTAGTACTTTATGTAGATCATTTTATTACTTTCCCGACATTTCCAATCAGAAAAATCACTGAAAAAAAATTAATTAAATAAACAAATTTATTATTTAATTTATAATCAATAAAATAATACATTTTGAAACTTAAAAATTAATTACGTATACGTCTGATTTGTAAAATTAAAACTAATGTCCAATATTAATACCACCTTAGTCCAGATAATTTACACTTGAATATACTTAAGATCAAGATTAAATTAATCTAAGGTGAAAAAATTTGACATAAAAATCTTAAAATTACTTTTTTTTTTTTAACATTTTTTCTTCTTAAATATAAATAAAATATAAATATCTGAAAACCCTGATTTTGTTCATTAAAAAATATGTTTGTTCTAACAAAAGAAAAAAAATGATATGCTCTAATTTTCTTAAATTATGTGCCCTTCTTAAATTTTTTATACGAGATCACAATTTGTTTAGAAATAATAATGGATAATATTTTTACGTATTTTGATATTGCTTAAATATACTTATTAAGAAAACAAAGGGCAAAATTATAATAAAAAAAAGAAAAATTTTAGAATATAACTAAATATGAAAATAAATATAATAACTATAAAAATCTTTTGTTTTTCTACAGACTATCAATGTGCATGTAAAATTACCCTAAATTAAATATATCCTCTCTTTTTTTTCCTTAACACAAGTATTTCCATCTTAGTTAAAAATTGAACAACTGCTTTAACCCTGGCCTAATAAATGAACTATGACAAAACAGTAATTCAGGGGAATATGGCCAGTCGTCTAACGTGCCCAATTGAACTGCAGCTACAGTTTTTCATCAGCCTTTTGTACTGTAAATTTATTAACAATTGGAAACTGATTTCCTACATCTAGAAAGTTATACTTAAACCGAATTTTTGCACAAATATTTAATAATAGTATTTTAAAATTTAAAATGTAAATAAAATAATTGTTTATAAATAATTTAATAGTCTAAAATAAAAATTTTATTTAATTTTTAATAAGCAACTTGGAATGTTGTGTCAAAGGCGTTAAAGTTTATTTTAAACTAAGATGGATAAACTTTATATTTTATTTATCAAGATATAAATCTATATAATATATTTATTATATATTTGTTTCTTATAAATCTAATAATACAATTCATAATTTATATAAAAATTATTACAATTATTAACAGGTAAATTTTTTTACGTATATCAGTTTTCAAGTTATCGTATACTTTTATTATTTTTGTATCCTCATATAAACTAATTAAAAAAAAACAGATTTTATAAAAAATTACAAGGTATTATCTCTTATTTTTCAAGAATCTAGTAATATTTATTAATTCGAATTTATCACGAAATAGTGTAAAAATTAAACATTTTGAAATTAGCCAATAAAAAGCATAATTCGTAAAAAGAAGAATTGTCATTATTTTCTGAATTTAAGTTTATTGAATAATTTTAAGGTAAATTTTGAGATAAAAATTGGTATAGAGCGACATAGAAGTTAATGTAATGCAAAAATACAGAATATTTCCTAAGTACGTATAGAAAAATTTAAGCGCTTAGTTTGGAGTCAATTTTATGAAAAAAAATTCATATGGACATATGCTCGCAAACGGTGCATTTCCAACACACAGAATGGTAAAGCTTCAAAAACCCCTTTTTTTACAATATCTGTCTGTGATATTACTCGAAAATCTTTTGTGAAATTTCACTATCTAGAAAGTGTGCAAAAAATTTCAAACAAATATTAAAAATTTTCCATTCTGTACCTCGGGAACGAAGCGTTGGCAGAAGTATGTTCACATCACCTTTTTTGTACATAAAATTGGCTCAAGAATATACTCGGTAAATTCTAAAAAAATATAAGAAATGAATTAGTACCTATTTCTTAATTCAATTTTTAATTTAGGGATAAAAATCAGGTAGATATTTTAAAATATAGTGGAAGCGATGCGAAGATAAACATTTACGCTCCATTATTTTTAAAATATTTTTTTTTCATTATTTTGTCATCGGATTTATACAAGTTCTACGATTTTTGAAACTTTCTATCGCATCGGGTTGTATACCTGAATTTTCAAACAGAACAGAAGATTTGTACCGAGCAGACAAAAGCCGGATAAGACAGTGAATTAATAAAAACGAGATAAATCTAAATTAATTAAAAATCATTAAATTCTGAAAATTGGAAATAATTCATCAAAATTTATAAAATCTTCTATAAAATAATAATAATTAACAAACTCTAATCGAAAAAATTTCCGACGAACAAATGCCCATTCGAAAATAAATAATTATTAATTCTAAAAAAAAAAAAAATTAAAGCTTAAACGACGAAAGTACATCATATACATAATAATTCGGTGATCAAAAATAATAATTTTTATTAACAAACCAATCATTTAAAAAAAGCAAATTATATAAATGAAAATGACAGGGTATATGTATGTGAAATAAAATGGATCGATCGAGCTAAAACCGGGTACCAGCCAGCTATATAATACATTGGAGAGCTCAACTTTTTTTTGTGTGTAAGGGGAGTAGTTCACCCCAAAACAGTTGGATGCTGATGATGATGGATAAAAGGTTGTATGAGGGTTGCTGCACAGAGTTACACACACTTTTCATACACAAAAAAGAAATTAAAACTTCGGTTGGTTTGTAACTACAGAGTAGCAGAGATGAGAGATATGCTTACTTTTCTATATACCGACTCCGGCTATTACTTTTTATAATGTTGTTTGTTAATATCAAGTCAAAGTTAAGATTACCATGGTTTTAGTTGAAATGAGAAATCCTATGGATAATTTAAATATCTACTGTTGAAATTATTGATTAGACAGAATCTCTCTTTTCATTTCCCCAGATATTCAAATATAAGAAAATTGTTTAGTGTTATCACATTTATTTAAGTGTCATCATATTTTATCACTTCCATAAAATATTACTTCCATTTCTTTCACATTTTCATTCATTCAAAATTTTTGTTGTTACTATATTGAATTCAAGCTTTGAAAAAAATTCAAAATAAATTGGATTTGGGAAAGTTTGAGAAAAAGAATTTTGTGAGATTTGAAGGTATATATATTCTTGCAGGGCCCTTGACTTGCATAACTCTAAAAATAGGTACCCATCCAAAAAAAAGTCCGTAATATTAACATACAGAATTCGCCCAAAAGTAATCTTCTTTCTAATTCTTAAGATATTTTATAATACTTCAATCACAGGATAAAAAAGAAATTAGTGTTGTAAAAACAATTTGAAATTAATAATCAAAAATAAATTTCATAAAATAACATTTTTATCTTTTAAGCAAGAATAATCATAAATCGCCTAGAAATTGTAAAAAAGAAACAACAAGAAAAAATTTAGGTATTTTTATGCAGTTAGTTATACATCAAACCTTTCAATTTTTTTCCTTCGAGAACCTGCTTGAATGACCTCAAAATTTAAGGCAAATTTACCGTTCCGTGTATTTAATTTAATTGATAAGTTTTTAAACGTAGTTCAAAAAGTCTCAAGACTGACACATAGATTGCGACTCTAGTAGCTGATATGTAACTTTTATATTATTATATCGGGAAATTTACGTTTTAGTGATGATCTTTCTTTCGCATCGGACGTATTATCCAAATTTGATCTTCAACGACTATTACGTATAATTGACAAATCTTTTCTACATTTGTAAAACGTTTCGATCGATTTGTGTCACGGTAAATTGCCTTAGTTCCACAACAACTATTGTTCCAGGTGTCTCCAAATTTGCGCAACAATACATAAGAATCACCAGCTCTGTGTCAATTTCAGACTATTCTCATATACTCCAATAAGCGAGGAGAAAAAAGACTAAATCTCTAAATTTTGACATAAAGCACCGTTTTTGATGAAAATTTGGGATTAAACTTTGTTCATCCTCTAGATCAAGTTATATGGTGCCTAGTGCTCCTTTTACCAAGACGGTGGTAACCACTACATCTAAGGGGTGAAAAATGTATGTTGAAAATGGTCAATACTTTCCGAGCTATTGGCGATTGAAATTCGAAGTATTTAACGTTCAATAACTGAAAAATTGAACGTTTTTTGAAAAAAGTATACCCAAAACTTTTATAAATACTAAAAATACCTTGAAAAAGAAAAAAGTTTCAAGTCATTTGCACGAAAATTAACGGAGTTATAATGAAAATAAAGTTTCTCAAACCTTTTTTTAATATTTTTTCAGCACAAAAACTAATAAATTTACCATGGGAACAAATATTAATATTTGCCTTTTTCCAATTTAGTTTAAGTACTAACAACATGCTCAAAAAGTTCTAGCAGTTTTGGATATATACGTGTCGAAATATTGGAATTTAAATGTAAAAAAAAAAAATTTCGAAAGAAACAAAAAAATTGCCTTAAAGATTAAACAACTCGAAAAATAATTGAGTTACAAAAAAAGTTGTAAAATATACTGCGGAAACAGAGCTGAAGTCTTTCCTCTAAATTTTTTTGTATCTTTACTATTTTTCGAGTTATTTAACGATAAAGACAATATTTTGTTTTTTTCGTAATTTTTTTTCATGCTTGAATTAAAAATTTCACTATTTCGAAGACTCTACATCCGAAACTGTTAGAACTTTTTGAACATGTTGTCAGTACCTAATCAAAGTAAATTAGAAAGCATTAATTTCAGTTCCCATGGTAAATTAATCAGTTTCTGTGCTGAGTTAAACATTTAAAAAAGGTACGAGAAACTTTCTTTTCATTATAACTCTGTTAATTTTTATGCAAATGGGCTTGAAATCTTTTTATGTTACTCAAGATTTTTTTATAGTACTTTAAAAAGTATATGATATAATATTATAAATGATTAATTAGAATCAGGAACTTGGAAAAAATAATGCGAATGTTAAGTTGTCAAATGTTACGACGTTTCGTTATATTTCATAACTTCATCAGGTAAACTACATAAAGAAAACAAAATGTTATTGACATAAATACACCAGATCAACATAAATAAAACATTAAAAATATGATATAATTTTTTCAAAAAATGTCCAATTTTTTTAGTTATTTAACGTTAAATACTCCGAAATTAAATCGCCAACAACTCAGAAAGTTTTGACTTTTCGAAATAACTTTAAATGGCACTTTTAGCTTAGATTTTATCGCTCTATCGATGCCTCTTGCCATTTCCAACATATATTTTTCCACCCCCTAGACAAAAGCACCACTATGCATCATATAACTTTTGATCTAAAAGATGAACACAGGTTAATCCTAAATTTTCAGATCAATCGCAGCTGTAGGAAATAATTTAGAGGTTTAAGCCTCATTTACTGGAGTAATAGATGATCTTATAACAAATGAAATACTATTGAAGTGAATAGAATATTTAACAACCCGATTAAATAATGTCTCAAAATATGAAATTAACAAAATATTATATAGGTTTTTTTATAGGAACAATATTTTCATTTTTATTTATAAAATTGTCAATAATTTGCTTGTTTCGGTGAACTTCGTTGTGATTTACTTTTCGTGAATGTACGTAAATCAATATTATGATGATTTTTTGTATGACTAATTAAGCTACTTTTTTGTTTGACCATATGATTGCAAAATTGACATTTAAAACTTGGCTCTTTACCGCATTCATATTTTAAATGTGCATTTAAATGTTTAATATGCTGATATGATCGAGGACATTGTGGACATTTATGACGTTTCCACCATAATACTTTGGATAAATTCAATGGGGCTGCTAAATAGCTCAACATTAATCCTGAAACAAATATTAATTGGTCAGTTAAAGAAAATGAACTTAAAAAACATTTTATATGAAATTTCAAACAAAATGAAAAAAAAAGCATCATTAAAATAAAAACCCCCCACCAAAATAAATTTGAAGTATTTAGAAATTAAAAAAATTATACCCACGCACTCTTGAATTAAAAACTTAGCAATTTTAACTTACGTGATATAAAAATTCTTCAATTATTCTGACGACCTGAAATTTTTTTTCTTAGAAACATAATTTTACAAATAAGTTCATATCTTTAAAAAAAATTTATTCTACAAAATTAGTACATTTCATTTTATAAGTACAATTTTGGCGGGATTAAATATCGCGACTATAAAGAGTCCGTCAGTTTTTATATGAAACATCGCTTTAAATCAATTTTTATAAAACTGTTTGGAAAAAAAATTCTTCGATTTCGCCAAGTAATCGAATTTTTTTCTATCTGGTTTATGTGGATATCAAGACACTCAAAATTAATATTTAAAACAGTGAACATCTGATATTCTTCCGGGCTTAAAACTTTATATCAATTGGAAATGAGTAAAAATACCTGATTCTCCAATAAGCTTGCAGAAAAGTTCAAAGAATATTATTGCAAAGTTTTGTAAAAATTGATTTCATTTATTTTCCAAATTAAAACTGCAGAAGCTTTAACGATTAAGTATAAAATTAGAAAAAAATACACAAACAAAACTAAAATTCTAAACATGTAAGTAGCACCAGTTTCAGTACAAATTTTTTTCATTCAAAAATTCAAATTAAATTCTTCTAGCTTTTTACCATGTATTAAACCCACATGACAACGCATATTTGATTTTTGGTGAAACTTTCGTTGGCAACATGGGCACTCAAATTGTGGCTCTTTGTTGCACTCATAACGTACATGACGTCGTAAATGTCCCTTATTTTTATACGTTCGGCCACATTGATTACACACAAATCTATAACCTAAACCCGACATCCAATCAGATAATTTAGGTGGTGGATCTAAGGCCGATCGTCGACGTTTCGTATACTTATCTGTCCATGGTTGATATAAATCTGAAATTTAACAAAAATATTATTAAACAAATACAAAAAATTATTCCTTGTATTTAAAATTTTAGTACTTTATCAATCTTTTTCGAATTATACTTACTTTGAAACACAAAAACAAAAAATATCATGCTGTTAAAAAAACACGCTGAAAAGCTTTGAGGCGCTTTAATAACACATTTAGTTTAGTGATTTTCAGGTTTTAGTTTTCATGCGCTCTAAGTAATAAAAGTGCATTTATTTTAAATTTTTAAGCTTAATTTCTATTCGCCTATTAACTAAAATATGGAAAAAGCTATTTTTGTCACTGAAAAATTCATTTACAAAAAAAAAAAAAAAAAAAAAAAACAATAATAATAATATTTTTAAATAAATATTTGGTTATTTATTGAAAATTTTAAATTACATCTTTTATTAATTACTCAATAATTTTCCAAAAATATTTTAAATTAAATATATTTAAAATTAGTCAAAAAAAATTACAGTAATAAATTAAATTGGAAGTAACGTATTTAAAGGTAATTTTTTTTCCTAAAAACATATCCTATTTATTTTCAATAAATTTTTAAAGCTTTAAAATTGGTAGTATTTACCTCATTTTTTAACAGCGATTGAAATAAATGGTTAATTTAAAAAAATTAAATGGAGATATAAATAATAATAAGTTTAACTAGATGATTTGGATAAGGATCACAACATACAATTGTGACGTCAAATTCCTATACTATTATTTTATTTGTTTATATTTGAAAAAATGAACGATACTACCCTAAAACTTTAATCGTAGACATTTTTTAGCGAAATATCAATTTTTTGATTTTTGCTTTAGTACTAAAAGAAAATTTTAATAGAAATTTTTTTTCTAGAAAATAGAAAGAGCTGCAGTACCATATTCGATATTATTCGATGGTTTATGAAATGTTCGCAAAAATATGTCTAACGAGAGTCTAGGTAAGAATTGAAAGGAACACAGCTACACGGTCAGAAATTTTTTGTGGATATCACTATGTCAGTATCTGTATGAACGCCATACTGTGTACTGTATTCATGGGATAGTAACATTAGTAATAATTATGGCGGACGAGTTAATTGAGTAGTAGCGACAGGCCCAAATACTGTCTCTATACCATACCAGCATTGTAGTAAACGCCATGAATTTTTATCGTGTAGAAACATAGAATTTAATAGTTTTACTTTAATTTTAGTTTTTGATGTGTTCCTCCCCAATTCACTCTATATAATAGGATTTAATAATTCAATTTAAAGAAATAATGGTAAATACAAATACGTCACAATATTTTTGGGAATGTATATGAAGCTATCTATAGGGTGTCCATAAAGCTCGGAAGCACCCGAATAACTCATCTAATCAAAAAAATTTATATGCAATATGAACTTGACTACCTCAGAAAATTATTTTACTTTATCATTTCTTTTGCTAAAGTTTAACGGATTGTGTATTAAACGAAAATATAACTAAAATGTATTGGTTGTATTAAGTTATCATTTAAATTCATTCAAATGTTAATGGAAAATGATTAGTTTTTCTAAATATTAACCATGAGTTTTTGAATTTTTCTGCAGTTATTCAAGGATTTTCGAACTTTATGGATTCCGTGTGTATATAAGTAAAATATAACTTAAATAAAATTATTATAACCATGTTCAAAACTACTATATTGTACTTTAGTATGTGTAAGTAAATGTGAATCAACATGTGCTTTACGCTTAAATTTTTTCATACATATTGGACATGAGAATTTACGTTCAATACCACATTCGTTACGTTGATGAAAACTTAAATATTTATATTTTTTATATGTACGACCACAACGTAAACATACCAATCGTCCATTTGTATTCTCTGTAAAACCATCATCACGATAATATAAATCTGTAACAAATATTGTAACAAAAAAATTTGTTCTTATTTGTATATCTTAAGTCTTGGTCGCTTTTGTTCATTGCAAAAAAAAAAGTAAAATTAAATTAAATAAAAACAAATTCAAAAATCGAAAAGATAAACAAAAAAAAAGCATGCGCGTAATTATAAATTTTATTTCTACGTAAATAAAAAAACAATGGAATGTTTTCAAAATCACACTTTCTAATAATATTTTTACCCTGTAAATATAGAATTTAATCCATTTGCCATTTCAAAATTGATTGAGCTAAGTTTTGAATACTAATTCGTGAGCTTCTTAACCATCATTAAATTCCACGGTTCAATGCAGCGAATTATTTTAATACATTACTGGTATATATAAAAATTTTACTAGAAATTAATGCCATTCGGTATTGTTTACTAGATTTGAAAAGACACGTCTAGTAAAGTGTATCTTTAAAGAACGTTTCCTTAACAAAACTAAAAATCACTTATCTACATAAGCCCGGCCTTAAACAACGAATTTATGTAGGCGCTTTACTACTTTCCAATTTCTATTTGTGAAGAAACATAATGGCCAATGTCTACATCATGATCATAGAAAAACTTCGAATAAAAATTGTAAATTAAATTCGATGCAAGTACTACACATTCGATATGTAGCATGTATTTTATGCCAATGAGAAAAATTTCTAATCATTTTTCAAATCGACTATTTATTTTAGTTTTGTGACATGTTTCGATGTGTATAATCATTTTCATACTATCAAAATAAAAAGAAAGTGAAAATACCATGGAATTTAAAATTCAATTTTAGTTATACAAATGGAATAAATTCGTAATTTTGATTAATTATCAGGTTCGTTGGACCAAACTATTATTATATTTATAAAAACTAGATTAATCCTAAAATTTTATAACAAAATATATAAAATATATGTTTCATTCATTTAAAAAACCATTAAAAACCGTATTCCCGTATATAAAATATTAATTGATATTCATCTTCTTGTGTAAACCGTAATTTTTACCATCACCAATTGGAGGATAATATAAGTACCAGTGTCCGGTAGCATACTTTGTCATTGACACATAACCATAAATTATTGCATGGCTTAATTCTGCTTAGCCCAACTTCGAAAAATTTTTGGTTGCACAAACAAATTGATGGTTGATATCTTTTTTTCATTATTAAAATTGGAACATGATCGAATAACAGATAGAAAAATCATTTTTCTGACCCTCGATAACACTTGTTATTTTCAAGCAATGAGCAATGGTTATTCTATCTTCTAGATACATCAACTTTAAGCAAGCACGCACATTCAAAAATTTTCCAGGGTTCGAAAAAGAGAATTTTTGTAGAAGAACCGGTGGTTAGAGTAAGAATGATTAAGCCACAGAAGAATTTTTAGGAATGAATTTATCAATGATAATATATACTGACGACATCCAGACAATTTTTTTTTTAATTTAAGAAAAACAACTTTTATTTTAAGTAAACATTTTGATATCTTCCATATTATTATCTTCTTGTACTGATTCAATACGTAATTGTACACAACGCATAACATGTCGTTTCCATGATTTACGCATCAATTGTTTTAAGCATCTAGGACATCGCCATTCACGTCCTTGCCCACATTCGTATTTCTTGTGATGACGTAAATCACGTATATATTTATAGTTACGTCCACATTGATCACAATCATTGTAATAATTGCCACAATCATACTTTTGATGATATTTTAAACTGCCTAAACGTTTATAACTTTTACCACACATGTTACAATTAAATCGTTCCTCGTCATCACCATCGAAACTGCCTGAAACAATTTATTGAAACAATGGTGATAATTCAAAATAAAAAAAATTAAATAAAAACCGTATTCCCAAAATAAAATAAAATTAATTTAAAAAAAAAAAAAAAAAAGAAAAAAAAGAATAGTATGTATATGCCAAGGACTTAAATCATTTTTACAAAAACTATCATAAAATCAAGATAAAAACATCCTTTAAAAATAAAATTATTAGGTCCGGACCACTCAAGCATCAAAACTGACAATTAATAGTCATTGATTTTCAGAACATCTAACGTAGATTATGACTGTGTTCGTTTATTAATGACATCATTATGCATCACTTTATGTCGTCATTACCATAATGTTAAATGATGTTATTTATAAACGAATGCAGCCTATAAAATTAAAAAAACAAACATTAATAATCCGAATTTTTTTCCTAAATCAAGCCTGTTGTTAACGAAGTTCTTCAGTTTGGAACTGGTTATTTCCCGTCGTTAGAGTAAGAGTAAAATTCTGCCTGATATGTATATACATAGTATGTATGATGTGTGTATTTAGATCCGGACAACATGAGCGTCAAAATTCCGAACGTGGATTCATACGCACGTTAAATTTCATTCATGGTCAGTTGAAATCAGCACTGTTTACAGGCGTTTTATAATTGACTGCGGAACTTTCGCTTCCTGCATAAGCTCAGAAAACAAAAAGGAAATTTCCCTTACCAAATTTACCTTACGATATAATTAAGCTACTCTTATGTCAATCAATTATAATACATGGAATCAGCTTACAACATCAACAAAATATACATAGTGTAGTTTGTCTGTGAGTACACGGTCCGTTTTGATAAATACATTCTAAGATATGTGATATGTGCACGATAGATTACGTATAAAACTTAATTTACAAAGAGAGAGAATTTAATAAAACTTCGTTTTTATGGATTAGTATCTATAATAATATAAGTAGCCAAAAAGAATTTGTTTTGTGGTAATTTTGCATTTAGGTCACTCCTCCACACTATGATAAAATACTTCCTCTGTTTAAGTAGTGTTTTATTGAATGAATTTTATTTTGATGAATGTATTTTTTATTTATTAATTAATATAATAGTAGGTTAAGTATGTAATAAATAAGGCTCCAGATCCAAATTTGGTAAAGAACATTTTCTTTTTTTCTCAGCTTAATGAGGAAGTTCTGCAGTCAATTATAGAACAGACTGAATTTGACCAATCTAGTGGAGTTAATACCTTCAAATAATAAGCAATAGCTCTAACTATAAACTGAAACACTTCGATTTAAGTCCTTGGTGATATAAAGAAAAGAAATGATATTTACATTTCATTAAACCATTTTGATCATTCGTTCCAATCCCACAAAAAAATAAAAAAAAAGACAACAATATATTCTTATACACAAATAACATTTTATTATTTAAAAAAAAAAATTAAAAACAAAGTAAACTAATAATAAAAGTAAATCAAATTAAATAAATTTTTTAACACGAATCTGTTGTTGTAGAGCATTATTTTTTTCTTGTTCACGTTTTGAAATTTCTTCAGGATTACACGCGTATTTGTAATGTGATGTTAATCTCCATGGTTGTTTAAAAATTTTCTTACAATATTTACACATAAATCGTTCATGGAGTGTTGGTTTTTTTAAATTTTGCATTGGTTGCATTGGGGGAAGCATTGAAATCGATGAAATCAATTTGTGTTTTAATACACCTAGAAATGAAGAATAAAATTAATTAAAACTAAGGATATTATTTCAAAACTTCAATTTTTAATAGAAAGTATAAGAAAACATTAATGTAAAAGTTCCCAAAACACCCACTACAGGCCGACATAATGTGAATGATATAATAATTTTAATAATACCGAAGAAGAAAGTTGTCGTTGATTTTGACTCATGGTAACATTAGTGATATTTTTAAATTCCTTACACGTGCAAAGTTAACTCTACCTACTTTGATGGTACTTTATGGGCCGGAGGGAAATCGACAGCCATATGATTAGCTCTTCATACCACTTTTTTATTCCGAATTGTTTATTATCCGTTAAGTGTACAAAATGCATTTGTCACACCCAACTATAACAACACACAATATGGCAAGTAAAGGACTATGCGCAATTAACGAAAATAACTTTTCGAAACTGTGGGGTCTAGTAGACCTTAATGGGTAAATAAAAAGTCTCAACAGGCACTAATCCTGAAAAATTCGGATTTTTTAAGTAAGGGAGGGAGTAAAACGTGGTACACTTCTTTGGAAGCTTATATCTGACCTAGTATTCACCTGAGAAGAAAAGCAACAGGAAGACTTTTAAACACTTAATATTTGTACACTTATTGCGTGGAATCTTCTATCTTCAGTCTTGAGATCAAAACTGGGGAGCTAATTATTTTTCACTCACTCCATTGTGTAGGATGTTTTTAGTGATCTTTAAAGACAGAATTAAATTTAATTTTTTCCTAAATAGAAAATATTACACCAACTTTATGTTCCTAAAAGCGTAATTTATTACTTTGCAAGAAATTTGACCTTCTAAATCCCAAAAACCAAAACTATCTACTCGACAAAATTATATTATCAAAATCTATAATAACTAACGACATGTAGATAAGTTTTTTTTGGCTCACGTTTTGGGAAAATAAATTTGTTTCGCACGGAAAATCGTTCGAAACTATTATTATTCCATTTTTTCAGTCTTTTGTTTGTATGGAAACAGTAAAGAAGATTTTACAGAAAAGAGAAAAGCACATCTCGTGGTTTTAACAAAAACATTCTAACAACAATATACATAAACTTTCTATTGAAATACTTACCTGTCAGTACACAATCGCAATGGCTAAATATGAATAAAGTATAAAAAATGACATTTTAAACAATTTCAAAAAAATAATTTATTATTTTCCTATAATTTTAATAAACTTTTTAGTTACTTTTATAAAAATTCACCAAATAATATTTTAACAATTTGTGCTACAGTGTCTTCACTTAATGTATGTCCTTTCAAATGTACAATCATATGCCCACGTGAATGCGTTTTAAAATCACATAAGGAACATCCTTTTGGTGGTAAGCCACAACTGTTAGCATGTGCAAGAAATGTCTTTTTATAACGATATTGACGATTACATTTTGTACAATAGTAATATGTTGTTGGTATTCGTCCACGTTTTTGTACTATTTGGCCTGAAACAAAATTATTATTACTTATTTTCAAATTTAATTAGAAATATTTATATAAAAATTAATTCAGAATATAATTTATACATCTCACCGTATTTATTTTGTGACTAAAAAAAATAAATTAGGAATAATTGTTATCACTTTGAAATTTAATTTTTATTTCGAATATTTTTTTTATTACATCGAAAATTCTAACAGCAATACTGTACAGTATTTTTTTTAAATAACTTATTCGGATATTTTTAATCCTTTACAAGAAATGAGATCAATTAGGATTTATACCTGTATACATATTTTAATCAGGATATCCAGATTCATACTTATCGAAAATCTTAGACTCATACTGAATTTCTCAATGCTTCAAATCAGGTGAATGTTGTCTAAAGTTAAAACTTTTGATTATCTGCAATTACTGGACACCCTGATATATTCATTAAAACTAAATTTGATACTAACTAATCAAGTCACGTAAGTTGATGGATACAAAGTATTTTCATTTCCAAGAACTGAAGTAAATTTTTCTACTTTGAGCTCATATAGACTAAGGTTGGTTTACACAGTGCTTTTTCTGATTTTAAATGGGACGAAGTTAACTAAATTTAAACCCCGAAAAGATAAAACTTAATAGTTTAAGTAAAATTAAGAAACGAAGATGTTTTTTGTAATCTCGAAGTTCCTTCACTTATTTTAAAATCATAATTTCTTATTCAAAGAAAGAACCCTTTAAGTACACTCCAAGTCAAAATAAACGCAAATTTTGAACCATTCTAAGTGACTTTTACTATAACAGAACATGTAATTTACATATAATGTTCTAGCTATAGCACTTAGAATGGTAAAACACGTGTACTTTAGAGTGAGAAAATAGAGTGTCCTTTAAGTCTTGCTCTATAGGAGAATTCTTTTTTCGTCCCCCTTTGTTTTTAACTATGTCCAAAATATTATTCTAAGCCCACACAAATTGATTTTTTAAACACATCATGGAAATAAGAAGCAAAATGAAAATATCGATTTTACAATAATAACAATTTGCAAGGTAACACTGTGTAAACTAAACAGAAATATTACTATTTTTAAATCTTTGGACCAAATTTGAATTTTTCTTATTTCAAATTAATTTTCTTTAAATTTATTTCTAATTAAAAATATAAATAAAATGAGTATTTTTGGTTGTGAAAATTTAATTAAGTTTTTCCTTACAATTAAGATTATAGCCAATATTTTTTTTAAAAATACAATATTAATATTGTAAAACATAAAAACCTATTTTAAAAATAAAAATTATAAGTATAGTTTTGTACATTACTGTATTTTTGGTCATCACAAGTCTTAAAAAATTAATGCGACTAGAATTTTTTTTATCAAGAACGTATATTAATTAATTTATACTTA
Source organism: Chrysoperla carnea (assembly GCF_905475395.1). Taxonomy (NCBI): domain Eukaryota; kingdom Metazoa; phylum Arthropoda; class Insecta; order Neuroptera; family Chrysopidae; genus Chrysoperla; species Chrysoperla carnea. The sequence continues at coordinate 42,804,628 of NC_058340.1, read as the reverse complement.
ATTATAGCAAATAAATTAAAATTCGGTAATATTTATTTCTAATTGATTTTTTTCAAATTTGAAAATACTGGTATCATGAGTAATTTTTGTAAATTATAAAATTAATTTAGCATTTTTATACCATGTGTATATGAAATATACATAGTATATTAAGTTTAGTCCCAAGTTTGTAACGCTTAAAAATAATGATGCTTGTCATAGGTGTTCATAAAATCACCTAATTAGTCTATTTCCGGTTGTCCGTCCGTAAGTCTGTGGACACGATAACTCAAAAACGAAAAAAGATTTCGAGCTGAAATTTTTACAGCGTACTCAGGACGTAAAAAGTGAGATCAAGCTCGTAAATGAGCATCATAGGTCAATTGTGTCTTGGGTCCGCAGGACTCATCTTGTAAACCGTTAGAGATAGAACAAAAGTTTAAATGTAAAAAATGTTCCTTATCAAAAGTTAAACAACTCTTGGTTGAAACATTTTTTCGTAAACATCACTGTTTACCCGTGAGGGCGCCAATTAGGCGGAAATTTCATAATATGTACTATACTTGATTATCAGTTATGTATGTTATGTGTCACATGTTTGTATGTGTAATGTGATAAAGAAATCAACACTGACTATGCATGGTATTTCAACAATTAACTCAGTCAATTGTTTGTTTTCACTTGTTTGTTTTATATTCTACAACTCAAAAGATATTTCATTTGTTTTCGGGGGACAAATGATTTGAACTAATGTAATAACAAAATCAAACTCACGAACAGATTTTTGCCTTTGAACAAGAATAAATTTTTTTTTGTAGCGTGTACTTCGACATAATTGGATTTGAAGATAAAACGCAGGACAGTCCAACAAAATCAAGTTAGAATGAATAGAACGCAATATATGAACCAAAACGTAAAAAAAGTCATTTTCCAAGATAGCGTCGAAAAGGCACCCTCTATTAAATGAATGGATAAAAAAATTTAGCGGCAAAACTTTTGGGACAACCCTCTACAATTTACGTGCACTGGACTATGAATAAAATAAATTTGGTGGACAAGTTCATTATTTATGATGTTCATTTATATAAGGGATCATTATTTGGTGAAATAGCTGTATATAAACATAAAATTTTATATTAGGAAAACAATTTCTTAAAAATAATTTACAAAAATCACTCAAAAACAGCATTAGACAATTTTATTTTTAGTAAATATAATCATTAACATGAGTACTATTTTCATCATCAGAACTCATCCATAAACTACGAAACGTTGTTGAATGACTAAATAATGTTGGCGATTGATATTCATAATCGTGTTTGGTACGTATATGTGAATACAAATTACTTCGTTGTCTACTACGATATGGGCATTGATAGCATGCATATTTTGGCTCTTGTCCACATTGATCACGCAGGTGCACACGTAATGTACGTTCATGACTATATGATCGTCCGCATTGTGGACACACACACCGTTTATTCCCGCCACCACCTGAAAATTATTTTATTACAAATCAACAATTTTTTTAGGAACAAAAAATCTATTTTTTATAAAAACAAAAACAAAATAAAAACAAAAAAATTACATCTACAGCTGTTGATTTTTGTGTGTGGAAAAAGTAACAAACTACTAAAGGCATAAATTTAACATTTTATAAAATTATGACAACTCAAAGTAGGTGACGCAAAATAATGCATTACGCGATGCAAAAATATCTTTTCATCTCTATGTCTCATGTTCTCTAAAAAATTATTGCCGAAAATTTCTGGATATCATCTGAAACAAATTAAATATTATTATTACTTGCAAATATTCGCTTGCTTCATATTTTTAAGGATATACGAGCGCCAGGGTAATTTTGGATAAAAGGGTTGATGTTTTTAATATGAAGTTGGACTAATTCTACGTCAATTCTGAAAATTTGAGAAGTTTTTCCGATAATTTAAATAAATAAATTACTTCAAAAGTAGGCATATTTAACATTGATTTTATGGGAAAACGATACATGGATTATATGTTTTCATAGATTTCTCCAAAACTAGTTCGAAGAAATTAAAAAAAAAAAACTATTTAAAGTCAAAACCTAAATAAATTATTGAAAACAAAAAAAAAACCGTTGTGCCCGACTAATTAAGGATGAATGAGCACGGTAGTGGGGACCCAAACTTAAAATAATATAATGGTGAATTATGTTAAATCTTGGCAATATAAGATGAAAAATAAGAATAAAATTTTTCGATATCTGGAGTAATTTTCAAAAGAATGGAAACTTTGTTTAGTTATTTAACTTTCGATATTACGAAAACCAATGCCTTTATCGAAAAATTGTTTTCTTATTTTTCGTCTACATTCATGAAGTTATAAGAAAATTAATCATCAAAGTTGAAAATAGGGTACAAATAATTTCAACCACAAGTCTGAACTTGCCTTGGCGCTCGTACTCTTATTACTTACATTAAAATCCTGTAAGTAAGCTGCCGGAAATTTTAAGTACTTTGTGTGAATAACTGATATTAGCGCAAAAGGACTTACCTTGTGGGTCAATTGGCAGAGGCGGCAAGGGAATATAAGAGATGGAGTATGCCTTTTAAGAGCATGGATGGATGAAGCATGCCTTTATTTTATTCAGAAATGCATGCTTTAAAAAAAATAGTGTTACCGCCAGGTAAAAAGGCAAAATATATCCCTTTTTTGTCTCGTTTATTCTAATTAATTCGTAACATTAGTCTCGCTTTATGACAGTTATATCTCAACTCGTCTCCAAATTATCTTTTTTCGCATGAATTTATTTTCTTAATTTTTATCACGAATCTAGAGAAATTTAGAAAAAAAAACATACAGTTTTTAAACCAAATAGTTAAAAGTGAATATAATGTTGTTGCTGGACGAAATGAGAATATTCTCTCTTGCTTGCCTCTTTGATTCGAGATTCAGAAGAATGAACACTCCACATCTTGATTTTTCGACAATCTTATGTTCAATTTAAACATTTTTATTTTTTGAGATTTTAGTTAAACGGGTAGAAAAATTTTAGGGACCCGCACATCTCAAGTAGCCTCACTTAAAAATGACGTAAAAGTTTCATAAAAGTTTAATCCACTTTTACATAATATTAATTGATGTCCACTAACACAAACAAAGCGGTTCATGTATTCGATTCATTGATTTTCGGTTGCTCGAACTACGCCTCCCTCCAACAAATGTATATCATGCGTCCCACACAACTATATTTCAATTTAAATTCATCATGATAAACTGTTTTCTATATTTTTTGCAATAAATCAATATATAACCCGTAAATTCTTAGCATGCGTTGGTAAAATACGCCAATCGTCGATAAATCAATCAATCACTAATTCTAGAACTAGTATAACTTTTTTGGAGATTTCTAAAGCAATTAGAGTGATATTATTTTAAGATGAAACTGTATTTTCATCTCTAAACGCAATATTTATGTACAAAAATTGTTTTTTAATAAATCAACCATCTAAAAATAGTGAATAAAATAATCAATTTCTATTATCTACATAAATATATTTTAGGATAATTGTAAAAACGGATTATTCTAAGGATTAAAGGTGGAAGTAAGCTTTTCGGAAGTAAAAACGACATTTTATTATTAATTGTTACATAGAACATTTTATTAAAAAAAATTTTTTATAGCATATAAGGATGTGATTTACGTATATGAGCATATAAATTACTTCGATGACTTGCTCTATACTGTTGACATATGTGACAAACGTACTTTGGTTCTTGCCCACACTGATCGCGTAAATGTACACGTAACGTACGCTCATGCCTATATACCCGACCACATCGTGGACAAAAAAATTGTCCGCTTTGATTTCTATTACCTGAAATACAAGGTATTTTATATCAATTTATTTGCAGTTGCACATATTTTTAGTTTCAAATTTATCGCTCCATTATATATTTTGTGGTTAGAATATGGTAAATAATTAGTTTAAAAATTAAACTTCATAAGTAATCAGTCAAAAAAATACTCTTTTCAATATTAACGACATTCTATTCACAAAAAAATTAAATAATTTCAATAAATTAGAGATTAAATGGTATTGTTTAGCAAAACAAACGTGGATTGATGTGTTTAGGCAGCTGACAAACAGACAACGATTCGTCTACACGGACAGATCATATGGACCCTTTAATCTGTAATATTACATCATCATAGAAACCAATCTAGAGTAATCAAATGAGTAGTAGGGCACATGGAAACTAAGCTTGGTTCAAAAATGCAGTGTCTCTTAAAACCTACGAGCACCATTTTGGATTTGGGTGGAATGCGTTGTGTTCTCTTGAAAATGTAGTATTTTTATGAAAAACATTTTTGTAAGTTTCGACCAGTTTGTATCACTAAGAAAATATATATAAAAAAAATCAAAACAAGAGTTTCTCATAACAGTAGATAGTATCGACAATTTTTTCAAGAAAACCGAACGTATTTGGTACAAATCTAAAAAGATCCGCGAAGTTGTGACGCTCTGACTACGAAGGTGGCAGATTAAATGAACCCATGTTCCGTATACCAAAACAATTATTGTTTATAGTTTACTAACCCTTGAATTATTGACCAATTTATTCAAAAACACCTGTAATAATATAAGATATCAAATCGACAGTCAGCGCAGACAGATCTTGTTAAAATTTTTTTAAAGAGTTTTTATAAATGATAAGTAAGATACTAGCTAAAAAAACATGAATAAAGTTCGAAAAAATTACTTCATTTTTAAATTTTTTATTAATTTTCGATTACAGTCATGGTATGCAGCGTTATATTTCTTTAAAGACAATATGGGTGTTTTAAACGGACATGTGCGTATAAATTACTCCGGTGCCAACTTCTGTACGGGCATAGATGACAAATATACTTTGGTTCTTTTCCACACTGATCGCGAAGATGTACAGATAAACTCCGAGCATGACTATACGAACGTTTACATTGGGGACATGGAAATAGTTTTGTATTTCCTAAAAAAATAAAGTTAATATAAAAAATTATTATAATGCCTAAGAGCATTTTGAACAAAACAATTTTTCTACAAATTCAAAAAAAAAAAATTGTTCCAAATATTGCAATTTTTTCCTTAGTCAAAAAAAAAAAATGAATTAAATATCAAAAATTGTATGAAAAACTGATAGGGGAAATCTTTTTGTAAATTATTAGTTTTCATAAAAACTTAATCAGAAATCAAAAATTAATTAAAAATTATACAATCAAATAGAAATTTGGCATTGATCATAACAAAAAACTAAAGAATATGCGGTATTTTGGATTTAAATTATTTTTTTGAAATTTTAATAATAAATTTATATATTTATTTACACATTTATTTTGTGGCAATTTTAGAAAATAAAAAAAGTTTAATAGAAAAATCAATTTATTCTTAAAAATAAATAACAAAAAATTTTTTTCTTATCAATATGTTATGTCAATTAAAAACAAACTTTTAATAAACTCTTTTGCAAAAAAATTTGGTTTTTAAATACAAATACTACTCCTGAAACAAATAAAAATATTACCAATAATTTCATAAAAAATTCAGTAGAAGAAGGTACCTAATAGTTGTACAAGCAATGTCTCATACCATTACTCGCAATTAGATAAATAACGAAGCAAGATTTAATTAAAACCTTTTAACATTTTCACGGAAATGTTGTATTATTCTCTTCAGTCACAGTTTTATTTAATGAATGTACAAATAATAAATGTCGATATAACGTTGCTTTATGATGAAAATCTCTTCCACAAAAATTACACTTTTGTGTACGAGGTTTTCCACATTCAACACGTTGATGTAATTTTAAACTTTGGTAATATTTATAAGATCTACCACATAGCTGACAATTATATGGTGCCGATGATTTATTTTGTACATTATCTGAAACAGAAAAATTGTTATTACATTATTAGGCACGTAAAATTTAGTAACACAAACACCACATTTTAAGTTAAAAAAAAAAAACTTTTAACATAAAAAGAAATTTACGTTGTTAAAAAATTAATTTACATAAAATACGTAAATTGTCCTCCCTGTATAATATGAATAATTTTAATAACTTTTAAATTCCCTGGGCACAAAAAACGGATTTTATATCTACAAATTTGGGCATTTAATTTTTTACCGTATATTCATCTGAGGAGAAAAGACACTGAAACACCTTCATTTAATTATTAAAGACGAATTTTCAAACAATATATGAGGTGCGCGAATCTAAAAACTATTTTTAATATTAGAAATTTTTCCCGATATAAAATTCGGGTATCTTAAAATGTATACTCTACTATATCTTAACTTCAGCAATGAAAACAACTTACTTTCATAAATAAACTTTAATTATACAAATTATAACTCTTAGTAAAAATTTATTTTCTACTATTCTCCTAATTACTTTGAAATAATAACAAACATTTTTACAATAAGTACACTAAACTGCAGAGAAATTTTTTTAAATAGTATAATTTTTAATTTTGTACATAAGCACTAATGCTGTAGTGAAAAGATTCTGAAAACAGTGTTGACGATTTTAAACAGTTTTTCAGATATCAAACCTAAAAATTTTGTGGGATTATTCTGACACACACTAAACTTTTAATTTTACACAGTAGCAAAGATGTAAATATATATTTGATGAAATTTGAAGTCGCGTGGTCGAATGATAAAGTTCCAAAAAAGGAATAAAAAATGATAAGGGTTCGCAAATGTAAAACAATATACAGCAATAATTTTAACAATGGATTCTTGTTTTATTATCCTTAAATATAGGTACAATGCATAACATTTTTCAAATTAATTTAGACAGTTATGCCAAAAATTGACTCATGTTAGAAAAGGATCATTTTTTTATACAATGGTAAGTATATTATTACAATTTTAGAAATTGTTTATGTACAAAATTTAGATGCGTCTTTAAACTGCATTTATGATAAAATTTACGATTACAAAATGTACAAATTTGTGTTGGAAGTTTTCCACATTCAATGCGTTGATGCAAATTCAAACTTCGACGATATTTATAACTGCGATTACAATTTTCACAGTAAAATTTATTTGGATCTAAAAAATGGTATAAAAATTTTAATACTTTTACAAACAAAAATTTTGTATTGCACTTACAATAAATAAAATAGTAAAAGAGCCAGAGATTGAAACTATTAACGTAAAACATCACTCTCGGGGTTACTATAATACATACAAACTATGATTTTCAAATGAAAATTTATTTTCAACTAAATACATTCAACATTATAAGAACATTTTTAACATATTTCGAGAAAATGGCACGAAATAATGATGGCTTCAAAATTTATCCTTTATGAATAATTTTATCAAGCCTGGCCAATAAATGACTGATTTTAGAAAATAATGATTTTTATATTTAATAACTTTAAAAAGATATTATAAAATTATTATAACCTCTGAAATTGATTACACTTATGTACACGAAATAAATGCGATTGCAAACTGAACTTGCGATAAAATTTACGATTACAAAATGTACAAGTTTGTGTTGGAAGTTTTCCACATTCAACTCGTTGATGTAATTGTAAACTTCGACGATATTTATAACAGCGATTACAATTTTCACAGTAAAATTTATTTGGATCTAAAAAAATTTATGAAAATTTTAATGCTTGTACAAAGTCTTTTTATGGACTAACATTAATCAAATAAAATAAAAACTTGTAACCAAAATATACCAACTTCAAATTTTATTATTTATTAATGATTTAAGAAAAAAAAGACCAAAAAAATTAAAAAGTTTTTCCTCAGTATCAAATATAAAAGTACAATTGCCAATAAATACTACCTTAACCTTCAGATTAAAGTACAAAAATTTATTTTCAAGTTTTATACATAAAATAATTACAAATTTTTTTATTGATTTGGAGAAAATGGCACGTAAAAGAATTTAATGAAATTCCTAATTATTTATTGAATTCAACATACGATAGACCCCAACTTCACTGACACTGTAGTGATAACCTTTCAAAAAACCATACCGAGGCGATTGGGCGCCTTTGGAATCAAAAATTTTAACATATGATTAACAATTATTATGGTAACTTTCAACAATAGTGGCAAAAGTATATTTTTGAAAAAAAAAACGGGGGGGGGGGGGGAGGTGAAATGATAGAATTACGAAAGAGGAGTAAAAAAAGAAAATGTGTGACTCCCAAACTCAAAGATCTCTCAATCAAAAGTTTCAAAACATAAATGATAACATCTACTAGTAACATAAACATACCTACATTTGTGCCATTTCCTCCAAAAATAAAGTTGAAAAAGAAAAGTTAAATAGTTTTTTGTACAACCATGTGAATAAATTTTAGTATCAGACCAGTAATAATGGTTAAGCCAAAAATTGAAGTTAGAAACAAATCAATGTCGGCATATTACAATTTTTTAAATTGTTTATGTACAAGTAAAAGATGCGATTGTAAACTGCACTTATGATAAAATTTACGATTACAAAATGTACAAATTTGATTTGGAAGTTTTCCACATTCAACACGTTGATGCAACTTTAAACTTTTTTTATATTTATAACTGCGATTACAATTTTCACAGTAAAATTTATTTGGATCTAAAAAAAAGAATGAAAAAAAAGAAATTTTAATGCTTGTACAAAAACTTTATCGAGCATTGATACATAATTCGGTAAAATAAAAAATTCTAGGCATGAAATAAACTATTTTTCATTTATTCAAAGGAGTTATTAAGCACTCAAATATAGCAATAGAAAATAAAAAGTATTAGAAATAAAAGAAACACCCTTCACTAGGTGAAAGTTACCATACAAGTCATAGAGTTAGATAAATATTTATTTTCAAGTGAATACATTTAAAATAACAAAATATTTTATTTTTAAATTGATTTGGAGGAAATGTCGCGTAAGTAAAATAATTTTCAAGCAAACCTTTTTCTTGGTTCGTCTAAGTTTAACTGAATTTTGACGTAAACGAAAATATTTGTGGCTAAAAAATCATCAGATAATTTAATTTCTGTATACAAGATCTCTGACAGGGTCACAGGGTCGTTAAAGGGTTCCAAACACAAAGTATCCGTTGGTAATTGTAAGCAGCTCGAAAATTAGTTTCGATCATCAATCCTTTCGGTAACATCCATCACAGCGACAGGCTAAGAGTATATGGAAAATATGAAATTCCCAAAAAAAGGAAAGAGAAAAGTGACGGAAGCTAAACAAACAAGTTCCAAAATAAAATTCAGGTTAGCATACTCACGTGCGATTTCCTCCTAGAATGAAACGCTTTCTGTAGAGCTATGTTTGATTTACATAGTAATTGTAAGAAAATAATTTTATAAAGTTAATGTACATAGTTATATTACAATTTTTTTAATTGTTTATGTACAAGAAATACATGCGATTGTAAACTGCTTTTATGATAAAATTTACGATTACAAAATGAACAAATTTGTGCCGGAAGTTTTCCACATTCAATGCGTTGATGTAATTTTAAACTTTGACGATATTTATAGCTGCGATTACAATTTTCACAGTAAAACTTAGTGGGATCTAAAACATGTATGCAAATTTTAATGCTTCGTTTTCAGAGTAAAATTTGAGAATACAATTTTTGTTTGGTACAAAGAACAGAGTTAATATTACATAGAATACTTCGGGGTTTTACATAAATAACTTCGAATATATGTTAAAATTATTTATAAATTGAGTTACTTATTTGGAACTATTTTATGTTTAAGACCCAAATGTGTTATTAAATTGCCTTTCTGATAAAATTTTCGATCACAATAATTACAAACAAAAGTTGGATCTTTGCCGCATTCAACCCGTTGATGTAATGATAAACTTTGACGATGTTTATAGCTGCGATTACAACGATTACAATAATATCTGGGCATACCTAGAAAAAATATATAAATTTTACGATTCAAGTAAAAAAATTTGCAGAGAAATTGTAAAAAATACTATTCATTTAAAAAATAATAATGAACGAATCTCGTGGTAAAGTGGTATACACACTATGTTTAGTCAGTGTTGAACGACATACTAGAATTATACAGAAAGTGTACAAAGTGTAGTTTCTGAGTAAAAACGCTTTTACATAGTTTAGTGCGCAATATATACTATCTTCATTATTTATTTCACAACCGCACTTTACATTTTCCAAGTAGGTACACGTACTTCAGTACAAAAAAACATAACAATGGTATCAATAATCTCCCTGTCTCAAAATTTAGAAATTGTTTTTATATTGAAATGCGATTCATTAATTTTACTTCGTATTGCATTAATGAAGCAGATGAAAAATTGCCTAAAAAGTAGGTTTTATTTAAAATTGTTAATTGAGAGATTCGAACATCCTTATTTTACCTTAGCCCATTAATTAAAATAAAGATACGAATTACATTACTCTGACGAAATCACAGTAAGATAAATAACTATGAAAGATTAAGTGTTCAAAACGAAACGTGTATTTTTAATAATGATAAAAATTTTATAGAAATAATAATTTTTCACTCTTTGTCCATTTTACAAAAACATATAATTCTTAAAATAAGAGAACTAAATCATTCCCATACAAATAATTTTCTATACTAACACCAGCAATAATTTCCAACACAATAAGTGAATAAACTTCAGAAATTTTTTCCATTAATTCCATTTTCTTCATCGAAAATTAGGTACTACTTTGTGTACCAGACCAAGATGCGTTTGTAAATTTCCCTTCTGATAAAATTTGCGTTCGCAGTATGTACATACAAAGGTTGGTTCTTTTCCACATTTGACACGTTGATGCAAGAGTAAGTTGTGGCGATATTTATAGCTGCGATTACAACGATTACAATAAAATTTGTTCACATCTAGAAAAAGTTTTCAAATATTAGGATTTTTAAAATATTCGTACTTATACAATAATTATAATTATGCAAGAGTTAGTTATTTTCCACTCACGTTGTATTTATACCGGTTTTATAAAAAATTAGTGACTAAAAACCCAATCAACTAGACCCAGGTTAAATCAATCACATAAGTGTTTCAAAACCAAATTATTATTATTTTTAATAATGCTTTTTTGCAAACATTTTTAATTTTTAATTAATAACTGTTAATAATTAATAAGTTCTCTCTAAAAAAAACACAAGTTTAATAATTTTAACGAAACGTTGTTTAGAATTGAATAGAATATAATGAGAAGCATAATTTTATACAAATAAGTAATAACTTGGTATTCAAATACAGATTTTCAATTAATAAGTAATACTTTCAACATAAATCATATATTTTTCAAAATCTATCATACAAAAATTATCACAAAAAAATCACAAATTTTTCATTCATAAAAAAAAAAACAATTTCCAAATATTAAGTGTAAATTGACTTCAGTGAGCAGATTGATCAATACATCTTGATTTGATTTAAATGATTCGACTCGAAGAGATCACGATGGTTGGATCTTATTCACACGAATTTGTCTTGCATTCCGCCTTAAAAGAATTTCTAAAGATTTTTAATGAGTGCAAACTGTAATGAAACATCAGATAAAATTGAAAACCTAAATTTTAGAGTATTTTTTTATGCATAACACCTAGATGAGCTTGTAAATTGCCTTTATGATAAAATTTTCGTTCACAATATGAACAAGCTAATGAAGGAGGTTTTCCACATTCAACACGCTGATGCAATGATAAACTCCTTCGATGTTTATAACTGCGGTTACAACGATTACAGTAAAATCTGTTTGCACCTACAAAAAGTACTACATTTTAGGAACATATGAAAATATATTGTTGAAATAATTAATTAATTTTTTGGTGTAAAAATAATTAACAAACACGAAATTCGATCCACGAAATGTATTTTCTTTAAATATCACGTACAAAAATTCTTAACAATAAATATAATATTTCTTAACAATTTACACATCACTTAAATTTTATATATATATACGTAAATAATTTTGACTGGCATAGTTTTTCTTGCAGAAAAATTTATTAAAATTTGATTTAAAGTAACCATTAAGTATAATTGCTACTTGGATAGTATACCTACAATTCTCATTACTTTTGGGAACTTCCCTTAAAGTTTTATAAAATGTATTAAAACTAATTCACGCATTCGTTAAAAAAAATTGTTTAATTTTTTCATTAATTTCTTAACAGATTTTTTCCAAATAATTTTGAAATTTTCTAAAAGAGACAGAGATTTTATATTGTGTCATTATTTACGAGAATTATAGAGCCTAGATAGAGTCTAGACTGATTCAATGAAATAAATAAATTAAAACACAATTTTTTGAGAGCTGCAAAATATTATCATAAAATTTTATCGAAAGATTTTAACAGAGTTTTACTAATTATATTTTTTGGTGATTTCTTTTCCATCTGAAAATAAAAGTTTAAATACAGGATGGCTGAAGTAACCTATCCTCTAACTTTCTGGAAAAATTTGAACAACTATGCGTGTTGTTCCGTCCTGGATAATACATTTAAATAATAACAGGTAATTTGAAGTATTTAAAGTTATAAATATTTGGTTTAAAAAAATTATCAAAATGGTCTCCATCATATAACAATCATATTCCGATTTCATGATTTAAAGTGGAAATATTTTTCCCAGACCTTTTGGATATCTAATAAAGTATTGGTTTTGATGATTAGAAAAAACTGCAAATTTGCTTTACATTTAGAGATATCTAAAAGTTCCTGAGAAAAGTTATAAAAAAATCCAATTTTTTGCCGTAATACAATATAATCACATTTTGTTTGAATTATTTTCGAATCATTTTATGTACAAGACCCATATGTCTAAATAAATTGCCTTTATGATGAAATTTCCTTCCACAAACGGTACAAATATTTTGTGGTGATTTACCACATTCGATACGTTGATGTAATTTTAAATTTTGTGGATACTTATAACTGCGTGAACAATTATTACAATAATATCGTTCAAAATTTTCACCTAAAAAGAATATAAGAAATTTACTCATTGTACTTCAATTTATTTTTCTCTGATACAGAAAAAATTAAAAATTTTTGTATATTACAAAATTACAGAAGAAAAAATTGTTTATGTTTTATGTATTTGTAAATTAATATGTCTTGCATACAGATTATAGCTTAATATGATGATCGACATTTCGATATCGCATTTATATGAATGCAGCTTTACATAAAACATCTAAGTACATCAATTGTTTCCCTTAATTTTTGTCACACTTTAGTTGTGGTAGAAAATTATGTTTAAAAAAAAAAAAACTTAAAAATTAATTTTATATTAAAAATTTTGAACTTTTTTATGTACAAGGCCAAGATGAGATTGTAAATTGCCCTTATGATAAAACTTTTTATCACAAAATGAACAAACTAATGTTGGAGCTTTCCCACATTCAACACGCTGATGTAATTTTAAACTTTGGCGATATTTATAACTGCGATTACAATTGTTACAGTAAAATTTTGTTGAACCTAGAAAATATATAAAATTTTATTGCAGTTTAAACAAAGAAATAATAGAACTAAAAGAGAAAAATATAAGTGATATGTTATTTTAAAATTCACCTATGAATCCCAGCACGGACCGCAACTATGTCATGACAAAGTTGACCACACATTATCTACCTCATTTAATCCCTTCCGTGCACCATTACCATAAATCAAGATTAATTAATTTTAACGCGAGAAAGGGAAAAATAAAAATAAAGCAAAACTATTGGAAGCTCGAATTTGTTTAATATGTAATTATTATTTATTTAAAAAAATTATTAACATTTCGAACTACGTCTCATTTTTCTTCTTCTTTTCCTAGTTTCTTCTTTTTTCTCCTGCTTTTCTGTTTCTCTCCTACTTTTCTGTTTCTCTCCTACCTTCCTGTTTTTTCTCCGAATTATTGTTTTTCCCCCCTTTATATGCACCCTTTGCATATGCGATTGTAAATTTCCTTTGTAATAGAATCTATTGTAGCAATATGGACATATTTCAGTTGGTTCTTTTCCACATTCGTTGCGTTGATGTAAATTTAAACTGTAGCGGTGTTTGTAACTATGAGAGCAATTTATGCAGTAATATCGCTTATCATCACCTATGGTATAGGACACATCTAAAAAAAAAAAAAAATAAAACTAGTAAGTTATTATAAAAGTTTATAAACCAAGCTTATAAAAAAAACAGCCAAACCCACCAACTCACAAAAATAGTTAAAACTTCATACCAAAATAATATTATTGATTTAAATGATCTCATGTTACCTTTTATAATTTATCACAAAATTTATTATTTAAATAAATTTTGAAATTTTTCCAATGTTTATTAATTTAATATCTCGCGTAAAAAAATATTATATTATAACAATATTGACTTTTTTTTTAAATACTTAAAAGGGAAAAAAAATTTTTTGTTAATTAATTAATTAATTATTCTCCGTTGCGCAGACAACGAATCATAAAACCATTCAGTATAATTATTGTAAAATCCTGCAAATTTTTAATAAAAACAAGATTAAATGAAAATTTTATGGTAGAAATTTATTCATCACAAATTTATTTTAGTTTATAATGTTTTTTTAAGTAATAATTGTATGTACACAGAATAAATGTGATTTTAAATTTTCTTTTCGGTGAAATCGTTTTCCACATTCATTACATGAGAATGCTGGTGATTTACCACATTCTAAGCGAAGATGTGAATTTAAACTGCGTCGATGCTTATAATTTCTGTTACAATTGGGGCAATAAAATCTATTTTCTTGTGCATCATAGCCTAAAAAATAATTTTTGAACTTAAGTAAATAGAGTAAATAATACTATATTTTATTAAATATTGTGAAGAGTCCATTTAATCTGATTGTTTTAAATATTTATGCATACCTAGTAGGTTTTTATAATTCATACTCAAAATTCACGAACGCTTAGAATATTAAAAAAAAAAAAAAAGTTAATTGCACGTACTATTATAATTAAGTACAGGTAAATTAATGAAAAAAAGCAGGTTTTAAACTCGACTTTAATCTGTGGCGAACATATTTTTAAAATATTTGTTTATTCCTAGTAAAAAAATTTCATATCCTACAAGAAACTTGGGCACAGTACCACAAGAACCAATTTTGGAAATGTTTACTCGCAATTTTCCAAAATAATTGATCATTTCACTAACTTGCCCTACATTAATCCTCATAATTAAGAAATGTTTAAGGATTAAGTAACGATATCTCAAGAACAATTGATTGAGTCGTCAAATGAACTTGATTTTTTATTTTCATTACTCTGTACATTTCAAAAACGGAGACTACAAAAACTTTGAATTTTATGTTCTTAAGCGCGTACCTATAAAATCCTAAATATCTGGTAGCGGCAAAATCGAAAAAATATAATAAAAAATTTGTTTGTTGTTTGGATAATAATCATTGCATTAATTAAAAGACAAAAAACACAAAATTTTATTGTTAGTTAACAAAATTTTTGTGTACTTTTCATATTTTATTAATAATATTACCGACTCAGTCTATTTCTAAGTTCTCAGTTCTAAAATAAAACCAAATAACACTTAAAATAGGATGCAAATAATAAGAAACTGCATTGAAAAGAATACGACATTAGTTTATTTCGTTAATACTTATTTATTATTTTTGTACAAGGGTTGATTCGTTATTCCATAAAATTTGTTATGTGTTAATACAATATGTCTGGTTAACGTTCCTTTTTGGTGAAATTTTTTATCACAATACATGCATACTTGTGTACGAGGTTTTCCGCACTCAACCCGCCGATGTAGACTTAAACTTTGTCGATACTTATAGCGACGATTGCAATTAGGACACGCATAACAACTTTGTTGATCTGAAAATAATTTTTTTAATACTTTTATTGGGGCGGTAACTTTATTTGGTTTTTATAAAAATAGAACAAGGATTATTAAATCGTTTACATGTCCTAAATCCACACCAAATTGCACTACAAGCAATTTAAGAAAAAAATTTCGTGCTACGTTCGATTTCACGTTCTAAACACATAATCACGTTTAACTAATTGGAAAGGATAATTTTGTAACAAATAAAGAAAAAAACCTTGAATTACTTAGGAAAAAATAATTTATTATGCTTTGATGCCATATGTGTTACTAAATTGCCTTTTTGATGGAATCTTTTATCACAATACAAACATGCTTGTAAAGGAGGTTTTCCACATTCGAGCCGTTGGTGTTTTCGTAGACTTCTTTTATGCTTATAGATGCGATTACAGGCTAGGCAAACGTATAAAAGTTCACCTAAAAACAATGCCAATTTATTTTATCAATTTTTTCGTCTTTTTTCATACCAAAAACAATAAACGTTCTTAAAAAATATATTGCAATGCTACCAGTTTTGAATACAATAAAACTATATTTGATTTTCTAAAATTTTATTAAGTTTTGGAGCTAACGATTGAAAATATATTTTAAATGAAAAACACGTTTAATTAATTAACAGATAATTTTTATTTCCCAGGTCGATGTTTCTTGAAAAAACTTTTTAAAGATTTATAATTCATTTTAATGTTTATGAATTAAGATGTTAACCAATTAGCTCCTTTAGCTGCGCCGCAATTAATTTATCTTATTTGAGCATATTGTATTATTTCGACCATTTTCTTTTGAATTTCAACTTTAAGCATTGAGTTCTTTTTTCACATCTTTTATTTCAAGTTTCCGCAAATAAAAAAAGTAATGGTGTTCAAATCAAGAAGTTGAGCAAGCCAGTCGATAGAAAAATCTTTATCAAAATCGCTCAAATGGTATCCTAATTCGCCTACCTTTCACTTATTACCCGGCTGTCAAGGAGTGGCTATGTTTTTCGAGCGTATCTTGTATGTATATGTGTATGCATGTATATAATATGTACGTTGATATGTATATTTGTTTGTAAATTTCTTTATTACTCGTATCTTCCAAACAGCTCAATGGATTTCAGTGTTTAAGCAATCATTATATTTTTCGTAAAAACCCAAGTGTTCTTAGATAGGTTTTGAAAAAACAAAACAAAATGGCGAATTTTTGGAGCGAAACAGTAATACGTTAGTTAAAAAAAACTAACAAAACCTATCGAGTAGGGTATCAAAATAAAGGAAATTAAAAGAGGATAACAAAAATATACAAGTTGTATATTTAAATTTAATTAGGAATAATAAATTGTATTAAATGCTTTAATATAGTTGAATAAGATGGTTTTTTTAGTGCGGGGACACTAAAAAGTCTTAAATAAAAAACATAATTGAAAAAATAAAAAACCCGACTGTGTTAAATACAATCAGAAAAGAAAGAAACAAGTCCAGTAGTTTACATAGCGACATCAACATTCTGGGTCCATTAAAATCTATACCGACTCAATAATGAGCCCCAACTGCCAAAGTCACTATGTAAACTACTGGATTTGTTTTCTTTCTTTTCAAGGTTTATTTAACGCAGTCGGGTTTGAAATGCAAGTAACTAATAACACAATACTTAACTATGCAAAAAAAGTTTAAACAGCAAGAAAAAGGAATACGTTGAGGGGAATTGATTAACATCTCATTTCACACCTATTGTCAAAGACCACCAATTTCATTTAAAAGTTACTAATAAAAAGGAATTTGAAACGTAAAAATCATCCAGGAAGAGTCGCATTTAAAGACTTTAGATTAAAGATATAATACATAAAATTTTAAAATTCATTTAAGATAATTGTTTATGTTTTGCTACCAAATGCTTCATTAAAGCAACTTTCTGATGAAAACGTCGACCGCAGTAATTGCAAACTTGAAGAGGCGGTTTTCCACATTCGATTCGTTCATGTTTTCGTAAACTTCTTTTATGCTTATATAAGCGATTGCATCTTATACAAGCGAATAAAGTTTCACCTAAAAACAATGTCAATTTATTTTATAAATTTCTTTAGGTTTTGCAAAGTAAAAAATTTTTTTAGAAACTATAACGAAAGGCTACCAGTTTTGAATACAATAAATACGATTTTTATTTTTTTCTACACTTTTATTGAATTTTAAAGCTAAGAGTGAAAATAAATGAATTAGTTACAATAGACCAAGAACCAATGACACAATTTGGTCACCAAATCCATGCTGGATAATTTTCTTTTGAATGGTTTGTATGATAAAAATAAAACCTCATAAGTCAGCTGTGATACTATATGAAGTTGAGCTAGAAATCAATCTGACTGAAAATTTAATTTACCTATTCATTATTTAAGAATGTCATGGGTAAGTAGTAGGTCGTATTTAAGATAAAGACAACCTCATATTTTCATTATTTATTGGAATATCGATTTGAAATTTTGCACAGTCATATAAGGTGACGGAGCTCTTTTAAGATACTCAACCGAAATCAGAACTTTAAACTTTACTCTACTTACTGCAAATTGACAAATAGGGCCGATTCTTAACATTTTGTCTAGCGTCAGAGATGGTTAGAGATATCGAAAAAAAACTATTAGAAAAGCTTAGAATATTTTTTTATACCCAAAATTACTACAAGTTTATTGAAATATTTTTGAATACATAACATATTAAATTATCAATTTGTCCAGTTTTTACATTCCATAGCACACTAGTTCTGAAAGTTTATTTCTTAATTTTATAACTAATGTGCTATAGAAGCTGGCAAGCCTTCTGTAGACCAACCTATCGCTAGTGTTATATATGAAGCAAAAATATTAGCCGATGTTGAATGTTTGACCGAAATATGCCATTGGTTCCGGTACTTCAAAGACGTTTTGACATATTACTAAAGTTTTAAAATATCTGAAGTTAATAAGTACATAAATTTTAATATTTATTAATTTAAAAATTGTTTATGTCTCGCTGCCAAATGTTTCACTAAAGTAATTTTTTGATGAAAACTTTTGTCACAGTAGGTGCAAGCTTGAAGACGCGGTTTTCCACATTCGAGCCTTTCATGTTTCTGTAAACTTGTTTTATATTTATAGGTGCGAAAACATTTTACACAAACGAATACATTTCGACCTAAAAACAATGCCAAATTATTTTATCAGTTTCTTTGTTTTTGCAATATCCAAAATCAAAAATGTTCATAAAAAATATACTTCAACGCTACCAGTTTTGAATGCAATAAAACTATGTTTTCAATTTTTTTCTACATTTTTATTGAATTTTAAAGGTTACGAGTAAATATAAAACACCTTTCTCAGTCTGGTAACTCCAAATTCAAAATCAAAATTTTTCAGAAATTCAAAATCAAAGACAAAAAGAACGAATAGAAGAGCGAATTTTTCGATATCTGGAGTAATTTTCAAAATAGAAATTTTGATTAATTAATTGTTTAGATTCCAATATTTCAAAAACCAAGGCAGATATCGAAAAATTTGAATACATTTTTTCGCCTACATACGTCAAGTTATAACAAAATTCATCATCAAAGTTGAAAATAAGGTACAAATAATTTCAACCATAAGTCTCAATTTGCGTTGGCACTCCTACTACCTTAAGAAAAATTTACTGAATGTTTTAACTGGCTTGAAAATTTTTGAATTTAGAGTTGTAGTTACTGGACAGTTTAACTAACTATAATTAACTATTTTAAAAGCGTTTTGACATATTTTCAAATAATTAGAGGATCTTTGGTTGTAGACAAAATACATAACATTCATTTATGTAAATATTGCTTATGTTTAGCTGCCAAATGCTTCACTAAGGTAATTCTTTGATGAAAACTTTTATCACAGTAAGAGCAAGCTTGAAGACGCGGTTTTCCACATTCGACACGTTGATGTAATTTCAAACTTTGTCGATACTTATAATGACGATTGCAATCAGGACACGTATAAAACTTTGGCTTATTATCTGAAAATAAGTTTTTATAAACTTTACTTTTATTGAAATGGCAACTGTATTTACTTCATTTTAATAGAAATAGAAAATGTTATTTATACTACAAGCAATTTTAGATTTGAATTCGTGCTATTTTCAAATTCACTTACTAAAAACATTATCACAAAAGATCACGTTTAACTAATAATCAATCAGTCGAGTGCAATTGGGCTTTTACGATGGAATGCAGTTCTAATAAAAGGATTTGAATAATTTTTTTAAAGTTCTGAAATAAATTACTTTTTATGTTAAAAAATTAAATATCTATTTAACAATATCTCAAATATTACCTCTCTGTCAAACCCTTTTAATGTTTAATAAGAGCTTAAATTTTTTATAAGAAACATTTTAATATTTTTTAAACAAAACATAAAAAAGGACTATTCAAATTCGTTCCCTGGAACTGTGTTTTAATGTTTGGTACCTACTTTTTTATGCCTATTTATACTCAACTCTAATCGGAAAGGATAATTTTGAAATAAAAAAATTCAATTATTTAGGCAAATATTTATTATGCTTTAAGGCCATATGTGTAAATAAATTGCCTTTTTGATGAAACTTTTTATCACAATACAGACATGCTTGTGAAGGAGGCTTTCCACATTCGAGCCGTTGATGTGTTCGTAAACTTCTTTTATACTTATAGCTGCGATTACATGATACACAAGCGAAAAAATTTTCACCTAAAAATAATGCCATTATATTTTATTAATTTTTGTTTTGAATTTTTGAAAGCAACAAGTTAAATTATGAATTCAAAAAATTTACGCCAACAGTAATAGTTTTGAATGTAATAAAACCAATTTTTTTCTATACTTTTATCAAGTTTAAAGCTAAATTCAAAATGATAAACACCTTTAACTATAAATAAATTTATTTCAAATACGATTTCATTTCGTTTCTTCAATAAACACACAAAGACTCTATTTATGTAAAAATTGTTTATGTTTTGCTGCCAAATGCTTCACTAAGGTAATTCTTTGATGAAAGCTTTTATCACAATAATTACAAGCTTGCAAGCGAGGTTGTCCACATTCGAGTCGTTGATGAGTATATAAATTTCTTTTATACTTATAACTTCGGTTGCAGTTTACACAAATGAATACATTTTCACCTAAAAATAATTCCAATTTATTACATTAACAAAATATTTCAACCATAAACAATAAATTTTAATGTGACAAATTGTTGCCCGTACACAAAGTATACCAAAAAAAATTTCTCGATGATAGAAATATTCAAAGATACAGGATTTTAAGGTTGTCGCTCCAAATGAATGAGATTTAGTTTTGGGCTGATCAAGCGAAGCGGAAAAGGAGATATAAGCAACAAAATGCTAGAACATCATTTGAAAGAAAGCAGTACCTATTTGGATTTGGTCTCAGTGGATAGTTTTCTGGCCGAAAAGTCAATGACACAGATTTTTGAAGAAAAAAATATTTAAAACTCCTAAAAATCTTTAAGAATTTTAAAAACTAATACAATCATTAATACTGTGTAAACGGGCAGCAAATTACGAAATCCCAAAAATGTATGACAACAAAAAGAACTTTGTAAGATAATTATTATTTATTTTTTACAATATTTTTATTGTACAGAAATGGGACAAAATTTAGGATAAAATTTGTTTATGTATTGCTGCCACATGTTTCCATAATGAAATTTTCTGATGGAAACTTTTATTACAATAATTACAAATTTGTAAACGAGGTTTTCCACATTCAAGCCGTTGATGAGTACGTAAACTTCTTTTATATTTATACCTTCGATTACAATTTTCACAAACGAATAATTTTTCACCTAAAAATAATGTCAAATTATTTCATCATTAATTTTGATTCAAAAAACATCTAACAGATTCATGAAAAGACCCAAAAACGTACAGCAATAGTGAGAATTTTGAAAATAAGAAAATTCTGTTTTACTTTTATTAAAAAAATTTTTATTGCATTTTAAATCTATAAGCAGAATTTACTTTATTTTTACACAAACATATTTTCCGACTATTTCAGCTATTAATTAATGAAGGGAACTGTATGGTTCTTCTGTAAGTAAGTTTATATTCGATTATATTACTTTTAATAATCAAATTTTTCATCTATTATAGTTAGAATAAATTAAATTAAAAATGGTTGATGTCTAGCTGCCAAATGCTTCACCAAAGCAATTTTTTGATGAAAACTTTTATCACAATAATTACAAACTTGAAGCCGTGGTTTTCCACATTCGACACGCTGATGTAATTTTAAACTTTTAAGATGCATATAACGTCGATTACAATGGTTACATACAAATTTTTTTCCATCTGAAAATAATTGTTTTATTTACTTTCTTAAAAATATTAAACAATTTACAATTAATAACAAATACATTTTTCTGTAATTACGACATTAAAACAATCTGTTTGGTGTTTATTTAAAGGACATAATACACGACATTTACTATTCTGGTTTTCCTGCAATAAAGGTCACTTTCTTTCTCTAAATTTTTATGGTTGCGAACTAAGAAAGAAAGAGGTTACTGTTGACTAAGAAAATTAATAGTATTTCAAGAAAGTAATCGGTAATGCAATTTTAATTTTTATCAACTAAGAAAAAGAAATATGAAAAATGGTTTGGAAAACAATTTTTCTTATATTTATATCAATGTAATAATAATTTTCATCAATGTCTAAGTTTTGTTTTATGTATGGTACAGTCAAACCTGTTTATTTGATGTTTATCTGTTTATCTGAAAAGACTTTTGTCGAAATTTTTCTTAACCATATATTGCATGAATATAAATTAATTGCGTTGATACAGCTTTGAATGTGCTCCTTTAAGGCGTTAGTGGTGGTGGACTGATTGTCTAAACTGCCAGTTATTACGCTGTCTGCTTGTTATTGTCAACACTTTAACACGCAAGTGGCGAAACATTCAAATCTTGCGTCAATTTTGGTACACCCTTTTTTAACAAACTGAACGAAAATGATTGGGTCAAGAAAAAAACTTTTGTATTGAATTATTTTTCAAAATATTTAATCAAAATTTTACAGTATAAAAATAAAGATACCAAATATAGTAACGACATTCTTTAAATAAGTTTTCTTGTAATCTTAATGTTTCTAGTATTACAAATCAAATTCTTAAGTTTTTCATTGACTTTTTATGTCATTTGCAGCACAATTATTGTTAATATTCCTTTTTATCGCGAAAAAAAGTACACATCCTTCAACTTTTTCTGACCGGAATAACTTTGGATTTTTTCATCGTATCGATTTTTTCCGCTTCGCAGTTATTGGTATATATTTAATGGTTGTCAACTGTCTGTACTACTAAATCTACCCATCAGGAGAGCTCTTAGCAAAGAATTACCTGTAGATACATATAATTAAAGAAAAAATAAATAAATAAATAAATAAGAAAAAAAATTAACTAAAATTAATTAAAATTAAAAATTATAAGAATAAAATAATGAAACCCAAAACAAAACACCCTTGAGACATTGCCATAAAAATAAAAAGAATAAGTATAAATCATTTGTTACTTGTCAGTCACTTTAACCCACAATCATTAGCAATGTACAACAGAAAGTTGGCGATCTCGGTTTTATTTAAGCTTCGTAAATCTAACACCACCATTTTTAAACTCTTTCTTTCCACAGAATTATATGTACATATATAGATTATGGGTGAATATCTGCTGAACACGACCATTTAAAGTTAAAAATGACAAAATGTTCGATATTAAATTGAAATTCTTGAAAAACTACGAAATATCGAGAAAACTTATTTGCCTTCGACTTCGATGAAAACCATTACAAATATAATTTAGGCAGTCGACAATACAATTTTGTAGTTGATGGAAAAAGCCCGAAATAACTACACAGAAATCTAGTGTATTCAGAATACAATCTCAGAAATTACCGTCTACCTATACTCTCGCAAAAGATTTCTTGTATTATCCTTGAAATTTTCAAATCTCTTAAGTCTCTAACATTTCTAGATATTATAGATCTTCTCTAACACATTTATGCCCTCTTTAAATATTATCCTCGTGCAAATGAATTTCAATTTTAGTGACAGAAAGGAGTTTACTCAAGGAAATTATATGGGTAATTTGAAATACGGGTTTTGATTGAACAAAAATTGTGATACAATCAAAAAATTTATTTTATTTGTGAATATAATAAATTTGTATGTTTATTATGTTTTAATCCAATGTGCGTTTTTAATGTGCCTTTTTGATGAAAAGACTTATTACAATATGGACAAACTTGTGTTCGAGGTTTCCCACATTCGATACGTTGATGGGTTAGTAAATTGTTTCGATATTTATAGCTTCGATCACATTTATTACAATTGAATTTTTTATCTAAAAGTATAAGAATTTTATTGGTTAGTGTATAATGGTAATTTAAATTTTTGTTTAGTTTTGGGAATTTAAAATGATATTGATATAAGTGTTACTAAACGAAAATTAGAAATATTTAAAGGAAGATTATGTTGATTTATTTTGGCACACGCTTTTTCGATTGGCTACTACAATTTTGATAGAAAAAAGTGTAGCCTTCGTTATTTATAGGCTGCGCCACCTTTGATCAGTGGAGAAAGCTAGTGGAAACTTCAGGCACAAGAGCGCATGAAGAATGACGAGGGCAATGCCATTTTACTAACAGAAAATGAATGTCGCATTGTAAAAGCTCTATTAAAGTATTGAAACCGTTTTTTATTCATTCGAGTGTATGAACTCCGAAAAAAATCAGCAACACAAAAAACAGACAAAGCACAAGACAACAAGGCTTGACTGCTTCAGTTCCAAACTGATTCCTTAATCACTTGTTAAATTTAAAAATTTTGATGAGAAAAAATTATGAATGAAAGCGGCAATTATTGGAAAAGTGTGACAAAAAAAAAAGTGATATCTCCATATTTTTTAACATACATAACAGGAAAAGGTTAAATTTAAGAATAAATAATAAAACACAAAAAATCATTTTTACAGACATTTATTATGTTTTAAAGCCAAATGAGTAACTAAATTGCCTTTCTGATGGAATCTTCTATCACAGTACATACAAATTTGTGAAGGTGGTTTACCACATTCATTGCGTTGATGGCCTAATAAATTTCGACGATATTTATAACTTCGATTGCATCTATCGCAATAAAATCTTTGACCTAGAAATAAAATTTAAATGATTAATGTTCTAAGTACTAAATTTGTCTATTTAACAATAGAAACAAGACCATAATAGTGAGGGACGTATAGAATACGTAGTAAGTCCCTCATATCACTATTAACAAAAGTTGTATTTATTATAAAACAACAAAAAAGCTAATTTTTAAACAAGAAAAGCAAAAAAAATTTTTATTTTGAATAATGATTATCAGTTTAACTGAGTTCTGATTACTTTGCGATTCTATAGGGGGTCCAAATTATAAGAGGATATAAATAACAAGTTTAATTTAAAAAGCAGACTTTATTCAAAACATTTGTTCACATTTATAAAACGCTGAAAGGTTGATTTGTTTTAATTTGTAAATAACAATTCTGAATGCACAAGTGCCATATGTTTTTTTAAATTGCTTTTTTGATGGAACTTTTTCTCGCAAAGTGTGCACGTCTGTGTAGGAGGTTTGCCACATTCGTTGCGCTGATGTGCATTTAAAGTGAATCGATGTTTATAACTGCGTGAACAATTATTACAATAAAATCTGTTTTGATCAAATTTCCCACCTAAAATTAAATGTTCATATATTTAACTGAAATAACCCATAATTTTCTTACCAAACTAATAAAGTTTTCTGGACACAAAACAAAAAAATTGGTTAGAATTTTTAAACGTTAGGTAAGTTTGTATATAGCGAATTAATAAGATTCAATTATTTTTCCTTTCTGTTTTTCATTTTGTTTAAGAAAATCAGAGTCAATAATTGGTGCGTTTTTACTAAATTTCAAGCAATAACACTTAGTAAAACCACACTACACAAGCATAAAATTAATAAGTTTACTTTCTTTCGAACATTTTCGTTTTGGCACCCAAATTTCACTTGTTTCTCACAGGGTTAGGTTAAAGTCTAGTAATACGAGGGCTGTATGAGAAATCATGGATTTCTTAAAATATCTCTTTCCAAATTTCCAACGAAGAATATGGGTGTAGCTCTAAAATTTTAAGGGAATTCATTTTTTTAGCTTATTAGAAAGTAAGGGTAAAAAAAATTTTTGTATCGTAATTTATATTTCCACGCACTCTCAAATACTTTCGTTGGATAGGTTTTAAAAAGTAAAGGTGTTCAAGAAACTTCTCAAACTCAATTCCCCAAGACTCTGTAACAATTGAACAAAAACTCAATTTTGAAATTATTAATTACATTCCAAACACAACGATCCAAACAACGTAAAAATATTTAAAGTTACACCGTACAGCCCAGACAGTCTACTATACTGTCCGATGCTAGATTTGCCGGTAGTCCGATTTCGAATTTACCGTTTCTTACAGCGGAGCCACCAGCAAATTTTAATTGAACGAACTAGTTTATTCTTAAGGCGAAACTTAGTTACAAAGGGCGCTATGATGGATTACAGAGATTTAAAAAAGAGATTCATAGACAAGTTTATGTTGAAGACATCAATTACTGACAAATTGCGATGAATTAAGCGGCAAACAAAGGTAACCTCAATCAAAAAATTGAATTAAAATTAATAATAAAACATCAATTATTTCAATAAATAAATCTTTTAATATGTAATTTGATTATGTACAAGACATATATGTTTGACTAAATTACTCCTTTGGTGAAATTTCCGGCCACAATAAACACAAATTTGTGAAGGTGGTTTACCACACTCGAATCGTTGATGTGCATTCAAACTTTTTCGATGTTTGTAATGACGATCACAATTCGGACAATAGTATCTGATAGGCCTTAATATAAAACCTAAAAAATAATTTACAGAGTTATTTTCAATATCGTATACTAAAATACAAAATTCCAAAAAAAAAAACACTACTTTTAAAACATAGCATATCCAAACAAGGTTTTTGGTTACTTACGTCTGCTTTCATATCAATTCTGGATTATAGTACTAATAACCGCCATGGCGTATCCTAATTCAATTTTAGGAGAACTTATTATTGTGGAAATAAAGCTATATCTCTGCTATCGAAATTAATGTATTTTACTAAATATATTGTTAGACCGAACCTAGTTCTATTGATAATAAATTACATAATATTACAAAAAAAAAAATTGTAAGATAGAAATAAATAAAAGATTGACAGCAATGTGGAAATTATTTTTCATGTGATACATTTGTAACGGAACTGGCATGCATTTTTATGTAAAAATCCTAGCCCCGTGATAATTGGCAAGTAACTAAAAACGTAACTAAAAGAATTCCTGGTTGAGTGTTAAATGTTAAGCTGGATCTAAGCACTAAATGAACATATAACCACTGATCTGACTGCGTAATTATAGATTCATTTGATACTCGATAACACCCAGTTTATTAGTCACACTGTGATCGCAAAGATCGGCTAGAAATACTTTTAGTGAGGGATAAAAGTTCAAAAAGGGCAATGAAACGCAATTTC
Source organism: Chrysoperla carnea (assembly GCF_905475395.1). Classification (NCBI taxonomy): domain Eukaryota; kingdom Metazoa; phylum Arthropoda; class Insecta; order Neuroptera; family Chrysopidae; genus Chrysoperla; species Chrysoperla carnea. The sequence goes on along the minus strand of NC_058340.1, from coordinate 42,777,210 downwards.
AAGATAGCACTGTGACAGTTGGCAAGTTGATAAGTCACATTTGTTTCTTCAACACGTAGCTGAGATAGTTCCTGGTGGAGTATTAAGTGTTAAGCTGGATCTAAGTACTAAATAAACTCATAACCACTGATCTGACTCCGTAGTTGTAAGATCATTTGGTACGCGATTTTACCCAGTTTGTAAGTCACTCCGTGATCGCAAAGATCGGCTAGCAATTCTTTTACAGAGGGATAAAAGTTCAAACAAAGGCAATGAAACGCGATTTCAGGAATCTGCATTAATATTTTTATCTGAAAAGTTATGAAGTATTTTTTCTATATTTATCCCACTTTATTTGTGGGGTATTTCGGGTAAATAAAGTGGGGTATTTCCGCCCACCTTATCAATATAATTGAGGAATAAAACTGTTATATGACATTAGTTCAGGAAGTGAAGTCACTGCAATTTTAGCCAACCTGACGGGGAGTTTCAGCATTCCATAATTCGAAAACCAGGTTCTTTCCAAACAAGCAACTAAACTTAAGGTAGGTAAAGTTTCATTTTAAGAAAAAAACAAAAAAAAAACTTGTATAGGTTTTAGCATAAAACTTTATTTTCTACAACAAAATTTACAAAACAACAATAATAATATTTTTTCGATTTAATTTCGACTTAATTTATGTACAAGTACCATATGTTGAAACAGATTCCCTTTACGATGAAATCTTTTCTGACACACCATACATACTTGAGTAGGTGGTTTTCCACATTCAACACGTTGGTGTAAATTTAACGTATTACGATGCTTATAGTTTCGATTGCACTTATTACAATAATATCTCATTTGGCCTAAAAAATAATGTATACAAATTATTTAATAATTCAAATTCAGAATAAAAAACATATCACATTAAAATCAATATAAGTACAAATAAAGACCATGTATTGAATATCAAAAGGAACAGATGGTCAAAATTCACCAAAACAGACAGTTAATCAACAGTAGGATGAAGGCAGTTAAGGATATCTTATTTCTTCGTTTCTACCTTAGAAAGAGTTAGAAGTATGCTAATTTTGATTAAAGTAGGAAAACTTTGCGAGGTTTCCAATTTCGAAAGAGCTAAAATATTTTAGACTCATTCATATGTGACTAATTGAATTCTAGAATAGGGGCTACCATCGGAATAAGTAAAAGGTTTGAGATAAGGATCTGATTCCGTAATAACAAATGGGATGGGAATTTCTCGAGTTTTAGAAGTTAGTGGCATTGGAAAGTTTGCACGTGAGTACCGTAAGGCCCATAGGATATATTGCCATAACCGAAGTTACGGACCTGAAAAATTAAAAGTGAATTTGTTATCCATACATTTCACTCGCAAATTTCCTCTCATTTTAGGCAGTATTTAAATACTCCTGCGAGGCAGAGACACTATAATACTTCTTCCTTTTCTTTTAAAAGCCTAAAATCAAAGAATTAATTCCCCTGATTACAACAACAACAAATATTTAACCGTTTTGAATTTCATTAACTATAATCAATATTCTACATAAACTTTTTTCAGTTGAAAATGTTTATATTAAACGAAACATATCATGTTTTAAAAAATTATTTTTATTCAAATCCTAATTTATGGAGTTCCTCAAAGTAAAGTTCTCTACAATTAATTCTATATAAACCTTGAAAAAAAGAATGATAACCATCCAGTTCAATTATTTTTAAATAGATAATTCTTAAAAATATTTTCAAACTATAAAAATTAGTCCGATTCAGCGGAGGATTCAAGAGTAGTACAATTATTATCCTCCAAGATAGGGTTGGCAATAAGAGAAACAGCCCGTCCAATCATCAAAAGAACACGATTTTCATATATTAGCTCAAATATATTTTACAATCTTAGTTTTATGAAGAAAAAATGATTACAAGGTACTTTCAAAATTTTATTTATTAAGTTTGTGATGTACAAGAGCCATATGCAGCGTTAAACTACCCTTACGATGAAATTTTTTCTCGCATATGATACAATTATGTAAGGGTGGTTTTCCGCATTCAAAACGTTGATGTTTTGTTAAACTATTTCGAAGCTTATAACTACGATTACAATTTTGACAATAATATCTCCTTGGACTACCTAAAAACAATTTACAAATTATAAATACTTAGCACTATAAGAATTTGGAAAAATAATCTAAAGCCGAATCGGAAGAAAGGTTACGAAATTCTTAAACACAGAATTAATATAATCAGATATTAATTTATTTTAATACGTCATTTTTTTATGGATCAGAGCCATATGAGTTACTAAATTTCCTTTTTGATGAAATTTCCTATCACAATAAAGGCAACATTGAGATGGAGGTTTTCCACATTCCAAACGTTGATGTTGTTGTAAACTATTTCGAAGTTTATAGCTACGATTACAATTTTGACAATAATATCTCCTTGGGCTACCTAAAAATAATTTACAAATTATAAATATTTGACACAGTAAGAATTTAGGCAACTATTATATCTAAAGCCGAACCGGAAAAAGATTTACAAAATTCTTAAACACAGAATAAATCAGATATGACTTTATTTAGTTTTATGCTACAGTTTTTTGTGGATAAAAGCCATATGAGCAACTAAATTTCCTTTTTGATAAAATTTCCTATCACAATAAAGGCAGCATTGAGAGGGAAGTTTTCCACATTCCAAACGTTGATGTTGTTGTAAACCTTTTCGAAATTTATAGCTACGATTACAATTTTGACAATAAAATCTTGCACTACCTAAAAACAATTTACAAATTATAAATACTTGGTACTGTAAGAATTTGTGAAACTATTTATGTCTACTGGAGAATCGGAAAAATGAAGTTCTAACTAAATTTCCTTTTGATGAATTTTCCTATCACAATAGAAACAATATTGAGAGGCAACTTTTGCCACAATCCAAACGTTTATGCTTGTGTAAACTACTTCGAAGTTTATAGCTACGATTACAATTTTCGCAACAATATCTCTACACCAAATCGGAAGAAGGGTTATAAATTACTGAACACAGAATATATCACATATAAATTTATTTATTTTTAGGTAGCATTTTTTTATGAATCATAGCCATATGGATAACTAAACTTCTTTTTTGAGAGAATTTCTTATCGCAATTAGGGCAACAGTGTGTTGGAAGTTCTCCACATTCAAAACTTTGATGTTTTCTTAAACTGCATGGAAATTTATAGATACGTTTACAAATTTGGCAATAATATCTCGTCAGATTTTCTGAAAATAATTTATTGATGATAAATACTTGAAATTTGGATTACTATTACATTACAGCCTAATTGAAAGAAGGATTATAAAATTTTTGAACACAGAATATATTATGTATTAATTTTATTTTATTTTAAATTTTTCTATGGATAAGACCCATATGAGTAACTAAATTTCCTTTTTGATGGAATTTTCGATCACAATAAGGACAAGAGTGTGAAGGAGGTTTTCCACATTCCAAACGTTGGTGTTTTCTTAAACTACTTCGAAGTTTGTAACTACGATTACAATTTGGACAAAAAAATTTCGCCGGACCTAAAAATAATTTATATGTTGTAAATATTTGAGATTTGGAAAATTTAGACGACTATAATTATATCTACTCTGGGATCGAAAGAAGGGTTATAAAATTCTTAAACACAGAATGAGTTATGTAGGTATATCTATTTGTTTTTATTTTTCAACATTTTATTATGGATAAGACCCATATGAGTCACTAAATTTCCTTTTTGATGGAATTTCCTATCGCAATAAGGACAACAGTGCGATGGAGGTTTTCCACATTCCAAACGTTGATGACGTTGATAGCTAGTGAGATGCTTATAACTTCGATAGCATTTTATGCACTGGTATCTGTTTCGACCTAAAAGCAATTTTTAAAATAAAATATTATCAAAGAAAACTAAAAAATGAAAACAAGTAGATTACTTTCTTTTCGTTTTATAATGAATAACAAAATTTGGGCTGGTGGCACGAATGAGAAGGAAAAACAAATCGTGCATGCGATTAAAAACATCTAATTTTTTCAAAATATGATGCAATCGAATTCTACGTAGTATTCGCTAGGATCTATTGTTGAAAAAAATCAATTAATTTCGATCAATTTTTAACCTTAAGATTTGGAATCAAAATTCGATTGAATCATTCGATTTGTTTAACAAATCAAAAATGAATCGAAGCGTTTGTAGCTTAAATTAAATTTACTAAAATCAATGTTGGCAATTTGAAAAATAAATATATTTCATATCGATTTCATTCAATTTTTAATAAAAACAGATAATATTACAAAAATAGACACAAGTATTATCAGATTAGAAAAAAATCTAATAAGAATAATTCATTTTTTATTTTTTAAACCAATCAAAAATATGAACATTTCATTGAAATTCTTAACTCAAAATTGAAATTTCACTCCTTTTTTTTACTTCTTTCAGAAAACAACTTACTGTAAGTAAAGCAAAAAAAACTTTCTGTTTTAATCTTTTTCAATAGTCATTGAGGCAATAACAAGTTTTGACAAACTTTATCAACTCATTACTTTGAATTTTTTATGCCCAGAAACATCATTTCAAGCATACAAAAATATAAAACGCATAAAAAAATTTATTTTTTGAAGATGGAGACGTTATTTTTGATTCTTATTTGTTAGAATAACACAGCGATCACCACGAAGAAAATCTGGTTGGTGTAAATCACCCAATATGATCAAAAGACCCTTGATGATGTAAGTCATTCTTTATAATCACTTTGCTAGATTTATTTCGGATTCAAATGTCAGAAAAATAGCTGACAACTTTGTTGAAATTCTTGATTTACTGATTCAATGAAATTTTAAAAATTTGAACGTCAAAAAATATATTTATTAATTCTTGAATGCTTGGGCGACCAGCGTAAATTAGAACAAGAATTCAGAAAACCCCAATGAAGGAAATTTTAAGGGATCAAACCATTTTCGACATTCATTATTCTGTTGACTCTTGGAACAATATTATAGAATTTTAGCCACAAAAACAAGTTATCATATTTCGGTACATTAAAACTTTGTTACTGAATCTTAAATCGTGCGGACAAACCGTCACTTTTTCATTGAAGTACCATTTAAAATCTAAAACTTAAAAATTTTATTATAAGAAAGAAAGCGTGTCAAGAAAGAAAATTTCAGCCATTTTTCTAACATTTTTTTACAGAATTAATCGTAAAGGCGCAAATAAACGACTTTTTATTCAAAAATGAAATCTTGTTGTGGTTTCGTATCAATTTTATATCGTCAGATACAACTTGATGCAGTTAACTCACTTCATTCCATCAAAATTACTCATTTGCCTGTGGAATGAAACACAACTAGTATTTAGTGAATGGGATAGAGAGAAACTATTAACTTAATTGCAAGTATTGTGATTTACTTTTACAATAATATATTGCTGTTTTGCCGTTTGAGAATTACAAACAAGTTACATATTACAGAGATGTAATTCCTTATTTGGGTAAAACATTATGTTTTGCAGCCAAATGCCTTACTAAAGTAATTTTTTGATGAAATCGTTTATCACAATAATTACAAACTTGTAGGCGAGGTTTTCCACATTCGACACGTTGATGTAAATATAAACTATTCCGAAGTTTATAACTACGATTACAATTTTGACAATAATACCTCTGCGGATTGTCACCTAAAAATAATTTGAAGGTTGTAATTATTTGATAAAGTTTTTTTTATAATGGAAAAACAATCATGTTTATTCTCAAGCCAACTAAATTTAATTACTTTTTTTTCTAAACATATTTAAATTTAATTACCGAAGTCTTTTAAAATCTAGTAACACATTTCAAAATAAATCGCATTTCAAAATAGGGAATGTTTGCTTAAATGTAAAAACTACAATCTACACTTAGAATGCGACTTCGAAATTAAAATAAATGTTAAACACACATTTAATCTCTGTTCCTATAAACAAACGGCCATATCAATTGGCACGATATGATGTCATCAAATAACGGTGTTCTTCTGTTCCTATATAACAATTGTCATGCCAATTGTATAATGCAATTAATGACATCTTATCGTTCCAATTGGCATGACAGTTTGTATTTATAAGAACAGAAAATCGGCAACTGAATTGATGACATTATATCAAACGAATTGGTATGACAGTTTGTACGAAGGAACAGAGGGAAGCAGAGAATATTTTTTTTAACAATATCAGGGAATCGGAACATTTTTGACATTACACTTGCATAATATCTTGATCAATATTGTAATTGAATTGATTATACATCATTATAAGAAACTAAATTTTAATTTTGATTAAAGGATTAATTTTCGATATACAGAATATTAAACTAATACTATTTTAATGATCTGCAATTCAATTTTTTATATTAAATATTACTTTACGTTTACAACATTTTATTATGTACTAATCCCACATGAGTAACTAAATTTCCTTTGTGGTAAAATTTTCTTTCACAATAAGGACAAAAGTGTGATGGAGATTTACCGCACTCCAAACGTTGATGGCGCCGATAACTAGTTCGATGTTTATAACTTCGATCACATTTTGGACACTGGTATACTTTCTGACCTAGAATCAATTTATAAAACAATAGATAACAAACCATAATATAAGAGACACTTCAAACCATACCCAAAAATTAGAAGCAAGAACTATTTAAACAAATTATAGAATTGATAAATTATTTCTTTATAAACTGATATTTATCGAGAAAAATAAACAGGTTTGACGGCAATTTCTTCAAAAGAAAAGCTAGATTAAAAATAAAATTTAAATTTTATATCACAATAATCTGGAAATAAAGCCATTTTCTTTGTCAATCTGAAGGTTTATATTCTTTAACGTGTTACACTTACAATTACAATTTACACTTATTATTATTGATTTACCATGAATTTAATTACTTTTAACCAAGATAAATATGTACAGATACTTAATTTCATTCGAAAAAAAAAATTAACTAATTTGACACTGGTTTTAAAGCGACAACAAAAAAAAAGGTACATGACATCGAATGATTGTTGTCAAGAGATTAAAGCTCTCTAAAAACTCATCAAACACAAATTGAAAATCTATGAAATACAGAAATTCAAAAAAATGTTGTTTTTTTTTTAAATATAACACATAATTCTCAAAAACTTTAATAAGATTTCAGTGACCTGCTAGCTGAGTTTCAAAAAATTTGTACTCTGTAAATATACGTACATAGAATTAACTTCTTCATCACACAATATATTGTAGCTGATATGAACTCTCCTTTATTTAGAGTTCATAGAAATCACATCCTAGTATAAAGGTCCGATTTATGAATAGAAAATTTTTCATAAACCGAAATTTTTTGTGTAACGTTTTATAAAGCATGCATTGTCACTTGCAAACCAGCATCACAAAAAGCAAACATCATTGTAATTGGACATGTACTGAAAAAATTATCATTTCAATAAAACTTTATGCCTTGCCGCCAAATGCTTAACTAAAGCAATTTTTTGATGAAAGCTTTTGTTACAGTAATTACAAACTTGCAGACGGGGTTTTCCGCACTCCAAACGTTGATGGCGCCGATAACTAGTGCGATGTTTATAAGTTCGATCACAATTTAAACACTGGTATACTTTCTGACCTAGAATAAATTTTAAAAAAATTAAGTAACAAAAGATAATACAACAGCCACTTCGAACCATTATACCAACATTACAAGCTATAACAATCGATTAAGTTGACAGTTTCTTCAAATAGACTAAGATAAAAACATCACCAAAAGTTATGAATAGCATAGTCGTGTTATCTTATAGGTTTTAAACTTAATAATTTACTAAAATGTAAGAGAAACCAAAATAAATTTGTAACATTTTTATTGATTTACGATTTATTTATACTTTAATACTTTCAACCAAGGTGAAATTTGTACAGCTAAAATTTAAAACTTACAGACTAGTTCAGGTAATATTTATATACTTAATATGACACTGATTCTAAGGCGACAAATATACGATCGATATCAACTGATTTTTGTTATTGAGTTAAGCTCCATAAAAATTTATAATCATAATCGCTAAAAACAATAGAGGATTATATAAAACAATAAAGAATTTTATATAAGAAATTTTGGAAAATAAATCACTCTATTTTACAAAGTTTTTAAGATTACATATTTCTCAGCGCAGCCAATTAGTTTTTAGTGACTTAGTAATAGAATATGTCTATAATAATTTTGATACTACTCAAATCAAATTCATGGAATCAACAAAAATTGACATGCTTATATTTACAATGAAAGAAACTTCCCTACTTCCTTCAGAGTTCAATGAAAAACTTTAACGAAAGAAATAAAAAAACATGCATTGTCACTTGAGAACCAGCATCACATCAATCAAACAACATAGAAATTGTTGCAAAATAATTATTTTAGTATATTTTATGTCTTGCTGCCAAATGCTTCACCAAAGTAATTTTTTGATGAAAACTTTTATCACAATAATTACAAGCTTGTAGACGGGGTTTTCCGCATTCAACACGTTGATGTAAGTTTAAACTATATCGATGTTTATAGCTTCGAGGACAATTGTTACAATAAAATCTATCAGATTGCTTAGCACCTACAAAAAATAACAAGTTTGTCTTAGCTAAAAAATTTTCCATTTACTGCACATAAAGATCATTAATTGTCTTAAGAAATGAAAATCTGACACGACATTTCTTCACCAAATAAGGATTTAACGTTTAACTATTTTGTAGTTACAGTTTAGAAAAATATTATATTTAATCACATAATGTCTAAAAAACTAGAAAGCATAATGTTTAGAAATACAAAAATGTTTCGCTACTTTTGGGAGTATGGAAGAAATGAATAGCTCATTTTCCCTAAGATTGTTTAGCTATTGTAGAGAGTGTTACTGTATAATAACAATTGCATCTCTTACTGCAGTAGAGCGAATTAATATTTACTATTTCTTCTTAAAAATTTGTAGCCCATTGAGTTACTTTGATGTGAAGACCAACAAAGCAATAGACGCGTGGCTCGGAAAGTTTCTTTCTAGAAGTACATCTAATGAGACTATTTTAACTCCACAGCAAATGGTGCAACCGTTATTATACAGTTGTACTCTCAATACTCTACAATAAAAATAAATAATCAAAGAGAAAATGGACTACTCTTTGTTTGAACAGGTACTCATAATTAGCATCCTGTTTAAGCACATTTAAATTTTAGCCTGTAATTGTGATATTTAAAAACCAAGAAGTGGCGGCAAAAAGTATCAACAGTATTCAATTACAACTAAGTAAGACGCTGTTGATAAAGATGTAATCATAGTGAGTTTTGGGTACAATAAATGAATGATCTCCAACGATCCCTTATGTAACTCCCAAAAATTTTAGCAGAGAAGCTTTGGTCGTGAAGATTTGCTTCTAGTTTCGAAAAAATCCTGTAATTTGATTTGCTTATAATATATGCATATCAGGTAATCAAGAATTTTTCGGTTTTAAGAGAGATGTGGGGAAGCATAGAATGCCTTAATGATATAATTTTAACCTTATTTTTACCTTTAACCTCAATATAAAAAAATTGCAATTTTTTGTCTAGATTACCGAGAAAATCACCCGGTACGATTTAAGAATTAGTACGCATTAGTTTGTACTCTCCTGCAATTTGTATTTAAATTTTAAATAATTGGATGGATCAAGGAAAAATATTAAAATATAAAACAAAGATACTTTTAATAAAAGGAATGTAATTATAAAAATATTTTTTATAAATTGTTTAAAATTTTGTTTGATGCGTATCTAGATGTAGCCTTAGATTGCCTTTATGGTAAAATTTTCGATCACAATATGGACAGGCTTGTGTTGGCTCTTTTCCACATTCAACACGTTGATGTAAATTTAAACTATACCGATGTTTATAATTTCGACTGCAATTATGACAATAATATCTAACATTATCACCTATAAAAAAAAAACAATAATTTCTCTTAGCAAATAAAATATTTTGTTTCGACAATATACCGTAAACCGTGATATTTATAAAAAAAGAAGTGACGGCGAAAAACGTATACCATTATAAATGAGCAAAGCTATTACTAATCAACAGTTATTCAATTACAATTAACTAGGATGTTGTTGAAAAGGATGATACCTTAGTGAGTTTTTCGATAAAATCAACGAATAAAATGATCTCTAACGATTCTCTATACAACCCTGAAAATTTTCGACAAAGAAGCTTTGGGTGTGAAGATTCGCTTTTAGTCTCGACTGAGTCCTTAAATTTTATTTTCCTATAATGTATACCAATAACCAAAGATTTTTTAGTTTTAAGACAGGTGTTGGGGAGCATAGAGAACCTAAAGCATAAGTGATATAATTTGATGGCCCCTTTATTTTTTACATTTAACCTCCAAAACAGCAATTTTTTTTTAGATTACCGATTTATCATTTAGAAACGAAATTAATCGTCGGATTTCACATGAAAACCAACCGTTACGAAATATGGGGTTATATCCAGTTGCAAGCGCAAAAACACAAAAATTTTATCAGTTTTCTTTGGGAAGACCATTTAATTTACATAAATATAACATTTCTTTAATTTTAAGATAATTTTTTTTATTTTAAGATCCCGTTTGGATTAACCAAAATGAAAAATCCAGAAAATTGCTTAGAAAAAGTAAAAATTATGATGTTTGACAAAATGGCGGCTTCCAAAAAAATGAAAGTCGAACGGTCGAGCCGTTTCGTTGAAATTTTGCTCACTAACTTTGAAAACGCTGTTTCGAGAAAAATGCGTTTAAAGTTTCAAAAGAAGTATACACTCAAGCTGAAAGCTTTTTTTGCGTTTATCTTTGTGAATATTTTGGGGATCAAATTGATATTTTCAGAGAATGTACTTAGATATATGCAGAAAATGCAAAAAGAAATCATTTCTATGAAAATTCTAACTGGATATAGCACCTTAACTATCGGTACGCAGTAGGATATACTCCCCTGCAATTTGTATTTCGATTTTAAGTAATTGGATGGGTCAAGGAAAACTATTAAATTATAAAACAAAGATACTTTTAATAAAAATTAATAAATAATTATCACAATTATTAATTTATAATATATATCACATTTATTAATTTATAAATTGTTTAAAAATTATGTTGCCGTTGTTTTATGTATAACTATCATATGTTGCCTTAAATTGCCTTTATGGTGAAATTTTCTATCACAATGTGGGCACGCTTGTGTTGGCTCTTTTCCGCATTCAACACGTTGATGTAAATATAAACTATATCGGTGTTTATAATTTCGACTGCAATTATGACAGTAATATCTAACAGATTTACCACCTATAAAAAAATAATAATTTCTCTTAACTTAAGTAAAATATTGTCGAAACACAATATAAAGAGAATTCGTTCGATAAAAATTAAAACCACAATCAAAAATACAAAATAGTTTATATTATAACAAAAAGTATTTACAAAAAAGATTTTTCTATTTTATGTATACGGAAAATATGTTGTCTCAAAGTTCCTCTATGATGAAATTTTCGATCACAATGTGGACACGCTTGCGATGGCTCTTTCCCACATTCAACACGTTGATGTAAATATAAACTATATCGATGCTTATAACTTCGATTGCAACTATTACAATAAAATCTATCACCTATAAAAATAACAATTTCTTTTAACAAATATATTTCTATACCCAAAAAGACAAGAAAAAGTAACAAATAACCTGTCCGATATTCAGAGCAAATACCCAGTTCGACATTTAAAAATTAATTGATTTCAGTGAAAAGTATTTTGGGAAAGAATTTCTTTCTTTGTCATGTCGATACTATCGATATAGTGCAATCGTTAAGTAAATTTGAGTATGCAAAAGTCACAAAACAAAATTCTGCTAAAGTACCCTTTGTGGCATGAAAATATGAGAAAACTAGATTTAAATGCATCTTTCTTGCATATTCTATGAGAATTTGTGAAGGAATCTCTTATTTGGATCCGTGTTAAAAAAATCATCTTTGATTTTTCTTTCAAAAAAGACTTTAGTTGTCAGTTCTAACTTTAATATATCGTAACTTTAACAAAAAAAAATTGTGCAGGCCTTGATTTTTTGATTTTTGAATATGCAGGAAAAAGTTCATATTTTTCGAAAATTTCAAGAACAATTCATTGTTCTTTGCAAAAAGCATGTAGATAAAACACGTCATCGACTTTTACAAAGGTAGTGAAAGCGAGAAAACAGAAGTTCAAATGCTTATAAATCCTCTAAAGTAGAAACTTCGATCTTTAAAAGAAACTATGCATATTAATTTCTTTTGGAAAAGTTTTTCTTTTGAAGTCGGTTTTCTTTTTGTTTAAAGTTTTTTTATTTTGTGATTTTTAGTAAATCTGAAGTACACTAACTAATTTGCCACTAAAAAAAGAATCATCAAAATCAGTTGAAGTGATATTGAGTTGTTCGTCTTCTTGTTATGCATACTTAATGCAAATTTAAGACTTTTATGGTTTTCTCATAGATGCCGCTGTCAGAACTGGACCAAAATGAAATGGGAACGCACGGGAAGCATCAGCTTTCAAACAGATAAAGAATCATCAAAATCGGTTCACCCAGTCGAAAGTTCTGAGGTAACACACATAAAAAAAATACAGTCGAATTGATAAGCTCCTCCTTTTTATTGAAGTCGGTTAAAAAAAACCAATAGTGATGGTAGACAAAAACAAATATTAAATAATAAATTATAATTGAAAACAAAAACACTTAAATATATTATTTACAAAAAATGTTACATAAAAATTGTTTTTAATTTATGTTCTAATTTTTTTATGCACAAGAAATAAGTGTCGATATAAAGAGCTTCTATGATGAAATTTTCGATCACATTGTGGACATTCTTGTGATGCCTCTTTTCCACATTCAACGCGTTGATGTAAATTTAAACTATATCGATGTTTATAGCTTCGATTGCAATTATTACAATAAAATTTATCTGATTGATTACCACCTATAACAGATAATAATTTTTTAAAACAAGTAGAAGTTTTTTTTTTTACAAAACCCAGGAAATACTCTGTTAGTAGTCCTGGCCCATAGGTTATTAACATAGAATATTAAAATAGAAAATTTTATACGAAAATTTGGATTAGACAGGCATAACAAAAATTTTTATATTTCAAATTAAAAGTGTCCAGAAAGTTAAGTTTCGAAAAAGTTTGTCCAGAAATTTTCCGTTATGTGTAAACTGACCATTTTTTTTTAAGCTCAAAACGGGACGTTCATATATTATCTGTATGGATGGACCATAGGCACTATAATATATATGATATTATATATCTATTAGGTAATATGACCAAATGGGAAAATATATTACCAAATTTAAACGCGCTAATCTCAGAAACTACTGAACCGATTTGAATAATTCTTTCACTGTTAGATAGTCTATTTATCGAGGAAGGCTATAGGCTACATTTTATCCCGGATTTCCTACGGGAAACATCAACAATGCAGGTGAAAGTTGAATGAGTCGGCCATCAGCGAGATGATTTGGCGCGGGCATCACTATCTACACTATACAACATATAACATACACAAGCATCAATCCGTGCAAAACTGACAATGAATAGACAGACACACAGCACACCATACCATACATTTGATATTACATATAGAGTATATGACATTACAGATAGAGCGAAAGAATAGGTTAGAAAAGAACAGAAAGAATATAGGTTGTCTATGATTTTTCTCGCGCGGTGTCAGAAAACGGGACTATTTTGCGTCCCGGCTCATTGTACGGGGACAACGGGACGTATGGTCAAATAAAGGGACAGTCCCGTTTAAAACGGGACGTATGGTCAGTTTAGTTATGTGCCATCCAAGGCCTACCATCAACAAAAAGTAAATCATTAGCTTAATCTGTCATGTATTAATGTGCCAACAAAATTTAAATAAAAATATTTGCATAATATAAAATTAGACGCTTTATTCTGTCCTACATGAAGCGTGAAATGACGCCCATTCATGACCACGATTTCCACGCCAATCTTTGTAATGAAAAAAAAAAAAACTTATTCAAGATGCAAAGCTTCTACAATAAAATTCCTCATAATGATTTAAATTTGTTGTGAAATTTTTTGTTACTAGCATGAGCTGAAACCACAATATAGAACAACCTGGCTACACAAAGGCGGTTTTTTTTTTTAGGAAATATTTGTTCGATAGTTTCCTCTAAGCACAAATTTGGTACGGCGTTAAGGAAAACAACAATGAGAATTAAAAAAAGATTCAATATATTTTATTTTTAAGTCTAAAATACTGTATATATTATTTTGAAAGTTTTTACAAAAAACATTTTTTTTTTTAAATTAATTTTCAAAAAGTTTATGCACACGAATAAGATGTCGAGTTAAAGTGCCTTTATGATGAAATTTGCGATCACAATGTAGACATTGTTGAGATGGTTCCTTTCCACATTCAACACGTTGATGTAACTTTAGATTATGGCGATATTTATAACTTCGATTGCAACTATTACAATAAAACTTTATTGAGAATCCACCTATAACAGATAACAATTTATTTAAACAAATGGAAGCAACCAAACGCGCAAACAAAATGGATAATACGAAAACACAAAATAAACTCTTTGTATTCTTCACTTTTATTTTTGAGAAGTATTTGTTTCAATATCTATGAGCTTTTTATAAATCAAGATCACATATGTTTTTAATAAACTTGTTATATTAACATCATTATTATACAAACGAGAGTGCATATTTCGATGGCAAAGTTCGTTTTGATTTATTAGCAAATATAAAAAAGCGAAAATTTCCTGTATACTTCCTACGTAAGTTTATAATAACGAACAAAGATTTAAATTTGTAAAATCTTGTTTTTGTAAAAACTATTCACTATTTTCAATTTATGTAAATGTTCTTTCAAACCAATATAAAAAAGTTTTAAAGTTACCTAAAATCTTGGAACTAACTGCATTAAAGAAAAATCTTTCCTTTGTAATCATGATATTTTAATACACAAAGACTCCAAATGTATTTAATAATTGTTATCCTTTTTTAGGATAACAATTGTACTTAATCCATACATGTTTGATATTATTACATAGAAAATCTTACATAATATACAGGTTGCTCTAAAAGATCTGTAAAACATCGTTAATAGAATACTTAAGAGATAGAATACCTCATTATTTATGCATATAGTTAAAATCCATGCATTTTCAATTCTGAACAATTTTACTAAAACTTGGATCCATTTCAAAATTATGAAGAAATAATTAACTATCTCAATTAACAGTAGTTTAGAAAAACTATTGAGAAAAATGATGCTCACCCAGAGTACTTTTTTGTAGTACACAATTTACCGATTCTAAGCTCAAAATTTTCAATATTTATAGTAAGTATTTATTTCTAGTATTTATAGTAATACGAAGGGTTTTTAATCTAAAAACACCACATCAAGGGTTTGGTGATACGTCAAGGGTTTGATGATTAACTTAATTTTTAAGTGGATTTTTTGTTCTATAAAACCGTGTCAACTTACCCAATTTTATCAAAATAGCATTTAATGTTTAGAATTAACTTACAAAAAACCGTTTCTAAACAAACAAAACAACTTGATACTAAGGCAAATTTAGCTAAATCGACTTATTTTGAGCTGTACTATATCTGGTAAAGCGTTGCACATATTTTTAGAGACACTCTATAAAATTTTGTTGGAATAGTTCAAAATAGTATGGAATAATACCAATATCGATACTTCTTGTACCACCACGTATTATCTGAGTAATTTGATTGATAAATAAACGCATCACATGTATTACATAATCAATATATAGTATATAAAAATTCGACCAGATGAGTGTCAAATTAGTAAAATAAATGTGCGAAAAATTTCCCGATATATCTTCTTTTTGATTAAAAGCTTTATTTCGTAGAGATAAGAATCCAAAGTTTATATTTTGAAAAATAATTCAATTAAATCCAAATTTTTTTGATTTGGAAAGATTATTATGCCATAGTTGTGCAATTTTTACTCACTTTTTTTTGTATAGTTCAGGGAATAAAAAAACAATATTTGCCTTTCATTATTATTAATTTATATTTTTATTCTTTAAATAGACAATACTATTACTTTATTCTATTATTTTTTTAATATTATCGTATAAATTCTATTATTGTATTATTATTATATTCATATTTATTGTATTCATAAAAATATTTTTATTTCTTAATTTTATGGATACAATTCAAATGGCGATTTAAAGCGATTTAATGGCGATTTTAACAAAACTCTCCACAAACAGAAAAAATATCTATAAAAATAATTCTACAAAACAAAATAGTATTCTGCAATACAAAATATGTATTTTTCTATTTTTTCATTAAAATTAAAAGCAAACACATTCCACGCTGTTCGTGGGATATATTTACTGTAGTCTGCACAAAGAGTGTCTAAAAGGTCGTTATAATTCTAATTTGTCATTTTTATAACTTATAACTAGATAAAGATTTGACTTATCCCCTATGTGACATACCCCCATGTCTCATATTGTCTCAAGATGACCTCTTTTTGAATAAAAAATAATATAAGTATTACCAAAGCAAAATTATAATATCGAATCAATTAAATCGCACACTGTTTAATATAATGTGCCTGTCTATACTTAAAACGACGGATTGTTAAAGCTAAATCAGGAAAATAAAAGCATCACATACTTGTTATTACAAAAACTTTCGAGATAAGGCACAAGAGATCATTATTACTAATGAATACGATATTTTCAAACACGGTAATAAAAAAATACAGTAAAATCATCAGTTAAAGTTATTTGTAAATTACATCTTAACATTGTAAAAAATTAGGTTAAAAATCTGGTGATCCCAGCACTTTTTCTACGATGTCTATGGGAATCAGCTATCAAAGTTACGAAAAGTCTATCAGTGATTGTGGAATTGAGTATTCTCCTTTTAGTATATCTGATATATGTATGCTTTCGCATAGTTCAGTTTTCTTTCATATCTAATAATTTTTTACGTTTCTTTTTCGCAGCTTTGTGAATATTATGTTTTTCTAGCAGTAACTTGAAAGTATATTCATCTATTTGGCAATCTGGAGGACCAACAATTTTTATTTGATGCATCACAGTAATTGTTAAATCATTGCGGCAGTATTCTTTACGTAATTTTACTGCAAGTTGCTCTTTATTAAGAGTGCGGTTAAAGGTAATCCCATCTGCACTGGCTTGTTCTTGTATACAATCCATGTAGTATTCATTTAATTCTGATAAAAAATAAAATTTCTTGTCTTGAATTACATTCTTATCAATAAATAAGCAAATGTAGCGAAAGGCTTCTTCATGGTATCGACGTTTCTTGCAATATTCAGTTTCAGGCTTATCATCAAATATTTGCAAAGAATATATATATTTTCGTCGACAACTGCGATGACATGTCAGCACTTCTTCGCCTTTCAATATTTTATAAACGTCCGTGTCACCAATATATTCTTGATATTTGTCAATAGCCTTTACAAACATGTTTTTATCACTAACAATCAGATTTTCTTGTTTACCGTTAATACCCTTATTACCCTTAATAGGACCTCTCAAACAAAATACACAAACATTTCGCACTACTTGATGCTCTGAATGTTGAGCCTGGGATATGTTTTCTACAGTTTGATTTTTTTCATCATTATTTTCAGAATAAATGTTAGCATCTGATAGTGATTTTACATCTTTGATACAAATGTTCCACCATGTTCGCGAATGCACTGAAGGGATATCTAAAGTAACAGCAAAAAAAAATAAAAGGTTACGTTAAATACGATAATTTATACTTATTTAGAAGTAAGTACAAAATAAATAATTTGGTTAAGTGCGAGCCGGACTCGAAAACGAATGATCCGGTACCATCGTACAAGATAAACTAAATAAAAAACATAATCCCGAATATAGAAAAGTATAATTTTTTGCTCTAATTATATAGTCTGGTAACTTTATACATCAGATCATGCCTCTGATGAAACTTAGATTATTCATCAACATGAAACAAGTCCGCAAAAAGTCAGAACTATCGGATTTGAAGCAATTTGTTGTATAAAATTACGTTGATAAAATCACGGATGAATCTACAGAGAAAATTCTCATCTCATATTGTAGCATAGTTAGTCTTCTTTAAAAACGTACTAAAAAGATACTATAAATTACTAGTCCTTTAGGGTTATAATCGCCAAAGTTGCGTTCTGTGCTCGAGATCACAAACTTGGTTTATTCATTGGACCAACATCATGCACAAATCGGCAAAAAATCAGAACCACCGGATTTAACACAAATGACCCCGTACTTTCATGCAACCAGGTTACTAAATTCATAACAGATATGAAAAATATTATATTATAATAAAAAAATAATAAATATTATATATGAAAAATCATTTTATTAATAAAAATATTTTTATTTCTTAATTTTATGGATACAATGCAAATGCCGATTTAAAGCGCTGGTGATAAAAAATTTTCGGTTACAATGTGGACAGTCTAGTTTCGGTTCTTTTCCACATTCACTTCTTTGATGAAAATTTAAATTATGTAGAAATTTATAACTTCGATTACAATTATTACAGCTAAATTTATTGGTTTGTTTACAACCTATAACAGATAAATAAAATATGTGTTTTAACAAAGCTCCCCGAAAGCATAAAAATATCTATAAACATATTTCTACAAAACAAAATAGAAACGTGTATACTAAAAAGCGATTCAGACTCGCACTCAAATGATTCCGTACTATCCTAAGGGATATAAATATAAATACTTCTGTAAAAAAAACTAATTACGGAATCCAAGATTTGCACTTTACCGGTTTTGCTCCCTAGGTGTGTAATAAACTATTTTTGAACAATATAATTGGGGTGTTCTGGTTCCGTGTCCCACCACTCAAATGGTCTGCGGTTCATAAGTCAAGCTTATTATTGATGCTAAACTATAATTTTGATTATTTCATGCTAGGTCAATAATATTTTTAACCAAGTTTATTGTTAAACCTTGCACAGTACCTGACTCACATGCAAATTCCAACGAGACGAATGATTCCCTATACAACTATCATAAACAATACTTATAAGCTAAATAACTGGATGGGGCAAATCCATGCTCTAAATGTGTCACCTCTAAATGTAGTTCTTGGACTATATCAATACTAATACAGAAAAGAGTTAGTAAAGAAGTAAAAAGGCACTTTACTCCTGAGCAAAATTTCCATTTTTCGACATACCTGCTATAAGAATGCAAAAAATTTATATCTGATTATTTGATATTATTGCATTCCAGGCCATGCAGAACTTTATCAAAAATAATGAACAAAATTGGTGTGGACGACACATTATATATCAAAATTTAATCTGGCATCCTAATTTCTCTAATGAAATGCTGATTCCTTAATTGCTATAAATTCTTCCTCGATATCGACCTGTTTTTTTGATAACCTAAATTAAATAATTTATTTCCATAAATATCGTTTACAAAAATATATTGAAGAAAATTGACAGGTGTACAAATGTATGACATAATCTGTTCACTTTTCCAGAATATAGAAAACAACAATTTTTGGCTCTGATTATAACATATATGATAAATATATTTAAAATAATTTCTGTTAAAAAATATAATGTAATTTATTAATAACTAGCAAAAAACTTTGACTATTTATTTGCAAAAGAAAAAACCAAATTGAAAATACATTATCTACAAATTTCTAAAAATTATTGTATTAAGTATTTCAGTGACCAACCGTGCAAATGTTTTGAGCAAAAAAATTAATAAAAAACAAACAGAACACGGTAAATTATTTATTTACTTCATAAAAAAAATACAAAAATGGAAGTCGATCGCATTCTTCATTAATTTGATTAAAATATAAAAAAACATTTATGCAATTAGTCACATGATTTTCAAAATTATGTGCAATTATTGTAATATTTCCGAGGTTGTGCATCGATTTTATGAACTTGATATAAATGACGGGTTAGATGGCCTTTATGATGAAATTTTCGATGACAATGTGAGCATTCTTGAGACGGCTCCTTCCCACATTCAGATTCATGAAAAAATGATGGATATTTGTAACTTCGATTGCAATTATTACAATAAAATCTATCAGACTGTTTAACACCTATAAAAGAATTAACGAGTTTTTTTAAGAAATAAAATAGAACATAAACAATAAACAAAATAGCCCTCTAGACCAAAATACCCCCTTTAGGAGTAAACTCCAATAAACTCCAAAAACGATTTTCATTTTCTAATTTAAAAAAAGTAAAAGTACAAGTTGGCGTGGAATGAAACTGTGTGAAAAGTTAGCATTTTCATTACAAAAGAAAAAATTCACCTAATGTATTTTTTATAATTTCTTAAAGATAATGTTATACTTTTCGAAGTATATCGTATTAAAAATGCGAAACCTCCAAAATTATTACTATCTTCAAAAACTTGTTTAGTGAATTTTGGCTTTTATCATGTAGATTTTATTTACTAAATTTAATCTCAGTTTGTACTTTGAAGTTTAGGAGTTGAATATTTTGCGAAGGCTACTTTTAAAACTCCCATTAATTAATGAAGGTTAACTGAACACATCATTCACTCTTTAAAAAAAACAGAATTACATACTGATGGAAAATTGTACACAAGCGTCAGACATTTTGTTCTACACTATTATAACTTCGGAATCTTTTTCTTAGAAATTATCTGATAAATTTTGAGTTAAATCGAATAATAATTAATAATATTAATTTTTATTAATTCTTGATTCAATCTGTAGACTTAAAAAATTATATATTGATTTACAATTGTTCAATAATGGAAATATATCGATTTAAAAATGCATGTTCAAAGCATAATTCACATTATTTTATTATCATCTTTCTTTCGAGGAAAAGATATGAAACAAAAAAAATCTTATTTAACTTTTTTTTTGTCTTTGAAAAGTCTTATTGACTTACCTTTGAAAAATAATGAAAAAAAAAACTTATTTATATCTTATTTTATCATGCTGGGGCCGACAAGTATGGAATGGGTATATAACATCGCCTAATGAGTGGATTTTACTCACTTTGCGATTTGCGTTCGCCTTTATTCCTGGCCATAGCTTTAGCCAAACATGTTCCTGTTTATAAAAAATAATGATATTGAAAACATGTTCGGAACAAACGATAATTTATTTGTGCGTAAAAGGAAAACCAAAATTAGAAGAAGAAAAGAAATTACATTTAATAAGATATTAATTTTTCATTTGGTATTATTTTATTATAAACAATGTATAAAAATTATGTGTTTTAAATTATTTGATGTTTTAAAAGCATATGTCGAGTTAAACTACCTTTACGAAAAAATGTTCGTTCACAATGTGGACATTTCTCTGATGGCGTTTTTCCACATTCGACACGTTGATGTAAGTTTAGACTATACCGATGTTTGTAACTTCGATTGCAATTATTACAATAAAATCTATCATTTTGATTTACACCTATAAAAGAGATAATAAATGTTCTTAACAAATAAAAATATTTATGATGAAAAGGAATTATGTCAAAAATAATAATTGTTATTAGTCCTGATTCATACAGTAGCCACAGAGAAGAATCAATATATTTTATTATTAATTAATACATGAATAAATATGCAATCTCTGTTGACCTAAAATGGGTTAATTAGTTACACTACAAAATTCACCAATGCTTGTGTCATACATTAATTGAACTAATCTCGAATGCAAAAAACATGTTTGAAAAAGAACTTGTAATCTCCTTTCTAATCAAAAATAATTCATACTAATATTATGGAACAAACTTATCCATACTGACATAATAAATTAAAAAGTTACTCTGTATCAAAATCAACTGTGCTTATCTATCAGTCAACCAACTTGGCGTTCACGGATAATCTTATGAACCAATTTTTACCTTGATTTTTTTAAATTTAATATAGGGATATCTTAAACCCAGGTAAACGACTTCCAATTATTGTTGCAATTTAATATTTGACATTTCTATGTAAAAATAGTTATTGTCAAGCAAATAAAATTGCAATGCCTGTCTGTATATTTTCGCTTATCTTAGAAAAAGTCAATCCGATTTCGATGGAATTTACAAGGGCAAGATCAATTACTCTCTTAAGCAAAATTAAGGCTTTTTTCGCTTGTACTCTAGTAACAAAGAAGAGGTATTAGTTACTTTAGTAACTAAGAAGAGGTATAAAAGGGTTTCAAAAGAAAATTGTGTCTTGCATTAATTAGAGAGCAAACTTTGTTTATTGTATAGTTTTAAACATTCATGTATAGGTAATATTCATTCTTTACATGAATTTGAAATTGTCAGGTAGATTTTATTAATCCAAAATTTCAAGTAAGAGGTCGGTCATTCATAAATTACGTCAAACAAAAGTTTTGAATTCGGACTTCCCCCACTGTTTATCATAGTTGTTCGCATTTATAAAGCCCCTCCCACCCGTCTGGTCTGATGTCACATATTTTTCAATTTTATATTTCAAAATAATTAAATCAACAATTTCAAAATTTTTTTATTTCCATTAGATATAAAACGCATAAAGTCGTAAATAAGGTATAAATTTCTCGTTCGAATATTTTAGATTTTGACCCTACCCACTCCTTGACCTTTATCACACAATTTCTCTTTTCTTTGACCCTCTCTCCTCCGCTAAAAGTGCTATGTAATTTATAGCCTAATTTCTATCGTAAAAAAGGTCAGAGAAGTTACTTATGAACATAGGAAATTACCTTTAAAAAACACAAAAGATATAAAATCAAAAATGAAATGTATATTTTACATTTTAATTATGTTATTTTAAAAAAAATATATATATATATAAATTATTTCACAATCTTATGTATGAATAACATGTGCCGAGTTAAATTGCCTCTATGATAAAATTTTCGTTCACAATGTGGACATTCCTGCGATGGCGGTTTCCCACATTCAACACGTTGATGTAAATTTAAACTATACCGATGTTTGTAACTTCGATTGCAATTATTACAATAAAATCTATCACCTATAAAAGAAATAATAACTTATCTTAACATGTAGAAATGTCTAGAGCTGATAAACAAAGGAATTATGTCAAAACCAAAAAAAATATTCTTAATATTATTGCTGGCCTCGAGAGTAGTAACAGAGGAGTTAGTTCGTAAATGAGCAATATAGATCAATTTGGTCTTATGTCCGTAGGACCCATCTTGTAAACCGTCAGAGATAGAACAAAAGTTTAAATGTAAAAAATATTCCTTATAAAAAATAAACATCTTTTGTTTGATACATTTTTTCGTAAACATCTCTGTGTACCCGCGAGGACTCAAATTACATATGTGTGGCTACCTAAGAGTGAATGATATCTTTCTTTATTTATATGACGTAAAAAAAACAAACAATTCCGTAATCAACAGTGTCTATACATGGTATTTCAACAATTAACTCAGTAAATTGTTTGTTTTCCCTTATTTTTAAATTCCCTTCAATTTTTTACACTTTCGAATTTCGAAAATAAAACGATTTTTTAAATAGTACCTTTTTTATTTACTTATAATGAACAAAGTTATAAAAGTCATACGTTCAGTCATCTTTATGTATAGCCATCTTATGTTGCCTTAAACTGCCTATATGTTTAAATTTTCGGTATGGACAACGTGGACATTTCAGTGCTGGCTGGATTCTTTTACATTTTTTTACACCTATAAAAAAAATAGCAGCTTTTCTTAAGCGATAGAAATGTCTAGGGCAAATAAATAAAAGTTATTATGTGAAAATTTTAAATAATATTTATATAATTTATCCTGACTCATAAAGTAGAAACACGAGAGTATTAACGAATTCGCGGTGGCCAAATATGTGTTAGTAACATTTCAAAGACAAACTGTTCACCAGAAATATGCGCCAAGCATCAATCTTTGGGGTCACTAAAATATTTGTGTATATTTATGTTTCAAAATAAGATAACTTCTTAAATTTCCTTTTTGATTAAATTTTCGGTTAAAATTATTTCACATATAATACTCGTAAGTTACTATGCAGAGTTTCTGAGATATCGCAATATTTGGATCGATTTTAGTCCGTATCTCAAAAACTATCCGACCAGTCATGCAAATGCACCCGATTTTTGTACTTTTTGGGTCAAAATTACCTTATATACTGAGTTTTATCGAAATTGGAGATAAAAAAAATTTCGCCATTTTTTGAAATTTTTTTAAGGGGTAAATTGTTTTGGAATTTGATGAAACTCGGTGGGTGGGGTGTTGATCCAAAAATGTTGTATAAAAATCAGGTTCATTTAATGGATTAAATCTATAGAAAGTTACAATGTCAGCGAGTATCACATGTATTTTGAACAAAAGTGAGAATAAGTTAGGGTTATAACGTGATAGTCTTTGTTTTTAAACGAGAAATTGCCCAGAAAAGCGGGCTTGTATCTGCTAGTTTTTAATAAACCTTTACCAGCAGATAGCAATGAATTACTGAAAACTTGTTAAGTTCACAATATAAAAAAGTAAACAAATGTACACACATAACCACAGCATCATCTGGTGGCAGAAGGATGAGTACCAACAACACTGAAATACGGAAATGAAATAAGAAGTATTTGTTTCTAAGTTTCATCAATGGTAAAAGATGAAAGTATAGAGTTTGTGACAAAACCGTAAGTCTACTGGCTGAATCACTTAATTGAAAGAAGAAATTACAAAAAAAAAATTTTGTACGTAGTACAAAAATAGAAAAAATACAAAATAAAAAATAAAAATTCTTTTAATAGAAAATTATACATATATATTAATCATTATAATATTTTTATATAAAAAACTTTTTAATAAAATTATTTTCTAATTTTATGTACAATAATCATATGTTGCATTAGATTGCCTCTATGATGAAATTTTCGATCGCACTGTGGACATATTTGTGTGGGCGGTTTTCCACATTCAATACGTTTATGCCTCTGATATGTATACCGATGTTTATATTTTCGATTACATTGTTCACAATAAAATGGAAATGGTTCTTTTTTTTTATCACCTAAAAAAATAATCACAAAAACGTATAATTATCGTATTTATATCATAATTTGAAGAATGTCAACAATATTTCCCCGAAATGAAAACACCACCGAAAAAAAGCTTAGGAAACAAAAAAAAAAAAAAATTTGGTGTCAAAATTAAAAGAAATATTTTGATTTTCTCTTATGAAATATATTTGTGTCTTAAAATAAGATGTCGTCTTAAATTTCCTTTTTGATAGAATTTTCTGTTACAAAATTGACATATTTGTGATGGTATTTTTCCACATTCATAACGTTGATGTAAGTGTAGACTTCGAACCTGTTTATAGCTTCGAGGACATTTGTTACAATAAAATCGAGGGCCTGAAAATAAGTGTTTTATTATAAATTAAAATTTTTGATTCAAGAAAGACATAAAGGGTAGGATCTAAAATATTTAAAAGAAGTACATTGAGTGATTTGTTGATTCTAGTATAATTTTATGAAAAAAATAAAAATTGATTGATTTGCTTGCTGACTGGCTGAGCAAAACAGATAACTGCAACGAAGACATCGTGGTTGTTATCCTACAATATTTCCCTATAAAATCTATGAAACCATTATGACAATATGCTTAAACCTCTCTACTTTTTAAATAATTATTTTACTATATTATCTTCTAGAGTTGAAAGCAAACAATTTTACTACGTTATTCAGTAAATCTGTATCTATCTTGTCTGCCAGCTAATCTGTTTTTATTTTTATACCACTGAACTTACAACAGTGAAATGAAATATAATAATGTGTTTGAGACTTCTAACATGAAAGTTTCAATATTAGACAAGCAAAGATGTCGTATTTTGGAAATCATTACAAATAATAATTCAATCAAATTAATGATTTAGAAAAAAAAATTTGAATCTGAAAGATATTTTGGATGCTACCATTGGGAAAACTTCGGGATGCTACCATTAGAAACACTTACCGCCGCGCCACCTTGAATTTAAGGGAGCGTGCGCTTTTTTCACCTTCTCTCGTTCTCTAGCATTTTTAACGTAAAAGTTATTGAAAACTAAATTTTCTACAAAAAAGATCATAGTTATAACATTTCGAGATAAATTTATTATTTGAAAAGTTATCGCATAATTTCGCCTAGACCATAAAAATAGAGGTTGAAGACAAACTTTCATAACATTCAGATGGCACTTTTTTACAAACCATTTGTTAAAATATCATGTCTTTAAGACGCAAAATTCTATTATTGGAAAAATTTTATTGGTTTCAAACTTTAGTGAAATTGATATATGAGTATAGATTAAAGAATCAAAGAAGTTATGTTAAGTTGGTAGGTACATTTTCTACTTGGTCGAGGAAATGTTGTTTTTTGATGAGTTCAAAAACTTTCAATACGAAGTGAAGCCAAGGATTCCAATCGCAACATTTCCTTTATCATTTAATATACCAACTAAACAGAGCATCTTTGCTTCTTTTATCTATACTGATATATCAATTTCTCTTTTATCTATATTGATATATTAAAATTTGAAACACTCTAATAACAATTTGCGTCGTATAGACATTATATTTAAACAAAAGGTTAGCAAGAAAGTGTCATCTGAAAGTTATGAATAGCATTCTACCAAATTCTTAAAAAAAAGCAGCGGAATGAGGAGAAAACTTCAACCTCCTATTTTCTAAACAGATAACTTTTTTAATAAATGATATATCGCAAAATATTAAATGACATTTTTTTTAGAAAATTTATTTACAATAACTCTAATATCTATTAACTTTTTGCATTAAAACTCTAAGAGATAAGGCGGAAAAACCGGACGCATCCTAAAATTCAAGATGGAGATTGAATTTTTGAAGTTAAGCTCATCAAAGGACTCCCCACTGAATATCAAAATGTCTTTCGGACTCAAATCATTTTTTTCTATCACCTTTAAGGAAAAGTTAATTTGCTTCAAGTATAAATGGAATCATCTATGATTATTTTCAATCTTATACTAGGATCATTTTTCTTATCCTTTTTTCCTCCTGAGATTTTAAACTGATTGGTATTTTCAAACTAAAAGATTGTCATGAAATCACAGTTTATGTAAAAAAGAAATTAATATACATTATTTTTTACAAAATATATTTATGTTTTAAAATAACATGTCGTCTTAAATTCCCTTTTTGGTAAAATTTTCTATTACAAATATTACATATTTGAGTTGGTGTTTTTCCGCATTCAAAACGTTGATGTAAATTTAGACTATACCGGTGCTTATAACTTCGATGACAATTGTTACAATAATATCGAGTACCTGAAAAGAATTGTTTTATTGTAA
Organism: Chrysoperla carnea; assembly: GCF_905475395.1. Taxonomy (NCBI): domain Eukaryota; kingdom Metazoa; phylum Arthropoda; class Insecta; order Neuroptera; family Chrysopidae; genus Chrysoperla; species Chrysoperla carnea. The sequence goes on along the minus strand of NC_058340.1, from coordinate 42,749,807 downwards.
ATTAAAAACTTTTATTCAAAATAGCTAAGGATATAAATTTTTGGATTTTGTGAATAAACAAAAATTATTGTAAAAACATGTATTTTTGATTAATTGAATACTGCAACACTTGTTTTCATATTGATAAATTTTTTTAATACTTCTTAATTTATATAAAAATGGCTTTTGATTTTACATAAATATTACATATAAAAAATTCTTTTAAAAAAAATACAACACAATTAGAAAACATACGAAAAGTATCGAAAAAAATAACTACAGAAAGTAATTTAAATAATAAAAAAATTAAAAAAATCAAAAAATAATTTTATAATAATTTTATCTTAAATTCAATACCTATGTTTAAAAACAAAAATCGACGAAATAACTGACATCCAATCAAATGTTTTTAAATTACTTTCTTGTTCATAATCAAATAGTTAAATAATTAACAGTCTTAACAGTTTGAATAACATGCCCAAAAAATATTTAAAAATAATCGAAAAATTTGGGCAAGATAATATTTAATGAGACCAAAATTGAAATTAGCAAACAATTCAATAAAATTAAGTACAAACTTATATAAAAATAATTTTGATTAATTGCACTTAGATATTTTTCTTTAAATTAATAAATTAGTTACGTCATAATACTATAAATTTAAAATAATAAAAATGTTATTAAATGATATATTTTTATAAAGAAAAAAAAAATTAAACAAGAATAGCAAATTTCCTCAAAAATAGAATTAAAGTCATACACTTATTGTTTTATTTATTAAAAAAAAAAAATGTTATGAACGCTAATAAGGCAGTAATTACAATTTTTGGCAGTAATTGTGATAAGTACAAGTGCAAGTACAAGTAAAGTCTTCAATAACGTAACGAAGATATATACAATTCGTTGGCTCAAGTTAATCAATCTCTTTAATTATGTCTAAGTTTTAAGTAACTTTGACCATTTCTCTGAATTTTGTTTTATTTCTTAAAAAGTAATTACGTATAAGAAATTTTAGCTTTAATTCTTTGTTTTCCTTTTTACGTACTCAATTCTTTTTGCTCTAAAGTGTATTTCTTTGAAAAATAATTTATGTCGTAAAAATATTTCTGGATATTTCGTTTTTCTCTTTCTAATTTTTTACCTGAACGATCTATTTATAAGAAAAATGCGGAAAAAATAAAATAAACATTATATTGACCACAGAAAAATAAAATTTAACTAAAACGAAGAAAAAAATAAACAAAAATCATTTTCAATAAAATTTCTATCAATTAATAACATTTTCAATATTTTTTAAATTATTACGATGGCAATTCGCGACATGTAACAATAATTTACTCTTTTGATAAAATCGATGGTCACAATAATCGCAAACATGTTTAGGTGGCTGTCCACATATATGCTTCATGTGATATTTTAAATTTCTAAGTGCATTATAACTTCGACCACATTGTGGACATTGATGTATCCGTTCTGGATGTAATATTGTACGCCTTGGATGCCAGTCTGATTGTCGCAATTCATTTATTTCAAGTCCATGCGGCAATAACAATTGTAATGGGTACGCTGAAAGAGGTAAATTCAAAAAAATATAACATAAAAATAAATAAATAAAAATAAATAAATTAATAAAAAAATAAAGAATAAATAATCAGCCGTTAGTTGTTACCATTATTACGTTACGGTTATGGTTAAAAACACTATATTATAATAATTTATTTGTTGATTAGTTTTTAAAGAGGAAACTGAGTTAGCGCAAAGAGAGCGTGTTTGTTTTATTTGTTTTTTATACAAAAAAAAAATTATTATTTGTTAGTGTCATTTTAAAGTTCAAAAGTATCTACGCCATGAAGAATTTTCATATGTTTTTTAAAACTGCATTTATGATGGCTACTATGATGGCATAGTTGGCATAAATATTTTGGCGGTTGGCCACAAACATTACGTGCATGATATCGTAAATTTTTTAATGCATTATAACTACGGCCACATTTTAAACAATAATAACGGCCGTCTAAACGCCTCTCATATGAGAAACGTTTTGTTGTTTTGAAGGGTGACATCATCCAGGTGGGATATTCTGAAACAATCAATTCAAATTATGAGGCCAGAAAAGAAATACCCAAAATTTTTCCAAAACAAATTCAAAAAAAACAGCACTATTATGGAAAACTACAAAACAATTTGCAAAATGAAATTCTACGAAATAAAAAATTATTGAATGATAAATGGCCATAACAGCTTTCTACAAGCTAACAAAAAATAATGGAAATTTCTAGGAAATCAGCCAATTGGTGAACTAAAGTTTGTTCATTTATATTTCTACTCTAATCATACATGAAAATAATTTTGAAATTTAGATATATATCCCCTAAAAATAGTGCAAATTTTTTATACGCACCTATTTATAGTGTAGTTATGTGAGAAATTGTTTCGTGAAAAATAAATTTTGAAATTTACCGAAATTTTGTTTAATAAATGACCTCATTTTCTATTTATTCCCACTAAAAAATTAAAGAGAAGAAAAGCTGATTTGGAATTTTTTTTATTAATAAATATAATCATATTAACATTTAAATTATTTGAAAAGAATCACACATAAATATTTTATAAATAACAAAAAATAACTAAAAATAATTAGAAAACATTAGTACTTCATCAATCTGATCAAAAAGAAGCAATATTCATCGTAATAAATTGAAAAAATTACGCCAATCAGCAATATGAACACAATATGATATATGTCGTATAAAAAAAATAGTGGCGATTCTTTGTACTAATTATAATAATTTTCGAAACAAATTTTACATTTAGGTCTCCAATTTTCATATGTTTGTCTTTAGGACATTTTTGTTAAATTGATAAAACCTATCATACTTTACATCACGATATTTTTAGATCAGACCAATACATTTTCATCAATATAAACAACAAATTCTTGAGAGTAATGTTCAAAAATTTGCTGACATGCATTTGTAAAAAGAAAAGATTAAAAAAAACATAAAATTATAGTTTACATTGATTAGTGAACGAAGTGTAATTACATAATGAAAAATTTTCAAAGAATGCCGTGGCTAACTCTTTAAATTTAGTCTTAATATCAAAGTTACATGTTCTCATAAACTCTACGAGCATTATTATTTGGACGCCTTACTGAAGCGCATGTAATATGTCGATCCAGGTAGTTTCAATAAAAAATAATTGTTAGTTGTATTATATGGAAAAACTTTCTAAAATGAAATATTCCTATCAATATCAGATATGAACATGAGTTGACTTTTAAACTTTACTTTGAAGATCAAGGTCAAATTAAATGTCATCAACAAATGCCACCTTTTGAAATCAAAATTTTTTGGAAGCTTTTTTAATAAAACTCAAAAGAAAAATCACCTCGGTCAAAAATAGATATGGCAGTGATAATGAAATTTTCTAAAGTAATTTAATCCGAAATATACAAAAATCGGGTCCCTCGAATGAACCACTCATTGAACAAGTAGTTTCTGCGATATAGACTAAAATCTTGATATCCCGAACACAATTTCTTCGGCCGAGCCCTCAGAAACTCATCCAATCTTTAATTTAACCCGAATTTTGCTCTTTTGGGGTCATTAGCTTATATATGAAGTTTCATCATATACAGAAATAAAAAAATTTTTCTTAGCACCAAAGGTCCTATGAGAGTAACAACAAAAAAAACCAAAAAGATTATAGCATGAAAAATATAAAATGATTAACTGCTCAAAAATTTTTTATAAAAACTCGTTCAATCGAGTTTAAAATAAAATCCACTAAACAACCCGATCAAACGCATTGTATGAAATCATGTATGGCAAATATTCATTAAGTGAGAAACATCGAACAAATTTTTCCCAAATAGCACGTTTTTTTTTGTTTTTGACATATAAGAAGGAATATTGTAGATCAAACACTGATGATTTTCATATAGTAAATAAGTAGGATGTGATGCTACATATCTGATCCGACATTAATTAAATAAAAATGAAAGTCCTTCAACGATCGAAAACTTAAAAGTATGCATAAAATATTTTCATTTATTTGTAATTACACTTACAAAAATTAAATTAAAATATAACATTTTTATGATTATTACGAATGTGTGAATCTAAACCGAATTTTCTATGACATCGATGTGGACAATAAGGACACTGTAATTTTGGTATTTGTCCACACTCTTTCCAATGTCGGCGTATATGCCGAATATTTTTATAGGTTCGTCCACAACGTGTACACACATATCGATCATCAATAATAACTAATTTTTCACTATTTTCATCTTCTTGGTAACCTTCTGGTTTTATGAACATAAAATGTTCTTCGTAATACTGTTGGCTTGGTGATGATGTGATATTCTGACCATCTATAAAGAAAATAATTACCGGTCATTTGAATGAAAAACAAAAGCAAAGAAAAAGAAAAAAAAATTTGTGTTCACTTTCTCTTAACTTTCTTAATGTTAAATTAGTTGCTTACAGCTTCGAGAAATTAAATCAAAAAATTCCCAGCACCAAAATATCTATATAAAACCTTATTCTTGATTTCTATAGAAAAATTTTGCCATTCTTAAAAAATTAACTCTCAAGTCGTATATTGATACTTTTTACAAATAAGGAAAACTGCGAAAATTGCAGGTGCATAAGGTAGTTTTTCAGTAAGTCTCAGAATATCAGTACAACAGAGTTTTATTTTTTATTTAACTTTCCTCAATTATTACTTTACAAAATCAACGTAACTTAAAACAATAAATTTAGACAAAATAAATCTCTCTCTCTCTAAATTATCTTTCTGCAAGGATCACGAAAGGTTCAATTGAAAAATTATTACTAATTTATAAAAGAAGTACGGGCAACCTATCTCTCAGTACAAAAATCGCAAACATATCCATCAGTTGATGGTGTCCCACTTGTGCAATTTTCATGAGCCCATTTTTGGCACATAATACATAATATCCAATCTTCGGTAGGAGGCGAATAATATTTTTCATTACAGAAAATACAGAAATATTCATCTTCTTCATCTTCTTCAGCCTCAACATTTTCCAAAGTTTTTAAGGATTTTTTGGTAACCCTTTTCTTAGTTTTTTTAACATTACTTTCATTAGCTTCAGTTTTTTTTCTTTTCCTATTTCCTTCTAATGATTTTCTCTCGGTGGGTTTTTTCTTTTTTTCTGATTTCTTTTCTTCTTTAATTTTTAAATCAGTCTTTTTAGGACTACTAGTCAGAGTAACGTCTGAATTTATTCCATGCTGAAGGTCCAAATCTGATGTTTTTTTTTCAATTTGTTTTTCCTGTTTCTTTGATTTCTTTTCTTCTTCAAGCTTTAAGTCGTTCTTTTCAGGACTGCTAGTCTGAGCAGTGTCTGACTTTGTACCATGTTTCACTTCCGCATCTAGTCCAATCCGACCTTGATGTGTATAAAATCAAAAAATTAGTTTTTTTCAGATTAAGTATCAATAAGTTTATTTAAAATCAGAAACTTATTCATTCAAAGATTCATACGAAAAAAGAGATTCAACACAAAAGGAATTGATAAAATTAAGAATTAGTTCTTCTTGACGAATTAATTCAATTAGTTACCATAATAATATAAAAGCATTAGTACAACGGGAATTAAAGGAATTTGGTTAACGAATCAAATCAACTCAACAAAAATTTATAATTTAATTAAATGCTACCAAAAAACAAAACTAAAAAAATAAATTAACCCAATATATGATTGTAAAATATACTTTTGCCCCCGCATGTAGGTAAGGCCTTCAAAAACTGATATTTGCAGACAATTAATGGTTGAGCTAAAATACTAGATAATTTCTGAAACATAAAAGTGTCCTTGTTCTCTTTTCCAGTTTCTAAAATAATAGACACGAATCGAAATGCCCAGAAGCCTTACCTACTCAAAAATCAATCGAGCATATTACATTCATTAGAATGACTTAATTAACACTTATTAGCCAAATTAATAGCCTTTTAGCCAAATCCATTCAAAAATTTAAGCCAATATTCCTAGCCATACATTATCCATAGTTCTCAAATTCAGATTACCTCCTTTCTACAAAGCTGCACGTAAGATCAAGATCAGGATAGAACGAAAATAACTTTTTAAACTAGAATAATTCTTTACAAAAACATTTCCTAAACAAAAATTGATTTCGAAAATTGTATGATTCAGATTATTTGGAGAGCCCTTGATTCTAGTTACATTCATGATTAATAAGCGATAAATAAGCACTTTAAATTAGAAAGTGGTTAATTATAAAAAAAAACCACAAACTTTGAGTGGAAACATTTTTCTGAACAACGAAATAGTTTTACTGAAATACTATTCTTCACATTTTTATTTAAAAGCATTTGACTGAAATTCGACTAAGTTTCTTAAAAACGAAATTTGAATTCGAATGCGAATGCAACTCGAAAGCGTGAAAAATAACTGTACTAAATCTATTCAAAAAATTATATTTAGTTTTATTTTTTCAGGAGAAATAATTTTAAGTGCTCCTCCATCTTTTGCCGGTCAAGATCACAAAGTTTAAAGTTTTCTACTATCTCCTAACAATTATAAAGCAGAATGAATTTTTTAATGTATCGGAAAGCTCAGATCGAAAATAATGTATGCGTAAAATGTGTTCGAGCATTTACCAAATTAATAAAAACACCCCTGTATATCTAGACAAACTAATGTTAAAATTATCTAAATTTTAAAATGAACCTTACTTAAACATCCCATAGGTGTGCAAACTGGAAATCATTTACACAAGTACCAATTTGATGCGCACTAGCATGCATAATCATTTTTTTCGCTCCATTGTATTACTTGACGCAACAAGTTTAATGAACAAAAATTTTGTTATTAATGTTTATAAACGCAAAAAATCGTTGTGGAAAAACTACCCATAAGGAACAAATGTTTATAAATGCAAAGAATCGTTGTGAAAACTACCCATAAAGGTGAAAACCACTGTGTTGTCAAATCTTGGTACAACTATTATCTCTTGTTAGTGTATGGCACTAACAAATCTTTGCATCTTTGCAACAGTTTGAACGTGTGTGGAGGCCGATTAGCTTTCTACAAAATTAAAAAAAAAATACAAAAACAAAAACAATAAAAGTAAAATTTTTATTTCCCATGAAAAAATATTACAGTTAAAAATGACAATTGATTGAAACCATACTTTAATATTAGTTTTTGTTCTGTTAAAAATTAAAAAAAACTATGTAAAATATAATGAAATAATTACTTTAAAATTATAAAAAAAGGAAAAAGATTGAAACGTAAAAAATAACATAAAAATTAAGTAGGTAATTATACAGTTTTCTGAGCTTCATCTGGATGATGCCATCGAATATGGTGTTGAATGTCCCGCTTGTAATAAGTTGCAAATTCACAATATGGACATTGAGTCCTCGGTGGTTTTCCACACTCTTGTTTCATATGTCGATTTAAATGTCGTTTATGAATATATTTGCGTGGGCAGTTTGGACATTGAAATTTTCGTTCATCACTTTTGATTGATGATATATGTTGATTGTAATATATTTCTAACATAAGAAAGGAAACATTAAAATTTATCCTACAAAACGAGGGTGGTGATTCTCCCACGATAATTTCGAGATAAATAAATCTACCGTTGTTTTTAAAGTAAGCTTGGCCTGGCAAGAGTAGGTTTTCCAAACCCACAAGTTTTAGAACTATGTTGAATGAGAATGAAGTATTTTATTTCTCTTTTCATCGATCAAATGGACAATTAAAATGGTGCTGTAAAATTTTCGGACTTTTTTCTGACTTTTCATAGATCGAACGAAAGACAATCGAACAAACTTGAAAATACATGAAGTAAAGTATTTAACAATTAGGACATTTTTCCTAATTTGGTGTTTGGAAAATAAATCCATAAAATGTACAGTTCAGGCCTTGCAAAATAAGGAAAATAAGTCAGGGGTTTCTAGTCAAACCACAGCTAACGCTTAGAAAAGGAAGAAAATATCCTAGAAAAAGGTATTTCGAGGAGAGAAAATGTAAAGAAATACTTTCTTGAAAAAGGCAAAGGTGAGTATAAAAAAAGGTTAAACTGACCACCATTGAAAGTAGCTTCATCCACTCCAAACGTATCTTCGAAACTCCATTCTTGCATTGGACTTCCTTGTTTTGATGTTACAGTTAAACTATTTTCAGAAGAATAATAACCATGTCCTGAAGAATTAACGAATTCAAATAATTAAATATTACAGTAATGAATTTAATTCATAAATTTTTAAAGAGCGTTTTATTAATTAACCAAATTTTTAAGTAAGCTTCAATGAATCACCAAAGTACTGCCAACATTTAAAAAAAACCTTTACCAACAACCAAAACGAATTTGACTGGCGACCAAAATATACTCACAAAGAATAACAAATTCCAAAGTCAATTTAAATGCGAAAACCAATGATTGATTACCCATAAATGGTATGTATACCCAATATACAAATCACAAAATGATATAAACAGTGAAATATGAACATAATTTGCATAAAGATACCTATAAGAAATCAAAATACATAAGTTCTGTTTGTATAATAAAATAACATAAATTGGATACTCTTGTATGACGTAATAAATTCTTAAAATACTTTTTAAGAGAATAATATTAACTTATTTGTGATTTCCGGTACCCATAGTCCATTCATGTAATTCAACAAAATTTACAAAAACGAAATTCAGCGAAATTTTAATGATAGGTAGGGGATTGTCAACTTTTTCTCTTTTAATAAAGTCCGTTATGTATGATTTTACATTTTGAAAATATACTTTCACAATAAATTGTTGAGAACAATTTGCTTTTAAACAATACCAAAGAAAAAAGGTATCAAGAAAATTTTTAAAATGTTGTTCAGGTTCTCAACGTTTCACCTTCCAGATGGCCGTCACCTTTTATAGATGTCGTAGGAGAAAACTTAGGGATGAAGATTTTTGTTTGTATCTACCCAACCTACATTATATTGACTATTGATGTCATGTTTCGTATGACTATAAAAGAGACACTTAAATTCATAGTTAACAACAAAGTACACCCAAATACAATAAACGTAAACCAGTGGTATTATATGTTCTTCGACCACATGTTTTTATACCTACATGTTCTTTGGAATTAAATAAAAAGGGAAACGTCCAAATAGCATCAAAAATTAATTCAAATCCTTTCATTTTAAAAAGTATAAGAAACTCATAAACCAATGGTATTTATACTTCGTTCAATTGATAGTTTAATTAAAACTGAAATTACTGCGCCAATATGGTGTAGATTGTAGTTCCTATATACATACACATACATGTTAATCTGCAGGATTTCTTGGTGCAGTACTATTTTCAACCATGATAGAATTAGACAAGGTATGTTCAATGGAGGAAGGGTGTTGGTTCATTTCGCGCAGGTACCCAGTCGACGTTGTAAAAACATGAATACGTTTAAGTGAACAAGCCTTGATTTTAGAAATGAAAAAATCGTTCTCCATCCAAATTTTTTAAAATATTATCGAGAACGAAAACAAACAATCCATATTTTATTACGAGAGTGAGAAAATATCCCCACCCTATCCCTACATGCGCAAAAACATACCTTGTCTAATTCTACCATTATTTCAAATAACTTTTTATATGTATCCAAATATCAGCAACCGCTATCGGGCTAATTTATATGAATACAATGGAATCCGTGTGTGGCATAGCTCGGACTGTATAAATATGTTGTCAGTACGTATTTTTGTTTGTTTTGTTTATAAAATTATTTCCATTAACAAGCGTAGAATAAATAAGTATCTTGAATGTTTCCTTCGTTATCACACAAGCGAGAGTAATATTTCAAAATTTTACTTTAGGAATTCGTTTTATATAGTAATCTGTGTATATAGACATGTTGGTTAATTTCATTTAATTTAAAAAAATTACATTGGGTAAACAAATTACAACAAAAGAAACAAAGAAAGGAAATTTCACACGAAACAAAAAAAATTTAATATATTTTTTTGAAAAAATTTATATTTTCTATTTTTTAAAATGGTGTATAATAAGTTTTTTCATGTGTTTTAATATGACGCGCTAAATTACATTTACGAAATGTTCTATATGGACAATACGGACATTGTCTTTGAGGTTCTTGGCCACATTCTTTTTCATGTCGACGAACGTTTGAATAATTTGCATAACGATTTCCACATCTCAAACAAAACGTTCTGTTTTTATTATTGATCAATTCTTCTGCATTGTAATCATAATATGCAGCATTGTCAATAAATTTATTAGTAATAAAATCTAAATTATAATTTCCTAGAACAAAATTACGATTTATTAGAACTTTTTGATGATTAATAAATCAAATTGAAAAACACTAAAATTTTAAAAAGTGTAATATTGTGACATGCAAATCTAGAAAATACATTTGGGATTTAAATATTGCCAGATAAAACTATCTAGAAAAGAAAATCCTTCATTATCTCGATGATATTGATATGTCTCTATCGTGCGTTGGTAATGTCGTTCAACGTTGTCATGCATAAAAATTGCTGATCTGCATGTCATTTTGAGAAAGGTTTCAATACAATATCGCCAGTTCTACCATAACAACTATACCAAATTACATAACATAATAAAATTTTAATGTTTCAAAACTTTTCTCGCCATTAAAATATCTAAATTCTTTCAGTTAGGTCAAACAAGAAAGACAAAAGTTATATTTCAATTCTCCAAGAATAAGAAAATACGTAGTGAGATTAGAAACAATATTTCCTCAAATGCAGATCTTTCGTATCAAGAATATAGACTACAACTCTTATTACCCTCGTATCTTTAAATCGACGTCCGTTATTGAATTATGTGCTTTCGGGTTTAATAGCTTTAACTTTAGTGCAAGTTGTTAATCCTTTACATTTCAAGTAATAATAGGTTTTTTTCTCCTTCATGTAGGTTTCATAAAAAATATCAACTGCGAACACGTAAGTCTTCGAGAGATCAGTTTTTCAGAAATTAACACGCCGTTATTAACACTACATGCTACACGCATTAAAGATGGCTTACCATTATCCTTTTAAATACAAACAAAAAAGCGTGTTGCTCAAAATTTCATAGCAAAAAAGCAGTTAGTTCTAACATAGAATACAATAAATGGTATATCATTTCATAGTAAAACGACCTATTTTAAATATTTATTGGCGATAAGTTGTTGAATTATTTTTTTTAAAAACACGTTTGTATAAATTCTTGTTCGCCTTTTTAATCCAAACGACGGCGGATATGCACACATGACGACGTGGTTTAATAATACTCTACACATAGAGAGGTTATGTTGTGTGACTCGGTGCTACCATCGCGATCGGTCGCATCATCAGCTAACTTCTGCTGCTCGTAGTTCTCATAACTGAGGCTAACAGCAATAACTAAACAAACAGCATTGAGTTAGTTACTTGAACAACAAAGTAGTCTTCAGTGCATTACATATTTACTCATACAAGTTAATAAATAAAGAGTTTAATAACGGTATTTTAAGTTCAATGAATTGTAGTATAGATATAATACCTCGTATTCAAACAACAAATGTACATAAGCAAGCAACTTTCCACAACAGTGAAGTAAATATTTTGTGGAATACGGTCAAGAGTCGGTGACTTCTTCCTTATTATCATCAATCATTATTGCTGGGGCATACTCTTTTTTTTTCATTTTACTATAAACATTAAAATGTAATGTAGATTACTACAAATGAAATTATGCGCTCTGCTAAATGATTTCAAACAAATGCTTGTTACATTTAGATTATGGACAATTTCAATATAACTGCACCTGCATTTGTAATACTTTTCGGGAAAAAAATTACTTTATCACAGAATTATGTAATGCTTACATAATCCACTACAAAATGTAATTTTATCAAATATGTCAAGTGAAATATTAATCGCATATTTAAAAAATTGTATTGATATTGATTTGGAGAGGTTGTTCACCTCTGTTGTTTATTTTACACACTGTTCAATAGTTATGCACTGTGTGATAAATTTTAACTTGAAAAGTGATTTGATTATGATACAAAGAATACGGCTTCCTGAATCGATAAATATGCTTTGAAATGTTTAATCATAAATCCAAATCTGAAACCAGATAAATATTTTAACAATATTCTTACATTCGGGCATACATTACATTCCAGTGATTTCTTCAATAAATGAAGATTTTTAATTTTAAATATGATGTACGAACAATATACATGATTTTATTTTCAATATTGCATTCCATTTGAGTAAGATCTTTGAGTGAGTTTTTCAGAAACGAAGAAAAAAAAGATTATACATTACAAGCCCATAAAAAATTTTTCGGGCGAAATGACCCACCAGGATTCACGTGAAAAAGATACTCTTATTATGTAAAAATAAGTTTAAGCACCATGGCATCAGTTTTGCGCGGTACAGTTGAGACAGACAAGAATATGTAACACCCCTTGGTGGCTCATCCTTGCACCAGCAAATATGTACAGCGTTGCTGGTTATAAGCTCTGCATGAGTATTCGAAGACAATTACATAAACGCCGTAAAGAAATAAATCAAGTATGGCTTTGGAAATTGTGGGAAAGTTAAAATTTTTTTTTTATTTCCGTTACCGCAGATTTATTTCTGTACAGCATTTATCTAATTCACTTCAAATACTTATGGAGAGTTAGTGTTCAGCAACGCCGTACATATTTACTGGTGCAGGGGTGAGACACCGACGAGTGTGACATCCACTTTGCACCTGTACGGCGCAAAACCGACGAAATTGTGCTTAAATTTACTTTTACATATAGGAGCATCTTTTTCCACGTGGTTCCTGTTAAGTCATTTCACCCGAAAAACATTAGCATGGGCTTGTAGCCTTTTACAAATTTTAATGTTGGGTGATTTTATTAGAAACTATTAAAAGTGGCGAAATAAAAAGAAAAAATTTCCGAAATCTAAGTTAGTTGCTGAGTAAATAAGGAGTGGAAATGAAAATTTAGTAATTATTTACATGGGGCTTTAAAGAAGGACACTTTTTTACATGATAAACTGAAAGCCAGAATTCAGAGTTTTCGGTCATCTCAAACATTTACATTAAAAAGAGTTCATATTTCGCAGGATCCTAATAAAATTTTCATCAAAAGTTGTTTCCCAAGAAATTGAAATCGTGCCTCGCAATCCTTTAAGTTGCTTTCTTTAATAAGTAATATCGTACCACAAGAAATTGATAATTTTAAGCTCATTTACCTAATAATAGTGAAAATTTGAAGAAAAAAAAACAAAAAGGAATATATTAAACTCATCATATGCAGTAAACTTTTTATTAACTAATAGTACTGTTTTTTATGTCTACAAGTGATCATATGACGTATAATATCCGATTTGTAAAATGTTTTAAAATTACAATAATTACATCCATGTTCTGGTTCTTTTCCACATTCAACACGCGCATGTCGTAATCCATTATGTTTTAGTCCATACAATTTACCACATTTAGAACATTCCCATTTTTTAGTACCATCTTCTATATAAATTACCCTCAAGCCTAAAACTGTCAAAAAAATTGAAATTTGTTTTAACAAAATTTATTTTATCTACAAAACAAATCACTTTTTGTGCGAAAACATCAAATAAATTTTAAAAATATTTAATATTATTCAACATTTTCTCCGACATGACGATGTTAATAAAATTTAAAATAAGATTGGCTCATATGTTGAACAATTTTCTGGTCTTTCTTTGAAAGATTTATGTCTATAAAGAGTCGTTTTTTAACCAAAAAATATTTTTATATAACTTTTCCATTGTGTAAAGCTACTTTTATTAATCTTTGTCACAAACTTACCATAATGTTTAAAAGGATTATCTACGTTGAAGAATTTCCATTTTTGATAGTGAACGATAATAAACCATTGGGCTGGGCTAACTGTAATTTATACCTACCTAGAGAAAGAGTCAATTCAAACCATGATAATAGGAAACATAAAAATATATTTAAACTAAAATTTAACTTAAAAAAATATTGAACATATCGAGATGTTGCTTTTTTTTAAATTTTCTTTAAAAATGTTTAATTAAAATATGTTTAAGGAAATTATGTAGGAATTTATTCAATTACAAAGCACAAGAAAAAATTTAGTTTCTGCAATAATGATACATATGTTAGCGCAACTATGGGACTGGTAAGATTTGGGCGTATGCGTGGAAATGAGATGATGGTCAAAGAAGTTGCATAGCATCTGCTAATTTAAATATTAAATAAAAACTATTATTTATTGTGAAAAATTTGGAAAGTTTATTATTATATCTTGCATTTTCTTTTGACACTTTTTTATATGACGTTGTATATCAAATTTATAATATGTTCGAAAACCGCATATAGTACAAACTTCATTTGGTATTTTACCACATTCAACACGTAAATGTCGATATAAATTTTCTTTTCGTTCATAAAATTTTTCGCAACGTTGACATTGCCATTTTGTTTTTCCACCACCGGTAGAAACTACTTTTAAATTTGGTTTGTATTGCTGACCTGTAAATTGCCACTTTGTTCGATCTTCTACTTTTAAATTTGTGTTGTAATATGGATAACCTGTAAAAAATATATTTTCAAACAGTGTTCATATTATTGATAAAAATGTATTAATTAAATCAAACTCATACTATTAAAAAAGCAATAATTATTCCCTGTAAATATGTAAAGGTATAATAAATTTAGATTAAAGTTCATAACGGTTAGAAATTATTAACCAAGTTAAGTATAGGTGTTCGTAAAATTAGCCCATTTCCAGTTTAGTGCTTTTTCCGTGAGCACTAGAATAACATAAAAACGTAAAAAAGATAACGAGCTGAAATTTAAACGACATATTTTAATCTTTTTATTGCAATCAACTTAAGTTCGAAACTTGTATTTTTTCTCTAAACTCAATAGATTTTAATATTATATACAGAATATTTTTAATAATTAAACTATAAGTTGGGATGTAATTTTGGCTAACGGATTATAGAAGATAATAGATAAGTGAGAGAGGGAGCTAAAAACTCGAAATTTCTCATGACGTATTTTAAAGGTGGTACTTTATGGGTAAATTCTAATTCAAAACTATTAATAACTCAAAAAATCAAAATTAAGAAAAATTGTTTATCTTAATCATGATGCCAGATCTAAACTCAGAAAATAAAAGATTTTTGTGTTTTAATAATTTTTTTTGTGAAAAATTAAGATAATTTATCTATGTCATTAATTTATTTGTAATTCGATGTTTTTCAAGAAATAAAAGTAAAAGGAGTGAAACAATTCCTTTAGGCTTTTGAAAAGTGTATGAAATGTTTTTATTATTTTAAGTCTCTCAATTTTTTCAAAATCCCGGATAATTCGGTACAAATCCGAAATAAATCTTTACATAAACTCTGTAATATTATGCGACCAAAAAAACTTCATAACATTTTGTGTACACCCAATACAATAAACATTGCCTTGATTAAAATTGGCCTTGATTTAAATTCAACAATTCCTTTTTTGAATAAAATAGTATATTGATTTATTATCGACTCATCGGCATTTTCAACTAAAACATGTGGTCACAAAAGTGACCATAGTCACAAAATAACCATTCGTAAGTCCTATAGTCACAAAATGACTATACAAAGGCAACTATATAAAAAATTCATTTTTTCATGTGATGTTTAACTAATGAGATATCACTAAATTTCAAAAGAAAATATCGATTTTGAATAATTACGTTTTGGCATACATAAGTGATCGTTTTTGAGTGGTGAAAACAAAACTGTACTTAGTTATACAATTAATACATCCTTCTAAGACATCCTAGAAGCAGATAAAATTTGCAAAAATCATTCATTATCAGCAAAATTGGTTATTGACACCTTCCTGGAAATTCCTCGCTTTACATATCCGGTGCATCGCTAATAGTTTTATTTACGTGAAGCTAGATTTACTACCTTGTCTAGTCACAATTAGCATACTATCTCAGCTTAAAAAATTGATCTCGCGTTGCAAGGCCAAAATAAAATAGCTAATTTTTACAGCAGGTATTTTTTTATGGAGCAAAACAGCTAATTTATACTTTCTAAAAGTTGTCGAAAATTAGAAAAAAGGTGTAGAAAAATACATAATAAGAATCATTACTACAAACAACTATTAAAACGATTAATTTCCGTGAAATTTACATTACAGTCAGTAAGCATGAATAAAAAACTAATCGAAGTAGAACAGAGCAAATTAAAAAAATAAAAGAATACAAAGAAACATTTTACTTTAAAAAACATTTACTTAAAAAACGTCGCTTATATACAACAATGTAAAAAATATACATTTATTTAATATACAAAGTGTCACAAAAAACATTACCCACTATAAATAGAGTGCCACCGTTAGCAAAAGGATAACATTATTTTAAAGGTACAAGAAGAGTCCACTGATGTCTGATATCTGATATGAAATTTTTTTGACTTCTAGTACCACAAATCAATGAGACAAGTATAAATTACAAAAAAAATATTTATCCTCTTGTTAACTTCACGATAATAGCATTTTACTCTAATCAGAAGAATAACTCTTCAAGTAATCAGTACTCAAAAACTTTATATAAGGGCTGTTTGGTTCGTAAGACCATATAAAATAGTGAATTAGAATTTAACTTTACTCTATAAAATTCCAAAAATCATGTTCGTGACTGTTCAGGAATGATCATGATACGCAGTCTGCCAAAATCGATTAGATTCCGCAAAATTGAATGCCAAAGACAAATATTGGTAGAATTTTGCATTCAACTTTTCTCGAATCTACTTGATATATTCGAAAATATATAGCCAAAACGGGTTTTTTAAAGAAACTCAATTTAAAATTTTCCTCTACCAGTTATGAACATAGGTTGATCTATAAATAATCTTGAGAGTCCAATTCGAGGGTCAAATTCGTCACACAACTTTTTCACTCTATAAATATTAAACGCAAAAATTTTTCGAAATTTCTCGATTAAAACATGCGTTAATAGTAACTCATATTTGCTGGATCTAAGATAAAAATTCAGCATATCTCAGAATAAGATCTTATGAAGTGTGGATGTTATTCCTCAGATTTGGTGAGTTATTAACTTTAGTACAGCAAACTTAAGTTATTCAAAACACGCTGTAAATTGGACTGATTGTACTTATATTTAATTGTAATTCCTATGCATTTCCAACTTCCAGCTAATTTCTTATGGTAGTTAAATTTTATGCGTCTTTGTTACCCTTGTGTAAGAGAAATAATTTTCTATTTACCATGATTTGATTTTAAGCGACACTTTGTATTTACAACAACAAAATAGGCGTTTGAATATTGTCAAATTTTCAAAACAAATATACACATTCGTTCAAATGTTGCCAGCTCCATAAAACATTCAAATCTAACAAAAACAATACGAAAGCATAAAAATGCGCAAACTTTCGATCAACGTAGTTACTCGATGTTCTTAGCTTATTAATTTGCCATGTCCAGAATTTCGTAAATGATAATTTAAACCACTTTTTGTATACGAAACGTAGGGGCATATCGAACAATGATAACGTGGTTTTTTCTGACATACATTTCGTAAATGTTTTCGTAGTGTATCATATGCTTTATATTCTTTATCACAATTAGGACACTCATATTTAGACGATTCTGAATTAAAATATGAATCCATATGAAGGATTTTTCTTCGCGGTGGTTCTTGTTCAACAATCCTTGGCCGTAGAACAAATACTGGTGGTCCGTTATAATCTGGAGTATCGGTAGATGTAGAACGAATTATATTATAGCCCAGATTTGTTTTTACAGTTAATCTGGGAGCTATTATTGTTGCTGCAATTAAATGAAACAAATAACAAGAAAATAATAAAATTGATTTCAAAACAAATAAATAAATAAATCTACGTTAAATAAAGGCAAAGGAAATTTAAAACTTAAAAAAAAGAATAGTTTGTACTGCTTCGGTTATTAATTTTAAGCTCACCTTACCCAAATTAAAC
The DNA here is from genome assembly GCF_905475395.1 of Chrysoperla carnea. NCBI lineage: Eukaryota > Metazoa > Arthropoda > Insecta > Neuroptera > Chrysopidae > Chrysoperla > Chrysoperla carnea. The sequence continues at coordinate 42,731,798 of NC_058340.1, read as the reverse complement.
CTAAATCATAAACCAAAAACTAAACTCAATAATTGAACCTTAACAAGCTTTATTAATAAATCCAGAAAATATAATAATTTAACTGAATTTAGAAATCCAGAATCATTCTGTATATGATTGTCCATAAGCCAATTTTACAAAGTTTAATGAGAAATCATTAAAAGGCAGTATTGGGTATTTATTTCGATCATACATGAAAAATAATTAAGCTAAAAAATTTTATACACTTACAAATATGGCAAAATAATTTAATGCTGAAACGTAAAAATAAATTCAACTCTACACCGTCCAATGATTCTTGCTGCATTCATTCATCCTGTAATGATAAATCCCACCCGTTATCCCGTTATGTTTTATATTTCAGGACGATGTTAACCCTTCTTACTGAGATTTCTGTTAAAACGGTTTCTAGCAAGACTTAAAGAAAAAAATAAATTTTATTGAAGTTCAATTTAAAGCAAATTAAATGAGTTATATTTAAACAGTAATACCATTTCCTTGGTATTAAAGTATTAGAAAAAAGTAAAAAAAAATTTCGAAAACAAAATGGGTCCAGTACAAATAAACTTTGATAAGGCACGTAACTTTGGTGTAAGTAAAAGGAAAATAATTACATTTATTTACAAGCCGTTTAATTTAAATTAAAAAATTTAATTTACTCCCTGGTCCACTTTGATCCAACAACCCAATCCAAAGTCTCCGTCTTGATCCCACATCTCCATTCCCCGACGCTCCTAAGATTTAAAATAGCAATAATGATTGTCATTTTGGAGTTAGTTCTTCTTAGATTTTCCTATTTTAATACATTTGATTCGAGGTAAAGAAAATGTGAGTCAATGACGGGCGAAAAACAAACCGGAGTGACAAGCGTGGGCCAGGACAGTTTATTTTCGGATTTCCCATGGTCTGTTTCATAGTTTTCTACATTTAAGTCGTCTGGTCGAATACATGCAATTTAGTCATATTTGACATTTATTACAGAAAACACTTTATTACGATTGTGCCCGCCATCTGTCAATCGAAAAAAAATGGCATTACACCAAGGACATACATATTAGAGACGTAAAATTAAAGATGAGAGCGTAGCAGGAAAAAAGGTGCCTATCGAGCCAAATCGGTCGTTGCCTACTTTGTACTGCGCCTCAGCCTGTCTTTTATTTTCAATTTTTGTATTTTGTTTTCAATCAATTGAACAATTTCAATTGTTTTCAATCACTTAGACAGAATGATACGCAGTACAAAGTACGCAACGACTGACGACTAGACCCGCCCAGATAGTCGCCTTAAATTCAGCCATGGGAGCTTATAGCTCGGCATAGGAGGTTTCATGTCCTTAATATATATGTTCTTGCATTACACTTTAATTACAGAATAGGCTTCTGACAAAATAAAAATTTTAAACTCCTCCAAAATAATTTTAGGAAATAATAAAAAATAAACAACAATAAATATGAAAATAAATTATTTTATGTACGATTAACAATAGTTAACAAAACTAACAAAAACAATAATTTCGAAATATTTACAAAACAAAAAAATAAATTAATAAATTCTTTTATTTAATACTTTTATGCCTGTATTGCATATGTTGATCAAGTGAAAATTTATAGCGAAACTTCTGACTACAAATATAACAAATAATGCTTGGCTCTTTTCCACATTCATAACGTAAATGTCGATGCAATGATATTTTTCTTTTATACGTTCGATTACATTTTGGGCAAACTATTGGTAGAGCTTGCTGAAGATTCATCAACATGGTTGGCGAAGATATTTCCGTATTTAGATTATTGTTTTCTGATACTGCAACAATAGTACGGTTATTTTTTATTAAAAATCTAGATTTTGCAATAGATAAAAATTTGTTCACACAAATTAGGAAATTGCAGCTCACAAAAATAACCCCCAGTTAACTATGATTTGTAAGGTCAAAGTTAAACTGACACATGCCTCAAAGACTTAAAACATAACACACAAGGATGATAGGAAAGTAAGTTTGTTGTTTAGAATTAGAAAATATTGGAATTGGTTCCGTAATTTAGTTTAGAACTGAGCGTTTTTAAGATAATTTACGTCCTGCCTAAACGAGCACTCACTCAACACTGGACCTTCATTGATTGATAATCTATTTTTTCGTTGAGATTAATGGAGTGTTGATGAAAAACGTTCCTGTGAATTAAGCTGCGAAATAACGCCATTGTGTTGGGTGCTTTTGGCTAAGTCTTTTAAACGTATAATATTAGATTAGGTGTATTATTCTAAGATATGGAAGGCAAAAAACCCATAAACCCTTACTTTCCGCAGCATGATAAATAAGCTCCTGACATATATATGGCAGGGCGGCCATATTCGAGAAATGAAATCAGTAAAAATTTTGAAAATTTTCTGCCCCTTAACAAATAACCTCCTTAATGATCGCATAAACGTTACATACTGCTGGTAGATATTTCACCTCTCTCCATCCTTCCAAACGCCCGAAAAAGGGTAACATGATTTGATTGATATATAAATCGGACAGGAAAAGGGGAATATGTCTGTTAGCATTATGTAACATTTTTTTTACGAACCATATCCTAGAATATATTTGCTAGAACGTTACATTGTGGAATTTAATTGCTAAGATTTACAATTTCTGCAATTTATAATAAAGCCCGCGGGATGCTAAACTTTCCACCTTTCAATCATTTAAGTAACTTTCAAGTCTTTTTGAATATTCTAAATTTAAAAATGATCACAGTTGAATGTTCAAAATTTACAAAGCACCTGCCTGAGTGCCACTATTCTATCTAATTACATTATCCACCTAACTACATACAAAATTTCGATTTATAAAACACGATTTCACGCAAAATTCGATGTAAATACGAGTAGACTTGCACAAGAGAGCGTTTATTTATCTAACATATCTGAGCCAATTACAAGTGTAAATTTATATTCGTTACTTCAAAACTAAGAAAAAAAATTTCTCCTTAAGCCATGTCAAATTCCAAAATTATTTAAAAATTGGATGATTTAAAAAGCAGTTAAATTTTCATTTGATCTAATAAATTTAAACGATGTTTCAAACAAATTATGAAAATTTCCCTTCAAAAGAATACAGATGAAACAATTAATAATTGTGATAAAAAAAAAACTCCCATTGATTCAAATAATTTCAAAGAATAAATTATTATTTTACATAAACACAATTGTAGTAATAAATTCTCTCATCCGTCTCCTACTTTTAACTACAATATGGATATGATAACGGTATATGTATTACGAACTTAACCAATTTATAAATATTCATTCGCATTTTAAAATTTTAATTCCTTAAGCATATCGCCCCCCCTTCTGTCTTTAAAAAAACAAGTATGACGTATAAAATTTTATTTTTTTATTAAAAATATTTATATAAAATTCGATTAATGTACATTATTTTTTACAAATTTTCGTCTGACAATAAATATTAAATAAATAAATAACTATATTATATTAAAGCTAAGTTTAAAAACAAGTGAAAATTCTCTTAAAAACTCCATAAATTCTTACGAGACCACAGAATGAGAGAGTTGGATATTTACAAAACAAATTATGTGAAAAGAACTTTTTTATTCCATTTGTATTTCGTACACAAAATACAGAATGTACTTAATAAATTATTGTTATGTAAGAATATAATTTTTTATTCTCTCTACAATATGGTCCAAAATAATTGAGCCATTACGAAACCATTCGTAATAAAATTTAAAAATATCAATACATACAATTTGTCTTTAAAATTATTAGATTAAAATTAAGAGATTTATTCTGAATAGGATTAAAAAAACGTTGCTCAAGCCATACAAAAAATTTGCGGGGGATTCGAATAAAATTTCGGCAAATCTATCGTTTATAAGATGGAGAACGAAATACCTCAATGGTCATCAAATTCGTGAACTGTTTTCGATCATTAATCAACGCTACTGGTAGATTTCTTATCCTATTTTTGAAAATCTATCACACGACGTCCCATCTACGAAGATGAAAATAAAAGTTTTCTTTTGCTAGTTTTATAAATATAATATTTTTGAATATAATAATAAGTTTTGAAAAAAGTTCGTTGCTTCAAAATATTTTTGAAAATAAACTTTAAAAATAATACTTTTTTCTAAAAGTAACAAAAAATCATTTCTGGAAAAAACCTTTGATGATTGCATTCAAAGATTTTATGGGTGCATTCAATCATCTTCAACCCTAGCGTAACCAATACTTTACCATAATCTTCTATCTAATGTTTTTTAAAGACAAGGCTGTATGGTGACAAAAAAGTGAGTTAAATGAACAAATCTGATTCATAAATTGATTCATCTTATTGAATCCAAGCTACTCCATAGCCATATTTGATTCTTTTGCACTTAAGTTTCAAAAATTTCTAATTCATTTAATGCCAGCAAATTTTTTTAACACAACGTGTTGTTACACTAGTGTAGAAATAAACGCACATTTGGTGTGTGATATTAGCCTTAACCATAAAATGAATCAAATTGTTCATTTTATTGAATTAAATTGGAATGAATCGATTACTAAAGCAGAATCGTTCAATATTTTACGAAATAAAGTAACAAAAACAAGTCGAAAACAAGACAAAGGATTTTTTTTTTCTATAGTCCGCACTAAAAAATATTACTGCTGCACGGATTTATTTTATGTATAAATTTAATATGAGTATTTAAATTCGTTCTATCTGCAAAATACAATTCACAATGCGGGCATTTACCACAAGCAGAAACATGTTTTAAGTATGATGTACGATTACGATATAATTTACCGCATGAATTACATGATAATTTTCGGTTAATTCTTTTCAATACCTCCTCCAATGAGTTTTCAGCTGGAAATAAATTTTATTTTATAAATATTTTTCCATATGTGAAATTGTTTTATTTAATTTGTTTCAAAATCACAACATTAAAGCCATACATATCACAGCCAAATTCAGGAGGGAGGAGAGAACACATTTAAAAAAATTAAAAACCAAATTTAAAAATAAAAATTTTGAGGATGATAAATGTTTTTGGCTATGCCATAATATGTTATGTAACCTACGAGATTATTGACCTTAAGTTTATAGTTGTTTAACTTTCATTCCTAACCACTCAACCTGAGCTCAGTAATCTCACGACTAAATCATGTCAAATGATCGTTTTGATACAAATTAAAATTTTACCAAAAACTTAACAAATTTCTACTCATAATTAATTTCATGAAAACCAAAATTCAAATTATGTGATTTGATTGGTTGAAGCTGATGAACACCACGTAAATGCGTTAATAATGTATCACTGCGTGAGAAATTCTTTGGACAAAGATGGCATGAATACTTCTTTTTCTGTCCACATTCTTGTCTAAGATGTCGGCTCATATTGCCCTTGGTAGAATAAACTTTACCACATTGTGGGCATGAATACCCCTGATTATTTTGTTCATCATCATTTAACCGAGCAGTCGGAGGAGTCGATTGTCTTTTAATTTTTAACCATGTAGGTAAGCGGTAATTAACTGAAACAGATGTGCAATTTTGTTATGGCAGTAATGAGTTTACGTATGATATTTTCTTCGTCGTGTTCCCATTTCCGAAATTTTATTTTCAAAATATTCATATTTTTTATATTAAAATATGAATATTTCAAGACAAATGAAGGGGTGATAGTTTTACTATACATTTTTACATAAGGCTGCTTCTACAGGGATGATTCAAAGATACTTCAACAAACTTGGGATATGGATTTCTTACATCAAAAAAAGAAAGAAATTAAAGAGTTCTTTAATTTTTCGAAATCATCGAAATACAGGCTGATAGGACATTCAAAAAAAAAATATTAAGACAAATAGTTTTTTTTTGTACGAGTTCTTACACAAAAATGAAAAAAGGGCATACGGACTTCTTATTGAAGACTTTACATTTCTCATCATATTCAAGTTTTGGAAGAAAAATCTTAAAAACCTTGGTATATACCAAAAAATGAAATGCTTCGTAAAATGTCTGAGCGTATGAAATTAAACGTTATACACTCATTTTTTTGTATTTGTATCAACAATCACCTTGTACTTGAACTCAAAAAATTTTTAGAACACACCTACAATCAAACGAACTTTTCCCTTTTGATGTAAGGAACATATGCCCCAAGTTTGACATTTTTGAATCACATCCATATGCAAATTTCCCCTGATTATTGTTCAAGAAAATATTGAAGGGTGTACGGGAGGTATAACAAGATTTTGTTTTCAATAATAAAATTAATTAACCTCGCAACTAATCCGAACCATCAAAAAAAGTTGATCTCCGCTTTCAAAATTTTGTTTGGAAAAATCAACAATATACCAGAGATATCTTAACTTTCAGGCAAAAAAGACTATCACTTTGAAAAACAATGCTGTATTCCCCCTAACCCAAAATTTTTGTGATATACCATAAGAAATTTTCCGAAGTTATTAAAAATCTAAAGCGAGAAAAAATTTTGCGTAAGGTATTTTTTTAAGAGCATTTTTAAATGAAATATAGTTTTATTTAAACAAGCTGTTAAAATCTGGTAAGAGGTGGTAAAACTTTACCAAACTTCTAAGAATAATTTTACTGAAAACAAAATTTAGCGGCTCCCATACACCCACATTAGAACTTTGGAATAAATCAAATTTTGAAAATAAAAAAATTCATTAGTATCAGACAACCCCTCTTGCCCCCCCCCCCAGTTTTTTATACAATATTTTACAACTTGAGAACATGCAAACTCATCAAAATTGGAAAAAAATTGACACAAGTCATTTTCATTGCACTAACTTTACTTATTCAAGTTTTGAAATAATTAGTAACAAAAAACCTCATGTTAGTTTTCTTTACCACAAATTTAATATTTACAAGGAAAAATAAAAAAGTGAAAATGAAAATTTGTCCTGATTTCAATGTACAGAAATAGTTAAAATAACTAAATACCAAAGCAAAAAAATAAACAAAACAAAATTGTAATTTATTTCAACAATTACAAAATAAAATAATTCCATAATTCATTTTTTTTTCTTCAATGGGAATATTGTTTTTATCTTCTGGTTTTTTTTTTAAATTAAAAATAATTAGGTAGTTTTAAAAAAATTCCTATATACTCCAATTAATTTAGACGCAGCAATTAATATAGAATACATCTGAAATAAAATTTGAATAATATATAAGTGACAAGTCCCCAAATATATGTACGTTAACTTACAATTACTGGAATAATCAGCTACCTGAATAAATTATCTCCAAGTGCCCTCCCCCTGAAATATATATCACCCTTTCTTTCATTCTGGATACGTACCCACAAAAAAAAAATTGCTTTTTAAACAAGCAATTACTTCTCTGTTTTAAGCAACAACATGAAAAGTCCTAAAGCAATTTCGAATTATTTTTTATATAAACTCGACATGCAAGTAATAAATTTAAAGATAATCTCTTGCTTGTAATTTATAAAGATCCTACACTTGTAATCTTCGAAAGTAATTTTAACTAGTTCATGAAAAAGATTACTATTCTGAATTCCCACTATTCATTTTTAAAACATGCACGCGAAAGAATTTTATAACACAAAAGATGATTAGACTGAACTGCGTTACTTTAAAAGTTCAACAATCTTTTCAGTTGAATAACAAAGTAGAACGAGGCAACAAGAATTAAGCAAGACTCCCAAGTGGTTTTCAAACAAAAACATCGTATACTAAATACAACCTCTTGCATCTATCTAGGCGTGTAATTAGAAAGTTGAAGCTATTTACGGTTTAAAACTTAATGAATCAATTCAATGAAGTTGTTAAGATCATTATTACCACTTGGGTAGTGTTACTAAATATAAAATAATTATTTCAAAACAATGGAGGCATATTTAAGATTCACGTCTACGTACACCACACTTCTTACAAAAACATTAAGCAATTGGGATTATATTCAGTAAAATTTTATTTGTACAAATTTCAAAATGGCTTTTACTGTGACTTTTTCAAATTAAAAATTTTTATTGACAAATTGGCTGTAATTTTGACTTTAATATTTTCGTTACTGAAAGCTTTCATATAATCCATATTTCACATTGCATATTGTTTTAAAAACTAAGGTGTACCAAGACGGAAGTTATCTAGTTGTATTTTACTTACCTAATCAGGGCTTTCAAAATTTTTCTGAAAAATAATCGAAGGACCAAAGGTTCGGTAAAAATTTGTGTTAAGTAAACTAGAATTTCCCATTTTATCAACAGAATAAGTGATTTTTAAATAAAAAAATTTTGCATTTGAATTTTTAGAAAGAAAAAAATGGAAAATTCTAATTTCTGATTTACAAACATTAAAACAATAAAATTTCTTTTCTCATTTTATTTCTCGAAAATATTATTTACATCTTCTAAATTGACTAGACGACTAAGGCGGGGAGGGATTAAGTAACTTGCGTGTTATTTATCTGTAACAAAGAAAGGTTGAACTGAATTTGGTATTCTCAAACAGAAGAAAAATTTTGTTTGAATAATTGAAAAACGAGTTATCTTAAAACGGGTATTTTTATAAACTTGATTTACTTGAAATTTAACTAGATTATCTTTAATCTTTGGTCAAACGATGGTTATAATTTTTGTTCTAGTTTCGAACTGACGACAGACTGAATTTATTGAAAAATAAAAAATTAAATTACCTTGAAAAATCCATTTTCAAAACTGCCACCGCCATGAAGATGTATGAATGTCCATTTCCGATGTCCGTTTTTGATGATTCCAAGTTCTTTGGCTCCAATTAGGGGGATAGGCGTGCTTCTCTCTTGTTCCATTTTTGTGGTATGTGTAAAAGTGTGTGTGAGTGTGTATGTGAGATTTTAGTAGACCAAAAAGTGTTAACTCAAATTTTGAAAAGCCGAAATTGTGTTTGTGTTTTTAAGCCTGAGTGCTGCAGTCACTCAAGAACTTAGGAGAGATAACTCAAAATTTTCTTCTTTTTCTGGACCAGTAATTTAATACAAATTATTTGAATATTTTAATACGTAAACATAGGAAGCAAATTTTTAAAAAAACTATCAAATTACATAACTCTTGCTATGCAATCGGATGGTTCCATAAAAATAATTCCTATACGTACGTTGGTAAATAAACAAAAATTCGTGTTAAATAACTTTTTTTTAAATATTTCATATCAGGCTATGAAAATATTTTATAGTACGATGGGAAAAAGAAAGATTGATTAAAAATCAAAATCATAAATTAAAAATATGGCTACTTTTAAGCGCTAATTAAGACACCGTAATTTTAATCTATGACCATTGATTTTATTAATCAACCATTTAGATTATAAAGACAAAGATGATGAATTCCTGAAATAAATATTCCCAAATAATACCCCAAAAAATTGAATTGAAAGGATTTGCTTGGATAAGAATTGGTTAAGGATTTTTTTGGAACATAAACATAAAAAAAAAATTTAAAAACAAGACGGAATTTTTTTTCTTATTTCTAAATTGAAATTTAAAAAAAATTTCGCCTTGACACGCTTATAATTTTCAAAAAGGAATAATTGTAAATATTCCCTAATAAAATGGTCAATAATGTAATAATATTTTGAATAAACTTAAATATATAAACATATTTATATATCTAAAGAAATTTGAGTTCAATACACCGATACTGATGTATGAACGCTACTCACCAAATCTCTCCCATAATTAATAAAAATTGTTACATCATCAATTATTGCTCTCTTCTTGTAACACAAATTCGAATTTGTGTTATTTTTATTTAAAAAAAATACCCTGAAATAAAAATTCACTATCGACGTACGCGAAAATAATCACTTTTTTACACCAATCAAAAAATTGCATCACTATTTTTCAATTCAAATCGATCAAATAACCGAAATAAAATTTAACTTTCACAACATCGTTCAATAAATAGAAGAAAATTCTTAACAAAGAGGTTTAAAATATCTGACCACAGACATTTAAAAACAAAATTACGTTATTTTCTTCTTAAATAAATATGAGCACATATTTATTACTCCCTCTTGGTTAATGATTTTCTGGTATTTGTTGTACAATGTTTTTAATTACGATTAAAATATGAAAAAATTCAATTAAATCTAACTTAAATCTAAGTAAAATACTCACCAAAGCATTTTATTAACTCCAAAAAATAAATATCACAAAATTCAAGAAAATTATAAATCAAAATTCTTGAGAATTTGCAACATTAATTTTAAGGAATTGGAATGCATTATAAAAATTAAAAATTTTCTGGAAAAAAAATGATGGCATAAACGAAATATTTCGTTTAAATGCGTTGAACTATCAACTATCGACTCTCCTCTCCCCACACCGCTTAAATAAAATGCTTGAAATATCAACATTTTTCAAACTATTAAATTTCTCTAAAAGTTTATTTCATGTTATGAATTTAAATTCCATTCAAAATTCGATAATAGTCATAGCTTGATAACAAAGGAATGCAAACTTTCATTTCTTTATTAAAACAAGCATACAACAAAAAGAATTTTAAATAAAAATACAACTTCAATTAAATTCAATTGATGGAAGTAGTAAATCTATCCAGTAAAACAAAATGGATTCCATCATCCAAGTTAGCTCATTTGCGCAACGTACAAGCCATTTTATCGAACATACTAAATATTGATTCATCATATCAAGCAGACACATCAGCTGCGCATTTCAATCACTCAATCTAACTTGGGCTGATGTACGTTGAAAATTTTATCTCTTTCTGACGCTATAAATTATTGAAGTTCGTTTTTATTAATATTATTACTAAAATATATAAAAATGTAAAGGCATTTTTAATATATTCGTTTAATATTAATAAAAACGATACTTCAATTTCTAATAAAGTCTCTTAAAACCTCGTTGGAAACAACGTTTCCGACTACATATTAAAATCGCTTAAACCAGTACCTCATTGAAAACTAACGTTTTCAACTACAAAATGTTCAGTTAAAAAAATACCTCGCCGAAAATAAATTTTCGACTACAATTTACCAGATTAATAGTAAAAAAAAAATGCTCAACATAATTAATACCTCACCTCAAGTTAAAATTAACTTGAGGTTACAACAAAGTACAAAGTGAAATTTTTCTGAAAACTTAATTTTCAGCTAAGCTTCTCTATTGTTTTTTTATTGGCCCTTATGTTATAATCAATACTTTTGTATTCAAGTAGAAAAAAAAGTTTCTCCACTTCAATATCTTGAAATATTGATTATAATGAAAACCTAACTACCTCACTGAAAAGAAAAACTTCTTTTCAGCTACCTTTTATTGAGAAAGAAGACATACCTAACACGCAAGTTTGAAAACACAAACTTGCAAGAAATTAAGCCAAGAACCTCACTGAAAATTGAAACCAATTTTCAGCTACGATTACCTCACTGGAAATGAAACCATTTTCAGCTACCAATTTCGCTCTCCATTTACCTCATTGAAAATTTAAGATTTTCAACTACTAAGTCCCTCAAAAGAAAAAATGAAAATAACTTTGAATTTACCTCACTAATCTGCAATAAATGCAGATCAGCTACTAGAAATCGAATAGAAAATCATCATACTTACAAATTTCAAAATGTAGTTCAAATTGAAGTTACCTCGTTAATCAAACAAAAGTTTGATTAACTACTTGATTAGTTTAAAATTACCTCACTAGCCAATAAAATATTGACTAGCTACAATAATAATCGCTTATAAAAATTGTTTGCCTCAGAAAAAGACTCAATAACCAAAATTTCGGATAGCATAGAATTATAAATAAATCTGTTGATTAACTAAAGGTTAATCATCAGCTGGTAAAATTGAATTGAATAGATGGACGATTAACTGTTAAATTCAATTGTAACCAAAAAAAATTCTGGTGATAATTGAAAATAGCTGTATATAGAAAAATAACTTATCAAAATATCGTATCAAAAAATTGAAAACTGAAAATTACCTCATCACGTAGTGTAACCACTAACGTGACTACAAGAAACTATACTCACGTCGAAAATTGAAAGTAAAAATTGAACAATCAAATCTATTTTAAGAATAAATTTGATTTTGGTCTTCTTTCTTCTAACAAGTTAAATTTTCAAAGGCACAAAATAAAAATTCGCCAAAGCTTCAAACGAAGCATTAGCTTTTAAAAATGAACTAAATTGATGATGGTGAAATACATTTCAAAGCTCTTTTCAGAGCATTGAATTATGTATTCGACGTGAAGTGTTTTAAAGCATTATTTTGATTTTTAATATATCACAGCTTTTTTCCAAATTTGATGTTATATTTTTTTTATACATTTTACCTAGAGCTAAAAAGAACAGATAGGACAAGAAAATGGCATGCACAACAAATACACAGTACAAACAAATTAAGGTAGGCCAACAAACCGATATCCCTTTTAGAAAATCAACTACTTTCTACATAGAAAATTTCATAGAATATTGAAACAAATTGCATATGTACTTGAAATTGCCATTTTTATGGGATAAAAATAATGCTTTTATGTTCCGACATAATATTCTATTAAATTTTCATTTTTTAAGTATTTGCATTTTACTTAAGTTAGAGAACACTGATCGAAATGGCAAAATTTATTTATCTGGATATACACTTTTAAAAATACTGTAAATTTCATAATACTTTCTACAGAAAATATTACAACAATTTACAGTTTAAGAAAAAGAAATTAAAATAAATAAAAAATTATAATGAGGTTTAAAAAAAATATGCAATTTTTTTAGTCGTAAGAGAAATCCAGAAGAGAAAAAACAACTTGGTGCCAGTCTCTGATTATGAAAAAAAATTAGATTGAACATGAAACAAATAACATATAAAGAATTTTTTTCATGAACTTCTCATATGCTATTTCCTATGTTCAAACTACTTCCTCCCTTCCCTTCCTACCTTGCACCAGTGTTTCTCCCACGATGATTTCTCCATTCCTAAGTTAAGCTTTACTCTACTTTAAATAGCAATTTGTTTTGAATTTAATTACTGACATTTGTAAATCTTTAAATGAATGAAAATCTTTGAATTTGCAATATCAAAATGCAAATAACTTAAATGTTCAGAGACTGACTTTTGACTTGGTAAGACGGACTTTTAAGTGAATTTGACCCAGAAAAAATTCATTAGGTTAATAAAATATTAATTTAAATATTTACAGTGGTTAAAAAAAAATAACAAAGAAATCGGTAAAAAAGGTTTTTAAAATATTATATACAAATTTTATACATAATAATTTTTCTTTATCTACCAGTTTCTCTGTCATTTTCTTAAGAGTTTCAAAAAAATGTACAAAATCTATGAAATTGAAAATTTGAAAAGCAATTTTGGGGCAATTTTTTTATTTATCTAATTAAAAACTTAAAAGGGGGGTTGTTATTTTCCATTTGTGATGTCTGTAGTCTGTGTATGATGTTTTCAATGGGAAGAGAGGGTGTGTAACATAAAATACAAATAAATATAAATAATAAAACGCCCGATAAAAAATTTGTATTACACGTTCAACAAACACCTCCGGCACTAGTGTTTTTTTTCTTTCGCGAATAAACACAAGAAAACAAGGAAGTAAAGTGTAGGTATATGAAAAAAATCAGAGACTGGTAGAAAAATTATTTTGCCAAAGCGAAGCAGTGTTAGAAATTTCACGCAAATTCCAGTATTTTGCGTTATCTTTAAAAATCGACTGTTTTATTGAAAAGAGATTTGATTTTAATAATTTAAAGGTGGTTTTAATAAGTAATTTTGAAAGATCTTAAAATTAACGCATAATACCGAAATTTTTGACGTGATTATTAAGAAATGTGATTGATTCTTACCTTGTGCGTCTCGATGTTGTCCTACTGCTTCCTGTGCTGCCATAAATGTTTCGTCTTGTGAAGGGTCCATTTGCCATCCAAATCCTGTAAATAAAAATAGATTATTTAGTTTTATGGTAAACAAAGAAGTTGATTTTGACATTTCTCTTGGTAGTTATACACACCTTGATTAGAGCCGTCACCTTGACCACCGTGAGATGGTCCAGGTCTATTATGATCCATGTCCAATTCGTCATCATCTAGTGTTAAGTCCTCAATACTGTCGTCATTCATATCTTCTTCAATATATTCAGACTTTGGTTCAAGCATTAATTCAGAATGGGGTTCTAATTTTTGTTTTAAAGGAACTTGAGGCATATTTTCTTCTGTTTTCGTTTTTACTGAGGACGCTGCTGATAATTCTGATCTAGAATCATTTAGAGGCACATTCGGAGGTACAATTGGTTGACTAACACTAACACTAGATGACCCGTTGGATGCTCCATCATGATTTTCAATTGAACTATCATTACCGGCATCCGCATCTATACTTTGCCTACGACGTTTTTTTCTTCTACCGGGTGATTGAGAACCTTCCCTATTATTCATATTCATTATATCTACTTTTTTCTGTTCTATTACTAAGCCTTTTACTTGTGGTAACGATGGGGCAGGTGGTGGTGTTCTATCTCTAGGCGGTAATATAGGTGGTTCTCTTTTTCTATCTTCATTATTTGACCTAGATTCTCGTCTGTTATCTGATAATCCTTTTATTTGAAGAGATTCTGCTGCTTTTAAGAGTGGGCCCAATTGATCTTGTGATACATTTACTTCGCCTCTGTACATGTAGTCCATCATTGCTTCTAATTCTTTAAATTTCACATCTTTTAAGATAAACACAGGATGTTTATCATAATAATCTGCTAATAAACTCTGTAACAAAAGATAAAATAAACATTAGATACATACTCAACATTTTTAATTTACTCGTTTATAAAAAAATCTTTATATGGCAGTGAAAACTGCAATAAAAAATGACTTCTGATTTTTTTTTATATACTTCATTAATTAATTTTAGATACTTACTTCAAAATATGGACTACATGCTGATAATATGACTTTGTGAGCTTTAAGTGAACGCCCCTCGGCAGCTAGTGTACAGTCTAATAATTGATTTCTTCTTAATAACGAATCGAAAACAGAAACTAAAGTTGATTGATGATTGTTCCATTTTAAACAGAATTGTTGTTCATCATCCATTCTGTAACAAAAAAATTCAAAAAAAAAATTATTAAATTGTTTAAAAAATAAACTTTATCGAAAAAAAAAAATTATTTGTTATAAATTAAATGAATGAAATAGAAAATAAATTGAATAATTTCTAAGTCGTAATTGCATAAAATGAAAATGGGGTGCGGCCCAAATAGTAAAATCTAGTACAAGGAAAAATTGCAAAAATAAAAAAAATAAATTTAAAATTTATATCAAAATAATAAATATTCACCTTTTATTTAAATAACATTTAATAATAAACTTGAATAAATAACGAAATTCCGGACAAAAATTAAAAAATAAGTTAGGAGCCTAAGGCTGACTAGTGACTAATGGCGGTAGAAAACGATCTAACAAGGGTCGCATCGTAGCTCACAGGCTTCGCTGGGTTATGCGGCTGGAAAATGGCGGACAAGTGGTTACACTTGGGCTTTGGGGGGAAAGAGGGAAGGCAACTGCAACCAAGTTACCAACGACGAAGTCACACACAACAGCAGCAGTAATGGCTGCTTTTCTTTTTAGCCAATATGGCCGATTAGACTAACAACGAAAATTAAATGAAAAATAAACATATGTAATTTTTTTAAAGAGTAAAATTAAAAAATTGATCTATTTTTAGAGCACAATAAATTTACGACAATATTATTATGAAATATTGATATTTAAATAATAATATACATGTGATACAAAATAGGTCAAACATTATACTACAATGTATAAAATATATGATCATCTTCAAACATTTTTTTATTTTACTATTTCAGTAAAGAAAAATGGTAAAAATTAATAAAAATAATATTTAATTAATGTCAAACTCACCTTAATGTTGGCACAGTCTTTTTAATATCACAAAATAAATAAAACTAAAATATAAATTAGTAATTTTTAACAACGCGATGCGGACGCGACATTGAGTAGAGAGTTGTACACCATCAAATGCAGACTTGATCACACGGACCTACTGAAAGCGCACCAAAGTGACTGCTATAGCTGCACGGAATTCTCAATACGTCACACGACGCGGCGCAGATAGTTTACTTTCAAACAGTGCGCAGATGTTTTACTTGTTAAGTACAGCCTTAGTGATAAATAACTAGGAAACGATATACACTATACTGTACTAAAATGAGCTGATCATGTACGTTTGGGACTGTACCACACCAAAGGTGTGCTTTGATGAAATTTTCGTGCTGTTATCGTTTCGCCTCATACAAACATACCAGCTTATTGGAACTTTAGAGAGGAGCTAACGGTAGCGTTACGCTTTTATGAGGGACCCAAATACGAAAACCTGAAATAGAAAATAGCAATGGTACATAATTTTCACCATTCTCTCTCTGTTATACAAAATACAATATTTTAATGTATATAGATTGTGTAGGCTATGAAACAAGGGACCATTGGAGAAATGTGCGGTAATCGGCATAAAAGACGACGGGGACTACGCGATTGGACAAAGAGAAATGAAATAAAAACGACGTGATGAAGAACGAATTGAACTGGAACCAGACAGACAGACATATGAAGCTTGGAACAAAACAAAATACCAAGAAATAAAATCATGAAAGAGTCTATCAGTCCGGTACTCCGGACATTGGTGTTTTCTAAGTCCAATTTGTTTGTGACCCTCAACTGCCCATTGCAGTTTTGTTAATTATGTGAAACCAGTATTTAAAATTATAAATTTTATATATGTCATATAAAAATCAAATCAATCAAATGATACAAATATACAAATCCCTATTATCAAATTGTAGATTTTAACATTTTGTAGTTCCAAGTGTTAAAACACTGTGTAATTCATTTTGCCATTTACTAATAATATACATTTTACCTAGGAAAGGTAAGAATTTTTGATAATTATCCATTCTTTAGTTCTTAATTAGCTAATTACTCTGAACAAACATAAATGAATCATATCATCATTACCTAGGTAATAAAACATTGGGAATTTAATAAATAGTTATCGTCTTAAAGGTTGCTTATTGTATAATACAACAACAGTCAAATTAGTGTTTTAAAATTTATAAATGTTTTGGCGCCGTTTGTCATTTATACGCATGTGCTACTGCGTTACACTGTTATTAATTGACACAAAATGGTATGTTGATTTGATAGCAGTAATTGGAAGGGCAGACCTTTAAACAAAATTTGAATATAATGGGTACCCCTAATGAATTAATAATCAATAATACATAATTATATAAATATTTACAATATTATGGGATTCAATTACATTTCTTTTTGCTGCATGATGCGTTTAATTTTACAAATGAATGCATTTTTTTTTATTTATCAAGTGACTACTATAAAAAAATTTTGTATCACAACTGTCGCTTTTTGCCAAGAATGATTTTTACACAAGTCAACAGCGGATGTATTTTTTTTTTTTTGATGAGGGTTTGTCGTTCTCTCTGAGGTCATGTTATAAGTATTCTTTTCCTTGTTTTTCTCATTATATGTTTTAATCCATTCGAAAGGAAAGTATAATCTGTGTGTAATTGGAGAGCAGTGTTAAAAACCATAAGTAAATGTCAGATGATTTCTAAGAACATTTCAAGTTTGTACTGTTATTAGTACTACAAAATTTCTCAAGTGTTAAATTTTTAAATAATAAAAAATTTCTTATTGAAGATTGAAGATTCTCTAACAACAGATAATTGAATAAATTTGAAATTTTGGTTCTGTAAGTTGAACCTACGGAAAAATGATTCATTGAAATCCTACGAAAATAATTGTCTTTTTTAAATCTATGAACAAATATTTAATATAGAAACTAAAATTTAATTTTACTTATAAGGTAATGTTGTAAACAAAGATTTGACGACACATAATGGAACATACTAGGAATTGTAAAGCTATTGACTCCAGAGTTAAAATTTGTTGCATGGAGAGACTTTTATGTATCTTTTTTTAAAATATCTTGAAAATCGTAACTTGAATGTTTAAATGAATCCAAGTTTTGTTATTTTTGGGTCGAAATAACTAGAAAGAGTTAAATATATCGAAAAAAATTTTCATTTTCATTCAAAAAATGATAACACCATTTAATCATGAGAATAAGACGAGACATAGAGAATGCGATCAAAAGCTCTGGCCAAGTGGGTACTACCGTGATTTACTCATTATTTTACTACGATTTATATGAAAGCCTAGTTCTAAACTAAATTGGGCTCAGTAAAAACGACATGATGTATTAAAAATATTATTCGAGTTGTGTTTTCCTTAAGAAAGAACAGAACCTAAATCGAAAGAGGCCAAAATTACTTAAAATCATCACTTAAGTTCAAAGCCAAAACCGATTTAACGTATCCGATCCAGTATATAATATTATACAAGAAATGCTTGAGACTTAAAGAACATGAGTGGAGAACAGAAAGATCTTTCGAAACGGTATTTGGATTTTTGAGAATTTTATGTCTCAATGTGTACTTAGAAATATTAAATGGACATTTTAAATACTCCTAACAAATGCGTAAATAAGACGAAAATATTATTTTCGAATGGTGATAATTATTATGAAAAAATATATCAAATAAAGACGAGAGGAGAGAAGAATAAATTAGTTTTCAGACTGTATTTTTAAGCCCATAATTCGTTTCAACGGTTTATTGATTATTTGGCGTCTCTATGCTGCTATGAGAGAGTGGTGTGTATGTACAGTTGTTAGCATACCTCTATGTCCCCTGATCCCTATGAGTAAAAATAATCTCCCGACCGACCATACGACTTAAAATACACACATTTCTGTGATGTTGCATAGTATAGTTAGTTGCGTTGCGCCCAACCCAGTTGGATGACAGACACATTACGTAGTTAATAGCAAAGCATAGTATTATGTCCCTCACTTTCAACAAATGGCCGAATGGTTTGTTAATATAATGGTATTCTATCTATACATATAATAGTTATGTTACAACGTATACAATGGGGATTTGAAACCCTACATAAGTAACCCCCCGCACATGACATATCCGGTAAAAGAAACATCTGCTGTATATGCCTGTGGGGCCCTATACAGGGACTTGCACACTCCGCTTAGCTCTTCTATTATAAAATACACAACGTTTTGTGAACAAAAATGAATCAACATCAACTACAACGAACGCGCTAGCTCTTGTTCTCTCTGCCTCTATGCTCGTTCAAGTGGAATATTCCTATATTATCGTATGTATTTTATACCTAAAAACCGAATGTTGACTCACATAAACAAACTAGCCTTGAAACTCGTCATGTGAAATACAGCAATAGCTGATTTGATGAAGTTTTGTACCAACATACATACTCCATATTCTATAAAAATAATAATTTTTTTTTTAATTTTGGTCGCGTTTTCATTTTCTCTGTTATAAATTATAAAACTTGTTTCTATCTTTGTCGTTTTCAATGTTTTTATAATACTATTTTAGTAACATGAAACTGATTTCATATGAATTTTATTTTATGCGTATATCTAGAAATAATAGCTGATAAAATTTTGTATATTGATTTTAGCTTCAATTTAAAGATAACATTTTGTTAGAACGAATTTCTTAAAAAACTAACCAAAAATTTTTGAGAAATACTCACACGACCTCTATATAAAAACAATTTTAATTAAAATTCCTTTGAATGTCCTCAAATTTTTTATATGAAGAAATATTTTTACTTTATCCAGAACGTTATTATAAAATGGTTGTCTATAAAATTAAAGAACTACGCAAGTATTCCCATAAAAGTTTCATGTGTTACCATCAAAACGATTACACCCGAAGCTGAGATTGCCAATTTTATCGACTTGGAAGAATTATCCAAGGCTTGTGAATTATCCAATAAAGTTTTTGTGGTGAATTCTAATGATATGCCGCTTTTGAAACATACAGGAATAAACTATACAGGAATGTATTAGGTATTCTACGTTTAACTTATTCAAATTGCTGATACCCAAACAACTAGCTTGAAAAAACGGTAAATTAAACAATACTGGATTTTCAAAAACTGTCGAAAAGAGGCACGATGAAGAGTTCGGCTCCAAAGAAGAAAGTGACAGTAGTTTTAATCTAATGGAGAAATAGGCTCATAAATCACAATCGTAAAATAATGTTTTTTGTTCGGAAAGTTTTTTTTCAGTAGCCAAAGACATTAGGTAAATGCAAAATTCTACTCATTGTGGGTGTTTTACTCATTTTTCGAAATAATTTCAAAAAAAAATTATGCCTTTTTTTAATTCTAAATTCTTGCCTAATCAAGCATAGGTACTTTTTTTTAGCGAACAGTAACAGGGCACTTTGTTTTCATTTTGTTATGTAGAATCCGTCTCTGTGTTTTTTTTCGTGACTATCCTGTTTCGTAATCCCTTTATGAAAAATATATACCATTTAAGCAATAATTAATTAAAAAAATTTTTTGTGTTTAGAAAAATATGCGTTTTCAAAAAAAGGTTTATTACGAGTTACGCATTATAAGATGTTTCTGACGAGTTACTTAAAAAAAGCAATTTTCAAAAACCATTCCAATTTTTTTTTCAAATTGTTTTAAATTTAGACCTATTTCGAAACTTTTTATACAAAAGAAAATAAAGGTGGAACTAATCTGTTAGGTAAACACAACACTGAGCCAAATTTCATATAAACAAGAATAGAGTAGCGCAAACACCTAAGCATGATTTTATGTGTAATGTTCAGACATCTGTTTTAACATTTTCTACTTAATATGAAGGCCATTTTCATGTGTTATTATCTCAATAAAACGTAATAAACTTTTTCTAAACTTAATAATACCTCCAAAACATATTTTGTTTTTAAAAGTTAATCATTACTGTAAACATAATATAAAACAAAATTTTAAACTATGCTTACTTCTGTTATTGCAATGTTCGTTTCTCACAAAAAAAAAACCTAAACGTAAACCAATAAACCAATTTTGTATTGAATTTCACGGTTGTGCAGGTTGTTTAAGTGGAAGTAATTTTTGTCTGTGGTACCAGTCGTATTCTTTTTACTAATTTAAGAAACTACCAGGTGTTTCATTTTAATTTATCATCGCAATATTTGATCAGAGAAGTTTCTCCAATCGATAAAAAATCAGGGAGGACTCTAATTAGGATGATTGTCCCCTTCAAAAAGTATG
Organism: Chrysoperla carnea; assembly: GCF_905475395.1. Lineage (NCBI taxonomy): Eukaryota > Metazoa > Arthropoda > Insecta > Neuroptera > Chrysopidae > Chrysoperla > Chrysoperla carnea. The sequence goes on along the minus strand of NC_058340.1, from coordinate 42,710,615 downwards.
AAAATCAAGAATTTCTTCAGTCAATACCTCAGAAACTTGTGGTTCAATCGTAAAATCTATCAAATTTTTGTGTCGATGGATTATAAAGGTTAATTAGGACAAGAAAAGTTAATCCAGCCCATTTGACAGCTGAGCGAGTAATTTTCTTGATACCTTCAAAATCGTTTTGAAATAAAAGCTCTTCGTCCAAGGTTTTGGCTATATTTTAAAAACTACGTATCTAATCGTTGAATGTAATTTGACCTACGTTAATTGTTGAAATACTCTGAATACCCTGTATAGAAAGTGTTGAATGTCAGTGCTTGCATTATTTTTAATAAATTATAATAGTGTTGTTTTGTTTTTCGAAAAGTCCCCAAATTTTCGAAACTATTTTCTAGAACTTTTCTTCGTTTTTCGAGAATCTTTCACAAGACCACTATTTGAACTAGTTACCCCCGATTAAAAGAGAGTGGTGTTACCCGCGATTGAAAGAGATTTTGACAGTTTTTATCGTTACTGTGTAAATTAATCAAGCCTTCTTGAGGAAAATGCGCTGAAAATATATTTCACGAACTTTTGTAAAACCCTTTAAAAAACACGGTTCCTGTATGCTATCCCATAGGAACCGAACATTTTTCCGGAATAGAAATTAACCTTTGCCATTTTCTAACCCCTAAACAAGCACTACCTATGCAAAAATCGATTCCACGGAAACCGTACATTTTACAGGTAGAAAAGCCTATGTGATATTCCAGACTATAATCTAACTCTGTGCCAAATTTCATCCAGATCTCTTCAGCCGTTCTGGCGTGATTGGGTAACAAACAAATATCCATCCATCTAAACTTTAACCATTATAATATTTATCAGATTTAACAGAGTATACAAACAATTTGCGATTTTCTCGATTTTTTCAAAGGGAGATCTGAAGGAAAGAAAATCGAAAAAATAACTTAATTGTCAGAAGCCGTAATACTAAACAGCATCTCTGACCGATTTTTTTCGAATTATAATTTTTTAATTTCGTTTGCCAATTTTAAAGTTGCTTATTTTTTTAATTTTTGTGTCTAATATGGCCTAAGAGCTATTTTATTCATGGAAGTTGTGAGGAATAATTTAGAACTGCCTTTTTATATAACACACACCATACCATACATGCATTTCATTGTTTTTCTGAAAATTCTATCGTGTTGAATATACTTTTAACATGACTGTACAATGAACACTAAAAAAACATTCTCATGTTCGTTTTAAAAAGGAGGGAAACTTTTGGAAGCGGTTATAATGCAGACACTTAATATCCATGTCATACGGGTAAGGTTGGGCGACCCTAATACTCTTATACTATAACTATACACATAATATTGATAAAATCATTAGACCTTGAGTAAAAAATAATCTGTTTTGAAAATATAAAATATTCTTCTCATCAATTCGTTTTAGCTTCAAAGGAAATATTATTCTGTTTTTAACGAACATCGCTTTAACTAAACTATAAGGGTACAGTTCCTACATATTTGGTTTCTTTTTTTTTTTATAAATATGTACCTAAACATTTGTTTACAAAATTATAGTTTACGATTTTTATTTAATTAAGAATTTATTTTCTCATCGTTAGTAAAATATGTATTTCTTTCGAAATTTAGAATTATATAAAAAAATGATAAAAACATTTAACAATTATACATTAGAAATATTTTAAGTCTAGAATGTTTGAAGAAAAATAATGTAAATGAAAGATATTGATTGCATTGAGAAAACTGAGCTTATGGTTTATTTATTGAACGATTCCCACCCACACTGCAACCAGTAACTCATTATCTCAAAGAAAATTGGTTGGAGAAATCATAATTTGAATAATTTTTGAATAATTTAAATAAAACATTCTTTTTTTTCTAAGGCTGCCACCTTTCAAGATTTGATTGGGAGACTCCCGAATTGATGAAGTTTCTCCCGACTCCCGACTCCCGACTCCCGATATAAACATAAATTCTGCAGTAAAAAATTTGTTTCATATCCAGGTAATAATAAAAAGAGGGGTACCGCAAGTGGGCCTAGAACCTAGACCAAGGGTTCTCTGTGCTCTCCTTGAGAACGACCTGTCGTCCGAATCGGCTAAGAGATGTTATTAAAATCATATGAAGCTATAGAGTTCTATCGAGATCCATGGTATCAGACCGAAACATTTTGAACAAACCATAGATGTTTAAAATAAAGATATCAGCAATTAGACTTTCGAGAGTATCACCTAAAAAGTATTCTGTTTTTAGAGATTTGTTCAGTAAGATATCATACAATGAGGTACTTAATATCGATTTTTTATGGTATTACGTAACCGTAACACTCGGAGGCTACGTAATACTGTAATAATCTAAATACGGAGGTAATATGTAAAAAAAATTATATATGTAATATGCAAGGTATACTAGGTTTAGTCCCAAGTTTGTAACGCTTAAAAATATTGATGCTACGAACAATTTTTTGGTATAGGTGTTCATAAAATCACCTAATTAGTCCATTTTCGATTGTCTGTCTGTCTGTGAACACGGTAACTCAAAAACGAAAACAGAAGCTGAAATTTTTTTAGCGTACTCAGGGCGTAAAAAGTGAGTTTGAGTATGTAAATGACCAACATGGATCATTGATCTTGATATCTATATTTCCGGGTATCCAAAACCAAACCTTTTGAATATTTCTAACATTAACTTTTTTGCTGAAATAGGGAAATCGAGAATTTCTTTTTGACAAATTAACTCTCGATTATTTAAACAAAATTTTGGCTCACCTTTCAAATTATGTTTTATTTAGAATATTATAAAAAAAAAAAAAAAAAATGCATTTATTTATTTTTATTGATAAAGATTTTTAAGAAAATTTTAAGAAAGAAAATCAATACAATTGTTAATAACATTTTTCTCTTTAATTATTTTTAAAAATATATTTATTATTTTTGGGAAATTTTTGTTTTTAATCACCATAAAAATGCTTGTATACCATGTATATTGTAATATACAAGGTATGTAATATACAAGGTTAGGCTTAGAAATATTGATGCTACGAACAAAATTTTGGTATAGGTGTTCATAGAATCACCTAATTAGTCCATTTTCGGTTGTCCTTCCGTCCGTCCGGCCGCCCGTCTGTCAACACGATAACTCAAATACAAAAAAAGGTATCAAGCTGAAATTTTACAGCGTTCTCAGGACGTAAAAAGTGAGGTCGAGTTCGTAAATGAGCAACATAGCTCAATTGGATCTTTGTAAATCGTTAGAGATAGAACAAAAGTTTAATTGTAAAAAATGTTTCTTATAAAAAAATAAACAACTTTTGTTTGAAACATTTTTTTCGTAATGTTTTTTCGTTATGTTGTATACCAAATTGTATAGTATGTATTATATGGGAACATCAGTTATGTATGTGTGACATGAATGCATGTGTAATGTGATAAGAGTCATCAACATTGTCCATACATGGTATTTCAACAATTAACTAACTTAATTGTTTGTTTTCACTTGTTGAATTATTATTATTATTATTTTTTTTTTTTAAATATTTAATTTCTAATCTTATTTCTTTCATGAAATTATATATTTTGAAAATTTTGTGCATTTGACGAAAACAATAAAAAATAATATATCAGATAAAAGAATATATGTAGGAGTTAATTTTATGCCTTTTTGGTCAAATAAAAATATTTGATGAAGAGGTAGGTATATATTCCATTACAGTGTTTTTGAAAAAAATTACATTATTTTTTGCTATTACCTACATTGGATTAGGATATAAAAAAAACTGATTTACAACCCAAAAACAACAAAAATGAGATCAATTTTAACGTACTATGTTTGGAGTAAGATATAAAGTCAAAAATTATTTGAATTTTAAACTTAAGCTTTTTGAAGCTGAGATCCTGGAAAATCGTTAATCGGATCGATTTTTAGATATTACAATTGTTTTCGCTGGATCCAAATTAGTCTTGAATGAAATTTTTGATGACAAAAGTTTTTTGTTCATTTTTCACGAAAAAAAAAACGAACTTATTATGGTATGAAATTCCACTACAAAGCCAGAGTGGATGCTTGGTCTTATGTAAAGGATTAAACATATTATTATTTACAAGCCATTCTGCTTGCAAATATTCAAATTCAAATGCCTAGATGATAAACATTTAACGTAAACTTTGAATACAAATAAATTGTTAACGTTAATATTTCCTGTAGTGGTTAGATTCCAGGAAGTTGAAAAACTAGTTTTCAATAAATATTTCCGTCTACCATGTTGTTCCGTTTATAATTTTGATCTGAACAAACTATTTTGTGCTTCTTAAGTGCGAATCTACCGAACTGAATAATTTTTGCAAGACAAACAAATTATCTCGAAGTTGCATGGATAAGTAAATCAAGTAAATCGAGGAAATCTGAAAAGTTAGGGAACTTTATCATTCTTGGTTTGGAAAATCTTGAAATGTTAAGGAAATCAGAAAAGTTTGGGAATTTTATTTTGTGAGGGAAAATAAAAAAAGTAATTTCAAAGACGTCAATATTTGTTTTGTAATTGGTACTTAACATTTTTAATTCGATGAAAATTCTTTATAGAATTTCTTCAGAAAATATCAAAATTTAAATGAAAATAATGAAATAAAAGGTAGTTTTGCCCCCAAAAAACCACAATTTCAATTCTGGAGAAACAATATTTCATATCATATGGTAAATCTTTTTACAAAATTTATAGGCCAACCAAATTAAACATTGAACTTTTTATTTTTCGGCATGATTGGGTCGTCTGCTGAGGTCGAAAATTTGGATTTAAACAACATATCAAAAAAACAAACATATCTGATTTGATGAAACGTTCATCGAAACTGTGTGAACATAGCTCATTGATCACATTATCCGTAAGGCTAAAAGAATACCGGATGCAATTAACTAGCGATAAGGTGGTAATCTGTCATGTAACTATGGTAAAAATTTTAATTCAATATGCATTCAGAAAAATGTATTAGGAAAGTGGAAATGTATTAGAATGTGTTAAATATAAGGACATAAAACTAAGCCACGAAGCAACCTGTTTCTAGGCTCTTAGTCATATCCGGTGTGTTGTTGTTAGTCATATCTTGGTAGGGAATTTTGTTTATTTCGAAAACTGAAACTAAAAGGATTGCGAACTTTCGTAAGGTTCCTAGAAAATATACCTACATTAGTATTATAAAAGCTAAAATTTACCCAAATTATCTTCCTCCATATTCATAATTACATTCTAGGAAATAAAAAAAAACATGAAAATTCAATTAAAAAACTCTTCATAATTTTTTCATAGAAATCGCATACACACGTATATTAGGTAACATATATATAAAATAAATACATTATTTTATAAACTAACTGTACAAATATATTACAAAAATGTTTATCAAAAATTGTGATAAGAGAAGAGAATTGAAAAGATAAGCAAAAATGAAACACAGTAAAGTAACAAAAACATTATAATGTATATGTATGCAATACAACATAAGGAATAAAAATATAATATAATATTAATATATATGAAAAGTACATAATATTTGTAATCCCGAAATTATTACATACATACATACATATACACATACAATCACACGGGTCTTTACCCGACTTAATACACAAGTTGATTAAATGCGGATACATAATATAGAAATAAAATCATATAAACAATATTTAATAAGTGTTAGAATTAGGACTTTAATCAGTAAAAATTATAACTGAGATATGATTTTTAGGAGGTATTTTAGAATTTTTCAAACGTACTGTACAATCGATTGTATAAACTACTTAAAATTGTTATCAATCGTATATACGTTTTATAGGTGTTGTGTGGTATTGAATCAAGCATTTATGTACATACATTATGTATGTGTGTATGTATGTAGTATGATTTAAAAAAAAAAATAATTTGAGATAAAGTATTATTACATATGAGGTAAAAAGCAAAAAGGTGTTTAAGTATATAGGTACATAGAAAAAGTCGTAATTTTCAAAGTGTCATGATAACACATACACAAAAATAATTATTAAAAGTGAATTAGATTGAGAAATAATCGCGGTTGTAAAAAATTTACCTTACACCGAAAATGTACCATTAATAGAAAAAAAACAAATTCGTACTTACGAATAACACATGAAAAAAAAATCATGAATTTTCTTTAATTTATTTAAACATCGGTATCCCTGGATAACCATCTCAATTGTTATCATAAATATTATCAAGCCTTGTTTTGTGCAAGTTTATTAAAAAATACTAGATACGGAAAACAAAATAGAATTAGGCGTTGTAAACAAAAAAATTTATTCAAATCATTAGAAATCATTTTTGGCGAGTGATAGTAGTGTGTCAAAAAAATAATAATTTAGGAATTAATGAAAGACTTTTGTGCAGTTATTACAAATTAGTGGATAATTTTAAAAGTGAAATGGTCCGAAGAAAAATGTAAATAATATTATTTTTTTATTAAAAACATTTTAGATATAATTTTTTTTAATATGATCGGATCTGTTTTTTGTTGTAGATCAAAACCACGCGAAATTATATCTGGTAAATATTTGGATGAAGAGTATCATACACCATCATCTTCAACAAATATATGCGGTGACCTTGATTTTGAAAAACAGGACAATATGGCGATACATGCGTTAAATGAACAACATAATTATGAACAACGTGTTGAAAATACTTACAACAATCAACATTATTGTTTAAGATGGAATAATTATCAAACAAATATGACATCTGTATTTCATCAACTGTTACAAAATGAGGCATTTGTTGATGTTACATTAGCATGTAATGACCTCTCATTAAAAGCACATAAGGTTTATATAATTTTAATTAATATTCAAATAAATCACTTTTTATCATCCATAAATGGGAAATGATTCAAAATGCACAAATAATGCCTAGTCAGTTACAAATGAAAAATTGACAAAAGTTATAACTTTCTTCTTATTATGCCATGTATATATGAAATATACATAGTATATTAAGTTTAGTCCCAAGTTTGTAATGCTTAAAAATATTGACGCTACGAAAACAATTTTGGTATAGGTGTTCATAGAATCACCTAATTAATCCATTTCCGGTTGTCCATCCATCCGTCTATCAAATCGATAACTCAAAAACGAAAAATGATATCAAGCTGAAATTTTTACAGCGTGCTCAGGATATAAAAATGAGATCGAGTTCGTAAATGGACACAATAGGTCAAATGGGTAACATAGGTCAAATGGGTCTTGGGTCCGTAGGGCCCATTTTGTAAACCGTTAGAGATAGAACTAAAGTTTAAATATAAAAAATGTTACTATAGTTCAGTAAAATAATACATTGTGGTATGCAAAAGGTCGGGTAGTTTTGATTTTTTCCTATGTTGTTAGTGTTAGGCCCATGACTTAAAATCCAAGTTTTCCACCTCGGGGTGCCAAGGCGCGCCGCGGGGCGCGCCACTTTTTAATGAAATATCGAAAATTTGACCATTCCTAAGTGAAATCTCGCGAACGGTTTATTTTACAGAAAATATTATTTTAATAAATTAAAGGGTAATAAATTTGTGACAGTTTAAGCCCAACACCAGGTTTGTAGCGTAAATAATGGCTGAATTATAGATCTTCAAAATAATTTTATCAAGACAGAATAAAAACTTCTCTCACAGTTATTTTGGGCCTCGCCCTTACATTTCTCTCAGGCAAAACAGTTTTTTTTCCAAATTATTAAGGTAAATATGTAGTACAAATTTTTTAAAGAGTCGTTTTTTTTAAATACCGGTTAATTTTTTTGTTTTTACAAACTTTTGAAAAAATAGCTATTATCTCGGGCTAAAACATCTAAAGAATTAAAAAAAAAACTATTTTAATGTGTTAAGTTACCCGTATTTAAAAAAAATAAGGTCTTTTTAATAACCAACAAGTCATTTTGATTTTATCTTAGCACTCAAAAAAGTACCTTTTTTCCTAAATTCATTTATACCTGCAAAATGTGAGATTTTGAAGAATTCATTCATTATACAGTCCGTAATAAGTATAAAGTATGGATTGTGTGAAATAAGACATCCCTTTAAAGACAGGAAGTTCATAATTATAATTAAAAAAGTAATTTAACAAATTATGTGTTAAAATATGTATTACTTATTGTTGCAGGTGGTTTTATCCGCATGTTCAACATATTTTCAAAAATTATTGTTAGAAAATCCTTGTAAACATCCCACAATTATAATGCCACAAGATGTATGCTACACAGATTTAAAATTCATCATAGAATTTGTATATAGAGGTGAAATTGATGTTTCACAAGAAGAATTACAGGTAAGCTAATAATTTTATTTTCAAAAGAAAAAGTAAAATAGCATCTTATATATGGAAAATTTTAATTGAGTTAGAAGTATGTTATATTAAATAAGGCAGTAAAAAAGTATTTCAAGAAAATCTAGACTACAAACCGTTTTAAAATGATGTTATTTACTGCAAAAACTTCCTTTATAATAAGTTATGATTGTCCTTATGACCTACTAGTCTCATACCCGGTCACAATTCGTCAAGGTGGGCGATGATTTGTGACTGAAATATTATTTCGAAATCGAAACACACAGTATCATCTACCGTTTAAAATTCGAATTAACGATATGTAAAGACTTGACGTAGAGTCATCTATATTTTGAAAGCCAAAAGTTCATAGTTAATATTTTTACTTAGTTCGATGACGCACAGAATAGATGGCACTTGGATTGGTTTGAAGCTTGGATTATTTAAATTTAAACATACACGCATGCTTCAATTGTATTTTCTAATTTAAATAACTTTATTATCAACAATGGTAGTAATGTAATTAATACGGTATTGATTGAAAGAATTAATATTTACCATATATATACTTTTTTTTTTTGTGTCTTGAAGATATATTTTTTTTGCATATACATAAAAAAGAGATAGAAATATATAATCAATAAACTAAGATATGTTTTCTTTTTAAAATAAATTCGTCATTAGTAAAAATACAATTTAAAAAATTCATTTAAAAAAGACAATTTAGAATAAGAAATATTGAATGTCATTTAAGATATTGAATGTCTTGTAAGATGGATAGTAATTAGAATAAAAATACGGTGTAATTAACCCCTTTCGATGATTGTCCGATCTTTTCCGAAGTTATACTTAAGAATTCGTTTACCTCTCTCATCCGTTTATCGAATGTTAATTTTAGCTTTATATATAAATTAGGAAACGAGTTATATAACTACTACAATCGTATTTAAATGTTTTTTATGTAATAAAATATTATCGCGAATGCATGCGCAAGTATATATATATATTTCTATATATAAATATATCTGTATATATATATATAGTCATCTCGAATACATACACAAATACTTTTGTATATAGAGAAATGCGATTCACTCTCGTTTTAGAAAGATGATGTTTTTCGTGTTTGAGAGATATTTTCGAGTCGGCGCATTATCTAAGAGGCGGTGGATGAAGGTCATGCCACTATTACCACTTTCTTCTTCTTGTTCGTATGCCAAACGAGAAAAATGAACTAGTAAAAAGAAAGTAAAAAGAAAATCGTAAAAAAAAACACATATAACAAAAATAGTATACAGTGTATTTTTACTACATAAAAGAAAATAAAGAAAAACATATGACTAGTTTTTTTCCGTTAAAGTCAAATTGGAAAAAAAACAATATGTTATTGTGATGTTTGAAATTTGTTTTTTGAAAAACACCGAAAAACGTGTATATTATTTTCAATTTCGGCATCTTTTTTATTTTATTCACGGTTTTTGATTATTTTTATGTGTTAATTTAATATTTTTGTGTTAATTATTCTTTAATAATAAGAAGAAAACTTTGGATTAAACGATTTTCTGTAAGTATTTTTAATTGTTGAAAAATATATTTTGTTAATAAATTATATTTAAGAATATTTTTGGGTTTAATAAAACGTTTTTAATGTTAAAATTTGTAACTGTTGGATGATTGAATTTTGGATGATTCGGTAGTATAAAATTCGGGTAGTAAATTTTTATAGACCACCTGTATATGAAATAGTTTTTCGACAAACGTGTGTGTTTATATCACAAGATGATTGTGATATGTGTATACATGTATGTGTATGTTTTTGACATAGGTTTCATATGTGTGTATATGTAAAATGAAACATATATATAGAAATATTTAGAAATTGGTGAAAGGAAGAAATAAGATAACACGTTATTATTATATTGCTATCTTTATTCAACTTTAAATACATCACTTTCCATTTCTCCCATGTTTAAAAGACTAATCTACGAGTTTCATATACATATACAATAAATTTTAATTAAATTTTGAGACTTTATAAAATAAAATATATAAATATAATTGAATTTTCTTTTCCTTATCACAAAGGGAAAATTGAATTTCTCTTAAGTACTATCTATCTCTCTTCTTTACCATAATGTTCTTTTTTCTTTCTTTTGAATGCTAGTGGTAAATCTTTTTTAATTAGAATTTGTCAAGTATAAATTGTCGTTGACACCATCGTCATCATCAAAGTTATTTAAGTTTCTCACTGTTTTTTTTTTATTGAACGATAAAAAAAGATTGATAAAAACTTAATTTATTTAAACTAATATTGGTGTAGAAAAAAGAATTCTATTCATCTAAATTCAACATTTGCATATTGGAATTGAGTCTGAACAGTAGGAGAGCTTTAAGCGAGAAAAAAAGCGTTCTCTCTCATGCTATTATAACTTCATTAACTACACACACAATATACATGTGATTGGAACGGGAAATAGATGGGGGTGTTCGATGGTAGGCAGGTTGTATGATGGTGTACTTTTGGTAGTTTTGTTCTGGAAGACAATAAGGGTGTTTTCAACTCTTGTGAAGTATATGAGGAACGACAAAGCTCTGTATATAGCTCAAGCAAGCGATGATTGTATTATATATATATAGAAAGTATATGTATGCATTGCTCTCATTTCTCTCCGTGCGTAATACTCTCGGCTCTCTGATGATGGTGTTAGGTATTGAGTGTGGGTGTAAGGTGGCTTGGTTATACATACTGACAGTCAGCCTGCCTGCCTGTTTTGCCTCCTGGTTATCGGCTCCGTTATTCTGCCTGTACTTCTCTGCCTCCGGCTCGACGCTAGGGGATGATGACGACTGTTAGAATGAGCGTTGTGCTTGATTGTAAGGGGAGGAATGTGAAGGGATTGTATAGTACGAATACAGAAGTATATATATGTATGTATACCACAGCCTCTATGATGATCAATACTATACGCGCTTATATCGTGTTGTGTTCTCATCAGCGGATTGTGTACTTCAAGGCCAAATGCATTACAACTGCTAGGAGTACAAAACGGATTATTTTTTATCATTATTCTATTCTCTTTTTTTTTCCATAGTAGTGTGCGCGGCGTTTGCATAGATATGAAAAAGGGGGTATACAGAACATATACATATATACAGAATACCCTTTCAATTTAAATTTATTTCAATACGCTGTGTGTACAGCTTCTTCTGTAGGATTATATTTGTGTGGGAGTTAGTGGTAGCTCCCACATTTAGCTCCTTCTCATATTCGAGCTCTGTAATATATTATTGAACATTGTTTTAAATTTCTTCTTATTAACTTTTTTTTCATTTCATTCTTTTAAAAAAAAATTTCATTAAAAACATTTTTTTTCACTAATTAAAATTGTGTTCCTTAAGGAAAGGAAATTAAAATAAAAAATATATACAGTCAAAATTGGTTATAATGGTTATAATGGTTATAATGAATCGATTATGATAGGCGAATTGGCAACTTTCCGATTGAATCCAAATAAAATATATACATTTCAAAAGTAACCACCATTAATAGCTCTTGATCTGATGTTATTATTGTTTTGAGTGAAAGCACGTCGATTTCGATATTGAGGGGGAAGTTCAAAAATGGTACTAAGAGAACTTTAGGTTTCATCCTTTAGCCCCCACTCACCCCAACTTTGAATTTTCGAATGTCACCCCCTATTTTGTGATACCTTATTTAAAAGGGCATAAAATTCTCTCTTCAACCGTGATAAAAAATGAAATCGATCGATTGGTTCTTAAGATAGACTACACAGAAAATGGAATTCATACGTTTCATCTTCTGAGTATCTTAAGAAACAATCAAGATGCAGAGGGAATTTTATGCATTTTCAAATAGGATGAAACCTGAAGTTCATATAGGTACCATTTTTGAACTTCCTTCTCGATATCTAAATCGACGTGTTTTCACTCAAAACAATAAACACATCAGGTCAAAAGTTATCAAGGGTGGATACTTTTTAAATAAACACAATGTATATGAATATACCATTGGATAAAACAACATATCGGATATTGCGACTAAACATCCTTAGAACTAGTCGTTTATTGGGAAAATCATTTTGCCATGCGCCAACCGATAGTTTAGTAAAATGACTAGGCTCAAACTGGATTTCAGCAGGCGTTTAATAAATAGGATAATAAAAAACCATAGTAATTTGCAAAATACTATATAAATGTATCAACTGAATATCTAATAAAAACACTCCACTCTTTTAATGATCCATTCATTCATTCCATAGACCAAATCAGTATTTTTTTAAAATATAAGGCTGCTTATGACTGCCATATTGACTGTTTGGCGTCATTAATGAATGCTCAACGTATACTATTTTGATCATGTTTAATTTAATTTTGAGTTTAATTCACATTATTTTGAACTTTATAAACAGTGAGGCTTTAACTATAGAGCTAACTGAGTTCTAGACTGTTTGGTGTGAAAACTTTCGTAAACGCCTTTTGTAGCTCATTTTTCGCAAAAAAAAAAATTATCTTTATAAATTTCTATCTACAGTCAAAATCAGATATAACGACAAATAAGTGACAAATAAATTTCGTCAATATTACCGGTAGTCGTTATAAACCATATCTACTTTTTATATCATGTATATATGAAATATATCAAGGTATAGTAAGTTTAGTCCCAAGTTTATATCGCTTAAAAATATTGATGTTACCTACAAAATTTTGGTATAGGTGTTCTTAAAATTACCTAAAGAGTATATTTCCGGTTGTCCGTCTGCCAACACGATAACTCTAAAACGAAAAGAGATATCAAGTCGAAACTTTTATAGCGTGCTTGGGGTGTAAAATATGAGGCCGAGTTCGTAAATGAGCCACATAGGTCAATTGAGTCTTGGGTCCGTAGAACCCATCTTGTAAACCGTTAGAGATAGAACAAAAGTTTAAATGTAATTAATGTTCCTTATAAAAAAATAAACAACTTCTGCGCAATATAAGTAAGAACAAATTCAGTATGTTTACATGTATTGTATCACGTATACATGTTTGGATATATGTATATGTTTGTTTATTACTATATCCACTGAGGAAATGGGAAGAAAGATACTCGTATTACTTTGTGTGTAAGAGTGACAATTGTTTGTTTTCACCTGTAAAGTGATGAATATGTATTGGAACATTGGTTTCGGAATTCAGCACATAAGTGATAACTAACGAAAAACTGGCATCACAGCTGAAAAGAATATCCCAAAGTTAGTGGGTTTCAAAAAAAAATCCAATTAAATTGGATTAAATTTGCCTGTATTATCAAAAAAATCGAATTGATTAACTTAATGACGTCATCAGAATAAAAAAAATTAATTTTGCTCTATCACTTCAAAATTTTATATCATTTTGATAAACCAAGTATGTAACCTACTAAATTTGGGTCATACTTTTCAAATTTGTGATCAAAATTAAACTAGCTCTAATAGTTTCCAGAATGTGGAATCCTGGTTCTGGAATTCAGCAAATAAGTAATAATTAGCGAAAAATTGGCATCACAGCTGAAAAGAATATCCCAAAATTAGCGGGTTTCAAAAAAAATTCCAATTAAATTGGATCAAATTTGCCTGTATTATCAAAAAAATCGAATCTATTACTTAATGACGTCATCAAAATAAAAAAATCATCTTCATCACTTCCAAATTTGATCCAATTTTGATAAACCAAGTATGTAATCCTACTTTTGGGTCATACTTTTCAAATTTGTGATCAAAATTAACCTAGCTCTAATAGGTTTCCAGAATCTGGAATACTGAAAGATGGGGTGAGGATGCTTCAAATCGACCAAATCATCTCCCAGTTATATTTTATATATAGTTTTAGGCCCCTTTAAAGTCATTATAACCGATTTCGCCTGTACTCGAAAACATACCGGTTTTAAAATCTCTACTCGTTTTACTATTTTATAGTATTTGACTTCATGTACAACACCTGTTTAACGATAGTTTTTATTTCATTCCTTTTTTCTATTTATGTATAATAAAAGTTTATTTTTATGATCGAAGAAGTGTACTGTTGGATATATTTAGGTTATTCTTATGTATTTTTATACAAATGAATTTGTTTTTTATTTCCTCATTCATAATTTTCTTACTTTCCCTTTTCTTATGTAATATGATATCAAAAATTATTGTAATATTTTCTTTTAAAAATTGATTTGTCCCTATATATTATAAATGTGAACGTAAGGATGTTTGTTTATCTGTTACATTTTGCGAATGGTTTTTAATGAAACTGTTCAGCAATATAGCTCATACATCAGAATAACACATGAGCTATAATTTTTAAAGATATATATATAAAAAAAAAGGAAAAAAAAATTAAATTCATTCTGACATTTACCATTTCAAATTTTTACAGAAATATTTAATTTATGGTTCAAAATGATGATTATAGATAGAGCAGATATATAATCATCATTTTGAATCATAAATTAAAGGTTTCTGTAAAAATTTAAAATAGTAAATGTCAAACAATTCAGAGCCACCTTTTCTAATACACTCAATGAATTATGACTATTTTACAATTTAAAATATTGAAAACTACGCATATCTTTTAGCTGTATAAAACAATCCCTTCAAGTTTTATGGAAGGGGGAAACTGAGATCAAGATATGTGTAGGCTATAAAGCGGTGGTTTTTACTTGTAAGTTCAGTGAAGCGGGCAGGTATCAAGCTAGTATCTTTATAATTTTATCAACACAGATAAATTGAGACCAACTAGAATCGATTTATCCAAGGTTAACTCTCTAACTATTCTAAATAAGTAGTCAGAAAGTTACGTTTTAGATATTTTCACCTCAATAGGGTATCTAAATTGCTCACGTTTTAGGTTTTTGACCTTTAAAATTTTAATAAAACTCTTCTTGATTTGATTTGTGACTTGATCGTTTCTGGTGATTTTTATTCCTGTATTAAATGCTCAAAATTTTAATTACGTCTGGGTTGATAAGATTAACTTGTTCAGATCTAGGTTTCTTGACACTTATTTGAATTTATCATGTTTTATTTATCTCTTTTGATTACCTAAGTTTATATAACTTTTACATCTCATTGAAAATACAGTTTGAATCACGCCACACACGGGTTTCGATTGTACACTACATATAGAAAAAAAACCCGGCAACGATACATGTATAAGTATACATTTATACATACACCATATTTTTGAAACATCCTTTACAAGGTGGCCTGAAAAGCAGAGACAGCCCTTCACACCTCGAAATAAGTCGATGAAAACCTGAATATGAAAAAAATAATTAATTGAACTTTGGAGAATTTATGTTGATATCGGGAATCGGGCGAGACTAAACGATTTCGGAAGCCTCTCGATCAAATCTATAGAGGTATCTATTCCTACTCTCAAAAAAACGGTATATAAGGAAAAAAACCGATCCTTTTATGAATACCGATTTTATTAATGCTTGTTAAATTAAAAAGAAAGATTGTGAAGTTCGATTACTCTGATACACATCACACACTTTAACACATGCTTATGCTGTGATATTCGCTATAATGCATTGAACGAAGTGTATATAACCTTCTATTCGTAGTGGCTACGATACTGGTTCATGTACGTTATATGAAAACCTTCATAAAATATTCCTTCTATATGTTCGTATTCAGTATAATTTAACCTCCTATCTATAGATATTAAGTTGAGAGAATGAAGGTTTTTATTTCTAAAGTATTCTAGAATCAAACATTGATTTATTGACGTCTATATACAGAGAATTATTAAAGAATTGCGTTAAAAGTTTTACAGAGTTTTTTAGTTCGCTAGTTAGGTCACCTTTTTTTAAACGATTGTACAAAAAGTATTCGATTGTACATAAAAGTGCTTGCGTATTTCATATACATATAGAGTGAGGCGTCTTCCAATTCATTTTTACAATGGATATTAAATACCAATGTAACATTTCTCAATTGTTAGTACTTTATACTCAAGAGTAAACCTTCCTCTATTTATGATTGGTAACGAATAGGAATATAACCGCACGGTAACTGGTTCAAAAAAGTACCTATTATGTTTCATCCTATACCTATGTCACTGTAATGTTTGGCCCACGCTCTATGTAGGAAACTTAAGTAAAATCGGCTTATTTTGGGGTACCCTTTGCCTGTTCTATAGACCTTTTAGAAAAAACACCCGAGAATGAAGAATTTGTTTTATAAAATCTTTTAACGAAGTTTCCATTTTATCTAAATACAATACCGTGTGCACGATTTCTTCAAAATGAATGACAGTGGGGAGCGGGTGTTTCAAGAAAAACACAAAATAATTTTCTCTTAAAATAGGCATTAGGCCATAATGAAATCGAAACGCAATTATTAAAGTTATAAAAGTATGATACATTTTTCAACAATTTATGCCATCTATAATTTTCATTTTAATTATTCAGTCAATAAAAGGATTGGGCTACGTATAAAATTATTATTAACTGTTCTATTTTTATTGAATTTTTAGTCATTACTGAAAACGGCAGATCAATTAAAAATAAAAGGTTTATGTGAAATACCAGGAACAACAGATCATACAATTATTCCCACTTCCATAAACAATAACACAATAATCAACGATAAATACAATCAAGAAACATCATTACATCATTCACAACAACAGAACCATCGAATTGAATTGTCACCAGTTCCAATTGTATCCCGACGTGCATATTCAAAATTACGACGGATAACAACATCAACAAATAAGCGTTTACATACAAAATATCGTTTACTTTCACCAAAACGTAGTTTAAAAGATATCACCCATATTACAGGTACGTAAAATTGTTTCAATACCAGAAACAGTAAAAGACTCTCTCTGAATAAACAGAAAACTGAATGATAGAAGAATTTATGAAGAAATGCATACAGTTATCATGGCTTAGTTTTTAGAACTCTAACCCGGAGGTCGTAGTTTTGATTTCCACTTAGGTATCTCGGTATCACAACAATGCACGGATTACATATAATCTTATATATATAGGAGACTTTCTATAGATATAGATAGATAGTCACTCATCACGATATCTCTGAAACTATAAGACCTAGAGAATTGAAATTTGGCAGGAATATTCCTTTTGCCAAGTAGAGGTCAGCTAAGAACGGATTTTACGAAATTCCACCCACAAGGGGGGTTGCGGGGGTGTTCATGAATAAAAAATTCATATTTTTCAATTATGGCTTTTAATAGTTCAAAACTTGGTCAGAATGTTTAAAATTACATTTAGAAATTTTTTTAGCCCTCGGAGGGTAGAAAGGTGTAGCGAGAAAGTGGGAAGGAAATATCGAATATTTACAAATATACCTAAGTGGGGTATCAAATAAAAGAGCATGACGTGTACATTACAAAACTGTTATCCAACGCAGGGAAATGTGGAGGGAGGGGTGCAAGTGGGAATGTTGCCCAGCAAAGCGGGTATATTTTACGCCACGCAAAGCGGGCGGGTAACAGCTAGTACTATATGTAATTCGTGCAATTTTTTGTGACACTGAGTATACATTTCTTCATATCAAACATTAAATTCCAAAATATGATTGAAGGTATATATTTGGTAAAATGGTTGTTATTAGCTTGCACTTGGCATGGTTTGACTTACTAAAATTTTTCATGGTCTTAGTAAAAAAGTTCGATTGGTTTTTTAGTCGAATGTTTCGGAAATCAATCATAATGAATAAGAAATTCAGTTTTAATTTCAGCAGTAATTGTAGACTTTTATTAGGGGAAAAACGTATGCTTCAGTAATTTGTCATAATATGTAGAATCATAGAATGGTCATAAACCGGGAAAATCGGAAATTATCAGGTGATATGATTAACCGGGAATTATTATAGAAATCAGAAAAATATAAGATGTTAAAAAAATTTGGAAATCATCAAATTATACAATTATTTTTTATGTTTTTTGTAGTTTATCAATGATTTTTATTCACATAATGTCAAATGATCTGAATTTTTGTGACTTTCGGTCAAATGTTTTTGCATTTTTCACAGCTTTAATTGCGTATATTATGTGTAAATTTTTACAATCTTGTTTTAAATCATATAAATCAGAGTTAGACCTTTGATCACAACTCTTTTCAAATATTTTAATTTTCTTGTGTATCAATAAATATGTGTCAAGTATATAAATAATTTTTTCTTTTATATTTAGGAGATTCACCAGAGAATTGTAAAATAGATCTAAACACTACACAAGGTGAAACAAACAGTGAACAACGTTTTTGTGATCAATCTGTAGATGAGGATGATAAAGAACATAAAATGCCCGCAGTGCTGATGGTCAATGACGAAAAAGTGACGAACGGGGAAGGTTTTGGAGGTAATATACAAATATTTATTAAATTGTTAAGAACATATTATGTCGAAATGAGAAAATTGGGACATTTATAATAATTAAAGTATCGTTAGACTGGATTGCTAAAATACTACCCTGACTGAATTAAGTCGCATAGGATTCATTCCTTAGAAATGTTTATTTTCTCATATCATGTTGAATTATAAATTAATTAAATAAGCAAATTTAAAAAAGTGAATGTACATTTTTAAACTTCAACTTTTTTCTACAGGTACTTTAGACGAGGAAAGTCTTCCAATAAAACGTGAAACACTGGATCGTATAACAGACAATAACGGCGATCATTGTGATCGCGATAATTTGTGGTCACCGGCCGCTAGTAGCGATAGTGGTGGTAGTAATCAACCATTAAATATGACCGGTCATGGACTATTAACTTCACAAACATTATTTCCTGGTCACGTTGAATTACCTCCAGAACCTCCAGCACCCTCTGCGACACCAGTGCCATGTCCACCTCAGGAATTAATACATAATTCTCATACAGTTAATTTAACACATTGTTCGCCAACAACTCACCATGATTTAAGTGGTAAGTGAATTTTGGTAGATTGTACGGTAATTGTTATTTTCTTGTTGTTGTGTGTTCGATTCCCAATAGTTCGACAGCCAACTGAAAATTTATTAGATTCTCAAATTTACTGATTAATTATTCTCTTCTTTTCAGACACAAATATGTCGGTACAAGATGTCGGTGGTATGCATTGCGGAAGTATGTCCGGTTACGGTGAAGATGTTAAAGTGAAATTCGAAACATTACGATCGGTAGATTCAGCTGGTGATATCGATGCATGTAGTCGTATGTCACAAGAAAGCAGTGATTCGATGCGACAGCACCAGTCGAGTATGATGATTACACCTCAGTTACTAGGTCTGTTGCCGGGATCATCAGGTATGTTAAAGCTTAAAATAATTGCGCATGTTAAAATAATTTAAAGGAATATTTACCTTATCTCATTTTTTTCTTTCATCGCATGTTTATCCTTTCTAACAACTCTCACGCATGTCTTAAAACGCTTTCTTTAGGATCCGTAGGTAAGAATATTGCATGAAATTTAATGAACTAAAGCTGTCGAAAAATTAAACTAAAATTTCTTATATTACTTGTGCAAAATTACGTGAAACATTCCTTAGTCATTTCGGAAGATCACTGTGAACACAATTTAATAACTCAAATACGCGTTAATTTAAATATCGTTGAAAGTTTGAAAATAATAAAACATTAAGTCATTAGTTTGACAAAATATTTACCTACGGACCTAAAAAATTCAAAATAAGACTAAATTAAAATAGTTAACAATCACTATTGTAGATTTGAGCATGTCTGAATCATCTTCACGAATTAAAACTAATGGTCACAATAACTCCCACGCGTTTAATATAATGCCTTTACAAAATCATTCACAATCGCATGGTATAAATAATGGTATGAATACAAGTTCGGGTTCTACTTCTTCCTCGGTGGTAGGGTCTGGCGGTAATCATCCTGGTGGTGTTGGTGGTGGGCCCAAAACATGGAGTCAAGAGGATATGGAACTTGCGTTAGATGCCTTACGAAATCATAACATGAGTTTAACAAAGGTAATCACAATTTTACCTTTTATAAAGAAATTTCTATAATAATTCGAGCTACATGGCCGGTAATATCGATTTTGATTGACGTAAAGTTGGTTTATATTATTAAAAAAATTCCTAATGTATTGAAATTTATTCTTTAAGTTCAAAACAGTCTCTTTCGAATACTTATCAAATACTCATCGGGCGTCTTTTACCTGATTGTAAACTACTTTTAACCAACTGTTACAGGGAACTAAAAAATATTTTTTACAGTCATTTGAATATTTTCATTAATATAAGCCATTTTTACGAATCAAGACAACTTATTAATTTTCGTTTTTTGCGGGTATGTTTTCTTGAAACGATAATGTAATTATTAATATACTATCGGCTTTGTGAAGCGCTACCCAGCGTTCACTTTCGTAATCGGTTTTTCAAGATGGCGTTAAATCAGACTGAAACTATTGGAAAATATTCAGAAAAAATAAGCATTGCTAGTTTTTTGATTATTGCATAAAATTTCTTCAAGAATTAATATATTGTGAATATATAATTTAGGCATCAGCGACTTACGGCATTCCATCAACTACGTTATGGCAACGTGCTCATCGTTTAGGTATTGATACACCAAAAAAAGAAGGTCCTACAAAATCATGGACAGAAGATAGTTTAAATTCAGCGTTAGAAGCGTTAAGAACTGGTACAATATCAGCAAATAAAGCCAGTAAAGCTTATGGTATTCCAAGCAGTACATTGTATAAAATTGCAAGACGTGAAGGTATACGTTTAGCTGCTCCATTTAATGCAGCACCTACAACATGGTCACCGGATGATTTAGAACGTGCGTTAGAATCAATACGTTCTGGACAAACTTCAGTACAAAGGGCTTCCACAGAATTTGGTATACCGACCGGTACATTGTATGGACGTTGTAAAAGAGAAGGTATTGAATTGTCACGATCAAATCCGACTCCTTGGTCAGAAGATGCGATGGGAGAGGCGCTAGAAGCAGTCAGGTAAACTTTTATTATGAAATATTAGTTACCCACTTACAAAACTGATATATCAAATGATTGTTTCCTATTAAATGAAGCATCAGCCTCTTATTAATGACTAATTTTACTATTTTTATTTCAAGTAACCCATGTTTAGAGCCTTCGATTTTAGAAATAAAAAGTGTAAAGATGAATTTGTTTCTGTGACTTTAAATGAATTTTGACGATTCCGCCAGTTAAAAATTCGATAGTCCATAGAAGCCTCAAGACCGTGAGCTCCTAATAAAGCGAAATTTCTATAATTATGTCTGTCTACCATTATAATCATATAGTCTCTAATAATATTTCAAAAATCAAAAATTAATTTTATTAAAATTATATTTTGTATATTGTTTCCATAGAAATAATGTGCAGTTATAAAAAAGTTCCACCGCCAATGGATGCACTTAGGATAACTTGTCGAACTTGTCGACGAGAAAAGATTTGAATATTTACTTGGCTTTTAATAGTTTCTAGTTTTGCTGAAGTTTTTAAATTAGTAATGTAGAATGAGGAAGCGAACAAACAAAATGTAGCCGATAGGTCATGAAAAATTGCTCCTTTTTAATAAAATAAGAAAAAAAAATTAAAAGTAAAAATAAACGATGATTAAATTTTTAGCGTATAAAATTGTGAGGAGAAACAAAAACATATATTCTATATTTCGACTTTTGATAATCGATAAATTAGTAGCAATTTCAGATATCGAAATCAAATCCATTCCAAATTTCCCACATATAGTTATAAATCAATTTATTCGTATTAAATTTTCTTAATTAATTTCAGAGTGGGTCAAATGTCGATAAATCAAGCTGCTATACATTACAACCTACCTTATTCTTCCCTATATGGTCGATTCAAACGTGGAAAATATGATAATGATAGTCCACAGATGAATAGTGGTATGCCACAATCATTGTTAGATTCAAATAGCCATGAGAATACAAATTCAATGCATGCAACTGACCATCAACATCAACTAATGCAACAATATGCTACTGTTTCTCAACAAATGAACGCAAATCAACATTCAATGGTGCCAGAAAATCAACAGCAACAACAACAAAACCAACAGCAACACACGCAACACCCACAACACCCACATTCCCCGCAACCACAGCATCAGCCGCCCCCACAACATCAGCATCCTCAACAAAATCAGCCACAATTTGTTCCACATGGTAGCATAAGCTGAGAAAACGAATCATACGCGCCACAACATTATAATAATGTTCATTTTACTCACTAGAAAAGGTAATTTGAGATTATGCTCTTTAGCGCGTATGTGAAATTAACTCATTAACAGAGAAAAAAGAACGGAAGGAAACAAAATATTGTTGTCATTGTGTAAAAAACTATTTTTAAATTGGACCAAATTTTATATCCTAGATTATTGCAAAATCTTTCATTTGGTGTTTTTTTATTTCAATTTAAGCCAACCGCAAGTGCTTATAACTTAGAAAATGCTAAATTGAGAATCCTAGCCGAACCTAAGGCTCGTTTGTAGTACTGAGACTGTAGTTTTAATATTCGGTATAATTTCATAGAATTGATTTTCAGAATATGGAAAAAAATAAATAAAAATGATGAACAATAAACTCGTTTCTCGTTAGCTTATAATGGCTTTGGAATTCTAAGCTAAAAATCTTTCTGCTACTTGTTATTTGTGAGAATTTATAGTATCATGAAAAAATAAATCGTGTAGCATGTCACTTTCCAAACGAAAAGAAAGAAAACAATATATTCGTCTTGTAGTTTTTCGCAATCTCTTTTTAATTTACAACCTAACCTACAGTGGCAAGAGCTAAATTTGATGTGGGCAATGTATATTTTACGAGACCCTCTACTGGAACACGACCACGAATTTCATAGAAAAAATTATAGGCAAATAAACGAAAGTGATGGGAAAGATATAGGACATTCCCAGTTCTGACAACCAGAGATTCTCTGCGACGGTAAAGCAACGCTAGCAAATGTTGCTAGACTTAATAAAAACAATTTACTGAATGTAGGTTTATTTAGTTTTGGGCTCATATATACATCATTTTAGAAACTATACTTAAACACAAATTTTGCCAAACTCTTGTTTTGCAGTAGCAGTGGTGAAATTCATTCTTTATTGAATCAGACTAGAATTACAATAGAGTAGACAGTTCAATGTACTTCCTTGTCTATGAATTGAAAGTGGAATTAAACACAAACATCACAGATTAATATAAAATTTATCGTGTACTATAATGGTGAATAGATTTTTTCGTCACATTCTTCAAGGCGAGGTCAATGCCTAAACAGTAGACTGTATTTACCTTGAAAAATTATCCGATAAACGAAAATTTCTATCGAAGTAGTTCGTCAACCAGCGTCGCGTCGGAATTAATTTTCTAATAATAGAGAGGTTTCAGTTGAAAATTTATTTTTCGGAAGTGGTTGTACAAAAAGCACTTTTTTATAATTGACGCATACCACTCGTACATTCACATTGGACAATCTACGTGGACGTTTGTTTTAAATTTTATAAAAAAACTTACAAGAACGCAGTCTCTTGATTGCAGAAGATATTGATTTAAACAAAGTTCTGTAAGTTCTGATAATTTTTGCAGGATTATTACTATCAAGTTGGGAATAAACCTCAAATGCCTTAAAATTTTAATACCACCAACGATTTTGACCTTGTCTAATGAATATAACATTTGGTTCAATATTATATTGTTATTTTATTTTTATTTAAAACGAATACAAAGTCTTTAAAATTTAGCATGTTAGGCAATCGTTTTTATATTAGTGAGTGCCATTTGCCAAGAAACTATTCGTTAACTCAAAAATATCTACTTAAAAAAATTATGAATGAATTATGATGTAACGTCATGATGGCGCTTAATGCTGGCTTTGAGCGTAAAATTGGGGTTCCACCTATCTGAAAAAATAGTTATGCCTCAAATCCAGCGTCAAGCGTCCGCATGAAAGTACAACTTTTTTTTAAATGTATGGATATTAACATTTTATTTTAAAGACTTTAATTGTAAGAAAATATAAAAGTACAAGTTTTCTTTAAAAGAAAACTTAAAGTGAATTTGATTTTTTTTATGCTCAAAAAATATCATTTGGGAAAATATTACTTGCTCGAAGCAAAACTTAAACAAAAAATTATTTAGAATGATGTTTTAGTGTAGTTTAAATAAATTGACTGCAAATTGGCCAAAAAAACTTAGTAAAATTATATATTTCTTGCAATAAAGAAAATCAAAATTATATTCAAATTGGCATTATGTAAATAATTATTATAAAATATAAAAAGACTGAAGCATTTACATAGATAATAAAATAATTCAAAATAAAAAAAAAAACACAAAAAATAGTGACAACAAGCGCTTATACTTATTGTACTTAAATAAAAAACAAATTTTCTTTAAAAAGACTTTTTGAGATTGTTGTGGTAAGATATTTTTATATATATTTCCGGTAAATATTGTATAGGACTGATTCATCTAAAACATTGTATTAAGGTGCTTTATAGTAGAAAATCATTTTTATCTTGATTATTAAATCATCCAGAAAATTGGATATGAAATTTGGAAATTATTTGTAATATTATGATGAATTTTTATAGATATATATATAGAATTGCTGATCGTTTTGTTCAAAGTAAATTAATTTAATTAAAAAATGAACTAGGGCCTGCTGCGGAGGAGAAAAGATCATTCTCAGAGGAAAATAGTTAGATACACGGTTAATTTTCTGCAAATGTTGACACTACTTAACAAAGTGAAAAATTTTGTTTTGAAAATCGTTGCATACTGAGAAAGTAAAACCGCCTACAGATAAATGATCACAGATAGACGAAAGATTAACACGCTAACAAATTAATCATTTTCGGAAAGTTCAATCAAAATAAAGATACTTGCTTTTGAATCGATTCAAACTCTTACAATAAAAACTCAATGTATATTACAAATTTTTTCCAATTTTATTTTTTAAACACCATTTTCCTTGGATAAATATAATCTTGATCAATCATTTATTTTGAAATTTTAGTTTGTGAAACAAATCATGTAAAATTGAGCAAGACTTACTCAGGGTCGTTAATTTTATTCTTCTTAAAAAACAGTGAACAAGATTTCGATGGACCAAAAAACAAAAACAAAAAACAGATGCATGAACCAAACAAGTGACTTTAGAGGCTATACAAATGCAAATAAACTAACTGCCAAATAGTATTACATTAATTAAAAGTATAAAATAATTAGATACTACTTAACTTCTTTGTTTAGTAAATCTTATTATAACACTCAAAAGTCAGAGGGAGCTAGATGAAGAGAAAAGAAAACGATTTTTTCTTTTTTGTTATTAATTTATATAAAGTAATAGAAATAAATAAATAAATAAATAAAATGGAAACAAAACAATAATATTGTAACTTTTTAATAAATACAAAATATATGAAAATATATTATATAAATAATATAATATAGTTATATAATAATAAAAAACAATGTGTAATTGTATATTATATATTATTATTAATTATTAATATTATTATATAAATAATATTTATGTAAATTTTTAATTGTTAATGTGTAATAAAACTTATTATATATATATGCATAGAATATATATATATATAATATTGTAGTAATGAATAAAAATAATGATATTACATATTATTAATATTTTGTCATTTATTTAAGACCTAAACCTTAAATATGTTCCTGCTTGACGCTATTGATTGGCAGTTACTAAAAGAAAAATCGCATTGATCAGATTGCAGATTATACTCTCTAGGGTTCTTAGAAAGGTAATACAATTTTTTTAATTTTTTTTCTCAATATATTTTTGTCTACCGTAGATGTAAAAAGAAAGTCATAGACAACACAATACGCAAAAAAAATCACAGGAAATTTTGCTAGGGTCAAAATTGAATGTAATTTTAAGAAAAAAAGACGTTTTATTAACCCTTTAGAGAGTTGCAAACTTCCTATAATTTTTGTTTACTTACTGCGTTAACTTGAAAATCTAAAAATTGAATTGTATGTTTCACGTTTTAATACCTTCCGGACAATTCAAGTCTCTGAAGGATTTACGCAAATATACAAATTTTATGTTAGTAGCTTTTATATGTAATCTCAATGGAGATACCTTCGTATGACGTCACTAGTGGGTATCTTCCTCTTTGTTCAATTAGGAATTTTAAATGTTCATATCTTGCATACTAGTAAAGATTTTTAAAAACCAACTTCATTTTTCTGGACGTCCAGTGAGAATTCTTCATCTGAAGTGGTAAAAAAATTAGGTCTGATTTCCTTTTTTCTGACAAAAATATAACTTCGTTACTTACATAATAATATACCTATAATAACAACGTTAGTTTTTACTTGCTAACAAGAAAATTTTATAAAATAATTCATCATGGAAGGAAATGCGCACTACTGTTCTAGATAATAGCAAAGACGATAAAATTATTCCAAAAATTCTTTCAATATTATGTACTTGACAAATAAAAGGTAAGCAACTTGTTTTACGTTTTTATCAAAACTGCCTATCTGAATTATTTTCCAAAATGTGTTCCATATATTCCAGATCAGAAGTGTGAAAATTGTATTTCGCTACCTATTTATTAATCTTCATATTTATAAATATTTATTTGACAATCAAAAATATAACTTCGTTATTTAAATAATATGCTTATAATAACTATGACAGATTATTAAAAACGTCTACATAGCATATCCAGTGATAGCATAGAAATTTTTATGCAAAAAAATGAATTTACCATACAAGAAATGCGCACCACTATTCTAGATAATACATCCCTGATAAAAAAGTTGAATTCAATTCGAATTAAAATTTTCGAGTTCATTTCGCTTTGATTTCGAGTTCAAAGGGAATAGAAATTCAAAGCGAAATGAACTCGAAAATTCACATAAAATTTTTTTTTGTTTTTAAAATTACAATTTAGGGGATTGAATTCACATTGGCCCAGTTTATACATATTGAGTAATTTAGTTCATTTTAAAATTTGTTTATGCAACACCAATTACATGTTTGGTGTAATATTTTATAACTTTCTGCATTACCATCTGAGATTGCAAATTTCTAGTACTCTGCTGTCACGTTCAGATGGCACAATTTTATATAATTTTAGGCATTTTTAGCAAAATAGCGTCAAAAATGGCTTTTTTCTGAAATTTTATCATTTTTATTTTCTATTCGCAAGAGGAGAAATTTGTTGGGTTTGTAGTAAAGCTTCAATAGTAAACCCCATATTTTTATAGGAGCATTCGCACCAGCCCCCTCGAGTTATAAATATATGTTTACATACATGAGGTAAAACAATTCATTTGATTGTAAATAAAAAATATTTGACTGATTTAAATGAAACTAATACCAAAAGTAGGTTTTAATACTTACAACTTTCAATTAAAATTTTAGCCAAATCCAACAAATAGTTCAGCCAAAATTTGAAATTTAGTAAATTTTTTTAAATGGCTGCCATTTTATGCCATTTTTTACAACGGAGTAGCATTTTTTATTATCTTTCGATTTCATAATAGGTTACATATCCGTAATCTATTAATAAATAATGTCTCCTTAACCCATTTTTTTTGAAAAACAGAAACTTTATCATTTTTTGAAAATAATTGTTTGCTGGTTTTATTGACTGGCATTTTGTATACCATGTATATATGAAATATACATAATATATTAAGTTTCGAAGAGAATCATCTTATTAGTCCATTTTCGGTCGTCCGTCCGTCTGTGAACACGATAACTCAAAAACGAAAAAAATATCAAGCTGAAATTTTTACAGCGCACTCAGGACGTAAAAAGTGAGGTCAAGTTCGTAAATGAGCAACATAGGTCAATTGGGTCTTGGGTTCGTAGGACCCGTCTTGTAAACCGTTAGAGATAGAACAAAAGTTTAAATATAAAAAATGTCCTTATCAAAAAATAAAGAACTTTTTTTTAAACATTTTCTTGTAGTTATCACTGTTTAATCACGAGGGCACACATTAGATGCAAATTTTATAGTATGTATTAATATGGGATTATCAGTCATGTATGTGTGACATGTATAGGTATATGTGTTATGTGATAGAGTAATCAACACTGTCTATACATGGTATTTCAACAATTAACTCAGTCAATTGTTTGTTTTCACTTAAAAATTTTTAGTTTTAACCCCCGCGCTATTGGGGTGAAGAAATCTAAGGCATGTAAGGTAGTTTTTAAAGTTGCTGATCTCGTGTTTATGGAAGAGATTTTTCAATTTTCAGATTTTTTCCCTCTTTTTTAGTTCAAATTAAAAAGTCGTTGAGAATCACCATTTTTTTGCTATTAAATCTTCTTTTAGGTTTTTAAAAAAGTTTTTTTTTGTGTCTTTGTTATCGAATCTAGTACCAATACATTGAAATCATAGCTTGTATGTTCCTATTTCTTACTACGAACAACAAACTTGGCGCATTTCATGCCAATAAATGGTACAAACAATTTAGGGGGGGTCTAATTTTTAAAACTAAACAAAGGGGGGGGGAATGAAACTTGTATCAATTTGATCATAAATTCGAGATCAAAGACTATACAAAAACGCTTACATGGCTTGAAAAGGTTAAATTTTCAAAAAAATGGTAACTTTTTTAGGGAGTGTAAATGTGGGCTAACAGAGGACGAAGAGTAACAAATTTAACACTTAAACTGAAATTTCAAGATCAGCAACCCAAAAATTCTCTTATACGGCGGGAGGGGGGTGGATAGTGTAAAAAAGAGTATATTAATAAAAATATCATTAAAATCTTTTAAAAGGTATTTATTCTTTACACCTTTTTCCCCAATAGCATGGAGGTTAAAACTCAAAATTTCCGCTTTAAACCATTTATACCTTTTTAGAATAACTTTTTTAGCCAAAGCAAAAAACCGCCAGTCAATACACCCAGCAAAAAATTATTTTCAAAAAATGATAAATTTTCGGTTTTTCGCAAAAATATGAGTCAAGGAGTCATTTTACGGATATTCAACCTATTATGAAATCGAAAGATAATAAAAAGTGCTATAATTTAAAAAAATTCAACTCCGTAGGACAAAATGTAAATAAATTTAAAATTTTGGCTGAACTATTTAGCGGATTTTTAACTAAAAGTTGTAAGTATTACAACCTACTTTTGGTGATAGTTTCATTAAAATCTGTAAATCTGTATGTATACATATATCTATAACTTGAGGGAAGGGGGCAAAACTTCCCCAAAAAAATATGAGGTGTAGTTTTGAATCTTTACAACAAACCCACCAAATTTGGATATGGACCGAAGTCTTCCCTTGCGAATATAAAATAAAAACAAGTGAAAACAAACAATTGACTGAGTTAATTGTTGAAATACCATGCATAATCAGTGTAAGTTGATTTTTTTATCACATGTGACACATGTGACACATACATAACTGATAATCAAGTATAGACGGACGGGCGGACAACCGGAAATGGGCTAATTAGGTGATTTTATGAACAGCTATGACAAAATTTTTTTCCTAGCATCATTATTTTTAAGCGTTACAAACTTGGGACTAAATTTAATATACTATGTATATTTCATATATACATGGTATAATGATAAAATTTCTGAAAAAAAGCCATTTTTGATGCCATTTTGTTGGTTAGACATTTTGCACCACTCCGGGAAAGTAACAAAATAAAAAAAAAAACTTATTTTTATGTGAAAAGTAAAACCCCAAAGTTTTGCTGCCCGAACTTTTAATCTAAACATGTCGTAATTTTATTCAAATAATATAATTATCTATTTGTCCTTTACAATGATAAAATGTCGCAGTATATTGTCATTTTAAATCATTTTTGAGGTAATTGTTAAAATACTCTGTATACACAGAGTTGAAAATCAGTGCCTGCATTATTTTTATAAATTAAAAAACCAACCTAGTTACAGCAGTTTGAAGAATTTTCTAAAAAAAATATTTTTGTTTTAGAAATTCTTTTGCAAGACTTGTTATTTGAAGCTCCTACTATAATCAATTCTATCTTTTATAGTTTTGGAGAAACTAGACATCAAAATTTTGCACCCTTACGGAAAAACAATGATATTTACACGGATAATCAAACATTATTTTAGAATTTTGATAAGCTAAAATATAATTTGAAGACCCGTTTTTCAGCTTTTACAATGGCCTTTTTGGAGTTTTTCCGAACATGAAACTGTTAATATCTCGAAAACGAAGAAGTTTAAGAAAAAATCACAAAGCCTTTTTGACGTTAAATAACCCATGGAATCAAGAATAACTTTTACTTGATTCAAAAAAATTTCATTTAACTTTTTCTTTGGAGGGTGGGGGGGGGTGTATACAAAACTTGGACCAAAAGGGTTTCTGGCAAGATTCACAATATTAATCTATAAGCTTTTCTAATCAAGAAACAATTGACAAAATGTGGTACTCATATTTTACACACTCAACCATATTCACCGCCTGTTCTAAATTAATAATACCTACTTGATATTCATACATACAGTTCAGGTATAAAAATTCAAAAATGAAAAAATATAGTTTGTATGGCAAAAATATATTATTACCATGTAGAATTATTACTTTATAAATTACAGGGTGGTCCCATCATACAAAGAATACTCAAAAAGTACATAAATTTAGTGTTTTACTTTAATAAGTAAATTCTTGGTAAACTTGACTAAACACAGTAAACGTAAAGGCCAAAAACCCGCGGACCCACACTAACACGATCCAATTAAAGCCATGGACAACCCATAGATCACACGCTATTCCTGTTATTCGCGGGGTTGACCATACCTTTAATGGAATCGTGTTAACACTGTTTTCTGTGTCATCTTCGTTCATCGTGATCTTCGTCAAACTTTAACTGTAGTCTTTTTCAAAAGATTGGAAGTTATTACGACAATATATCTTGTTATTGTTCAAAATTTAATTTAAAAAAAATTATTATTTTATTAATTTTCCACACACTCTAATGCATACACCCCCGGCTGAATAGTTAACAGTCACACTGTTCTCACCAGCATAATATGGCGTCGGATTTATCAAGTCATTATTGGATAGTATATTGATGTATATTTCGGAAAACGCCTAATGCTGTGACAATTGTTTCGATCGATTAGGTCAAATATATTATTTACATAAAAAAATTTAAAACATTAAATTACATTTAGTTTCATTGATTTTACTTTTGTCGTGTTAAATGCAACTTGTATATAATGTGTCAGATAGAGAATTCTGGCAGGAAGCGGTCTCCAACATCTCTTAGGAAATACCAGAACGGAACATGATTGGATTTGGATATAATATTCTTATTATAGTAAAATCTAATCGTTTCCTTACATGTTTTATTATTTTACATAAGAAAGAAAGTATTCCACAGAAAGCTGTAATTAGGTAGTGGCTACAGCCTTGTAGTGTGATATTTAAAGTACTCGATTTTGAGAAAACATCGGTATTTCTAACCGATGCATTGAAAAATGTCGATGAATAGTCTCGACGTATTGCATTCAAGAAAACATCGATGTATTTTCTTAGTGGACACTCCTAGTTATAATTCTTTCAAAAATATTCCTAGCCTATTCTAATAAATTGTAAATTAATGTTTACTTCAAAATACAGGTGTGTTCAATAAGATTTTACCAAGTAGCTGAGAGACATTTTGTTCAAAATGGCAGAAAAACATTGTTGAACAAGATGTTAACATTTAAATGAGGAAGACATGTATTATTTTAAGCAGTAAATTAATATTTTATTTTTAATAGCAACTTGTATTAACATAATTTTTATTTTTATACTATATTAACTGTATGGTTTGGAGATCTATTTTTTAACATTCCTTCTTATACTATATTCTTAAAATACATCTTGCATTTATGTGGAAAAATTTTTTTGACCATATATTTCACATTTACATGTTAAAATTGTATTGAACAACACTGTACAACGATATAAACATTTTTTTCATATTTTTACCAAAAATCTACTTAACCAAAAGCAGGTAGAAAAGTACAGTTTTTTAATAAATTGAATAGTAATACTAGGTACAATTGTCCATTCATAAATGTTTAGTTTTGAAACAAGACACTATGTTTTGGTAAACCGTACTATATACTAGGTACAATTGTTCATTCATATAATGTTTAGTTCCTGTGAAATTTTTGTGACGTGAAGACATTGTGTATTTAACAAAATTTTTAATGTAAGTAAATTATATTCAGATTTTCAAAATATTTTAATAATTATATTATAATATAATTTTAAATTAAAACAAAAATCTTTTTTACAGATACAATGAGAACGAATGGAAAATAGAATTATGGATCGATAATAAGGTAAATATTTTTCAATTATTAGTTTTATATGTGCGTATTATATTAATTTTAGAAAATACCTGAATAATTTTGAATTCTACTTGTGAACAATATGAAAATATTCTTTATATATTCCTTTTTATTTTTAATTATCCGTTTATTTAAAATTAACTGCAAGCAGCTTAACTGAGCGATTGAATTGAACTTGCTTTTACTTGAATGGGATGCCGATAATACCATGAAAATTGTAAAATCGTTTATTAAATAGTTGATTGAGAATTTTGTTTTTATACCTAGAATACAATGAAAATCAGTTGCTTTAATACTAAATTTTTTAATGTAACAATATAGTCTAGTCATTCTGTTTTGAGCGAAATATTAATTTTCCGTAACCAATATACAGGAAACCGAGACATATAAAAATGGAAATTTTTCTGGAGAATTCAATGCTCTATTTTTCTATAAACTGGCATTAGGGGCTCTTGTAGAAATGCAGCGGAAGTTGGTAAAACCGGGTTACTTAGTTTAAAAAAAAAGGATTTGTTTCAAAAACAGTTCCGTACAAGTAATTGTTAAATAAATTAATTTAAAAAATATCCTTAAAAATGGGATTTTTAGAAACGCGCGCACCTCTTTAAAAAAAAAATTTATACGAAACTTGGTGAAAAGTTCTAAATAAGCCAAAGAAGAGCGCTTTTGAAAATTTGAAAATTATTCAAAATTTTTGGAAAATCGATTAAAAAAAAAAAAGAAAAGTTTTAAAAAATCCAATTTAATCACATCCCCGTGCGTTTTTATAAATGTTTTTTCGCTTAAAATTTTCATACTTAGTTGCAGTAATGTATGTGAAATGTCTGTTTTTTTTTTTTTCAAAAAGTCCGTTTTCTTCTTTTATAAAATTGTATTAAAGGCCATGCTATAGCTGGGACTTTTCAAATTTTCAAATATAAAACAATACGTTCGACTAGTGTATATAATATATTAGGCTGCGACACAACGCCCTCTTTCTTTAAACAAGTTACGGCGACCTCGCACAGTTATTGCTGAAGTCGGATACGAAATAATTTCAATTTTGTATTCTAAAAAATGCATCGGTGCCTCTGAGTGATGATTTGTCCAGTTTAAAGTTCACTTTTTTTTTATTTATTATTTATTTTTTTTATATAAATAATTTATTTAACAATTTTTTGACATCGGCCTGGACTAGATCGATCCGAAATAAATAGTTAAAAAAATTTTGTACGAAATTTTTTTTTTACAAAGCCTATTTTTTTAAACTAAATAAACCGGTTTGCACCAACTTTGGTCGCCATTTTTTATTATAATTTTTTAAGGCCCTTTTACACTAGTTTAATTAAGATTTTTTCAGTCCAAATTATATGAATTAATAACACTGAGCGACTTGGTGAAAATATTAGTTGGCGGTGTAAGTAACATAATATAAAGAGCTTACTTGAACCGTTACAAATGTCTGTTTTAAATTGGTCTATTTATGTATATTGTTTACTAAACCGCTTAAAATCTAGAAAAACCGAAAATCAGGATTTTTCGTCCCATAGCTCAAAAACGAAAAGAGATATTTATAGCGTGTTCAGGAAAGAGTGTTAATACGTAAATAATCAACATAGTTCAATTGGGTTTTTTGATTCGTAGCACCCATCTTGTAAAGCGTTAGAGACAAAACAAAAGTTGAAATATAAAGTGTTTCCTATAAAAAAAATAAGCAACTTTTGTTTGAAACATTTTTTCCTAAACATCACTCGTGAGGCCGAAAATTAGGTTAGAAAGACGATCTTTAATGATTTTCTGTTTACTTATTATGGCAACTTCAAAAGCTCAACCTTGGTCAATTTGTACATTTTAAAGTTATTTTTACAATACCTAACAACTGGGAAGATGCATTTTACAATATTTTTCGAAGACTTACATTTTCACATTTTTTGGACTTAATTAATCGTTATAAGTAAGTTTCTTTCGTCTTTGGTCAAATTGTATTTATAAAAATTTTTAAATTTTTACGACGTTTCAAGCCATGCAACCGGACCTTGCAACGTATACGGGAAAATCAATAGCTTACTCATTGGGTTAGAACTATCGATAAAATGTGGTCTCAGCTTTGCCCAAAATTTGAGAAAACTTTTGTCACCCCTACCATTACATGACATTGTAATTGCTTTTTATCTCTTTTTTATATATAAAATACATGCATACTTGATACAATATCAGTAATGTATGCATATTATATCACGTTTCTAACATAATTTTAGCCCTCACAGGTGAACAGTGATGTTTACGAAAAAATGTTTCAAACACAAGTAGTTTTTGATAGGGAACACTTTTTATATTTACAGTTTTGTTCTATCTCTGACGGTTTATAAAATGGGTTCTACGAATCCAAGGCATAATTGACTTATTTACGAATTCACACTCATTTTTTACGTCCTGAACACACTATAAAAATTTCAGCTAGACATTTCTTTTCGTTCATGAGTTATCGTGTTTACGGACGAAAAATAGTTTTTTCGGTTTTACTGGATTTTAAAATATCTAATAAAAATTATAAAAATTATTTTTCAGTTTCATAAAAATTCATGCTTATTCTGTAATACAAATGAAACACTCTCCATGTTTCATAAAAATTGAATGTTTTTTGCGCGAGAAAAAATAAAATCGAAAAAAACAATTTTTCGCGATTTTCTCATAAAATTTGAGGTTATGTTGAAAAAAGTTCAGTACAAAAATTTTTCAATTTTTTATTATCTCGAAGTTTCTTGCTGAACATTTTTCCATAGGAAGTCATTTTTTCCCTTAAATCGTCAAAAAACAATTTCAACCCCTGAAATCAACCCTCATTTCACAATTTCCAAGGTTCTCGAGTTTAATTGTTTTTTACTATGTTACTTACACCCCAAACTAGCATTTCCACCAAGTCGCTGCCTGCTAGTAATTTATTTGTCTAAAAACCTAACTACACTAGCCTATTGAATGTAAAAAAATAGGGCATTACGAAAAATTTCCGATTTTTTACATCTCTTAGTTCCCTATGTATTGATCTGAATAATTGTTAACAGGCTTCACGAAAACGACACTTTGTTTTGGTAAACCGTACTATATACAGAGTGTTTTTTTGAGTTGACATATGCTTGAAACGTAAAAAAATAAATTTTATCGATAAAAATGCATTAATTTTTTTTTTTTTTTTGGTATCAAAATTGTTATTTCGTATATTTGTTTCTGCCATATCTAGGCGCTCTTCGCCAAAAATTTTCGAATAAATCAGATCAAAGTGGTTTGTTTTTCTTTGAAGACCACTTTTGTTCAAATTGAATGAACAAATACACAAAAAGCTATATTTTTTTCTAAACTATTCGCTTTACAAAAAAAAAATTTCAAACAAAAAACATTATGGGTCCTAAAGGGGATATATTTTAAAAAAGCGTTTATATAATATTAGTTAGTTATTAATATCAAATAAGCTTTTAATTGAACTTTAAAACTTCGATCCATGTTGGTATAACATTTGTGGCTTTAAAACTAATATTTTTCGTTTGAAGCATTTTCTTCGATTAAATTTATTTATCGAGTTTCAAGCATATGCCAACTTAAAAAAGACACCCCGTAATTATACAACCAAATTTTTAAGTAAAAAAATTTTACCTAAATGTGTCACATAGGCTTAAAAATTCTTACTCCTTCCCCTTTACACGGAGATTTAAAAAAGTGAGAAATGTTATCTCTAACTTTCATATAAGGTAAATGTACCATATTACGGGATATTTAGGCATAATGCACTTTGAAGCTAATTATTGAAGTAAATATAAATATTTCCACTATAAAAATGGATTTGTCGTACAAAATGATTTATTGAGAATTAGTTTTGATCATTTTTTCATGCCAAAGTCTTTAATTTATAGTATTAAACGTTAATTTTCTGGACTTCGAGTTTGTCTCTAATTCCATTATAAAATTTGGCTTTGAACCTGATTCCGGGAATGAAAGTACATAATTCCAGGATACACACACTTAACATAGGTAAATGAAAAATTTTTTTTGTTTAATGTACTTAAGACAATTGAGTATTGTCATAAAAAATTTGATTGAAAAATAAAAATTTTTAATTTAAAAAAAAATCATAACATATTTCGGAATACTAATGACAATAAATCATTGGTATTATAAATATTATCGTTATTAAATTAATGAAGTTAATAGAATTGTTATTTTTTTAAATTCTTTTTATAATAGTAAACGTTATTTTAACAATAATAATCATCAAAATATAATTAAAATAACAAATAAATTCAAGTTTCAATTTTCTCCGTTACAATGTGATATTCCCGGAATTGTATACATAAGTAAAAACTCTGCTCATTATTCCGGGAGTTAAAAACACATTATATACTTATCATAAAAAGCAAGTATTTAAGCATAAATTAGCCAAATTAAAAAAAAAAATACATCCCGTAATTACCTCACAAAAATCTACGGCATCTACTGCTTCAATCGGTATAAAATATTTTAATAATTAAAACACCAATTTAAAATGAGAGTTAAAAATAATTACTTCTTATTTTCCCTAATTACGGTAGACTCCCGTAATATAGTTCACTATCACTGAATTAAGTAAATAATTCCGGGAATCATAATTTAAAGAAAATAATTAATTAAAATAATTTGAAAAAGCTTTAAAACGATTTATTTATTCATTCTAATCAATATTTTTACAGATTCAAAAATGATAAACTTACCAGTAAACTAAAAAAAGCTTAACAATCTAACACTGTCATCTTACGTTTACAGACAACATATTTTTTATAAAACCAGATGTTAACCGATCGATCACTTTTTCGATTGATATAAGTATTTAAGTGTGATTTGATTTGTTCAAAAGTCGATTTTTTTTTTGTTCATATTTTAGTGCTAGAGGCTCTAGTATTTTTTAAATTTAAAAATTTATTTAGTGTTTCTTATTTTTTTGATTAAAATAAAAAACTCCCGGAATAACGTACTATCCCGTAATAATGTACATTTACCTTAAAGTTTAGAAGCGTACCCAAATTAAAAAAATTATTTTAAAACAAATTCATTTAGAACAGCCGAAAGCTTGTTTATTTCTCCTGAAAATGAGATATAAAAAATTACTGTACGTAGTTTCAGTTATTCCTCTTATGTCTTGATAGTTCATATTGGTCACATAGATAAACTTTGAAACTTCGAGATGCCCGTATGCGATCAGTGGCAGGAAACATATTTAATGTTAAAAATAATGTCAGTTTCTATTTTTTGTCGAAAATAACTCTGCTTAAATTTTGGAAAATTTTCAATGAATATATCTTACAAATTATTTAATAATTAATTACTAAATGGTAATTTTTTTCCAGATAAAATTGGTCGTGAAAATGGAAACAGTACAGATGCTATATTAAAAGTATCATTTTAATTTTTTTTTTGCAATCATATCTGATCCAAGAGAAAACAAATGAATTAAAATTTCACAAAACTCGCTAGGCCTATGGTGGTATCCAACTATGGGGAAGTGCTTGCAACAGTAACATCGAAATTCTTCAACGGTATCAATCAAAAGTGCAATAAAAAATTGTGAATCTCCGTGGTATGTATTGTGCGTAATCACGCCATTCACCGTAGTATCATGGTGTCCACAGAACGTGAAGAAATTTCGCCATCCAGTGATCAAAACGTTAAAGTGATCAATGTTTAGACAGTCTGTGAAACCATAAACAGGCTTAACTGACAGAGTGTACTTAATTTAAGATTTATAATTACGTAGTTTCCTATAATTTCAACTAGGTATTTATAGTATACATACTATAATTGCGATCAGGTTATTCCCAGTGGGTTATTCCCATATAACATATAGTAAATAAACTTGATACTGACAATAAAAGATCTATCTTAACTAATATTGAATATATATTAGAATATAAAAAAAAATTTGGTAAACAATTTTGAAATTAATTTTAAATTAAATTGAGTCTAAACTTAGAAATAGAAATATTAATGATAGAATCCACAATTTGTTATAATTTTTCATATATGTGTATATGTCGTCTTGAGTCGTCCAAAATTAGTTCAACAGCTGAAAATACATATTGGTGCAATGACTCTTTAATTTTTGACTATTATTTATGATTTGGATCACTAATTGATAAATGTCTATAGTAATTTCGATTATGTAAATGGTTAAAAGATCGGCGTAATTTATTATAATTTTAAATAATATCCATTTTATTTTATTTAATATAGGAGTAATCAAAAATTTGTGATAGCTATCTTTACCCGTCTGTTGGCTGTCTGATCCAAAATTTGTCAAATTATTGAAAATATTCGCAATGGTGCAATGATTTTTAAATGTTTCAGTAATATTTATAATTTTATTTCATATTAATTGACGAATCTTTAATGTTTGTATATATTTATTAATTTCGATTATGTAATTTGTTAATACTAAACCGTAAAATGCTCCTGAGATATGTAGCCAGTTCTTGCATTTGGGTTTGGACATTGACATTTTCCATAAAATAACTAATTATTAATAATAATACA
Source organism: Chrysoperla carnea (assembly GCF_905475395.1). Classification (NCBI taxonomy): domain Eukaryota; kingdom Metazoa; phylum Arthropoda; class Insecta; order Neuroptera; family Chrysopidae; genus Chrysoperla; species Chrysoperla carnea. The sequence goes on along the minus strand of NC_058340.1, from coordinate 42,671,438 downwards.
AACGACATTAAGATTGTACAATGATAGAAATAAAAAGAATTTATATTAAAAAAGATGTCATTGTAAATTTTCGTATGTGTTCGACGAAACTACAGTTTTAAATAATTTTTAATTATCACAACTTGTATTAGTTTTTTAATTATAGCAATTTTTTTATAGTCATTTTGTAGTCATTATCAAAACTTTGTGATAGCTATCTCTACCCGTCTGTTGGCTGTCTGATCCAAAATTTGTCAAATTATTGAAAATATTCGCAATGGTGCAATGATTTTTAAATGTTTCAGTAATATTTATAATTTTATTTCATATTAATTGACGAATCTTTAATGTTTGTATATATTTATTAATTTCGATTATGTAATTTGTTAATACTAAACCGTAAAATGCTCCTGAGATATGTAGCCAGTTCTTGCATTTGGGTTTGGACATTGACATTTTCCATAAAATAACTAATTATTAATAATAATACAAACGACATTAAGATTGTACAATGATAGAAATAAAAAGAATTTATATTAAAAAAGATGTCATTGTAAATTTTCGTATGTGTTCGACGAAACTACAGTTTTAAATAATTTTTAATTATCACAACTTGTATTAGTTTTTTAATTATAGCAATTTTTTTATAGTCATTTTGTAGTCATTATCAAAACTTTGTGATAGCTATCTCTACCCGTCTGTTGGCTGTCTGATCCAAAATTTGTCAAATTATTGAAAATATTCGCAATGGTGCAATGATTTTTAAATGTTTCAGTAATATTTATAATTTTATTTCATATTAATTGACGAATCTTTAATGTTTGTATATATTTATTAATTTCGATTATGTAATTTGTTAATACTAAACCGTAAAATGCTCCTGAGATATGTAGCCAGTTCTTGCATTTGGGTTTGGACATTGACATTTTCCATAAAATAACTAATTATTAATAATAATACAAACGACATTAAGATTGTACAATGATAGAAATAAAAAGAATTTATATTAAAAAAGATGTCATTGTAAATTTTCGTATGTGTTCGACGAAACTACAGTTTTAAATAATTTTTAATTATCACAACTTGTATTAGTTTTTTAATTATAGCAATTTTTTTATAGTCATTTTGTAGTCATTATCAAAACTTTGTGATAGCTATCTCTACCCGTCTGTTGGCTGTCTGATCCAAAATTTGTCAAATTATTGAAAATATTCGCAATGGTGCAATGATTTTTAAATGTTTCAGTAATATTTATAATTTTATTTCATATTAATTGACGAATCTTTAATGTTTGTATATATTTATTAATTTCGATTATGTAATTTGTTAATACTAAACCGTAAAATGCTCCTGAGATATGTAGCCAGTTCTTGCATTTGGGTTTGGACATTGACATTTTCCATAAAATAACTAATTATTAATAATAATACAAACGACATTAAGATTGTACAATGATAGAAATAAAAAGAATTTATATTAAAAAAGATGTCATTGTAAATTTTCGTATGTGTTCGACGAAACTACAGTTTTAAATAATTTTTAATTATCACAACTTGTATTAGTTTTTTAATTATAGCAATTTTTTTATAGTCATTTTGTAGTCATTATCAAAACTTTGTGATAGCTATCTCTACCCGTCTGTTGGCTGTCTGATCCAAAATTTGTCAAATTATTGAAAATATTCGCAATGGTGCAATGATTTTTAAATGTTTCAGTAATATTTATAATTTTATTTCATATTAATTGACGAATCTTTAATGTTTGTATATATTTATTAATTTCGATTATGTAATTTGTTAATACTAAACCGTAAAATGCTCCTGAGATATGTAGCCAGTTCTTGCATTTGGGTTTGGACATTGACATTTTCCATAAAATAACTAATTATTAATAATAATACAAACGACATTAAGATTGTACAATGATAGAAATAAAAAGAATTTATATTAAAAAAGATGTCATTGTAAATTTTCGTATGTGTTCGACGAAACTACAGTTTTAAATAATTTTTAATTATCACAACTTGTATTAGTTTTTTAATTATAGCAATTTTTTTATAGTCATTTTGTAGTCATAATCAAAACTTTGTGATAGCTATCTCTACCCGTCTGTTGGCTGTCTGATCCAAAATTTGTCAAATTATTGAAAATATTCGCAATGGTGCAATGATTTTTAAATGTTTCAGTAATATTTATAATTTTATTTCATATTAATTGACGAATCTTTAATGTTTGTATATATTTATTAATTTCGATTATGTAATTTGTTAATACTAAACCGTAAAATGCTCCTGAGATATGTAGCCAGTTCTTGCATTTGGGTTTGGACATTGACATTTTCCATAAAATAACTAATTATTAATAATAATACAAACGACATTAAGATTGTACAATGATAGAAATAAAAAGAATTTATATTAAAAAAGATGTCATTGTAAATTTTCGTATGTGTTCGACGAAACTACAGTTTTAAATAATTTTTAATTATCACAACTTGTATTAGTTTTTTAATTATAGCAATTTTTTTATAGTCATTTTGTAGTCATAATCAAAACTTTGTGATAGCTATCTCTACCCGTCTGTTGGCTGTCTGATCCAAAATTTGTCAAATTATTGAAAATATTCGCAATGGTGCAATGATTTTTAAATGTTTCAGTAATATTTATAATTTTATTTCATATTAATTGACGAATCTTTAATGTTTGTATATATTTATTAATTTCGATTATGTAATTTGTTAATACTAAACCGTAAAATGCTCCTGAGATATGTAGCCAGTTCTTGCATTTGGGTTTGGACATTGACATTTTCCATAAAATAACTAATTATTAATAATAATACAAACGACATTAAGATTGTACAATGATAGAAATAAAAAGAATTTATATTAAAAAAGATGTCATTGTAAATTTTCGTATGTGTTCGACGAAACTACAGTTTTAAATAATTTTTAATTATCACAACTTGTATTAGTTTTTTAATTATAGCAATTTTTTTATAGTCATTTTGTAGTCATAATCAAAACTTTGTGATAGCTATCTCTACCCGTCTGTTGGCTGTCTGATCCAAAATTTGTCAAATTATTGAAAATATTCGCAATGGTGCAATGATTTTTAAATGTTTCAGTAATATTTATAATTTTATTTCATATTAATTGACGAATCTTTAATGTTTGTATATATTTATTAATTTCGATTATGTAATTTGTTAATACTAAACCGTAAAATGCTCCTGAGATATGTAGCCAGTTCTTGCATTTGGGTTTGGACATTGACATTTTCCATAAAATAACTAATTATTAATAATAATACAAACGACATTAAGATTGTACAATGATAGAAATAAAAAGAATTTATATTAAAAAAGATGTCATTGTAAATTTTCGTATGTGTTCGACGAAACTACAGTTTTAAATAATTTTTAATTATCACAACTTGTATTAGTTTTTTAATTATAGCAATTTTTTTATAGTCATTTTGTAGTCATAATCAAAACTTTGTGATAGCTATCTTTACCCGTCTGTTGGCTGTCTGATCCAAAATTTGTCAAATTATTGAAAATATTCGCAATGGTGCAATGATTTTTAAATGTTTCAGTAATATTTATAATTTTATTTCATATTAATTGACGAATCTTTAATGTTTGTATATATTTATTAATTTCGATTATGTAATTTGTTAATACTAAACCGTAAAATGCTCCTGAGATATGTAGCCAGTTCTTGCATTTGGGTTTGGACATTGACATTTTCCATAAAATAACTAATTATTAATAATAATACAAACGACATTAAGATTGTACAATGATAGAAATAAAAAGAATTTATATTAAAAAAGATGTCATTGTAAATTTTCGTATGTGTTCGACGAAACTACAGTTTTAAATAATTTTTAATTATCACAACTTGTATTAGTTTTTTAATTATAGCAATTTTTTTATAGTCATTTTGTAGTCATTATCAAAACTTTGTGATAGCTATCTCTACCCGTCTGTTGGCTGTCTGATCCAAAATTTGTCAAATTATTGAAAATATTCGCAATGGTGCAATGATTTTTAAATGTTTCAGTAATATTTATAATTTTATTTCATATTAATTGACGAATCTTTAATGTTTGTATATATTTATTAATTTCGATTATGTAATTTGTTAATACTAAACCGTAAAATGCTCCTGAGATATGTAGCCAGTTCTTGCATTTGGGTTTGGACATTGACATTTTCCATAAAATAACTAATTATTAATAATAATACAAACGACATTAAGATTGTACAATGATAGAAATAAAAAGAATTTATATTAAAAAAGATGTCATTGTAAATTTTCGTATGTGTTCGACGAAACTACAGTTTTAAATAATTTTTAATTATCACAACTTGTATTAGTTTTTTAATTATAGCAATTTTTTTATAGTCATTTTGTAGTCATTATCAAAACTTTGTGATAGCTATCTCTACCCGTCTGTTGGCTGTCTGATCCAAAATTTGTCAAATTATTGAAAATATTCGCAATGGTGCAATGATTTTTAAATGTTTCAGTAATATTTATAATTTTATTTCATATTAATTGACGAATCTTTAATGTTTGTATATATTTATTAATTTCGATTATGTAATTTGTTAATACTAAACCGTAAAATGCTCCTGAGATATGTAGCCAGTTCTTGCATTTGGGTTTGGACATTGACATTTTCCATAAAATAACTAATTATTAATAATAATACAAACGACATTAAGATTGTACAATGATAGAAATAAAAAGTTTATTTACAAATTTGCCATTGCAATTAAATTTGCAGGACTAACCAAAAATTTATTATAACTTTGTCAACCCGTTTACGGTCTGTTTCATTAAAAATTTGTTAAAAACAACTGAAAATACATAGCGGTGCAATGATTTTGTTACTTTTGTAGTATTTATGATTTTCTTTCGTTTTTATTGATGAATCTTAAATGTTTATATATATTTACTAATTTTGATTTTGATGTAAATGGTTAACAGTTCGATGTAAAATGCTCTCTTGCATACTGGTACCTGTCATGAACTCCGACAAACGTACATTGTCGTTTATAATCAGCCTTTATGGCATACATAATAAACGAGGAGTGTTAATGTCATAGTTTCAGGACCTCTTAAAATGTACAATTTGGCTACGAGTGATACAAATCAGCGCATTGCTGTCGTCAGGTCCGGGATCTTAAACTGATTTTAACAATTTTGCATAAAATCATTGACAATTAATAATAATATAAACGAAATTAAGATTGTACAATAATAGAAATAAAATACTAATTATAATAAATTTAACATCAATTTTTATTAGGTGTCCGAATCTACTGATTTATGCTTATACATTCTATTAAATTGTTTTCAAATAGCAAAAATTGTATTAGTGTTGTAAATATTTGTTTTTTGTTTTTTTTTTTTTGTTAATAATATACATTTTCTTAGAGTTACTTCGATTTAAGTCCTATGATTAAGAAATAAAAAGACATTTTTTCCATAAAGTAACTAATTGTTAATAATAATACAAACGACATTAAGATTGTACAATGATAGAAAAAAAAGTATCTATATAAATAAATATGTCATGGTAAATTTTCGTATGTGTTCGGCGAAACTACAGTTTAAAAATAATTTTTAATTATCACAACTTTTATTAGTTTTTTAATTATAGCAATTTTTTTTTATAGTCATTTTGTAGTCATAATCAAAACTTTGTGATAGCTATCTCTACCCGTCTGTTGGCTGTCTGATTCAAAATTTGTCAAATTATTGAGAATTTTCGCAATGGTGCAATGATTTTTAAATGTTTCAGTAATATTTATAATTTTATTTCATATTAATTGACGAATCTTTAATGTTTGTATATATTTATTAATTTCGATTATGTAATTTGTTAATACTAAACCGTAAAATGCTCCTGAGATATGTAGCCAGTTCTTGCATTTGGGTTTGGACATTGACATTTTCCATAAAATAACTAATTATTAATAATAATACAAACGACATTAAGATTGTACAATAATAGAAATAAAATACTAATTACAATAAATTTAACATCAATTTTTATTAGGTGTCCGAATCTACTGATTTATGTTTATACATTCTCACCATACATTCTATTAAATTGTTTTCAAATAGCAAAAATTGTATAAGTGTTGTAAATATTTGTTTTGTTTTGTTTTTTTTTTTTTTTTTTGTTAATAATATCCATTTTCTTAGAGTTACTTCGATTTAAGTCCTACGATTAAGAAATAGTCCAAGTTGGCTTTTGAAATAAACGGTATTAATTCATTTTGGGAAAAGAGGCGATTTATATTCATTTGAATAAAAGATTTTTTTTAAATATTATGTGTTTTTAATTATTTTAGCAAAAACAAGTCCAAATAAATTATTACTTTTAATTATTAAAATTAGTATTAAGCGGTCTATTCAATAAAACTTAATTTTAAATTTATATTATTTTTGAAAATTGATTTATAAAATTTATGTAATTTATTGTGTTAAGTATGTAAATTTATTATGAATGTATAAAAACAGTATTAATAAAATAATTGTAAAGAAAATTTAGCGTAATATTTTACCCAAGTCCTGTACGAAATTAGCTTAAGAATAATTAGTTACTCATTCCCGGAGTTTCTTTTATTCCAGCATATGAGGGAAGTTTTTAAATAAAATGCAACATTGTTATAAATTACTAAAATGAAAGAAATGAACGTGCTGTCATAAAGCATGATACAACTGTAGTAAAATATTTTATTTTCTTAAACACTAATTAACTGAAACAAATCCACCTAAAATGCTCATACGGTTAAAATTTTAGAACTATTTTTAAATTTATTTCTCCCACAACAGTTAGAATGTTTTGTATAGCATAGAGTTCTAGAGAGGTGAATGGGAAGATTTTCTTGGTTTATCCCCTCACAAAGCTAAAAATTATTATATTTCTCTCGCAGACAGAGTATTTTAATTTCTTCTACGTCTAGCCAACATTAACAACATATAGATATGTTCTCTTTGTATAAAAAAATTGTTTTACGTTTTGAATGGAAGTAGATCTTTATAAAAGGTTTGCATTATTGAATCGCTTTCAAAGTCATTTAATCGAAAATTTTTCATAGCTTGGTTCTTGACTCTTCATCTAGACAACAGAAACACCATATAAACATGTGCAAATTGCATAAAAATATTATTTTATGTCTTAAAAAAAGTCAAGATTTTGTACAAAGGATTGTATCATTTCTTTACATTTCCTCTTCCTCTATATCTAGGCAACAATAACAACATATAAACATGTGCAAATTGCATAAAAATATTATTTTATGTCTTAAAAGTAGCCAAAATTTTGTAAAAAGGATTGTATTAATTTTTTTAGTTTCGTTTACTCTATATCTAGGCAACAGTAACAACATATATACATGTACAAATTGCATATAAGTCTTATTTTAGGTCAAATTTTTAAAAAAAGTTTGAATATTTTTTCGAATTATTTTCGCATTGAAGCCTGAATTCGGTTTATTTTTAAGAACTCCAACTTTTTTTTAAGTTTTAGTTCATCTAAAATTTAAAAATTTGTAATTTTAATGAATCGAATTGTATCGCTTTCAAATCGAATTTATTAATTCGAATATTCGAATTTATTAATACCCTTTTTGTATCAGGGATATCACAAACGACAAAATATTCCTAAAAATTATTTCAATGTTGAGAAACTGTCTTATTGTGAGCGACATTAACGAGAATGTATAATTGGTCAAAGCTAGGCAACTTGTTTTACGTTTTAATCAAAACTGCCTATCCGGATGAATAGACATTAACGAGAATGTATAATTAACCAAAGCTAGGCAACTTGTTTTACGTTTTAATCAAAACTGCCTATCCGGATGAATAGACATTAACGAGAATGTATAATTGACCAAAGCTAGGCAACTTGTTTTACGTTTCAATCAAAACTGCCTATCCGGATGAATAGACATTAACGAGAATGTATAATTAACCAAAGCTAGGCAACTTGTTTTACGTTTTAATCAAAACTGCCTATCCGGATGAATAGACATTAACGAGAATGTATAATTGACCAAAGCTAGGCAACTTGTTTTACGTTTTAATCAAAACTGCCTATCCGGATTAATAGACATTAACGAGAATGTATAATTGACCAAAGCTAGGCAGCTTGTTTTACGTTTTAATCAAAACTGCCTATCCGGATTAATAGACATTAACGAGAATGTATAATTGACCAAAGCTAGGCAACTTGTTTTACGTTTTAATCAAAACTGCCTATCCGGATGAATAGACATTAACGAGAATGTATAATTGACCAAAGCTAGGCAACTTGTTTTACGTTTTAATCAAAACTGCCTATCCGGATTAATAGACATTAACGAGAATGTATAATTGATCAAAGCTAGGCAACTTGTTTTACGTTTAAATCAAAACTGTCTATTCGGATTAATATTTAAATTACTTGCCATTATATGAATGGCATGCAACAAAATAACGGATTCTAATTGTTCAATTCCAGACTAAATAGCATGACCAAAATATGAATCAATATATGAAAGACGTCAATATGCTGCCATCAACATCGACAATGAGTAATGGATAAACAAAAAAACAATTTTCGTAGTAGGGTTTGCTCAATGTACAATATATTGCATATAGATTATGCAACCTGTTTTACATTTTTAGCAAACTGGCTGCCTGAATTAACTTTTGAAACACTCGCCTCTTTTTTCTATCTCTGATGCCAAATTGCTCTCAAAACATCGTTCAATATTGAGAAAATTTCAATATATTGTCATCAACACCGGAAATGTATCATAGAAAAATAAAATATTTTACATTTTAATCAAACTTGTCTAATCAGATAAATTTATAACACATCTGCTCTTTGTTTGAGATATCACCTATGATCCTATACGAAAAGCTTTTAACTCAACAAATTCTCATCTTATCCTCACATAAGCTGGATTTTCTAGGTTTTTGGTCTTAGATTTTTTTAATCTCGTTGGTTAAACGATAAATTTCTCGGGTAACAAATGGAAAAGTTTCTGTTGATATCACCCCTCGTTTTCGATTTTGATTGATATCTCTGAAATAACTTGTCCAATCCTCAAATGGGTCTCTTTTTTTGTATTTTGTACCCTGTTAAGAAATCGATAAATACACAAAAAAAAAAATGTTTGTATCGGAATTTGATAAATCTTGGTGTATAGGATAATTTTAACCCACACAAGGGTTAGTACAACGAAAAACTCTATTTTAAAGCAGTTCTTTAGATATCTCGAAAAATACTCATCTAATCGTTAAATTTTCGATTTTTCGAATCAATTTTTTTTGGGGTACCTATAAATTACCTAATTATAATTTAAAAATCCAGTGATCAGGTTGGTCTTTCGATTAAACGGCAAGATTCAAGAGTGCCTATTTGAAAAAATTGCTACGGGATATCACTTCTCGTATCCAATTTTGCTGGATATCTCAAAAACAACCCGCCTATTCGTCCAGCGGGTTTGCGTAACGTAAACGATTACAAAAAATCGAAAAAATCACAAAAAAATTTTTGCTTGGAAATTTGATAAAACTTGGTAAAGGTAGATGGTAATTTTGACCCGAAAAATACAAAAATCGGGTTAATTTCGTTACGGAACTCGAATTTGATTAAGAAAATATTTAATTTTAAAGCAACTCTGTCATATGTCGAAAAATACACATTTTTTAGTCACGAGTGTAATTTTTATGTTTTTTTGGGTCTTTAACAAAAAAGATTGAATTGGTTTTTATTATGTAAAAAAAAAATTATAGCTTAGTAATAAATTTTTCTTAGAAAATATCATATCTCCCTTTTGTTAAAATATATCCCCTTAAGGACCCACAATAAAAATATTTAGCTAGATTATAAAATTATTAATTAGCTAGACCGGTTTCGATTGCTTTGGATCATCTTAATTTGAATAATATCTCCCTTCAAAATCTTCTATGCTTTTCTCGCACTCATTCTTATCGTCGAGCAATCGAAAATTTTTTTTGTTCTTATTTCTTGTCTTATGGACCTATACGTGCTTGACCAATACGGCTAAAATTAGAATTTTCTATTGCTGTGAGCATCGTGGGCGAAAAACATTTTTAATCCACCTCCTTTTTTGTTCATCCATCATTTAATTAATAATTTGACTTTAATTTGTGAAAGGGCGAGAATGATGCAAAGATAAATACTGCTCGTAAAATAAGAATTATTATTTTCATATAATTTATTATAAACGATATTCAATACCAGTAAATTTATAAAATAGATACCTATTATTTAATACATAAAATTGCTAATTAAGAGGTTATACATGTTTTTATAATAAATAATTATTCAAGGATGTGCTATTGTAAATAAAAATAAAAACCACTATACATTTTATAAAAAATCTGGTGTGAAAAATCATTCAACCTCTAGCTACAAGCTTCATGTGTGTGTTGAGCATGAGCACGATTCGAACGTTTTTGATACTTTTTGGGTACACGTTTTTTTTTTTTTTTTTTAAATGTTTCCAAAATAAATAAAAAAAGTGAAAAAGTGAAAACAAACAATTGACTCAGTTAATTGTTGAAATACCATGCATAGACAGTGTTGATTACTCTATCACATTACACATACATACATACATAACTAATATAACTGATATTCCCTGCATATAATAGATACTATACAATTAACGCCCAATTTGCGCTCTCACGGGTAAACAGTGATGTTTACTGAAAATGTTTCAAACAAATGTTGTTTATTTTTTTATAAGAAACATTTTTTATATTTAAACTTTTGTTCTATCTCTAACGGTTTACAAGATGGGTCCTACGGGCCCAAGAACCAATTGACCTATGTTGCTCATTTACGAACTCTACCTCACTTTCTACATTCTGAGTGCGCTGTAAAAATTTCAGCTTGATAACTTTTTTCGTTTTTGAGTTATCGGGTTGACAGACGGACGGGCAGACGGACGGACGGACGGAAACTGAAAATGGACTAATAAGGACAATATTTTTAAGCGTTACAAACTTGGGACTAAACGTAGTATACCTTGCATATTACATATGTGCATAGTATAAAAATGAAATAAATTGCCGATCGAATATTTCCGCACATTTCGGGCAAGGCTAGTAGAATACTAGCCTATTCACTCCCGTTCCGACCTGATCTTTAGTTAAGTAAGAGGACTCTCTTTTTGGAAAATGAATTAATTATTTTCTAAAAATAGAAATCACTTAGTATTGGCATCCCTTACTGAAGATATAATTTGAGCACATTGTATCAAAAACAGAACAATGGGATTCTGAGGTCAAACTTTAACTTGGATTAAGAAGGGGATTATTTTATTCGACTCAGCATGGACAAAATACGAGGAGTTTAGTGTATACAAGGTGGACCATTTTAATCTTCAATGGCTAATAGCTCGTTTTATAATTAACCAATCGAAAAATAAATTTTAAAAAAGTTGCAGAGTTTGGTGGGAAACATCATGTTCTGACATCAGATTGGACCTAGTTCTTTGGGTTTCTTTAGTAGCTAATTTTGATCTTAAACGATAAGAGACAGAATAACTCTTTAAATTAGAAAGTTGATCCTCATAAAAAAACAAACATTTTTTTCTAAACCATTTTTTTTGAAAATCGCCAGCTTTCAGATGAAATGAGACTTAAAAATTTCTTTATTGCATTGAATCGAAAGAAAACACACTAACAACGGAAAAATACTTTAGGCAAAAGTTGTTAAAGGCGGTAGAAGACATTTGCCCGTGTCCATGGCTTTGACCTATATTTATCGATAAACTTTACTACACAACTATAAGCGGATTTTTTTTCGATTAAATTCAATAATGATATATTTTTAAGTGGCATTTGTTCCGAAAGCTAACGTTTTTCGAAAAAATGTTTTGAACAAAAATTGTTAGTTTCTTATTTAAAGTGTTATTCTATTCGATTTGTTGCTGAATGTGCAAATCTCTAAATTTTCAATTGGAATATTCTAACAGTTTTAATTATCGAGATATTGTTTGTGTTCATTGCGATAAAAATTTGTTTTCGCTAAAAGCACAAACTGCGAATGAAGAAATAGAACATAAAATCTATGATCTTTACACATTCCAATAAGTTTATATGGAAGTTAAAAGAAGAATTCATTGCTTAAAATAGAATAAATTGTATTTTTATTTATGATCATAACATAATATTACATATTTATTTTATACATATTATAGTGTACGTAAGATAAATAAAATAAATATTAATTGTACAACATTGGTGACCTATGTAACATTAACTTAGACTTGTATTATTTAGATGGGTTTGTATCTGTGTCTATTAGGCGGAGACATTCAATCCAATGAAATCAACTTATATTCCATATATAGAATGAATTTTAAGTATTCGTTGTGTGCGTAGTCATGGTAGGGACAATAAAAACGATGCCAGCGCTTCCAGTTGGCGATAAAGGAGGCTGTTATGACTAATTTGCAATTCTTTACATGTTAATGTTATAGAAAATGTCAATTTAAAATTATTGAAAAACACTAATTAATTAAAATAATGCATTAAAAATTGTGAAAATAAGAAATCAAATTGCACAAATATTATTTTTCAAATGTAAATTATCATAATTATTTATTAAAATTTGTGAGACAATAATATTAAATTTTCAATGTAAGTCATAAATGCAATCCATACAATTATATATGCATCCATACAATTCTATAATTAAAGTAGCAAATCGTTACCATGGAAACACCTCCAATAAAACTCACGCACGGTGCGAATCGCTACCATTCTAATATAATGCTTTCTTGAAAGACTGTTCTATAAAAATTTTTGATTGGCGTGAAACTTTATAATTTTTTAAAGAATTCTCTTAAATATTCATTGGTGGAAAAAAAAAATTCATTGGTGGTTTTCTAGATAAGAATGGTTAAAGTTACAATTGAATTTCAACTACTGTGATTATATCCTTTACTCTATCTATTCGAAATTTGAATATGTTATAGGTATTCATTTTCTACCTACCCTGGGTATTTTATTTTTCGAAAATCCTGTTAATTTTCCCAGTTTTCATTGTTGATGCCCAGGTAGTTTTTCTTATTCCACTGTACCAGAATGTGAACAATGAAAATGGGAAAAATTAACAAGGGATTTTCGAAAAATAAAAGTACTCAGGGCAGGTAGAATATGAAAACCTTTTCAAATTTCAAATCGATAGAGTAAAGGGGGTATAATCACAGTGCTTTAAATTCAATTGTAGCTTTAACCATTATTATCTGGAAAACCGCTTTTCTTTATAAATTTTTTTTCCACCAATGAGCATTTAAGAGGATTGATAAATAAATTATAAAGTTTCACGCCAATTTTACGAATTTTAGTCTTCTCGAAATTAAAAGCCATAAGGAATATGCAGCAGCTGAGTTGTCTGACTATGTATTTTCGTTGATAATAATAATTACGTTCATTGACTCGCATATCTAAATAAAGATAATTAAACATATCGAAGTTTATGATAGTTATTTTCTTCTATCTACTACTTTACAAGGAGTAATTTTGGTCCTATTAGTGATTTTAGAAATTGTCTAACATCTGGCATTGGTAAACATTACATCATATAAATTCAATGTTTTCTTTTAAGCACATTAAAAATTTTTAATATAGTAGCAAGAAATTTTACAAAATTTTTCATGTTGGAGATTTTTAGAATTTTGTAAGCTTCAATTTGATTTATATGAAATGTTTTACTTCTAAACGTTTTCACCAGATATATATTTTACTAATAAAATATTTTATTTTCTATATTTACAATTTTCTGGCGGTTAAATAAATATTCACGGAATTCTAAAAAACGAAGATGTTTTTGAAAATTTTTTACTCGAGTTTTTCTTATAAAGTTTTTATTTAAGCCAATTTTTATTTTGTAAATAAATACACCTGCCACGTGCGGCTGTTAATGAGTACCTGAATCTATGTTGGATTTCGGTTTCTTAATGGAAAATGTAATTTTTGCTTTACAAAATTTTGTAATTCAGATGATTTTTCTCAAATTTATTACAGTCAATGCTTTATTACTTTATTACTTAATCGTAATTTGAAAAAAATTACGGTTAATTAACTATAAGACAACTTGGTTTTATTTTTTTTTTCAAATATGGACTAAAAAGTATAAAATAAAGCTTCTTAATGTGTTATTCATAAAAAGGTAATTTTTAAATATTTAATCATACTATATATAAAAGGTTGGATTAATTTTCATGTAGGTGGTTCGTGAAGTAATCCACTTGGTTTGATCCCGCCCATAAAGGTGGTTACTTGGTATTACCTTGTAGAATGCGCCACAAAAACAGAACTATCAATATACATTCGTTGAAATTACCTATTATGAACAAAAATTTTTTTTAAGCATTTTTAATTATAAACGAGAATTCTATATATCTCCTTAAATTGTTTTGTTCGTTCCATAATTCATAACGTTTCATAGACATATATTAAGACTTAAAAATGCATTAAAAATTTTTCTATTCGATATAACAACTGTAACGTGATAAGTTCCAGATGGTATCTTCGTTGTTTTTTTATATTTAATTCAAATTAATGATAGTTAATAGTAACAAAATAATGAATAGAAAATGTAGCAAAAATGGATTATTGTAAACTTTTTATAAGATAAGCCTACAATAATTTGTAATAATTTTTGAAAATAATCCAATTAATAATAATTTCCCATGCAAATAAAACAAAAATTTTCATAGAAATTTTTCAGAAAATCATTTTTGATAAAGGTTAATAAATGTTAAAGGGTCCAGAGTAAATCTAGAGAAAGTTGCATCCTATACTTACCCATACCTATATTCTATACCTTATAACTATTTTAGTATTTGAAGAAATAAAACTTCCAATTTTCTTTGCTTAGTCCACTTATATGTAAAACAGTTTGAAAATGTCTATAGAAGACGAAAAATTTCATGTTTTTTGAAAATTGGAAGTTTTACTTCTTCAAACCCAAAACAATATAGTTTCGCAAAGTAAATCTCTCCACTTTTATAGAATGGTGAAAAATATTTTTTGAGTTTTATAATTAATTGCTTAAACGGTGAGTAGGTAATTAATAACAAAAGCGTAAGAGCAGGGCATTGTTTAAATATAAGAATACAGTAGAGTCTCGATTATCGGAAATGTTCAGTAATCGAATCAGTTTTCGTCAGCCCAAAATTCAACCATATCAAAACTCTATCAAAATTCGACTATGTTATGAAAATTTGACTATCTACGTAATTGACTTGAGTAGATATCAGAGGCACTTTGCGATACCTTAAAAGTGTTTTACCTCCTTTTCGATGAAATAATAATTGAAAAGCTGAAATAATTTTAGATATAAAGTACACTTCCGCATGCAATAGCTCACCAAAACAATTAATTATATTAATTTTTGTTGTGACGACGGGAAGTGAACTCGCTGCTCTTAGCATACCCCGTACAGAATTGGTTACGTTTTGACCAACGGTTACCAAGGATGGCTGACTACACGGTGAGCAATTTTTTGTAGATATCACTATGTCAGTATCGATGTGAACGCCATACTGCATACTGTATTGAAGGAATAGTAACATTAGCAATAGTTTTGGCGAACGAGTCATTGCAGTATGGGCGTCAGACTCAAACTGGTTGGCGATACCCACAATACTTCTGGTGGATCGCCGTACTCAATACTGTAATATTAATTATGCTAACATAGATCCTATATGTATCTGTCTCTTTACCATACCATTATTTTTCTTCTGTATAAATCAACATCGAACCAAAAACGTTAATAATATTTTAAAAAAATATTTCTATTTTTTCTACTTTATAAATGATCAAGAGACCAACTCTTGACCACACAATATTCTCCAATATTCTATTTAACGGAATCAGTTACGATTAATAAAAACATTGAATTTAATCAAAAATAACTTTTTTGGTTTTCGAAAAATAAATATTTTGAAAAGTAACCAATTTCAAAATTGGTTAATATTATTAATTCACGTACAGTATAGCTTCCTACTTATCATTTTACTGATTAACGACAATGTACACAATCAATACTGCATGGTTTATGCACTTCCGTTAGATTTTTTGGCTAAAAACTAGAATTCGTTGACATTTCTTTTATCAGAGATGAAATAACCTACTTATAATATCGGTTTAATTGGGAGATATCAACGGTACATAAAGCGACAAACCTATGATAAAAATAACTTTTTGAAAAAATATTCTTTATTAACAAAATATTATTTTAATTATGCCTTTCTGATGAATATTATTGGCAAATATAATTACAATTTTCTTGAAAACCATTTTGAAAATCATGAAAACGTTACCAATTGATTTTGTAAAATAATGTTTTCTGAAAAATGGTTAATTAACATAAAAGCTATAAAAATCATATAAAATGCATTGAATACATAGAGAAAAAAAATTCGAAAATACAATAAATCTATCATAAATTTGCTACGGATATTAAAATTTATTCATTAGACAAGGAAGAAAAGAGATAAGTAAGTATAATAATTGTCTATAATTATCGCCCATTAATAGTAATATTCATAAAATGACAAATGAAAAATTGAACATTAAAACTGACACTTAACTTAAGAAAACAAGAAAAAAAACTATTTTTTATTGATAAACAATAAAATTTTGCTAAAAAAAGTCCAGAAGCAACAGAAATAAGGAAGAAAAATTCATACAACACCATATAATAATATCCGCGAACAAATATAAATTTTAAGATGCAAAACACTAAAAAAGAAAAAAAATAAAGAATAAAAAAGGAATAAATTATATAAAAAAAGACAGACAAACTGTGTATAAGAGTTAAAATGACCTGAGGGCAGAAGATGTGCTGCTCGGATGTTGCTTGACTGGACCTCTTAATGTTGGTATCAACTGAAGTAAAAAGATAGTAAAGCACCAATGGACCCGTACAACATCGGTTGAGAGTAAACTGTTCAGCTGCCCGTTCAGGTGGAAACGCGCTTCATCAGTATACGCTTAGCTATCTACACAACCAACATAAGCTAATACATTTATATATTTATTTTTTAACAATACAAACTATCTAGTCCGCGATTATTTTTTAAATTACGCGCCTTTATGTTATTGTATTTTTTTTTTAAATTAATCATTATTATTATATACGTATGATTTTGATTGTTGAGAATTTTTTATTTGACGAGTGAATTGTTATTGATTTTGGTGCGACGCACGAGTGAAAATTGTCTGTGAAAAATGTCATCGTCAACACGCTTAACGAGATAATTTTTGAATTAAGTCGAATTATATTTGGAACTCGAATGGAAAAAATGTTTTCAAAACAGTGGAGAAATTAATTTTTTTTTTAAAGCATATAATAAAAACTAATTTTTAGTGTTTAGTTAGTTTTAAAGTGAGGAAAATAAATGAAAATAGGTAAGTAAAATTAATTTTTTTATTAAATATTTTAATTATTGATTAAATTTTATCGTAATTTTTCTGAAATATATTTTTTTTATGTTCATTGCGTCGCTTGATTAGATATAGAAACTTTTTGATTTTATTTATCTAGTAAGTAAATTCCGTTTTAATGAAATATGTTAAGAATTTTTGAATGAATTAATTTCAAAAGATTTTAATTAACAATAAATTCAATGTCTATAAAGCTTCACTTTTTCTGAAAGTAAATTACAATTTTTAAATTTACGCGTCTGTCTCTATATAGATTGTTATCAATTTACATTTTCGAACTAATATTCAGTGAAACAGAGCCTTCAAATTTGGCGACAATAATTCCAATATAATTTTGAATAGGACCACCATCTACAAATTACGCATTTTTTTCAAGAAAAATTCTGTATTCATTTAAAGTTAATTTTGTACTTCAAAAATAAAAATGTCACCATTCATGATTTGTAAACAAAAGAATAATATAAAACGGAAATGTCCTGTCAAAATAGTTAAATTAAAGAAATTATTTTCAAATTTAAATGAATTATGTTTTTTTTAAAAAAAATTGTAATGACATAAATTTTAAGAAAAACGAAATATATTTTATTTTTTAAAGATAATAGGCATAAAAAGAAAATATTACAATAGTAAAAAATTAGATTGTATTTTTCTAAAAAAATTCCTTTGCATATAGAGTTGACAAAGTAAAATGGTTTTTCGTTTCGTTTCGTCACTCACGCCGTTGGATCTATTCGCCAAAAATTCTGATTAATTCCAATTTTTTTTTTCATTTTGATGACCGAAAGCGTTATTTGATTGAATCAAGTTCAAATTGACTGTAAAATTTTCAATAATGTGAATCGACATTACAATAAAGTAGTCAAAAATATCATAATACGAATAAAAAAGCCGATTCTATGACAATTTCTAGAAGAAATTTTACTAAAAATTTTTTTTGAAATAAATCAGAAAATTTATTAAAATTACGATTATATGAATCTAGATGACCTAAAGTTATACGATCACTATCGTGATTATATTTGTATAGATTGTAATGCTAATGATAGTTATACCCATAATGACAAGAGAATTCTTCCGTAGTGACATAGATGGTATGAGGCTTTAATAGTAGAGTTATTCGTAAAGTCTAAAGAATCTGTATCTATTTTAACACACTATACGTCAGAATACGTTTTCTCTTTGTTACTTTTCCGCGATTTCACAAGGTTTGAATTTTTTTACTTCCTTTATGATTTTTTTGATCATTTTCTATATTTTAACATTTCTTTAGTGGCCATTTAACCTTATAAAAGTCGATCATTTCAAAAGGATTACGTTATGCCAAAGAAAAAAAAATTTAGACTATTAGACTGGTGATTATATCATGATGTTATAGTAAACATTACCAAATGATTCATTGGCAATAGTGACTTATCATAAATCAAAATCTAATAAAAAAAAAATAAAATGGGAAAATTTTTTTATTACCTTTTTTTTTTTAATTTACATTCTTGGAAATTTAATTTGTTTATTAAAATCAAATTCTTAAGATGATTTCACATGTTTGAAAACGTTACGTATTTCGTTTTTTTGCAGACTAAATTAGATTCGTTTTAAGATTTCATTTTAATAGTTTAATTGAAAAAAAACTTTGATTGTTTAAAAAATTGATTGATCTTATATCGTTTTAATACTGGTAAAAAATGTTGCATCGTTAAAGATTTTACAAAATTTACGATGGAATCTAAATTAAATTCTTGAAAACAGAAAAAGGTAACGTCATGAAACCAAAATCGAGATCCAATTAGTTTTTAGATAAAAAAAATTAAATTTAGCGAATTTTTATACAGATAAGAATAAAAATTGGAACCTAAATCGCGGTGTAAACAGAGGAATTTGATTGATTAGATGTTCTATGGCCTATCTAGCTTGTTCCTTTAAGCTAGACACACCTCAGGTATATCATGGGAATCGGGGATACTCAAACTTATGGTAATATTATGGGAGACGATGGTAATATTAATAAAAAACGTGACTTAATGAAAAAGTGTTACTCAGCTCAAAGCGTTATCGTGGACAAAGTTAGACTCCTCTTCCTTCCTCTAAGAAATAATAAGGATCATAATATGATTAATGGGTGATTGCATAAAATTTGCATATCAAGACTTCTTGAAACTTCTTAGAAATATTCTGAACTTTCAAAGTTTCTAAAATTCTACAACTTGCGTAACTACACGAGATATATTCAGTTTTTGTACAAAGATATGCATTATTAATGCATTGAATTGCGCTTCCACAATACGACGATCAATTATTCAGGAAAACAGCTGATAATCTTTGAAAATTTCATCAAATATTTAATATATATTTATCGCATAATCATTCCGACGAAATCAGCTTTAGAAAGAAAAAATGTTTGAAAATTTGATCAGTAGAAAATGACGTCAAATTTTCATTTTTCAGAGGTTAAAAATATCTCTGAAAATAAAAACAGAATTTCGCACAATTCACTCATTTTCCATTTATCGGTAAGCTAAGTAAAACCACTGGTTGATAGATTTTTCTTAGCCCTTAAACTATGTTTTTCTAAAGATGCGTATAATTTTCTAGGAATTTTTGCCAGAGCTTTATACTTACACGATTCAATCAGAATTTGTTAAATAATGTTTCATTGCTTTTATTTTGCCGCTACACTATGCAATTTTAAATTTTCAGAGAGAACAAGAATTAAAACTTTTCAAAAAACAAAATATGGGTTATATTTTTTTATCCAAAGAACATGTATTTTTGATCGAAATTAATTATCTTCATGAATAAAAACGCTAAAGGTCAATAAATAAAAATAAAACAATTAATTTTCGTTGTCATTTTATTCAAGTATTCCGGCATCATCTCTTTTTTATTTGCAAATGATAAATTAAAAATTATTTATATGTTATTTTCGGGGTAAGTGATTTTTAAATCCCGCTGTTCACTGTGCAATAATCAGTGTATCAGCAGTGTATATGAATACGTTTTATTTTTTTATATAGGGTGGTACAAAAAATATACAGTTTTAATTTTAATGTTGAATCATTTAATTTTTATTTTCAGACGACTTGTTTAAAGAAAACTTGGGAAATTGAGTACCATCATTCTTATTGAAAAGAGTATTTGATTAAACGCTTTTATAGCTAATTATTATATTTAAATGACATAGGATTTTCTTCAACTTTTTATGTAAAAAAAAGTAAAAAACACGCATTGATGGGTTTAATACATGAAAACATTTATATAGTGGAAAAAATTCTTGGCACGCACCTTTGCGATAATGCCACCTATTTGGAACGCATCCTTGTTGGTGGTTTTGGGTAATTCTATACATTTTCCAGTACAAGTTCAACATTTCCATAGTGTTTCGGACAGTGTGGGCTGTTTTGCGGAATGTGAGAAGCTTTTCATAGCCTATTATTGCCTAAAATTTACAACTACATGGTTCATTGTTGGTCAAGCTTGTAAAGAACGCTTCTTAAAATATCGTCTTTGTGCACGAGTTCAAGTGATTGACCGTTGGTTTTCATATTAATACTGGTCTATTTTGATTTGTAATTATGTTGTGTACTGTTTCGAAACATATTTTTCTAGCAATCTTTATAAAATAAGAATTCATAAATAAATATTATTAAACATTCACACTAGAGAGGTAATTTTGCGCCACTCTGTAATAAAAAAAACACTTTTCAGACAGTTATAAATAATTGCAAAAATATCATCTGCTTTTTTTGACATTATTAATGTTTTTTCTGGTCATGCAAGAAGCCACCTACTTAACTTATATTCAAATGTAATTATTCAATATTTCTTAATTACCATATATACGTATATACTGACTGAGATGGCATAGATTGCGAATTATATTATACAAGATGATTTTTAAAAAATGTTTCCACAATTTTATTTAAGAGAAGAAATAGAAAATAAAAAAAAAACGCAATAACATAAAAAAGCTCATTTTTAAGTGAAATGAAAATACATTCAGGTTTCAGTTTTTGAATCTTTCTTCATGATCAAACTGGGATTAACTTTTTTAAATGAAATTACACATTTGTAACAGATTCTTGCTATCTTGCTATTATTTTTTCCTAGACCTCAACTTTCGGTACCCAATTTACGGTTTTTAAGCTTAAAAATTGTAATGATCGCATAGGAGACAAAATTTTTCGTGCAAAAGTTAATTGATTTTGAATAAAAAATAAGAATTTGTATATAAAATCATTATAATAATAATTGTTAAAAGAATTTTCTAGTTTAACGAAAATGTCTGAAATAACCTTCCAAAAGCCTAAGGAAAACAAACTGTGGCACAGGCTAAAAAGAGTATACGACAAAAAATACATAGTTCCATTAAAAAAAAGTAGATCCCTGTTTGACCATAAGAACGTCATCGTATAAAAAAAAGAACTATAATAGATTGTCATTCCCCCTAAAAATGAATAAAAGAGTGTTTTAGGTTTTTTAATTTCCAATCTGTTTTCGAAATAAAGGGTAGAAACGGTTAAAAAAATCAGCCTGTATATATCGAAATGATAAATGATATCGAAGTAGTTTTAATCATATTTGGAAGATATCCAAATATATTATGTATATGAAAGCGTATAATCCTTGATTTATTAATAAAATTAGTTAGTCTGTTCTTTTTGCATCGATGTAATACACTCAGTGTATAAAGAAAAGGATGGCTATATTATAATGCTATCTCTTGCAAATTACACTGAGAAAAATAATATTTTATGATAAATAATGGGGTGCAAATAAATTTTTTAAGTTTTCACTTCTTTATTCTTTGAAAACATACGCTTATTCATCCAATGCTGGTAACGATTCCTACAGGAATATCGGAAGTAACTCGTGATTACTTTTTTATTTAAACCTGAACTATTTTAACATTCATGAAACAAAAATTTTAAAAATTTTAGAAGTTGCAAAGCTTCTATTTCTAATATCTTAGGAATGAATAAATAGAACATAGAAGGCGTAGAACAGCATTCCTCTATATGAAATGTTAATAATAAACTTATATACTTTTATGGTGGAAGCGCAAAGAAGTATTGTATTTTGAAATTAACGATTTATGTCAAACATTAACAAAATTGAGAATTTAACAGAACTTACAATGAAACAAAAGTTGATTATCTTTATTTGAGCGATTAAATCCGACCCCGGATAAAGTACAGAAAATCGGGGGGAAGGTAATAATTTAAAATATGTTATCAATTTACGAAAAAGTTGATTTCAAGAATGCTAAATTTTGGATATTTGTTTTCTTATTGCAATTAGCTAGGGATGAAGTATGCTTGGTGTTTGGGACCTGAGAGTGACTGCGTTCACTGCGTTTTCTAGTGAGTATTCCTGAAAAAAGGTGCAAATATTACTGATTTTAATATCAATAGCTCTCGTAGCATTTAAGTTAAGTAACAGATCAAATTTTACATTTTTGTAACTTTTTTTTATAAAACAAAATAAAAATAAAATTTGCATTTACCATATGGCTTTATTATAGCTGGTAATGCAGATACCTACCAATAGATTATTTAATATAAACAACATCTTTATAACAAACTAAAATATATATATTACTTATTTATATTATATTATTAATATAAAATAATTAATATGAATTAAAACTGAAAACAGTTATAATTTTCATAATTATATTCCTTAATTGCAAATTAATAATATATTTATATTATAAACATTTTATATTTATTTTTTTTAATAATTTAAATATGGGTCTATTAATATGATGATGTTCTCTGATATTTATAAATTGATAAAAAAACTATTTTTAATGAATCAGAGAATTAAAAAAGAAATATCACATTGATTTAAATCTATTGATTTATTTATTAATTTTTATTAAGTAGCTGTGCTATAATAATTTTTTTTTTTAAATTTGGATGTCAATACATCACATAATACTCCTATTATTATATTTATTGAATCATATTGCATATATTTTTAGCTCTTGTGTGAAAATTATTCTGGTTCCGTTCCATACAAGTACAAAAAGTTATTTCAGTGTGAAAAATAAACGACAAATAACATATGCAACTTGTGC
This sequence comes from Chrysoperla carnea, assembly GCF_905475395.1. Taxonomy (NCBI): domain Eukaryota; kingdom Metazoa; phylum Arthropoda; class Insecta; order Neuroptera; family Chrysopidae; genus Chrysoperla; species Chrysoperla carnea. Next base: position 42,647,878 of record NC_058340.1, on the reverse strand, counting down.
GACTTGTCTATTACGCATTTCGTCGGTAAAAGTTTAGCTTTTATGCAATTGTCAATTTAAGATTTCGTTGATCATTATGCCATTTTTAAAGAATTCAGCCAAATTATAAAATTATACACGAGAAAATTTTTCATACAGGTGAATAAAAAATCAACTATTTATGTATTTCAAATATATAAAAGTTGGAAGAATCTTAGCATCTACGAAACACTTTATTTTATCACCTTTATAAATACAAGATAATTGCTCTAAATTGTTGGATTATTGATTAAAATTATCGAAAAATTGTCTTCGTAATAGTCCAGGTAATAAAGACATGCTTAAACAGTCGTTTTAACATTATAGGCGAGGACATGGAATCACTTAAAAAATGAAATAAAGATCTTATCAACTTTCGATAGTTAAATAGCTCTTATTTTATTTGTAAAAACCTTTCCAGCAAAGTCACAGACTCGATAAAAGACGAAATATTTGATGCATTCTACCGAAAAGGGTTTCGTAGTACAGGTTCTTAAAAAAATAAAAGTATTACAATGATTTTTCGTGATAGATATTCCATTAGTGAAGTTCAGCATTAGCGTTTCTCATTGATTTTATTTTAAAATACTGATCATAAAATCACTCTGTAACAGTCTCTTTTATCAAACAGCGCGTTTTCGTATTTTCGCATTTCTTCAGATCTTTTTTTGATTTTCCGACTAAAAGTTCGTTGTATATGTCACCTTAGAAATAATTCCTCCAGAAATAAGTCCTGCAAAGAGGCCTCTAAGCTTCATTTTTAACTCAGCTGGCGGATATAATGGGTCATAATTTTTCCAAATGCAATTCTAATCGTAGGTTTGGCAAATTTACATGACTATACGTAGATTTTCTTCATAAAAATTTAGGTATTTTGAACTGATGATATCTTTTATTATGGAAGTGAACTTGAAAATCAGTAAATATAAAAAAAAGGAGATTCACTTTTGAATTAATTTATATTTTTATTATAAATAATTAATTTTAGAGATTAAAGTTTTTGGTTTAAATGTCACACATATACCTTTATATCAGAATTTAAATATAAAAATGCTTACTTATGGAATATTAATTAGAATTAACCGAATAAAATTTTAATTTAAAATATAAATATATATTTATTAATTTTTATAAATTTGGTAGACAAATTTTAAGTGACATTTTTTGAACAATTTATATGTAAATTTTCATTTATAATTTCCATATGTATTGAATATTATAATTTTATAATATTTATTAATTTTTCCCTGACTTCAACTGGTTTATTTTTTGAAATAAAACAATTTAAAAAAAGAACTTAAGAAAGTTGTTCTCAATATATGTCCAAAAAAAATTATTATGTGTGAACTTCGTAATCTGAAGATTACCAAATTTAAAAAATCTGAAAATCGTTTTAAAGGTCAAAATATTATTCACACTAGGAAGAATTTTTGCTTAGAGCCGACGATGTCTGATTGTATGCGGAAAAAAATTATTGAAATGATTAGGTTATTACAAATAATGTTTGATTCAATCAAAAATTATTTACGAAAAATAAAATACGAAGGTCTAATCAGACCGTTTTTATTAATGTTTTGAAAATTTCCCACAAATAGTGAAGTTACATCCGACGATCTAAATTTTCCATATTTATAAGTACATATATTAATTACATTAATTTACTGCTTCTAATAGTAGACGAGGAAATGTAAGATTTTATCGGGAAAATTTCTAAACCTGGATAGTGAGGTTCTAGAAGGTATTTATAAACTTTGTGAACATTGCAAATTATGGAGAGGTAATTTTCCTCGTTTGTGCATGCATTTTTTGTAATGCACTATTTTAAAGGCAATTGAAAAACCAGTGAAAAAACTATTGATTGAGTTAATTGTTGAAATACCATGCATAGGCAGGGTTAATTACACTACCACATTACACATACATACATGTCATACATATATAACTGCTATCCCCATATAATACATACTATACAATTTACGCTCAACTTGAGCCCTCACGGGTAAACAGTGATGTTTACAAGAAATGTTTGAAACAAGTGTCAACATTTTTTATATTTAAACTTTTGTTCTATCTCTAACGGTTTACAAGATGGATCCTACGGATCCAAGATCCAATTGACCTATTTTGCACGAATTCGACCTCATTTTTTACGTCCTGAGAATACTGTAAAAATTTCAGCTTGATAGCTTTTTTCGTTTTTGAGTTATCGTGTTGACAGACAGACAGACAACCGGACTAATTATTCAATATTTTAAAGCGTTAAAACCTTGGGACTAAACTTAGTATATCTTACATATTACATATATGCATGGTATAATATAATTATTATTCAGTCAAATGTACCAAATGGACCGAAAATTTTTACTCAGGGGTTTTTGGGGTTGTTGAAGAAAAGAAACTGGCGGATTAGTTTTGTAATTTTAAATATATTAAAATTAAATATATTAAAATTATAATTTTATCAAAATGTAAAAATATTTTTATCACAATTGAACCCTTCTTTTTAAAGCCATGAACAGATTTTTAACAACACACTCAGGAAATTTTAATATTTCAAGCGCTGGAAGATCGATTTCGTTTTCTCAATTTTGTAAACTGTTTATAATAGTAAGGCGTATTCGAAGCTTTACCAAGTACTAAAAACTTCCAGAGCCATCACGAAGGCCTGACAGATGTGAAACAGATATAAATATAATATTTAATATAAAATTATTTGAAACCGATTGCCATTTAGAATAAATATCATGTTAATAGATTGTTCGCGGGCGGCTCGGGCTCGATTCCCGGACGATGCATATACTTATAATATTTAATATACCCGCCACAAAAGTCTGACCCGGTCTGATCCCTCGTAAAAGTTGTTTCAGCATCTATAATTACTTATTATTATGATCTGAACTAAAATTAACTTTGTTTTTTAACAGAATCATCAAATTAACTAATTTAAGAAATAAAATTAATAAAAATCAATTAAAATGAGATTTATTGATAGATTTCTTATGGTTTTTAATGTAGATACGGTACACTTACACGCATATGAAAGTGTAATATAAGTAGATAATTATTTCCGTAAAATTGTCCCTTCTTTTTAAAGCCATGAACAGATTTTTAACAACACGCTCAGGAAATTTTAATATTTCAAGCGCTGGAAGATCGATTTCGTTTTCTCAATTTTGTAAACTGTTTATAATAGTAAGGCGTATTCGAAGCTTTACCAAGTACTAAAAACTTCCAGAGCCATCACGAAGGCCTGACAGATGTGAAACAGATATAAATATAATATTTAATATAAAATTATTTGAAACCGATTGCCATTTAGTATAAATATCATGTTAATAGATTGTTCGCGGGCGGCTCGGGCTCGATTCCCGGACGATGCATATACTTATAATATTTAATATACCCGCCACAAAAGTCTGACCCGGTCTGATCCGCCGTAAAAGTTGTTTCAGCATCTATAATTACTTATTATTATGATCTGAACTAAAATTAACTTTGTTTTTTAACAGAATCATCAAATTAACTAATTTAAGAAATAAAATTAATAAAAATCAATTAAAATGAGATTTATTGATAGATTTCTTATGGTATTTAATGTAGATACGGTACACTTACACGCATATGAAAGTGTAATATAAGTAGATAATTATTTCCGTAAAATTGTCACATTGAATACGTGAATAAATTCAAATCTGTCGTCATACGAGACAGATTTACACAAATAATACCATGACAACTTTATTTGAAATTTTTTAAATAACTTATATGATTTTTTTAAATATTTATTTATTTTATTTTAAATGTATTTTTATTTTCTCAAACCAATTAATAAATTAATAGTTGATATACTTTATTGTTTTTTTTTTCTTTATATTTATGATTACGAAATTAATTTAATACGACTTTAATTTATACTTAAGGATATAAATTAATACAAGGATACGTCTTTGTTAATTTGTTCATCTACAGTGTGTCTGATTTAGAATTGACATACTATGAAGGGTTGGGAAGAATTTTTGATGAGACAATATAATCCATTGTATGTATCTTGTACTAGAAATGACCTGTTTTAGCTTGAAAATACGCACATAAATTTCGTGCAATCATAATGGTATGAGAACTAGCAATATCACGAAGAAGTTAATTTCATGACGGCTGGGTTTTGGATATTTTTTTTCAAATTGAAATTAGATAGGGAAGGAATAGGTACGTCTGACATGGCACCAGAAAAAGCTGCGAAAATGGCTGATTTTAAATCATTTTAAGTCAATCATTTTTTACACCCTTTTAGCAATATAAAATATGATTACCAGATAGTTTTGTGATTGCTTACACCGCGCCGGATATTTTTCTAATTCTTAAATCTAATTATAATTTATTTTTATAATAGACAGAAATTTAGATAGATTTTTATAGTTAAAGAATGGAAAGATAGAAATTTTAAACTGGCAGACCGAAATAAGGTTGATTTTTTACTGCACGATCCAGTGTTAGTTATTGAATTCAGCTCAGCTGTCTTAAAATGACCATTCGAAAACGTTGTTAGTTCTGGTACTATAACCGTTGTTTACTTTTATCTGTTTTGGTTTTTTATTGTAATTATTTTTATTTTCTTCTGTAAATTGGTGTTCTTATGAAAAATAGTAAATTTTCATACGCCCCGTTAGGTATGAAGAAGGTGACGTATGGCTGGTTTTAGAGCTAAAATCATTGTTAAAAACTTTGGGTCTTAATAAAAATGGTGGACGTGCAAATAAATGTTTAGTGCATAGTAATTATCGGTATAATGGATGATTTAAATGCGCTTCCACCATTTATTTATTGCGTTTCTTACCATCATAAAAATAAGTAAGTTTACCAACTATTTGAAAAAAAAAAATTTAGTAATAATACAACAAAAGTTTATCATTTTAAAAATACAATTTATCATTAAGGATTATAAAGCAGGTTCTTGCTTTAAGGTATTTCCAGCATGGTATTTGCAGTTTCTATGTTAAAGCAATGGTACAATTTTTTTTTCGACAGAATTTAACGAAAAATTAAATTTAAGAATTTAATAATGCTTAGTATTAATTCCCAAAGTTTCAGAAATTTTGACCGTTTAAAATGGGAAATAATTATGCCAACGTCCCAATTTTGATCAATTTACGTCAAAATTAATATCTCGAAAGTGAAAATTAATTTCTAAATTTTTTTTTTAGAATTTTATTGTATAAACATTTTTTTCTACTTTTTCTTCAATATATAATAATATCATAAAAAATAGTTGGAGAGACCGGACATTTTACATGCTTTAAATGGCACATGACCCTCAAAATCGCGAACTTTGTCTTTAAATATCTCGCGATCTAAACGGTCAAAAATTATGAAATTTTAGGAATTCATAAATAAAGCTATTATAAACCCGAGAAAAAAATTTCGGCCAAATCTGTCGAAAAGTGATTTCATGCTGGTACTACCTTAAAGTGTATAAACTTTTCTTTATGTTACTGTTGACAAACTATTCATTGTATTCTTACTAATGTATTGTGCGGTGCAGCTTACAAAATTGTTCGTAAAATTTACAAAAAATTATAGTTAAAAATTGAAGTTTAATAAAATTCTCAAACTTACTGTTGTGTACAAGAAGAAGTTATGGCTGAAAACGTTATTGTCAATAGATATTTTCACCTTTTTTTTAAAAAAAATCTACAAAGACACGATCAAAGCTAGTAATTTTTTTATGTGCAACAAAAATTGTAGAATAATTTTTGTAGTTGGTCAAAATTTTCGTCAAGTTAAGACACAAAAAACAAAAAGAAAAAAGATGTTTAGAAATTTATTGTTTACTAGTATTTTTATGTGAATTGTATATGTGTAAAAGTCAAAACTTTGAAAGAATTGTCAAAATTGATATATTATCTGGTACTTTTTACCAGGAATCTTTATTTTTGCGAAATTGTTTGTCGATAATTAAACACACTGTATGTAAGCAGTATGCTCCTCTAAGAGATTTTTGAAATTTATGAGACGTTTAAGATTAATTATATTTTGAATTATTTAATAGATATAACTATTTAATAGACCAAATTCTAATCAATTAGTGTCGATTTATTGTTGTTCGGTATTTTTAAATCCGTTTATGTAATTAATTCGACGACATCATCTGTTTTATGTTATGGGAAAATATTTTCAGATAATTAAATGAAAATACGATGTTTTCAAAAATTCAAGAATCTATCGTCAAATAATTATTGATCAAAGAAAATAATTTATCTTCCTCTTCAAATAAATTGTAAGCCTATTCAATCACTAGCAGATTAAAATTGTTGCGAAGCAAAGTTCTATTTAAAAATTACGATTTTTAACTAAAATACTTTTTAAAACAATTCTTGAATAAATTTATGTCTTATACCTTAAAATTTTACCGTCACATTTGTCAAAAAAAACTTGAGTCTTTAGGAAGGATGGATATAACGATTAATTTTGCACAACTGAGATATTTCTTCATCAAAAATATTAATGTATTCAAGTTTTTTTATTTGATCTCAGAATTTTTCGAACTTGCGTTCATTCTCAAGAGATTAAATTAAATTTATAAATTAAAAGTTTAATATTTTTTTTTAATTTTTTTTTTATTCTCTTGAGAACGGATGCTTTGAGAACGCTTTTGAACGAACGAAGTTTGAAAAATTTTGAGATCAAATAAAAAAACTTGTAGTCATACACTACAAGTAATAACATTATTTTTTATTATTTTAATTATTTTCCATACTATAGTATGTACTACCAAAAACCTAATACAAGTTAAATTATATTAATGTATTCTTTTAATTTTTCAGATGAATCAACAATGCAAAGTTTGCGGAGAGCCGGCTGCAGGTTTTCATTTTGGCGCTTTTACATGCGAAGGATGCAAGGTACATACAGACATTTATTAAATAAAATAATTTTTTTTTAGTAAATAAGAGATTGTAATTTGTATTATGTAGGATACCTATCTGTACATTTTAAATGAAAAGTGACATTTCACATACAATTAGATAATATTAACATTTACTTAATATTTATACTATCTTATAGTTTTAGTACACCATATAATATTTAATTATTTCAATGACCAACCACAACGACCAACTAATTCATATAGTAAGTAGCCATTGAAATGAAAGTCGTGCTATGTGTTTTTGTGTTGTTAAATACATTCTTACGTCATACAGGTCTTTCTTATGTATATGTTATTAAAATTATTACATTCACTTCAAATATTTTATTTCATAGATTTATAAGATTCGCTGATTCGCTGGATTTAAAAGTAAAGGTTGGCAAAGATTGCTCTCGCTTATCCCCTTTCTATAACACTCGATGGTAAGAATTGTTTTACACGGGTAGAATAGTCGTAATTATTCATTGAGATATCAGAAAAGATGGCCGTGAAATACTTTATATTGACTATTTTTACAGAAATCTGTAATTTATAGTGATGTCCAATGACTACTTTTATAAAAATCTGTAATTTATGGTAATGTCAAATTAAATTAATTTTTAATTTTTTAAATTAATATATCTTTATAAATTATATCACATGTGTTATTCTGAAGAATGAGCTATATTGCTGTACAGTTTCATTTAAAAACATTTGCTAGTTTTAGCGTGAAAGCGTAACAAACAAATAAACAAACAAACAAACAAACATGTTTACTTTCACATTTATAATATATAGAGATAGAGATATTTAGATAACGAACTTTGAATATATGTATTTAGAAAATTTGAACAAAAACTTTGTTGTACGAAGAATTTTTTTTCATTACTCGATCATAGTTGGCATTCGAGATATATGTAATTTTTAAAACTATCTGTGTCCTTTTAATCACAATTAATTAAAGGTAGATAATAAACATAACAAAGAATTACACATAAGAACTTTTTCGTTCTCATTGGCTGGTTTCAGATAAAAAATTCTAGAAGGTACACTACCGTATCCTGTATCGGTTGGTATAAATATCTACATATATTAAGAAAGCTTGAGCAGATGTATTGTTTTAATAACAGGACGTGAGTGGCATATTCGATTTTTGCATTCCAGTTTCAAAAAAAATATTGCAATTTATGAACAGAATTTTAAGAGCGTAACAGGAAATATTAATAAATGTTTATTGTTATCTATATATTGAGGCAACTTTAGACTTGTAGTTGAAATGATTTGTACCTTATTTTTAACTTTGATGATGAATTTTGTTATAATTTCGTTAATGTAGACGAAAAATAAGAATAAAATTTTTCGATACCTGCCTTAGTTTTCGAAATATTGAAAGCCAAATATCTTTTCAATTTTCGATATTTTGAAAATTACTCCAGATATCGAAAAATTGTATTCTTACTTTTCGTCTTATATTGTTATAACATAATTCACCATCAAAATTGAAAAAATGTATTATTTTAAATTTATGTCCCCAATAATCGGGGACAACGGTTTTTTTTGTTTTAAATAATTTATTAAGGTTTTCACATTAATTTGAATAATTTTTTTTTTAATTTCTACGGACTAGTTTTGGAGAAATCTATGAAAACCAATCACCAGTTTACCGTATCCCGGTAAGACCAATGTTAAATATGCCTACTTTTGAAGTTATTTATTTATTTAAATATTCGGATAATCCCCCTAAAATTTTCAGGATTGATTTAGACTTAGTCCAACTGCATATAAAAAAAAATCAAGCCTTTTATCCAACATTACCCTCGTGCTCGTACATCCTTAAATGAAGTACAGAATTGTTTCTGCTTAGATTAAACAACTTTAAATTAATGATTTGTGCTCCCATTCAAAAACAGAATATGATCATTAAACGCATCTATATATTTTCATCCTAGCTAAAAAATATATTTACCTGTTATTATGATAGATTTTTGTGTTCTGGAATTATGATAGATTTAATGTTCTGGAATTATGATAGATTTCTGTACGAATCAAGCCCAGCGTTTCCATCTTTTGTTTTAAGATTGAGTAATCATGAATGAAAATTGAAGTAAATTAAAAATAATGGTATCTATATCCCAGTTTTATTATCATTTTTTAATCTAAATAACATTATCAGATAAGTATTATTATTTTTAATAAAATTTGTATCTTTATATCTCTTAAATTTGATAATTTTGACACAACCTGTAGATAGATTAGACATACATAATCTCGTCAATAGAATTGATTTCAACACAATTAATCTAATTATAAAATCGTAATAGAATAATCAATCATCTATTAACTTGCAAATCTATGATTTATCTCTCATACAAAACAGTCATGTGTCATAATAATAATAATAATAATAATATATAATAATACTATACTATACTATAGTATCTATATAGTATATTCTTTTACTCCCACATAATTATATATATTCATTTCACTCATATGCATACATCAATATACACCTGATACATAATACGTTACTTATACTACATTACATATTTATATTAGTAATGAGTATGTATTAGTGGTTGTTAGATAGTAAACGCATTAGGTCGTGGGAAACTAACTATAAAGTAAAAGAAAGAATCGCATATGGACTTCTTTTTTTTATTTTTTATTCTATCACCAAAATAGAGAATTGACTTCACTAGTAATATTATTAAGTGTATATGTTGCAGCCAGCTAACTTAATTAGTCGTTCAGTTAACAACCAAGCCTTTTGACTAGTTTAACTATGAATCTGAATGATATACGGCCTTCTAAAACATGATCAACTGATTGGCTGATAGCTTAGGCCATTCATACAATAGACTAGACAAAAAAATATGAAGTATCTGACCTTAGAAATTGTTTATTTAATTTAATTGTTATTTGTTAATTATTAGATCAAATAGCGTAACTCAATAACAAAATACACACGAAGTAATTCCAATATTATTTATTAAAACAAACACATCTATTATTGCGACACTGATTCACAGAAGGCTTACAAGAAGATTTTTGGAATCCTTGGCCACCAAAAAGTGACCCACTTGCCGAAACCTCTATCAAAGTTTGCTTGTATTTGAGTAATGCAATTCTTGCTGTGAAAACCAGTTTTCAATAGAACATTTTTTTTTGCGTAACTTTATTCAAACTGTGGGAATCAGAAATACCAACAATATTTTTCCTTGTCGGCGCCATATTCACACAGTATTGATTCTAGCGCCAGGTGGTCGAAAGTGGAACTAAATTTTAATGATTAAGCTAAGCTAGTAATTAAATGTTAATTATTCAAGTAATATGTCTAGGTGTTTGATTGAATCAATGACTAAATATCGTTCAGGTCACTTTTTGAACGGCGTTTAGTAGAAAGGCTAGGTTGTTAATTGAACGGTTAATTAAGCTAGTTGGCTGCAACAAATATACTCGTATACGTACATTCACAACTTTAGATTGTGTTAAAATTATTTATAGATTGTTTTTTTACTATAATTTTTTTTTGTTTCAATTTTAATTTTATTTTGTTATTAATAAGTAGAGATTGGATTTTATGCAACATATAATCATGATAAATACAGTAAAATTTGTATTTTGAAGCGTTATAGCAGTGGATGCTTAAATGTATAAAAAAAGTAACTATTATGGCACATATATTGACGCCTTTATTTTCACCATTTAAATGCCATTTTGTTACTTGAAGGTCCTTTATTGATACCGTAACTGTTATAATCTATCACGATAACAAGACGATCTAAATAATTTGTAGCATAAATAGAATCAATTAAACGTGAACAAAAAATTTTGATATGTGTCCTTTTTGAGATACAGTCATAATATGGATAAGATCTGATATCCAAGCCCTTGTTAAAGTTTATAAATTCCCCTGATTATTTTAATCTCTAGAAAGTAGAGAACATTCGAGCTTATGTACAAGAACAAAAGTTCCGTGCCAAACAAAATTTGTAACCATCGAGATATTCAATAAACTATTCCAGTCGAATTATAAATAACCAACTACTCGTAGAAATACTTACTTAACCATGGAAAATTTCTCCAAGTAACAATTAATTGGACCATATTTTGAAATTTAAACATATAAGCGAGTTATATTCTAGTTTTTTGTGTAACAGAAACTAAATTATATAACCTAGTAATCAATGTTAACATTTCTGGTAAAAATCTTTTTTGGCCTATAATACCGAAAAAACAAAAAACCTTTTTTTTTGCCGATTGCAGACTACTTTTTTTAGAAATTTTAATTATCTCACGGCTTTGCATTTTTGAGACAATTTCTCAAGATTATAATTTGAGGCAATTTCCCAATTTCTATATAGTTAAAAAGATGACCCAGAAGGAAAGGATAAAAGTTGATCATTTAAATGATTAAAAAAGCCTTGATTCGCAATAAATTTCAATATTTTGCTTAGCAATCAATATGGCTCTTAAATCGAAAAAAATTCAATTTTAACATCATAGAATACTTATAAAATAGGCATTAGTCCTGTAACGAAAAAAGTTGTTCTCGCAAACAATAAAAATTAAATTAAATTTTATGTTTGCAGATAAATCATTGATTAACTTCAAAAAACCACAATTTTTAAAGATTTCAAATAAAGTTTTATTATAACTCTATTTATAATTAACTTTAATGGAAGTAATAAAAACAAAAAAAAAGGCATTAAAATAATAATGAATATTCAAAAATATATAGGTATTACAAATTTATTATTTATTTGAATTTGAAAACAGTTTTACTTACAAATAACATAACATGTATACCTAGTGTATAAGGTACTATGTTTATAACACCTACAGTGAACTGTAATTACAATGTAAACGAAATAAAAAATTATAATAATCTTTTTAATGTTGTTAAAAAGTTTTTATATCTTTAAATTATATGTAGTTGAATTTTTATAACAATCAAATTTATGTTCAATTTCATTTAATTGTATAAATATTAAGAGAGATTTGACCAGAGTAAAGTCAATAGATTATAGAATAAAATAAAAACTAGCTCTAACTCGATTGATACCCGCCCGCTTCACTGGACTTAAAAGTAAAAACCACCGCTTTTAAGTCTCCACCCTCTATTGATATACACAGTTTTCAATTTTGTTAAATAGTCATAATTCATTGAGTATATCAGAATAGTTGGCCAAGATTTGTTTGACATTTACTATTTTAAATTTATACATAATTCTTAAATTTATGGATCAAAATGATTATCATAGATCTGCTCAATCTAAAATCATCATTTTGAACCATAAATTAACGATTTCTGTAAAAATTTAAAAAAATAGTAATTGTCAAATTAAATTAAATTTTTTTAAAATATATATCTTTATAAATTATAGTTCATGTGTTATTCTGATATGTCAGCTATATTGCTGTACAGTTTCATTAAAAACCATTAGCTAGTTTTAGCGTGAAAGCGTAACAACCAAACAAACAAACATACCTACTTTCACATTTATAATATATAGCGAAGGGATACTTTCGAAAACATCTGCTAGCTGAAAATTGATTATTATAGTTTTTTTTTCTTAGAAGGGTTAATGAAAAATTAAGGCAAAATTTTGTCTGCCTGGCTATGGGAACGCCTTTTTTTTTAAGTATTGTGAAATTTATTATTGATTTATACTTTTATTAACAAAAAAAATCCAGTATTTCTTAATTTGTAGCTAGTGCTCGGATTAAAATTAACCTGATCTCTTGCTTAAAAAATTCGGATTTCTCTATTGGCTGTCCACGAAGGATACACTTAGGCTATAGAGCCCATGGTGATATCATATATGCTTTTTACCACCTTTTCCGCTGATAATTTTATTTATCAGCTCGTCAATTATTTTGAGAGGCTGAGTGCACCTCCTTCTTGCATATACCATTCACTACACCAGTCCATCACAACTCCTAATTAAATTAAATTTTTGTGGATCAGCGGGAATCGAACCCACTACCCTAGACATACTCCGAACTGAATTGGTTACGCTACTTTAGCACTACACCTATAACAATTTTTCACGTTTGCAAGTGATTTCGAAAAATGAAAGGTGTAAAATTACCATTCGGTGTCTCTTTTAAGATGCCTTTTATAGGGTTCGACATAGATAAGCTTCGTTATAAATATAATTTCGATCTTTATTTATAGAATGTAACCGAGATTCGAAAATAAAATTTCTGGAAATAAATACATATACCGATTTGGTTTTCGAAAATTTTATTATAATGATATTATTTCTTGGTGTTTCCACAATAAAAACATAATTGATAAATAAAAAAATATATGCAGTTTTATTACCTTTTATTCACGAGTATTATTTTAGAATTAGTTACGGCTATTTTAACCTCAATCTCAATAGAAAATACAAATTCTAGACAAAATCGATAAAAACAGTAATGTCTTTTTAGCCATCGTCATACTCAAAATTTGTTATTTCCGGGGATAATATAAATTATAACTTACACAAGTAGAGCCACGGGATACAGCTGTATCGATCGACTCGAAATAAACTATTAGTTACGGTCCTACATACATGGCACAAGTAATTTCTAAACTAATTACCAATAAACCATGTAAGAATTATTAAAAAAAAAAAAAAAAACAAATTAAAAGAAATGAACAAATAAATATATCGAACTATGCATCTAATTTATTTTTCAAATATTCATAATTTGTCATTTAAATCTCTGAGGGGGTCTTCAAATCTTCAGATATATTGTTGTTTTGTTGTAATAAAAATTAACTATGTTGTGTACAGGGTGATACGAAAGTATGATACAGAATTATAACTGTTTAAATATAGAAGTTTTGATATTCAAAGGTTTTATCTTTTATTTCTTTTCCTTATCCCAGAGAAACGTAGATTTCTTTAATATAAACAGGATGATCCTAGTTATAAATGTACGAATTCATAAAATGATAGATAATGTTAAAATAAAGATAATTTCTTAATATACTTATAGCTGAGAAAGTGTCCTTTTCAGATACTGGATACGGTCTATAATTGTATTGTGAAATTGCCATTATTTTTACGATACCTACCATTTGATGAAGGTCTGTTGTTATAACTTGGGCCTCCCGTAAGTAAGGAACATACTGTATAAGAATCAGAGACGCAAAGTTACTAAAGAAGTTCGTAGTCCAAGTTGCTTAAATTATTGTGAGGCACATAATATTATGCCCGAAAAGCCCTAAAATTAAAAAAACTAAAGGCTTTTTCGAAGAAAAAAATTTTTATAAGTGTAAAAATCACTTTTTTCTAAATAAATTTATAATAAATAAATTTTTTAAAGATTTTTGTACAGTTATAGGGGTATATAGGGATAAAGTTTTTATCGCGATCGAATTTTTTTTAATTATTGAAAAATTTTGAAAATTTTATAGCAAACTTTATAATTAACTCTACTTTTGAGAAAAGTGTGAGCTTTACGATTGTAGCCAGGTTATTTTACTATGGAAACAATGTTAAAATACTGAAATTTGTTTTCGAACGTACCATCCTAATTTGTTTCTGTCAAATTCGGTGAAACTCTTGTACTAACTATAGTCAGTGCAGGAATGCAAAACTTTGAACGAATTTGACATTCTATGATTTAATTTTGGATTAATTAAATAAATTTATTTGGAAACATTTCCGCATGAATATTTTTATATCGTTTGATCAGCTACTCTCCTAAACTTCCTAAACCTATGACATTTAACTTTGTATCACTCTGTACTTATATGTATATATGCATAATATATTTACGACTGGTTTTCCTTTATATGGTACGGTAATAGGTAATATCTCTTCAAGTATAACCTCTTAACAGTTACAAAGGTTAGAAACAAAAAACAAAAAATAACTAATCGGTAATAATATTAAAAAAAGAGAAAATTATCATAAATTAAAAAAATAATAATAATAAAATTAAATTAAAACATTTATATTTGTGTCATAAGGTATTCTTTTAGTACTTCAGATATACAATATAATATAATTAATATAGAGTGAATATAAGAAGTACGAACAATTCATTCTACCACCATACAATTCGAGCGTTTGGGAATTCGATGTCATTATTTAGTTATTTTCAATTTTCTTCAATTTAGTTAATTTCAGGATCAAATCTACCTAATTTTTTGTTGTTGGTATAATACGTATTTCATACAAATGGACTTCGAGTCAAGTAATAATTTTGTTGTTAACCTCAAAGAGTATAAAAGAGAGGTGAAGTAGAAATATAATTGTAAGTGACATCTGGAGTCTGGGGCGATCAACTATTAAGTTTGTTGCCCTTTGCGTGGTTGACTATTAAGTTTGACTACATTGCGCGATTATTAACTTTTAAGTTTGAAAGTAATATTCAGTGGAGGACCTGAAACTCGTATACTACGATTTTACATTAGCTCTTGATGGTCTGCTCTCCTCTATCATATCCTCTTTGGTTAACCTGATTTGAAAGTTTTCCTGCCTGTTTATATTTCTAATTTATATCACTTTAATTTTCTACGAATTTGATGTGAATTAAATGGATAATAATCAAAACTCGTAAAAATAATACCCACGAACAACTATAAAAAAAAAAAAAATTACCAAATAAAACTCGGTTGCTTTTTTATTTCTCATCTGCGTTTTTAAACTCAGTCATTACGCAGTAGCACAACTTAGTTTATGGATAAAAAAAAATTTTTTTCAAGCCTTAATTAATCTATGTAATCATAATCGGTACCTACCAAAATAAAAAAAAAATATTTGAAATTGGAAGTACTGGCTTAAAAAAATAAAATTAATTTATTGTATTGATTAAATTAATCATTTTAAATAGTCATTTTTGTTCGGTTAATGAGTATGAACAAAAAAAAATCATTATGCTCATCGTTCATAGAACACACGGTTTATCATCCGCTTAGTGAGTTGTGATATTACAACAAATAATGGCTTAAGGCTATTTTGACAACAGATGTGTGATCACCATGTCTTAATTCTAAAACGAAATTATTATTTATGTTGAGAATACGAATTAGTCTTTATTACTTACTATACTTATTAAATCAGGAAATTAAATGCCATCATGGTTTAAGACTACTTAATGCAAAAATTATAATTTTATTTCTTGATCCCAGAATTAACAAAGATTTTCTATACAAACTAAAAAGTGTATGTAAAAAAAACTAATAATTTAAAATTTTTTTTCAAATAAATCACAAACGAACTTTGACTGTTGAAATTCTTTCAAAAATAGATAGAACATGTGGTAAATGACAAATTTTGAAGAGGTATTTGTCTAAATATTTGGTAAAAATGAGCCGTTTCATAAAAATTCAACTAGAAAAATAACTTGTATGGTGTTTCGTAATGACTTATAGGTTTATAAACCTATATGACATATAGGCTTAGTAGCGTCTTGATTCGATAATCTTTCGTTAACTTTTATTAATTATTCCAATTTAATTAGTGTAATTATTCCAATTTAATAGGTTTAAAGAAGATTTTGTGTTGCCGATAATAGACCAAGAAACGTTTTTTTTACCCTTCCATAAATCAGATTTTTTTCTATATCTGTATTACCCCAAATTCGATTGTATTGGAACATCCAAAACACTTGATTCGATGTTACTTCACTCATAGTGGAAAAAAATAACCATTGCACTCATAGAAGTCGCTATCAGTATATTTATTCGTCTAAGCTGAAAATTATTGATATTAATCTTTCAAAAAATTTTTTAATAACCTTTAATCAAATTTATTGAAAAATTCCAAAGCAAAATCACGGATAAAATTCGAGACTGCAAAATATTTTACCTACACATAAAGTAATCGATGGAGCCGGGAAGAAAACTTTTTTAATGTAAAAAATGTTTACTTGTATAAGTATAAGATAACAATATTTTTGAAATAGGGAACGTTTTTTTAAACAAATTATATCAAATTTTACTGTTACAAAGGACGGGTAACCAGCTGGTAATCTAATAAAAAAATTTATAAAAATAATAAAATAAATGAAATAAAATTCATGTTTTAATTAATTTAAATAAAATAAATTATTTGTATTATTAAAATGTGTTGACAATACTCGATATTTATTACGAATATTAAAAAATTTAATTAGTATTTTAATATGTTTATTGCGCTTGTACGCCCACACAGTGCCATTTACCTACTATGAAATTTTGTTTTGAAAATATATGTTTTATCTTGTGATTGTGTTAAGTTTAAATTCATTGCATTTGCTCCAAATTCCGATTTTATCGGATTTTAACAAACGAGATAATAAATTCGTTTTGAAAGACTAACCAAAAGATGAGTACAAATATGTCTCTTCTAAGGACATTTAAGTTTAACCTTCCATCTAAAATATAGGTCTGCGCAGCTACTTTGCTTTATAAGTTTTTGCGTCAATTTTTGATAATGAAGATTAGATTAGCTAATATTATTAAATAGGTGCTTATCCGTTATGTGCGTAGTCATGGTAGGGACAATAAAATCGATGCCAGCGCTTCCAGTGAAAAATTTTGGCGATAAAGGACGCTGTTATGACTAATTTGTAGTTCTTTACATGTTATTGTTATAGAAAAAGTCAAATTAAAATTATTGAAAAAGACTAACTAATTAAACTTAATGAATTTAAAATTGTGAAAATAAGAAATCAAATTGCACAAATATTATTTTTCAAATGTAAATTATCATAATTAATTATTAAAATTTGTGAGACAATGATATTAAATTTTCAATGTAAGTCATAAATGCAATCCATACACTTATATATGCATCTATGCAATTCTAAAATTAAAGTAATGTATCGTTACCATGGAAACGCCTCCAAAAAAACTAAACACGCACGGTGCGAATATGGTTTAAATTATTTGCTTTACTAAATAATTTATGACAGTTTTATCACATAATCTTATTAAACTTGAGTAAACTTTTTTTTACTCTAGTTATCAAAAGAATATGAAAAAAAAATATGTAAACTACTTTTTAATTAGTAATTGACAGATTTTTAATTAAAAATTAATAATAATATTTATTACATAGGTGCAATTAACATACATATCAATTGAAAAGTAAATTATTTTCAATGTAAATTAAATTTATTAAAACAAAATATATATAAATAATTTTTTTTTAATTACAATTTATAAATAGTGTCACATTAAATGTAAAATGAAAAATAAATTTTAAATAAAACCAAAAAAACCTATTTAAAATAAAAAATTATTATAATAAGCATTTTATTATGAAATAACCTACCAAAAAAAACAAAAAAAACCAGTCATATTTTTGTGGTTTTTATTTATTCGAAGAAAAAAAAATATATGTCCCTATAATTAATAATTAATAAACAAATATTAAATTTTTTTAATATAAATTTTGTCATACATTTATATTTTTTATTTAAGTCCAATTAAACAGTGGCGTTTTCGTTGTAAATTTAATGAAAATATTTATGTCTGTATAAAATATTAAAAATATAATTATTATAAAAAATATGGTTTTGTTTGCTTTTTGTCATCAAAGGTAATTAAAAGATCAGCAAAGTATAAATTTTATGTTCTTTTTATGCGTTAAGAACACATAATTGACGAAAAGTATGATTTTTTTTTTCAATTTTAATAAACTTCAATTATTAAGATAATTTTGACCGAAAAATTACGAAAATATAATTTCTTTTAACTAATTATTCGTATTTTTCTAGATATGATGTTTTCAGTTCAGGTGTTTTTAAATTTGAGTATGAAGCAGATATATTGAGAGCCATAATTCAACTGATTTTTTTCGTGTTAAAATTGAACTCACGATAAATAGTTTCACCACAATTGAATGATATTTATTTTTAACCACTTCAGACAATTTTTATAAGGGGTGCACCTCAGAAAAGATGTAAAAAATTATGAAAATCGAATTTTTTTTGAACGTATTGTACGTGTTTTTCAAGATATGATGTTGTCAGAGCTCAGTGGATTTTAAATTTGATATTTATGACGTAGTTTTATTGAGAATCATAATTCTGAATGGATTTTAGTCTGTCTTAGATAATGTTAGAGAATATAAAATTGTGTGTAATATTTATCTGAAACAAGACTGTTAGAACTCATAAAAAATTGTCCTTACTTAAAAAAACTATTTGCTAAGTCAATTTTAATGGGATTATTTTTTATAATTTTGTAATTTAATTAATTATTTGCAAAATTATTAAAAATTGTAAGTTTGTAAATTTTTTTTCATCATTTGTTGTTAAGTAGATTGGAGCTTTTTCTTGCATTAAAAGAAAATATATTTCATCTTCGTAGGGACATTATTTGTTTGATATTTTATTGTATGGGATATTTTAAAAAGA
The DNA here is from genome assembly GCF_905475395.1 of Chrysoperla carnea. Lineage (NCBI taxonomy): Eukaryota > Metazoa > Arthropoda > Insecta > Neuroptera > Chrysopidae > Chrysoperla > Chrysoperla carnea. Next base: position 42,628,599 of record NC_058340.1, on the reverse strand, counting down.
AAGCGCTAAATCCAAATGTTTCAACATGCGGCAAATCATTAGAATAAAACTATACAAAATAGATTCAGGGATAAATCAAACGATACTTCTTGGACATTTCTGTTCAATATTTTGACATTATAATTCCCTGATTGTAAACAAGGAAGTAAGAAAATGATTTAAATTCGCCACTGCATCCATAATAACTGCATACAATATAAGTACAAAAAACAAAAAGAAATGCAATAAGTTATTGTTATATTTAAAATATAAATAATAATTACCTTTCATATACAAATTAATAATATTCATATAATATAAATAAATAAATAATAATAATAATTAAACATAAAATTACATATTAATTTGAATACATACAACTTAACAAACAACGTAATTTTTAAAAAACTTTAAATAATTATTTTGTTATTTATTTTTACTATAATAATTTTTTATATTTTGATAAATAAATAAATGTTGTATTAAATTGTTAATTTAATTCATTTGTATGGTGTATGTTGTGTACAAAATTATTCATTAAAATTGAAGCTACTTGAGAGTTTTTAAAAGCAATTTTGATATCATTCTCTATCTCTATATATTATAAATGCGAAAGTAAGCATGTTTGACTTTTCAGTCTATATTTCTATATTTAAGAATGAAGGTAGACCTTTTGTCTGAAGTCGACACAAAAATTGTAAAAAAATCGGTTTCTACGACAATTTTTCTAACATATAAATTAATTAAGATGCCATATTATTTGCGGAATAAATACTGCTGTGCCCAAAAAATAAGGTGACATTGTATATATTTTGAAAATTCTTTATTTATTCTTCCAAATCAATTTCATCCCCTTCAAAGAACTTATGCCAACGGATTTTCCAATCTTCGAAACACTGGTAGTAGTCACTTTCCGGGATTGCTTTCAATTCCGTCTTCGCTGCGACTTAAATCTCTATCGTATCAAAACCGTGTCCCCGGAGCGGTCTTTTGAGCTTGCTGAACAGCCGCACGGCACCAGATCAGGTGAATACGGTGGTTGCGGAACGATATGGGTTGAGTTTTTGACGAAATGATCACGAATTATGAGTGTAGTATGGTGCATTATAGTGGTGTAAAAATGAAATGTCTTTCCACAATTCGGGCCTTTTTAGGCGGATAGCGTTACGCAAAGGACGCATAACGTTCAAATAATATTCCTTGTTGACTGTTTAGTCGGGCGGAAGGAATTCATAATGCACAACAAACGCGCGTAGTTTAAATTAAAATGTCACCTTATTTTTTGAACACAGTATTATATTAAATACACGTCCAGTTTTTATCAGATTGTCATGTTTCGTACAGATTCGTTCATTTTTTTTTAATAGAGTTATATTTGTGAATAAAAGCATGCATTTATTATATGTATCTTAATAATTATTAATTTTTTAATCATACATACATGCGAGAAGTATATATTTAAAAATTGGTCATACTTATAATGTATTAATTACTTTAGAGTAATTTTACCATTTATATTTTGGTTATACATTATTATTTTTCAGACACGTATGAGATTTTTATTTGTAGGCAGACGTATCATATATAATTCTTGGATAATTAAATTACCTTTTAATATACTTATATAGCTAAATAAGACCGTTTATTTCATATATTATTTTTTTTACTATGTATAAGTACTAGGTTAGGTTAGGTTAGGTCATATTGGCTGTCCACGAAGGACACACTTAGGCTATAGAGCCCATTCTGATACCATAAATGTGTTTTACCATCTTTCCGCTGGTAATTTCATTTATCGGCTCCATAATTTCAGACGCTGAGTGCAACTTCTTTCATGCATATACCATGCACTACACCAGCCCATCACAACTATTAATTAAATAAATTTTGTTGCGACGGCGAGAATCGAACCCGCTACCCTAAGCATATAAGTACTAGAAATAAAACATTTTAAAATTGGAATATAAAAAATAATTTCTTTCATATTCCATTACTTATGAGATCTCTAGCAAATCAGAAATAGTGTAGCTAATCATCAAACAGCTAATGAAGTTTGTATCGAACGAATCATTCACTATCCACTTGTTTGGGAGATGTATTAGCACTTCGAGCTTAAAAACACATACTTAGCGACTTAAGCGACTCGATAATAAAAGAGTTATTTTTGTGTTTATTAAAAATTATATATTTAGGCGTAGCTAGTAATAATTGGCGTCAGTAAAATTAAAAGAAAAAATTAATACCGGCGCCGGTTAATAAGTCACCTTCATTAGAGGACATTCCATAAAAATAATAAATCTCCTATAGAAAAATTTGTGGTAAAAATCATAAAAATAAATGATAAAGGTCATTTACGATGATACATTGAAAGCAATAGTAATTAGATATCGGTAATACAAATTTATTTGACATTAAAATAAAAATAAAAAATAAAAAAATCATAAATACTTATAATTTGTATACATAGAAATTTATATTTTATAATAAATAATTAAATAATGACTTGACATTTGTCACGAAATCAATCAAACAACTGCTATATTTGGTATTATTGTTCAATAATTACATGAAGATTTCACTTTACAAAAAATACATAAAAAATATATATAATATATATACATATTTAAGTCAAGTACCTACTAATAACTTAATGATTTATTCAGGCTTGGTACCAGAACTTTATTGATTTGGAGAAACAAGAAACTAAATCGAAACTTAAATTAAATTTTAGCTATAGTATGGGGACCCTTAATAGACTTTTAAATAGGTAAGGTTAGGTTATATTGGCTGCCCACGAAGGACACACTTAGGCTACAGAGCCCATTGTGATATCATATGTATTTTACCAACGTTCCGCTGATAATTTCATTTATCAGCTCCTCAATTTCAGAGGCTGAGTGCACCTCCTTTATGCATAAACCATGCACTACATCAGCCTATCACAACTATTAATTAAATTAATTTTGTTGCGACGGCGGGAATCGAACCCTAAGCCTACCGCGGACGGAAGTAGTTACGCCCTAACCAATTGAGCTAATAGGGTGACTTATAATTAGTTAATTACAAAATAAATTATTCACGAATAGTTTGTTATTCACGATTATCATCATGTCATCATACTTTTTTAATAGTTCCAAATGGCAATACAGCTGGAAAATTATGTCTTGAGTATTAGGAGAGCATCTGAAAAAACTAACATGTTTGCCTAACAGTGTTTTGAGTATTATATGTCTAGAATATTAAAAGAGCATCGATAAAAACTAACATGTTTGCCTAATAAACTTATTATGTAAATTTATTTAAATGTATGATATTTTTCCTTCAAATTTTAGCGTTTTTTTTCTAAGCGGGGCATTTTTAGACTGTGAGTATATTTTCGTCAAATCCAGACATAAAAAACTCGAAAATGAGGGTTGAATCATGGAATTTGGTAAAGGAATAAGGAAGATAAGGGTAGAACAGAAAAAACTTGCTAGAATAATAATATATAAGATATTATAAAAATGTAGACATCAAATTAACGAAGGCTCATTTGAGTCATTTCGTTAAGGATGCGTCGGGTCGAAAAAATCAGATGATAAATTGTAGTAAAATTTAAAGTCGACTTCTTATTACAAAGCATATTAACTGAATTGCTTTTGATGTGAAGATCTAGACTGTGACCGACGGAAACATTATTTAGAAAAATATTGTATTGTTTGAACATAAAAATAATGCATTTCTTTCTTTGTTACAGTCATTTTTTGGCCGAACTTACAACAATTTGGGTTCAATATCCGAGTGCAAAAACAACGGAGAATGTGTGATCAACAAAAAGAATCGTACCGCTTGCAAAGCATGCCGGCTACGAAAGTGTCTACTAGTCGGAATGTCAAAAAGTGGCTCCCGTTATGGTCGGCGTTCAAACTGGTTCAAAATACATTGCCTTCTACAAGAACAACAACAAGCAGCAGCTCAAGCGGCGGTCGCGGCTTCTGGGCATCCGGGTGGTGGGAACTCATCAACAGTGGGAAGCAACAGTGGAGCAAAACCAATATTGCCTCCAGGTTTAGATTTACAAAAGACATTAGCACAACAGTCACATCCAGATTTAGCGGGATTTTTTGCTCAAACATTTGCTCAATCATTACACCAGAATTCAGTTGTAGGTAGTCCATTTTTGAATAATTTATATCGTTTTCCGCCGGGTTTAACTGTACAACAATTACGTGGAGACGACGGAACTTTACTGCCGAAAAGCTCAGCCGCATCTGATAGTGGAACATCTTCAGCTGAAGATGAAATTGAACAATCTTCAAGTCGATTAAAAATAACTGATCATAATTTTTTTTCGAAAAATAGATTTCAACCCTACAATAACAATAACAATAGTAGTAATATTGACCATAATCGCTTAGACACCAAAAAAACAAATTCAGTTTCTACACCCCCATTATTACGACAACATTCGAGTATATCGCCATCAAGTGATCCAGGATGTTTTTTCGGCGATAAAAAACAATTTTCACCCAATCGTGTATCAGTCTCATCTCTATCATGGCCTAACACATTTCCTTTACAAAATGCTAATATTATGGATCCAAATGCATGGAAAGATTTATGGTTGCGATCGTTACCAACAACACCTGCAGATCTAAAATTATTGGACATTCCATCAAATAATAATAATAATAACAATCATAATAATAATAACAATAATAACGATTTAAACCAAGATCAACCTATTGATCTATCTGTAAAACCAGAAAAATGCAAACCAAAATCATCGCTACGAAATAATGAAGAAGATGAAACATTATGTGCTCTAAATGTAGACGTTAATGTTAAATCTGATGATGAAGAAGACAGCGAAGATTTTGATGAAAATAGCTCTAAGGAAAACGTTAAAGTCATTCCATTAGATTTAACTTTAGAAAATACAAAACGTAATGAAATTGTTACTACTTGATAGAGAGACTTTAATTTGAATCTAATATCAAGAAGTAAAAGCTTATCAAGAGGAATTCTATTTTTTGGTACCTGATGTGAGAAGTTTATTTTGTTGATTTTTTGAGCGTATTCGAGTTGGCATTGTAAGGTACAAAAATGTCTTATCAACAGAAATATTTTGACTCTGATTTTTGAAATTTTTTCTATTGAAAAGAGAAAAGATTGCGCCTTTGAATTCGATTAAAACAATTTAAAATCATCTAAAAACGAAGTTTTATATTTGAATATGTAATTCGATTCTAAAATTACTAATTATTACCGGTAGAATTTTAAATAAAAAATAAAATGAGAAAAAATATGTGATTTTGTTTTCAAAATCTGTTAAAAGTACAAAAAAGTGTAAAACCACATCATATGTGGATAAAAGTGGACTAAAATGGTCAGTCTATGAATCAAAAAAGACATTCAAATAATTTTATTTATTAGAAATATTTTAGTTTAAGTTTTAATTAGACAAAATTTTTATAAGATTGTTTTTAATTTACATTTTAAATATTTTGTCTTCTATATTTTTGTATGTAACAGTTTCTAAGAAAAAAGGAGGCCAGTAAATGTTTTACAAACTATATAAATAATGATGCCAGTAGAAACAAATAATGTGCCTTGTTTACCATCTGATATAATTAAATCCAAGAAACAACATATCCTATATTATGTAAATCAGAGTTAAATTATTTAAATAATTTTAATTTGGTGTTTATTTACAAACTCTGTGATTTTAAATGTTTTGTTAAGCAAAATATTTGTACGATTTACGTACCCAATGAAAATTTATTAAGATTATTATTTTTATATAAATATTTTTGAGGAAAAAAAAATTTGGCATTTAGTTATGTTAAATGCTCCCTTGAAAATTATCCGTCCATTTTTTTATACTATATATTTTGTGTATAAATATATTGAAGCTCAAAATATTTTTTGAGTCTTTTGCCATTTTATTTTGTAAACTATATTATTAAAAAAAAAAAAAAAAAACAAATAAATATATATTGTAAATAAAAATTGATTATTATTATATTAATATTATTATTGAATGCTTTTTGAAATAATTAAAAAGATTTTTTATTAAAACTGATTTTGTGTTTTCTTTTCTTTTGATCTTTTAACTACTTATAGAAACAAATTTTTAATTATTGCCAGGTAAGTTTTTTTTTTAGCACAGAATTATGAATTACATCAAGAAAATCCTGGTATAACACGGATTGCGCGGATTGCATCATTAAAGCACCCTTCGCAATAAGAACCCTTAGAATATAGATAGTTGAGAATTATCGCCGGAGTGTGCATATATTTTCTTATCTGTTCGGTTGGCATGGATTATAGAAAAATATAAATGATTATTTTTTCTTTTAGTCCCAGTATTTCTGTTTTAACAACTTATAGGGAAGGAAAATCGACTGCTCTTGAAAAATCGACAGAAATGATGTATAAAATTCAATTTCACTTTTCCTTTTCTTTTCATTAGAAGTAAAAACATTTCTAGTTTCTACTTTATTATTTAAAAAATAATTCACTAAATTAATGAATTACATAATTTTATTTATTGTGAAATATCCGTTTAATATATAAAAATAATTTTGATGCAAATTTTCGGTAATCACAATGTATTTAAAATAATTTATCTAAAATCAATAATGTGAGGAATAATAGAAATAAATAGCCGGTTCTATAGTTTAGTTATATTATGTAGTTTTAATGGTTGTTTTTTATATGAAATACAAAATATTCTTCTCACAAACTTGAAACAAGATAATAAAGGATTTTATAAATTAAAAATAAAATAATCACAAAAGTCTGATTATAATCATTAACATGCAATTTTAGAAAAGTGTGTTTTTACAGCTACGATATCTGCCATTTGTGTTATGGATTCATCAAAATACGAGTACAAAAGATTAACATTATTAACATGCAATTATAGATAAAATATGTTACTGCTACGGTTTTTGCTATATGTGTTTTAACATTTTCACTATCTATTAACAAAGAAGGTTTTGTTTTTATTATGCTAGTTCGAAGTGTCTGTCTCAAAAGTATTAATAAACTAATGCTGGATGCGTGATAATAAAGCATTTTTTAATTATAAAATTACAATATGTTAGAGTTACAGTCATACTAGAGATTTGAAAACTTTTTTTTATTAATATAAGAGAATTGAAAAAAATACACTCGAACCCGGACTTCTTGGATTCATTCTAGGTACAGAGTGCGATTTTATCAACTCATTGAATTTTTATTTTTACTTTGTTTATTCACATATTTATTATTTTTACTTTTTGTTTTTGTTTACTTTTAATCTTGTATACGATATTAATTTACATCATGGTCTCTTGATTATAATTGATGGTTTTTAATATGATACATACAGCGTAATCTTAATTAAAGACAATTGAAAAAAATACACTCGAACCAGGGCTCAAATCTGGACTTCTTGGATTAATATCTGACGAGGATGATGTGTTCCTTTTCTGCTTATGCTTTTTTGAATCAAAAGAAAATCCACCGGCACATCTACTTTCCAATGACTTTTTTACAGTGATCAGAGTAATTTTATACGATTTTAGTAGGTAATTAATTAATTTATTAAATACACTTATTTTCCTAAAAGGAATATATAAAACCGAAACTTTAATGAATTACTAGACAACATTTAAAGAAATATTTTAATTACTTCTTGGTGAAGATATATTATTTGACCATTACGAACATATAACATTTGTCTGGCTTCGTCTATTGAAGTAGAAAACAAAAAATTTGTCAGAAATTTTATTTTCTTACAAAAAAAAAAAATTACAAACATACATGTTTTTCATACTCAATACAATTTACAAAGCTACAAGAAACAAGAACTTCCAACTTGAACTTGTCAAAGTAAGTTTGTCGTTATTTACACAAAAATTCTGTATACATTTAAGTAACAATATATATTAAGTAAGTATATTTTAGGAAAAAATTACTAACAACATACCGATATATAATTGTAAAATATTTAAGTAGTTATAATAATCATACACATAATTGTCTTAAATGTTCAATGTGTGATGTGTGATGCCTCGTCAGCGATAAAAAAGAAAAAGTGGAATGGTCATTGTAAGTGCTTTATACACAAAAAACATGAAAAATCCTTAACGAAGTTTGATATATATTTTTGGAAAAATGTTTTAAAAACTACTGCAAAAATACTACTGCAAAGAATATTTGAGTGTCTGTTTGTAGCTCTAAAACATATAAAGCCATTTTATTGCAGGTTACTCGTTTATTTAAAAGATTTTGCCGTTTTTAGATCATCAGCTATTTGTTATCGTTATGTAAGTAAACAATAATTGGAAGAAAGAATGAAATCGGCCGTCGTAGAATTTAGCAATTTCAGTTTATCGTTGTGTAAGTTTTTGAATGTTTAAAGTTACGTTGAAAAATCTTTTGTTAGTAGAGGCCTTTGGAAAATGAATGGATTTTTAATATTTAAAAGCAAGCTTTGGGCATATCAGAAAATTATATTTTTGGCATATTTAAAAAGAAAATCAATTTCATTTTTGTTGACAATTTGATAAATTTGATACTTAAAAAAAGGTTTTTGTTTGAGAGACACATCAGAACAAATCAAGTTTTCATTTTTTTTTATTTTTCAATGATTTTTGTTGCCTCCTGCGTATAAAAATGAAAATCAATGATAACGAAAAATGTAAAAAAATGGCACGATATTTATTAGCAAGTATAGAAAACTTTTTTCCATTTAGGAAATACTCGAATACTATAATGAATAAGTTACGGCTCATTTGAGAAAATGGGTTTCATTGTCAGAAATTTATCCAGTAGAGTTACATATAAAGCGATAAAAATTTATCTTATAATATTTTCCTGAATTAAATAAAAGCCTTTGTAGTGATCTGAAACAAATTTGAAAAATTGTTAGTTAGTAAAGATTTTGAGACCTTTTTTTGACCTTTTCGAGTTTGTTAAAAGTACTCAAAATTGTAATTTTTAAACATCCAAGTTTCAAAGAGATTGAATCGATAAGATACCCATCAATATCATGTCAACTACCTCGAAAAATGTAATTTCAAGAAAAATTTTAAGTTTGCGAGACCATTCCGGCAAATTAACTCGGATAATAACATTACTTTGGAATAATCGGGGGTCGCAAACCCATACATTGGGCATTCTTCTACTTCATATGCAATATCTTTCAAAGTTATTTCTGCTAACCGAGCTGTTTTGCCTTCTTTTGAAGCAGCTCGTTGTAAAGAGCGATCAATTCGAACTCTGTTATCAGAAAATTCACTGTATCTCCGAAAATAATTCGAATTAAAAAAAATCCGTTTAAGGATATATTCTGTAAAAATATATAAAAAAATGGATTTCTTCAAATTTCTAGACCAGAATACTGCCTTAAACAATGTTATTTGAACGGGTTTTTCGCGTTTTATGCGTTTGATTGTACTTATATTTGATTGTAAATATTTAAGTATGTATAATTGTATTATAGAATTTGCTCAGTTAAATGAACAATAATTGCTGCATATTGATTGTAATAAGTACTTATATCTATTATTGTAATAGTTAAAATATGTAAATATACGTTATAGATCCAACCTATCTATTAACTAAAGTATGTTTTAGTTTTTTATTTTATTTTAGCGTACACATACCGCCTGTGATTCTGTGATCTCTTAACAAGTATTAGGTATTATCGTGCGCCGCAAAATGCCGGGTAAGGTTTAGTACCTAGAATAAGATGTACCGTGAATCAGTCCATAATTTTTCGGCAGATATTGGTAATTACCGAATAGCATTTGTATTGGAATGGGTAACTTTATCAGAATATATATATAATCGGAAGAGTGGTTGTTTTACATAAATTCGTTATTGGTGAGTACCTAAGCACCACATTTTAATTTTAAATATTATGTTACGTTTTGTAGCGTTTGCAAAACGTGATGTACCTTTAATATAACAACATGATGCGTCTGAATATCTCGCCAGAGGCGCCACATTTAAAAAAATGACCTCAACAAAAATTATAGAGTTTGATGGAACATGGGAGACATCATGTTCTGGCATTAGATTGAACCTAGTTTTTCGGGTTGCATTAATAGCCAATTTAGATTCTAAAAGGTAAGAGATAGAATAACACTTTATATTAGAAAGTTTATCCATAAAAAACTATCAATTTTTGTTTAAAACATTTTTTCGAAAACGGTAGCTTTCGGAAGAAATGTATATTCTATGATTCTTTGCAAAGAGTGCGCTGCAATGCTTTCATACAATCGGTGGAAGTCAATTTAGGTACATAATAAAGTATATTAATTCTAATTCTAGGTACATCATATTACCCTTAAGTTTAAAAAAAAAACCATTATGAAAAACCGGCTTCTAAACCTATCGATATTTTATTTTGATCTTCACTCAATATATTATGCTAATGTCATTATTGTTTTTACACTCAAAATATATATTTAATTCAACTAATCTTATTTAACTTGATTTTAGATATAGTAATTCTACAATCCGTATAGCGATTATTATTAGTGGAAATTTACATCTAAATAGTGATATTAAATATACCGGTTGTACCAAAAATAAAGTTATAATTGATTATAATTCATTCATTCGATTTAATTGTTATCACTTCAATAATGTGGAAAAACCACACATTATTTTGGTGTTTTATTGACTGTGAAGAATCATAAAATTTAAAATTGTATAATTAAGAAGACAGAAAAAAGTCCTTGATGTTTTGAAAACGATAAAGTTACATTATTTTAATTTTGTTTATTACTTAACTGTCTATGAATTGAAATGTTACATTCATAGAGTGATCAAAGTTGGACTTAAAATTTTAAAGGTTGTAAATTCTTCAAAAATTTAAAGTGGTTAGACAGTAGGTTGTATGCTTAGAAAGGTTTAAATTCTTTTATTTTTAATACTTTCATGGCTGAAGCTATATCCTTAATTATCTAGCTTAATCAGTTGATTTTGTTAGTCAGATTTAATTTTCAGAGATAATTTGAAAAATTCCTTTTTTTTACGAAGCTCTAGATTTAATAGAACAGAAATAAATAATAAGTAAAGAAAGTTTGGGATTTTTTATATTTAACTTCGGTTTTCAGGACTTCAAATTAATCCATCAAAGCTTTGTATTCAACTTCAAGAATTCGTAAATATACCAGCTGCTATTACAGTCAGAAAATCTTAGAAATACAAAATAAATAGAAATTATTTTGAACGCAGTGCCGCCTTGTATTAGGTAATAATAACATGCATTAGGTAATTACTGTGCTTGTGAATGGTAGGAAAAACAACAAAATAAACTAGATCGGGGTCTTTCAATATGTAATTTATCATGGTGGTGAAATTGTTTAATTTAGATAACTTTAAAGATTCCTACACTCGGCTATTAACACATGTAAATAATGTATTAAATAGATACAACAAAAAGCTTATAACGTGGTTAAGCAATACGAAATGTGTATATCACTGTTCTTTCGGTAATGAAACGTGAAGCAAATTTTCAGAGAACAGCCCGACTCGATACGAAGCAATGAGACAAACAAACAAGCAGTGTTAGTTCAAAACTTATATGTCTATGAATAACTCGGGTTAACTTAAACTATGTGCAGTTGTCACGGAAGTTCTGATAGAGAAAAATTACAACACTTCAAAAATCAAGAGCAAACAAAATTATTTTCATCTTGATTTCACCTCGATTTCAACATTTGTCTTGTTTAAAAAAATAGCCAAAATTAGTGTACAAAATGACTGAATAAAAAATCTCGAATATTTATCACCATTTTTTTATAAAAGTTGCACTAGTTATAATGTACGATCTGTACCGTGTATTTAGTTTATGGATATCATTGTAATGACAGATTTATATTAAATAAAAAGTTGGAAAGTGTTTTTAGTGTGAATACTTTGTAGCAGTTTCTAAAACATTATTTTAATAAAACACATTATAGTTTTATACATTTTGTATTATAAATTATCTCAATTTGACGTCCTATATCCTCAGTCGCTGTTGAATGTGCTTTTTTTTTTATCAAAATCTTAAACATAGGTAAAAATGCTGTTTAAAAACATCAGAATTACGCGAGCCAAAAGAGAAATAAATTTGACTAAAGTAGTTTTACACCGCACCGATTTTAATGAAAATTTTTGTAAAGTTTGTATAGGACCCCAAGGAACGTTCATCCAAATTAATCTAGTCATAAGAGGGCAAAGGGCCACAGCGTTGGGTAAATGTAGCCCAAATTTTTTTTAAATGCTTATTGTGGCTAAAAATTGTCACCGAGTAGGTATTTTTGGTAAAAATATTGATTATTGACGTTGAAAATACTAAATTTTACATTAGTACACAATTATATTAAGGTATTAATAGTTCCTAGAGCCAATGCTCAGAAGAAAATATTTTATTCGTAATCTGCGACCATAAATATCCCCTAGAGAAAATTTTGGACGATAAATACTTTTAGTTTGCCGTTTTATTCCCAAAAACGACATTTTCCCGTCAAAAATGGCACGAGCAAGTCAAAAATTCCTACTAAATGACAATGATAAGCCAAAATAAGCATTTTAAAATAATTTTGGGCTGCATACGCTCCCTGCTCGTGCTCTGTTACCCCCGATGACAAGGTTAAGTTGACTGAATGTTCCTTGGGGTCCACAAAACATGTCAGCAAAAATTTTCATTAAAATGGGTGCGTTTTTCCAACTTTTCCACTATCGAAAATTTTTTCCGGCTTATTCACTGAATTACGAGAGATGATACAAATTTTTGAGCAATAATTCAAAATTTAGAAACGAATAATATGAAGATGCAGTTTCTACAATTTTTCACAGGGAAACATCTGCTTTAAATTACAGTAAAATTTTGTGTGTTTAAAATTAATCTTTAATTATTTTGCTGAGGTAAAAAAAGCAGACCGTTGATTTTTCAACGAGATTCTCATCTCTTTTATGCATATAATAATGTTTTACTTAAATTGTATCATTATTTATGAACATTGTAATATCAATTCAATTATCATATAGGTAATACTCTTATTTACGTCTTGTTAGAAATATAATATGTATGGCTTACCTAAAGGTGTATGTTTTTATATTTTTTATCCAACACAATTTCATCTCACAGGTATATTATTGATTCTATACAGTAGTTAATAATTATTTACCAATACATACTATATATAAAATAGCTTATGTTACTTCAAATTATTAGCTGCTTACAGGTATATTTAAATCAATTTGAGATCTTTATAATTATAATTAACTATATTTACAGCTATTTTAAGTTATTAAATGAAAATACAATTATTATACCGTGTATCAAAGCTATTGTTATCTTAATTAAATTTGTATCCTATGTGTATACTCTGAGTCACAAAAAACGCACATTTTAGTATTATATACGTTAATCAGGGCGATTTTTGTGACAGGGAGGTTGTTCAGAAAGTTGGATTTGTGTGCTATATAAGTATAAGCCTCGGTCTTTCAGACACGCCAGAGTATTCAACATTCTCACCGTGAGTTGTATACTATTCTTTTAATTCTTTAGCATTTGAAAGTTTGTATATAGTAAAATCCATACAATTTGTTTTAAGATAGTTCACTCATTGTAGTCAAGTCCATAAAAACATGCTTTTAAATTTGAAATAACGTGCACTATTTGTGATAACAGAGTACCCAATAATACCAAGAAACGGTATTTACGTATACTGAATATATACTGTATAGTCCTTGGATGATGGTATTTTTGAGTTAAAAGACACACATTTTATTACTAATATTAGAACCGTTTAAAATTTCCTCACAACTATCAATTTTATTGTCTCGGTAATGTCCTTTATTTAACTACGATATACGTATAGGGCAACCGCTATTTATCAACCAAAACTGATGTAGCCACACGGACCGCATACTATATAATACATACGATGAACCACGAACAATGTATATACTTGACTATAGATGACAGGAACGGTCATATTTTGCAGTTTATGTTCAGTTTTTCCTGAAAACACGGATAAAACGCCGTTTTATAAAAATGAAACCTAGCAAGATCGAATTTTCGCCCAAAAACCCTTGTATAATATATATTATATATATATATCTTAATATATATATTTCTTGTGTGCGTGTGTATGTGACTGAACTCCTTCTAGACGGCTGGACCGATTTTAATGAAATTTTTTGTGTGAGTTCAAGGGGATTCGAGGATGGTTTAGATTTACAATTTGGTCCAGTACAACTGTTTTTGAGGGCTCCGTACCAAAAAAATGAAATTTCATTAAATGGTGGGAGCGCATATAAATCATATCACATTATGTATACTATGTGTACTATGTATTTTTAATAGTATTCAGGTATTGTCAATAGGCATTTATTAGAGCCATATGCGAGCGCAGCGAGCTCTACTATCAAAGGTCAGGCCAAAGGTCGAAGGTCAGGCCACTCCAATAAATAGGAGTTAAATTGGGGTTTAGCGGGATGGGTTTAGCGGACAGGCTAAACGTAGTATAGGTATTCATGAATTGGAGTTACGTTTTTACGGGACAACGTCCGTCGGGGCCGCTAGTATATATATATATATATATATATATATATATATATATATGTATATATATATTTCGAGTGTGTAGATGTTAGTGACTGTAGTTCTCCTAAACGGAAGGACCGATTCTGATGAACTTGTTTGGTCCACTGTTTTTGAGGGTTCTGCATCAAGAAAAGTTAAATTTCATTAAATGGTGGGAGCGCATATAAACTTACATTATATTACAACTTACTATGTACTATGTATTTTTAATAGTAATGAGCGCAGCTAGCATCACTGCCGAAAGCTCTAGCCAAGCCGAAAGCCAAGCCAAAGGTCGGGGCAGGTCGGGGGCTGTTAAATTGATAAGAGTAAAATTTGGGCTTAGCGGAATGGGTATAGCACGCTGACTTTAGCTGGATGAGTTTGGCTTGATGGGTTTGGCGTGAAGTATTAATGAACTGAAGTTTCGTTTCCACAAGACAACGGCTGTCGGAAAGGAAATGTTATTATTATTACATTTCTTGTATTTCAACAAAAATTGTGTTGAAATACAAAAAATGTAATAATAATTAAAGCATGAAACTCTAAATATAGTCAAAAATAAAATATTCTTGCTCCTCTATTTATAAATAGTGACTAATTCAATTCTATGGTAAAAGCAAAATTACCGAAATTATGACTACGAAAAAGGAATATTCATTAAAGTTTTAAATGACTTTCAGTACGTCTTGGATATTTTTTATTGGGTACATTAATGTGGCATTTGTAAATTGTAATATAAAAGTAATTACAATACATGTTATTACTTATAAAATCCTAAGCATATGTGAAATGAAATCAAAAGTAACCGCAAATTTAAATTTAGAAGTTATTAATTCTGTTATAGCCGTATTGAACATACAGGATGATTCCTAAACAATAGTAAAATTGAAATGAGAGAATAAAAAATATAATAGAAATTTATTTTTAATCATTGCAATATCAAAATAGCATTAGTACTAAATATTAGGTTAGACTAAAACTTAGGTAGGCGATGTATGTGTCACGCAGTTGCGATAACTAAAGCCACAAAATTTTTGTCTGAGTTATTTAAATTACATTTTTTAAAATCAATAAAATTAAAATTACTGTTATATAAGTGTCACTGTAATTTGAAAACGTTTTTTTTTTAATTATTAGAATCATATCTGCCTTATATAGCAAAAAGGACGATGAAAAATGATTAAAAAAAGATTGTGACAAAATGATTTTAAAATCAGCAATTTTCTCAACTTTTTTCAGGAATGTGCTTTAGTAAATACAATAAACGCAACCGCTCTCATCAATAAAAAAATAAATATCCAAAACCCAATCGCCATAAAATGACATATAATAATAATAATTATCTAGTCTTGATATTTTATGATTGATCCCTTTAATCCCTGCCGTCAAAGACATTGTATAATACATTACATTATATTGAAAAAATAAAGCGTAACTAATCATGAATATTTAGAAAGAAAACGAAAAAACAACAACAAAAGAATACATAGAAAACAAAACACAATAATATTGTTTTATTTATTAGAAACAAATGAATAAACAAAACCAAACAAAAACAACAAATGCAGTTAAACAACATAAAACTAGATTTTCATTATTTGCTAAGCAATGTTTTGCTGCGAATAAACCAATGTGCAACAGAAGATTGAGGACTGATTTGTAACGCATTTAATAAGAGTATTTTTTATACAATACCCAATATGTGAACAAAATAGAACCATATAAATAGTAAAAAAAGGCAATCTATTATTACATCATATACGTTTCAGTTAAGTGCTTTCTTTTGAAAGAAATTTATACAACCGAATAGAAACAAGTGAAAACAAACAATTGAGTTAACTGTTGAAATACCATGCATAGACAGTGTTGATTACTTTATCACATTACACATACATACATGTCACACGTACATAACTGATATTCCCATATAATACATACTATAAAATTTGCGCCTAATTGGCGCCCTCACGGGTAAACAGTGATGTTTACGAAAAAATGTTTCAAACAAAAGTTGTTTACTTTTTGATAAGGAACATTTTTTACATTTAAACTTTTGTTCTATCTCTAACGGTTTAAAAGATGGATCCTACGGACCCAAGACCCAATTGACCTAGGTTGCTCATTTACGAACTTAACCTCACTTTTCAGTTTAATATCACTTTTTACGTCCTGAGTACGCTGTAAAAATTACAGCTCGATATCTTTTTTCGTTTTTGAGTTATCGTGTCCACAGACGGACGGATGGATGGACAACCGGAAATGGACTAATAAGGGGATTTTATGAAGAGTTATACCAAAATTTTGTGCGTAGCATCAATATTTTTAAGCGTTACAAACTTGGGATCAAACTTAGTATACCTTGCATATTACATATATGCATGGTATAAAAAGGCGAACTGAAAAAAGTTCGTTATTTCATGCGTTTATTCGAAGTGACAAGTCAGAAAAGACTCAATATCAATCGAACTGATCCTGTTCCCGTACTAGACACATACTTACGTTAATAATCTTTAAAATAAAAAAGCGATATTTTTTCATTAAGAGAGCGTTCATGTTCGGAGACAGTTAATCTGACACATGATTGTGACTCGGATGGGAACACCGTCATTTCAATTGACATGTTATAGTTTGTGAAAAACTATAACATTCCCGATGTCAATATATTACGCTATTGGGCATATTCATCAGAAAACTGATGGTAATATTTTTCTTCCGCAATATAAGCAAAGTTGTTTTAAAGATTCAAAGTAAGTTTTTCTAAAATAAGTGAAATTGGTGATTCTTGCATCTGCTTAATTTTTGAACTCGGTTAAAAACGAACTATTATTATTACACTATACAAACATGCGTCTATATGTGTTATTTTCTTTAAAAAAAACCAAGTTTAAAAAAAAAATAAAAGACAAAGTTACTTCGCTTATACATATACAATCACATAGTTTCGAGAAGTAACTTAAGAGTTGTGGTATCTTTTAAATATTTACAACTCTACAAATCTTAATCTTTTGTGAAAACATGCCGCACTCTAACATAGGCACTATCCTATATATGCCTGCCAATGAATGAAACTTTATACACATCACATTGTGTGGTATATATAAATGTTTTGTGAATTCATAATAATAAAATAATACAATCATTCCTTATGTGAATTTTACTGCAAAAACACTACGAACTCTGCCTTTAAAAACATTGTGATTTTGTTTGTTTTCTTGTATTATTATTGAACATTTAAGAAAAACTTTACTAATGTATTTCTGATCACCTTATAATACAGCTGATTTCGAAAACGTTAATGTGAAGATTATTGTAATAATTCTCGGGGGTTTTTCGTTCCCAGGTCCCGGGAATTTTTATTTTCATTCCCCGTGTATTTACAGGAATACTTAAATTTTTGGTAAAACACCATAATTTTTTAAAAATCAACCAAAAAAAAAAAGAAGCAATTAATAAAAATTGACTGATTCTTGTATTTGTGGTATATATTGCAGGAAAAAAACAACAGTATCACGAATTAGGTAGACTTTTTGAAGTGGAAATTTTAAAAACACAATCTTGTTCAAAGAACCATCTGAAAGGCAATTCCTTGCTTTTGTAACAAAACTTCCACCAGTTGAAAGCACAACCGGGTACGAGAATGCTTTTGTTCTCGAGTATTCCCGACACCAGAAAATGAAATAAGGTTCCTGAAAATTCTTGATTTAAAAAGATTTTTCAAAACTGATAGTCCCGTCTACAAGTCGCCAAGTTGGAACTACAAAGGGTCGAATTGTGGTAATTAGGTTTTTATTGTTATTCGGAGCAATGAATAATTCAAAATTTTTCTAAACAACATGAATTTTTGCTCAGAAACACACTTTCTCAATTTTTGTGCGCTTAAAATATATATTAGTTTTGCTAAGAACAAGGAAGAATTTTAAATTTGAACGCTTAATATTTTTGTTAAAATATAACTTTCCCTATCTAGTGATATAATACACAATTTTTTAGTGGCTTTGGAAAATTTGTGGAGGAAATATTTCAGCACTAACTTTTAATTTCAAATTTTTTTTTTGGGTTCCAAAATGAATGATTTTCTACCAAATCTTCCTTCATAGCAAACTTTTATATCATTATAGAAAATTTCACATAAAATTAGAACATTATTTACTCTCTAATTACGAAATAGTAAAAGTATAAAAATCACGGAACTTGTTATCGTATAACTATCTTGAAAATTAAGTTTTGACTAAAGATTTATTGTATGAATTTTTCCCTAAAGTATCTAGCAATTTTCTCGAAACCCAGAGTATATTCTATTCTAAAAAATCGTACTCTAGTGTACGGTTTAACACTGCTCGTGTTTTTGCGTACTCCTACAAAAATTATCTTTCACTATTGAGTGAAAAAATTTTAACATGTGTGGTAGTTTTTTTAATAAAAATTAACACAAATATTTAACATTAACATGTCATAATGATCCTTATTTTTGAATAAAACTATTTTAAGTATAAAGATCATTAAAATTTTGAATCTGAAGGTAAGTTTTTTTATTATCTCATGATAATTTTCGATTTGTAGTTATTAAGTGTAAATACGTTGGTAAATTTTCTCAAAGAATAAGTAAAACAAGTCCTTTAATCCAACTTGATAATACTTTTTTGGATGGAATGTTGCAAATAATTTGTAAACTTGTTATGAATTGCGTTACAAATAGTTTTAAAATGTTATACAAACTTAATAATTTAATACGAAGAATCGATTATCAATTGAATTGGAGATAAATAATCGCCTTTCAATACAATAAAGATAAAATACATAACAGTTTGCAAGCTAAACAAGGAAAAATAAGTAAATACAATTTGTAGTTTTTGATCTAAAAAAGTTTGGAAGCAGAGTTGTATAAATTAAGAAATTATTTCCTACTTCAAAATGTATAGTTCAAATTTGTTTTTGAAATTTTTGAGTTTCAATGTCATGTTTTAATAGGGGTTTTGAGACCGATTACAAATCCACATTAATCCTTTAAAATATTATCCTTTAAATAAGTAGAAAGACGGTGCCAAATACAACATGTGAAAACTTTCAGGGTAATCCAAATCCGACATTCCTCTTGCCAAGTTACATTGAAGTACATGTGCCAAGAGTTTGGCAGCATCACGTTCATTCTGAGTGAGTGGCCATTTCCTCCAATCTCTTTACTGTTAGGGAAAATTAGGTGATATTCCATAATTGCAAGGTCCTAAATTGTTTTTGAGAAAAATGCATATATCAATTCTTTGAACGGTTTATTGGAATTGTGCCCTTTTTTGGTAAAAACATTGACTTTGATAGTTAATTCTCATAAACCGTTCAAAGAATCGATATATATTTATATATTTTTTGGATCATTTTTATTTTTTTGGTATCGATATTTATGAATGATTCATTGGCGATTATACTATTTTGGAAAGTACTGTCATAAATGATAGTTATATGAATGGTTGAAGCTACCGAAGCTTGCCTACCCGTACCGCGTGACCTTTTCTTCTATAGTTGACAGTGTTTATATATTTCTTTCTTGCTAATATATATATTTCCATTTGTAAAATAATTTTAGATCCAGCCATCCTGATTTCTTATAATCATTTTAATCGAAATTTTGTGGCTGATTGGCAGACATTAAGATGAATAAAAACTAAATCGTTACGAAAATAAGGTACCAAGTACCCAAACTGTTACCAATACTATTTTTCAAATTTTCTTCTATATCTCTATATATTATAAATGCGAAAGTAAGCATGTTTGTTTGTTTGTTTGTTTGTTACGCTTTCACGCTAAACCTTGCGAATGGTTTTTAATGAAACTGTACAGCAATATAGCTCATACTTCAAAATAACACATGAGCTATAATAAGGATAGGTATATTTAAAATTTAATCATTTACTATTTTAAATTTTTACAGAAATCTGTAATTTATGGTTCAAAATCATGATTATAGGTGGAGCAAATCTATAATCATCATTTTGAACTATAAATTAAAGTATTCTGTAAAAATTTAAAAAAGTAAATGTCAAACCATTCATGGCCAACTTTTCCTGCTATATTCAATGAATTGTGACTGTTTTACATTTAACAAAATTGAAAACTGTGCACATCAAGAGAGGTGGAGGCTATAAAGCGGTGTTTTTTAGTTTTAAGCCTAGTGAAACGGGCTGGTATCAGGCCAGTCGTATATATATTGCCCATAAAAAATTATGATTCCAGATTTGTCTGAAGGGCTGAAATTTATATAAATTTTGAAATAAGAATGTATCATCACAATACATGAGAGACAAGGCGGCTTTTTTAAATGTAAATAGAAAAATATTTTCAATACAATTCTGTCTTTTTGAAAACATAATTTTTTTTTTAAATAATAATTTGGTATTTCGTATAAAATGGTATAAGTTTAAACATTTTATACAACATACCGTATTGGTTTTAAAGAGTGTCATTTTCGCATTTGATGTTTGTTATAAAAAACAAATAAACGTTTAAGTATGCGAATAATGCGTTAGGACTGTTACACAAAGCATCATATAATAAAAATACCCTTTGAACACCCATTTAGTGATAAATCTGTCGCCTTTTTACTGTAACCATATAGTGTGATCTTGATATGTACCAGTTTTTTTTACTGCGAAAAATATTAATCAACTATTATTATAGCTCTAAAGTAAAATTCATTTTATAAATAATGTGTACTGTTCAAACAATTTAATTTGGATGAATGAATATTTCAAATCGTAAGTTTTCAGTTATTGAAGAAAATCTGAACAAGAAATATTGATTTACTGTTCTTTATTCGAAAGTTTAGTCGTAAGTTTGACCCCCTTGCTTCAACGAAAGCTATCCAATAAAAAAGTTACAATCTTGTACAGTCTGACGTCACAACTGTGAGCAACAGACCATCACTAAAATGATATTTTTCCCTCATTATATGCTCCGTATTATTTACTATTTGCCATTCAAATTAGATAATAGCAAACTTGCATTTATAGTTTAGAAAAACCATCTTCAATTATAAAATTACATGAAAAATCAAGTAAAATAATTTAGTAATTTTTAGTAAACTTTCGAAAAAAAAATTTAATTAAATAATATGCAACTTCTCGATTGTCTTTTCATGTTTGGAGCACATGAAATATTTGCATAACATTATAAATTAATTTTTAAATCCATTCTCAAAGCTCTTGCCCAATTTTCGGAACTTCAAAGCCCTAAAATATTCGAAAATTCATACTTTTACGACACAAAAATGGGTTAACTGAGGTGTTAAATTGTCTTTTTAGATTAATGTAACCTTCATTCAGCTTTGAGTACCTCTAGCTCTTTTTGGAGAACATATTTAGGCAAAAAATCGTGAAAATTCATAATATTTCGAAACAAAGCTCGTTTCTTTCTTGCTAGAGATGAGCAAAGCTTTAAAACTTATAAAACAAACGTAAATTTCTTCGGAAATTTAAATAAAATTCGCAACGAAATACGAACGTCACGTTTCCTTGAAGTGTTCCTTCCCCCATTTAACAATTTGGCACGTTTAGCAATACCCCTCACGTCCCTTTCTCCCATATTTGTGTTATATATTTTATGAATAACCTATTACCATGAAACAGGGTTTCTCGAAATACAAACTCTAAGATAAGTCCATGGCTAAAGAATTGTCCACGATATAATATTGAAACTGTATATAAATAACAGGTATGTCACACAAAAAATTATAACACATTACAAAAATATTTGAGTTTTTAAAAAACAATACTTGAAACACAAACAAATGAATGCTGTGTGGATGAATTGTTTAGTTTTTTAGTTTTTATTGTTGTTGTTTGTTGTGTTGTCAATTATTTGAAACATTTTAAAACATAACATTTTTTTTCATAAACAATTCATCTTCTTTCTCTCATTCAAAATAAAAATACATACAAGTCACAAAAAACTAAAAAACACAAAACTCAAAGTCTTAAAATTAATCATCGTTCCTTTTGTTATAAAGAGACTCATATGTGTTCTTGTTAATGGTCTTTTATTTTATGATACAGTTTTATCAGAGCTTGTGTCAAAAAAAATGAGCTAGACAGTTAAAATCGAATTTAAATGCCGAAGAAGTTTACATCATATGATACTCAATATGTTTATTGAAAAAATTCATGTACAATACGTTAATATTACTTCTTGTTTTTGTTTACTTTTAATCATGCATATGATATTTATTTACATCCATGGTCTCTCGATTATAATTGATGTTTTTAATATGATACATATAGGGGTAAACTAAATATTGACAAATATCTTGTCTAGTAATCTTAATTAAAGGGAATTAAAAAAAATACACTCGAACTCTAGTTATTAAGATTACTAGACAAGATATTTGTCAATATTTAGTTTACGCCTGTATGTATCATATTAAAAACATCAATTATATTCAAGAGACCTTGATGTATATAAATGTCGTATGCAAAGTAAACAAAAACAAAAAGTAATATTAATAAATAAGTGGATGGATTCTCAAAATAGTGGACACCTATGAAGGAAACATGTAGATCCTTCAGATATATTAGATGGGGGTAATTCTAGGCATATTAGCCTGTGAACTCTATATAATGTTGTATCATGGTTCATACATCATGTACCATAGTTCACACGATTTTATCGATAGTGTAAAGGAAAAACACAGCTATAATTTCTTCTAGATATTAATTTCAAATATTTGCCTTTGTTTTTGGTTTGAGTAAACAAAAATGAAACGGTAAAATGAAAGGTGGATGATGATATATGTACGAAACCATGATAAATTAAGAAGTGTAGACCGTTTAGACTTTTAATAAACATTTTATTAAGTTTTGAATTTGTAATTAAATTAAATTGTTTTATGACTGTTAATTTTAAATAAACTTTAATTGGTTTGAAATCATTGCTTTAAGGTGAATTAAAATCAATTTAAAACTTACATATATAATATCTATAATGAATATTCGTTCTTCATTACTTCTATATACAGTTGTAGTATGTAATGAACCGATGAGACGACACCCCAAGCTACAGGTGTGTCTTGTCGGTTTCTTTTCGGACTACATATAGACGACTTTTTTTTAATGATTTCGAAATAGCTTTTCCGTAAAATGTCAATCAAACAAGTATATATAAACATAAAAGCGCTTATAATTTAGTACTCCTAACACTCTCAGTCTTAGAAGGTTTGGGAGAAGGATAAGGATGTGTTATAATTTCGATTTATAACTAATAGAACAGGATTTTTTATGTAAATTGAATTTGTAGCTTATGGGGTATTACCTTCGGAGACCTTTTATGTAGAAATATCTATAAATTCCCGAACTTAGAAGGCAAAAATTTCCATTTCAATAAAAATAATCTAATAACAAGAAGCATCTAAACAGGTGAAAATTTGAACTGGTCTCTCTCTCATAAGTTTTTTTAAAATACGAAGAACATTTCAGATTTTAGATTTCAAGGACTGTGTATATGGAAGTTTAATGACGTTCTTTTAACCTCTCGTCTCTTTTTTTTGCATATAAACGGTTATATTCAATAAATTTTATTCAAATTTATAATTGACTTTATTTATTATTTAGTAATTACAATTTATACAAATTTTTAATTATTATTGTCAAATATTTTTTGTTTAATTTTTTATATTATTATTAATGAATATAAAGAAAAAACATTGCAATTATAAAGGTATGAAAATCAATTAATAATTTTTATAATTAATGATTATTAATGATCTACATATATTCTAGAACAGTGTTTTTATAATAGTGCCTGCCATATGTATATTAGCTGTATAAATTTATTACGTATAACTAAACCCAGAAACAACTGAGACGCCTCTGGTGATTAAATGATATAACTAACAAGTTATATACATACATTTTTAAAGCTCTGATTTTTGTTTTTTATTTGATTTAATATTATCGCTTGCCAATCTATAAAGAAAAACTTAATAGTCATAAACATTTTTATTATGTATCTTCAAAATGAAATACGTACCCTGTTTGAGCCGGATATATTTTCGGAGTAAAAAAGTAATCTTAGAAGGTATGATTTGGAAGGTATGTGTTCGAAGGTATGAATGACCTTCCGACGATTCAAACAACGTCCTATGATATGATATGTTCTCTTGTTAAAAAAATGCTACGAACTACAATTTGATCCGCTCATAACATTTTTTAATTAATTTTTTTCGGGATATTGATGATGAAGTTACGGTGCAAAATTTCTTTAAGCCACGAGCAATAGTTGATGTAATATAGAAACGCTACTTTTCTTTTAACAATAAATGCATTTTTATTGTTTTTTTCAAAAAATTTTTTGCATTTTTTGATAAATACATTCGTTTTTGTGCTGAGTAAAACATACAAAAATTTACGAAAAGCATTCTTTTCATTTCAACTTCGATAATTTTCATGTAAGTGACTTTCTGTCCAATTTTTCAGTTATTTAAAATTAAATACTAAGAATTTCAATCGCCAATAACTCAGAAAGTATTTACTTTTCGAAATATTTTTGCTTAGATTTCATCACTTTATCGATTTCCGTTGCCATTTTCAACATATATTTTCCACTCCCAAGAGGAGGCCGTCATATCATATTATATCATATCCTGCGTTAAAATAACTTGGCACCATATAAATTTTTATCTAGAGGATGAACAAAGCTTAATTCCAAACTTTCAGGTCAATCGGTGCTAATTGTCAAAATTTAGAGACTTCGTCTTTTTTTCTGCTCGTTTATTGGAGTAAAAATGCTCTTGCAATAATCAATTTTTTATAATAAGAAGTACCTAATGAAGGAAAAATATAACCTTAAAGATGGTGCTCTGCTACTCATTAGTTTTTTTATTACCTAATAGTTTATTCTCATTCTTTTAAAATAATATCGATCTGAGATGCAAATGACAGAGTTCAATGTATTTTTTAAAGTATATAATTATCTTCTTTTTTTTTTCAATTCGGTAGCATAAATTATTATTCTTTATTTAATGTTTATATACTACTACTCTAAATGTTTTTAATTTACCAGATAGATTTCTGATAGATGAACGAATTACATTAATATAAATAATGTATATGAGTGTTGTATAGATACCAATTAATATATCAAATCTAAAAGTTTAAAAACACCATTAGTAATTAAAATCTAAAAATCATTTCTTTTTTTTTGTGGGATTTTTGGATGTTTCAGAACAAGTTTTGTATATATTGACTTTAATATTTGTAGTTTTACTAAGCTTCTGAGCACCCCGATGAAAAACTCGGAGGAAATAAAGATGTTTCATAGTCAGGACAATGTATTATACATGTGTGCTCGTTGCGTAATAGCATCGAAATGTGCTAAAAAGACTAATAAAAACGGTGTTGGGGCGTTGGGACATAAGAAAAATAATTTAAGATTATTAGCAAAGTTTTAGAAAATCAATTGAATAACAA
Source organism: Chrysoperla carnea (assembly GCF_905475395.1). Lineage (NCBI taxonomy): Eukaryota > Metazoa > Arthropoda > Insecta > Neuroptera > Chrysopidae > Chrysoperla > Chrysoperla carnea. The sequence continues at coordinate 42,602,604 of NC_058340.1, read as the reverse complement.
TTTATTCCCTGGCCAGTTATGTAATATTTAATTAATATTTAAAGAAATATTTAAGAATTTGTTTAAATAACAAAAATATTTTTACTTGTGTTGCGTGTTCTTGCGTAGAAAACATGTATGTAGATTAAACTCCCTAGGTTTGCTAACTTTTAATCTTATCTTGAATTCATATGTGTATTTAATAGGAAAAAAACTCCACATCCCAAATATATTTTGACTGGAGGATAGAATAACCCACAGAATATCCCTTTCAATAACAACAATTGAACTGAAGCTTACTGTTGTTGCAGCTTACTGTTGTTAAAGCTTACTGTTGTTGGAGTGTTTGCGAGCTATGCGTACACAAACTTTGACTTGTGGTAAAAAATTAAACAAAATATATGCTCACTTTTTTACATTCTTACTATTAAATTCGGTATAATGAATGAATACTTAAAAATAAAATACCATAAAATTATTGTTTATAGGTATTTCAACACCCTCACTCACATCACACACTGATCATTATAAGTAGTTAGAATCGATAAATCAAATTTGAATCAAATAAATATTATTTTAAATAAATATAATTAAATTATATGTAGGTACGAATATAAAAATCGTACGTATACTGAAGACTGCACCACAAAATATGTAGGGGAAAGTGGTATATTACAAGCTTTTATTTAATTTCATCTGGCCGATGACAACGCATTTTTATGTTAAATTTGGCCTGGTTTTCCCATCGCTTCCACCTACGTACGTTATTAATTTTAAATTATAAATTTGAATAAAGAATACTTTTTAAGGTAGAAGTTTTTATTGTACTAAAATGTAGAAAATAATTGTATCACTCATACAAGATTATTTGTAAAATTTTGAGGTGCTCTGAATCATCCTTATATATTTTTAATTGCGCGCGATCGGATTTTACAAATAGTATGTAAAGTATGCGATTCATAAAAAAAAATTATTTTCTACTTTTTAGTATAATAAAAGCTTTGCTCTAGAAAGTATTTTTTATTTAAATTTTTATCTTTTCAGTTTAAAATATTTAGTAAGTAACGAAACTTACAGATAGAGGAGTGAATATGCAGATCATAATATCTTGGCTAATGTTATACAGAGAAATCAATTTTTTTGTATTTAATTAACATACATTTTCCAAAGGCTTGTCGCCGATTCAAAGTTTAAAATTATTTATACAGAAACACACTATCGTTAAATTTCTGAAAATATTACGGTTACAACAAATTTTTGGAAATTTAAGGAAAATTTAATACATTGCTGTCATTTTTAGAATATGTTTGAAATTTTCATTAGTTATGAAATGTTTAATGTATACCTACTAGTTTTCGACCTAGGAACTAGACACTGGAAAATTTATTTATTTGTGCTTTCCATTCTTAGGGTAAACCAACTCTCCCCTATATGTACAAATTTAAAAACCATATACTCCATCGTAGAGAATATAAGTATCAAAAAATATAATTTATTTCTATTTTTTAATAGAGAGATAGATTTATATTTTACGAGAATTCCCACGAATGTCAAAAAATAAATATATGTAAGGCACTTACTTTATAAAGTAACAACAAATTCATTTTGATGAATTTCATATTTTTTAAGTGAATAATTAACATCAAATCAAATAATAACCTAACGTTATTATTCAGTTTAATTAAACTGATTACTGACCACCATATATTTTGGTATTAGTTCTTCAAACATATTATTTACCTATGTTGGAACTTAAGTTCAAATATTTATGGGTTTTAAATGCTTTTGTTTTATTTGACGTTGCGTTTTATTTTTTAATAGACTTGGGATGAAAAATCTTGTAATATTTAAGATTTAAGTTTTAGTCATGACATAGTGATTTCCACAAAAAATTACTTATCGTGTACGGAAAGCAAAAAGCAAACTTTTTTCGAATATCAAATGAGGCAGAACCTTCTGTAAAATATAATATTATCATGCCTCAAAAAACGGAGAGACAATGATTGTTACTAGTCGTTGCAAGTTATTCTAAAATACACTAAGCAAAATAAACGCAATAATTTTTGTTTTGTTAAAAAAATATTTGCACAAATTTACCTTTGTTATCTTTGGTACTTTCAGGCTCTATCGGGACTCATTTTAACTTTTTATTTTTAAAGATTTGATACAATATATTCTAAAAGTAAGAGAGAAGTCCTAAAAATCAGAAATAGGCCTAGGTACAGGGTAATTTTTTTATTACCCCTACCAACGTTGTTATCTAGCCAAAGCATTGTGTAAAGTCAATTTTTGGATAACATAAAAAACTACGAAAATATGAAAGATTTAAATGTACAAATAGATAGAGATGAAAATAGCACGTGGTGACGTCATCTTGCGACTGCATAGAGATTATATTATATAAAAAGTTGTTTTGCTTGAAAAAGATAGATAACATTATTCCATTGCTTATATATTTCATATTTTTATTTTTCTTATTTAAGGTCGCTTTTAACGTCTAGGTCATTAGCGACCGCAGAGACTTATACATTACTTTCATATTTATCAATCGATTTTAATTTCAGACCTTATGATCTTCAATTTTTCAGACCTTATGATATTTCACACCTTACGATCTTTCCTCCCACCAGAACACTAGCCCATTCAAGAATCTATGTATAAAGAAGAAGTTCAGAGTTTGTCCAGACGCACGGTTATGTTCTGAAATTTGGTATTCTCTGAGAACTGTTTATGAAAAATGCATAAAAATCCAGACTCAATTTAATAAATAAATTAAATAAAAAAAATAAACGTAATAGAATAACACAGAGAACTGTGTTGTACCAATAACATTATAATATCTATAAAACAAATTAAATATAATTTTTTTATTTTTTTATAATAACAAAATAAAACTAGATCCGCCTGTGGGTCTAATAATGATGTACACAATTGATCTTAAATACCAAATTAACTTCACTAATTTATATTTGATTTCAATACACATGACAACTTGATGAGATTTCGCGGTTTCTTATTTGATTTGTGTATACAATTTCATATAAACATAATTTTTATATTTATTTTTAATTTAAGATATATCTATCTTTTCATTTTTTATTTTAATATATTTTAATACATTTGTAATTATATTTATGTAGGTATGTATTATTTTTATAATATACGTGAGTTTTTATATTAATTACCATCTGGTTAAATAATTGTTCCACCGTTATGGTCTTTTATTTATGTTTGTTGTATAAGATCTATATTGCCGTCATAAATTGAAAAACCCTATAAAAAAAACAATACTTGAAAGTAAATATAAATTTCTTCAACTGCAAAAATTAAAAAAAATTCTTCTGACGTGTAAAAGTTCCCGACTGAAAAAGTTGATTTTTTGAGGTTATTATCTTGATTAAAATTGAGTATGTTTTTCCTGAAGTATTTATTGAAAAAATTTTTTTTCAAGTAACTCAATTTTAGCTTTAATATGAAGGTAATCTAAAATTAAAACGACTGCTACTTCTTTATTGTAATGATATCTCAGAAACCACTTGCGATTTACACTTCGGTCAAATTTTAGTATTACCGTTATCGGAATAAAGCTAGCGTACATTTATGGGACTTATTTGTGAGAAGTACAAAATTTCCCGACTGAAAAAGTCTATTTTAATTATTATTTTATCCTAAACGGTAAGAGATAGCTAGAATAACACTTTAAATTAGAAAGTTGTTCCTCATAAAAAAAAACTTAGAATTCTTGTTTATCGATAATTGTAAGTCAAAATCATGGACACGGGCGAATGTCCTCTATTGCCCATAGCAGCTTTTGGCTAAATAATTTTTCTGTAGGAAGCATGTTTCTTTCGATTAACTGCAATAATTTTGCATTGTTAAGTCGCATTTCCTTTGAAAGCTAACGTTTTTCTAATTTAAATGTAAATTTTTCAATTTAAAGTGTTATTCTATCTCTTACCATTTAGGATCTAAATTGGCTACTAAAGAAACCCGAAGAAGTAGGTCCAATTTGATGTCAGAACATGATGTCCCACATCAAATTCTACCATTTTTGTGCAACTTATTTTTTGATAAGTTAACTACAAAACGAGGTATTTTGGTGGTAGATGAAAATGGACCACCCTGTGTATTCATGTATTAATTATATGTACTAATACCTAATAGACTAGAATACTAAAAAGATCGAGTCGAAACATTAATCCAATTATTTGAGGTGTGTTACTTTTCTCAAAGCAAAAAAAAAAAAAAATCAAAATTTATTGAACAAAATATTTACGACTATGGTTTAAAACAATAAAAAAGTGTTTTAATGGGATGAAATAATTATTTTTATTAATTATATTAATAACTTGCAAAATTATACGCCATAAATTATTTTTTGAATATTTAAATTATCTTTTCTGGGCACTTTTTTGCAGAGAAATTTTTAATGGTTTGGTAATCATTTATTTAAGTTTCCAGAGACTAGAGTTACGCTGTTGCTTTTTTCTTATTCAGAGGGATCATGCATAATGGGAGAGAGATCATTATAGCTATTGTTCTAATAGTTTATAACTAAAGTATGGATATTTTACTTAAGCTTATAACTAAAAAAACAAATGGAAAAATTGATATGCGGTTGCCGCAGATACTTAGACATAAGAGAAAAAAAATTAAATACAATTTACAAGGAACTTGTCCAGTTTCTTGAATTTTCTGTGATTGAATATTTTTGTTTTTCAATTAACTCAATTATAGCTTTCCTATGTAGGCATTCTAAAATTAAAACGACTGCGTTTTCTTTAGTATAATGATATCTCAGAAAGTACTTGCGACATACACTTTTGTCAAATTTTAGTATAACTGCTATCAGAAGAAAGCTAGCGTATATTTTTGGAACTTATTTGTGACAAGTACAAAATTTGTGTAGGCATAGTTGTTTGGGAGTCTAATTTTTTCCTTTTTTACACATTCGGAAATTTTTTACTTCTACGACGGCTTAAAAATGATGAATATTTGCTTTCTATCTTATTGTAATAAGGTAACCGACTCTCCGACACTGTAGATTTAGGTTCGAAACTCAACAAAGTGGAAGGACTATACGCTGTCGAATCACTTATAAAATTTTTCAAGTCCTGTATTGTTACACTACGTTAAGACTCCATTCACATAAACTTTTGATAGTTATAAAATTTTTTTGCAAATAAAAAAACTAAACCGATAATATAAAATCAAATATTTGTCAAATATTTATATGCTACATTAACTTTATACCTACTAACAGACTAAATTTGAAGCTTTATACCTCGCAATTAGCTGAAAATATATTTTGCATTAAAACAGTTTTGTATAAAATGTATGCATTCATTTTTCCTGTAAAAGAAACGGCTGTCTTATTTGCAATCTTTAAATTAAAGAATAATTTTGAACGAAATTATAAAGAATGCTGACAATCGTTAATTTGCTGCAATTTGAAATCAAAAGAATAAAATAGTTCGAATCTTCTTTATTCTTTAGATGTATTAGATATCTACATAATAATACAGATTATAATAAAACTTTATAGAATTGTGGATGATATTTTAAATATCAGTTTTTCGATTTACAAATTATGAATAATATGAACTAAAAGTATTTATGTAGATATATGTGTTCATTAAATATAATTAATCATAAAAATGAAAATTACAGTAATTTAAGTTATAATTTAATTAAAATAAAAGAAATATGATAAATTTGTATTATGATTAAATAATTCTATAGCAATTCTTTTTGTTTATAATATAAAATTAAACAACGATTATCATACACTAAATGAAACACATTGAAAAATCAACGTTGAGTTAAAATAATTTTTCTAAATTTTAACAAAACTATATTAGTGTAATTATAGTGAGTAATCAAATATTTTGAAAAGTGAAATTAAAAGCAGGAAAATCAGATTTATTTGAACTTCAATTCCACGTGTTTAAAGATATTAATTAATCAATTTCATTGATATCTAATTTTGGGTACAACTCAATCTTTCGACAATAACTCAATCTTTCGACAAACTTGACTTTGATCAGATTAGTTTTATTTATTGGCTTCTTTTAAGACTAGAGGCTTGGTTATTACAAAGCCCTTCTCATGCATTAGATCGGAATCCATTTTGTGTATCCATTTTTTTCTTCTGCAGGTGTTGGTGATTTAAAGCATTTGTTTAGGTTGCCTGCCACTGGCCATTCTTTCCATTAACAAATTCAATATATCTATCTCAGCTTAAATACTCTCTATATTTTGAGGACTCTATGGAGAAATAGCCACTTTTCTTGTATTTTTTATGCTGGCTGTTTTATATGAAAGTTCATGTGAAAAATTCTGTTCGTGATATAAACCAGCAATGTCTGGATGAATCATGCTTCATCTCTGATGAGAAATAATATTGCATATTGGCAAAGCGAACGTTCAACTTCAAAAGGGACATTCAATATTCAATATATAATCAAAATTTCATGCAGATTGTGTATTGTACTGAATGTACTAAATATATGGCAAGCAAAATCATTTGCATAAACAGACTACGATCTATTTTGTACAATATTGTTATTCATGATGCATCAGTAGTGGTTTTCCTATATTTTATGTTATCGGGGGTTTGATTGGTTTCATTTTTACTTTCCAATTTCTAAATCCTACAACTTAGAAATATCCAATTTAATGAATGTGGTAGCATAATGCGCTTCAATCAATATTTTGTATCAAAATAATCTTTTATGAAACTTGCTAGCACACTCCAGAAAATATTCCATTCTTCTGTCCTTCGTGAAAAAGACAATATCAAACAAATCTAAGTCAATCGAGGCTTTATAATTTTATATTTGTATTTTAAATTTCATATTTGTATTTTCCTTTGTAGAACACTTAATAAACTCTATCATGCGTTGAAAACCACATTCAGCTAATATACTATATTGAAAATCGATATTCCCACTAGGCCAGAGATAGGACAGGAGTCTGTTCTCTTTATTACAAGCCTTTTCTTTAATTTTCAACTTTTTTTATGTATGTTTGTATATATGTGTGTTCGAATAAAGTCGTACAATTGAATTAGCTGTTATCCTCAATCGATGGAGCCGAAATCTACACTTTTGGTTTGGATAACAATGCATATAGTAAGTATGAATTGATTTCCCATCGCTTCCACCATATTTAACATAATACCTTTCTTATTTAATATTATTAATTTTAATTAAAAATTGCTTTTTAAAGGAGAAGCTATTATTGTATTTAAAAGTAAGGGATAATTATTGCAATATGTCACTAATACATAACTGCTCGTAAAACCATGAGGTGCTCCGAATTATTCTCTATATTTTCAAAGGAGCACGCCAGGCTTTTACAAATAATCATGTATGAGTTACTCATATCAAAAATTATTTTTTACTTTTAAGTACAATCATAGATTGTCCTTTAAAATCCAATTTTTAATTAGAATTTATATTTAAATAAAAAAAGGTATTCTATTAAATATGGTGGAAGCGATAGGAAAAATGAATTTTACAAATACTCGTATGTATGAGTGAACAAATCATTAATTTTTAGTAAAATTAAAGCTTCACCTTAAAAAAAAATATTTTTTTATTTAAAGTTTTCATCTATCCTTCAAGTTTATAAAATTTTTTGATACATTCGGTAATATTTTGACTTTATATCAAAATGTTATATATTTAATAAAAATAATTATTACAGAACGATTTGTAATATTATATAGTTTTTTAATGAATAAAATAAAATTCAAAAAAATAAAAAAAAGGAACTTCAATTAGTTCATATAAATATATACCTATCTATACCTATATACATATTGTATAATATATATGTACTTATATTATATGTATAGACTCAGTCAGAGTAAGTAATTCAAGCAATTTATTTAACTCTTTTGTTATAAAATAGTTTGTGCTTACAACCAACATAAGCGATATAACACAAAATTAAAATATCAGCTTCAATAAATGGCTAATCGTGACGCGGCTTTTCATATTGCATTTAATATATTTTATAACCGTGTTATTATTACATCTTTTTAAATATTATTATATTAAATTTGTTATATAGAACGATTTAATAGTTTCATTTTTACTACCTACATGATAATTAAATTTTTTTTGAAAATAGGAAATATTCATGTATTTTTTTATATTGCCAATTCATTGTTTACTCCGTTATAACATAGTAAAAAAATATAAATACTGTTTAAAAATGCTATATTTAAGTGTAAAAAAATATTTAAAATAGAGAATAATTTTGGGATGTTTAAACACAGTCCTTTTGTCGATCTCTGCTGATGACGTATTAATATGTGATCTGTCAATTGGTGACAGTCCAATGTATAATTTACACTTAAAAAAAATGAATTTACAACACAGAATTTACACACGTTATTATTAAGTTTTCTAATAAGAAGCCGTAGAATAATTTAACTCAATGTAATACCGTACAAAATCTAAGTAATTAATACCATACAGTATATCAACAAATCTGACAAGCACATACTATCACGTCCGTTTTAAATTTTGAATTTCTGTTTTAGAAATTTGAATTTCTCTCACTGAATTTGGACTTTTATTAATTAATTTTAAGTGATTAAAAAGATATTAATTATGAAAGTAATGGTTTAGTTCAAATGTCCATCCAATAAAGTTACAGAAAAAAAAATATTTGAACCAAATTTTAATTTCATGAATATTCCCTATTGTAAATAGATCCAACTTTAACTGAACCGTTTCTTAAATTTTTCTTCAATAAATTTTTGACGTCATTAGAGAAGTACCTCTGAGCGAAATTTGAATCCGCAAACTCCCTCTTTTGAATCGGAATACCAGACGTTCTGGGTTCAATTACCATTTAAGGGGTACTTTTTTAAGGGGTATCTGGTAAAATATTACAATTTTTTCGACAAGTTACTTAACGTCAAAGTAAATAAACGCTAATTATCTCCGTTAGGTATGATTAAGATGAGTGATGCCATTATAAGAGTGCAAAATTATGCAAATAAAAACGAAAATTTGTTAATTTTAAATTATGCAAATAAAGATTTAAAAAAACTAAATAAGGACAACAATAAACAATAAAATAAAAACAATTAGAAATTTTAAAATAAGGACAACATTATTTTTTTACACTGTACCTAATAATCTACATTTCGCTCTTTAAACATCGGTATCTATATTAACTTTAAAATCATACTATAATAAATAAAATGTAAGTACTAGAAAATACAATTTTACCAACTAATGCTCATGATTTTTAGTGTGATAATGATTAGATATATTAAAGATCAAAAAGAAAAAGATCTAGATTACATACATTAAGGTCGGTATAACCTTTAATTATAAAATTATAGTTAAATCATATTTAGAAGAAAAAAAAACATTACCTTTACCAAGATGTACTATAGTAGATGATAGACTTACATATGGCGATGGTAAAACCATAGTGATCCAAGTTTAATCTCTTAAATTGAAGATTTTGTCATGTGATTGGGTACTTTTCAAAACGCTTCACACTTATTTTAGTGCTATTTGTCATAGTTTTCCGAGAGAAATCCCCATCCTTCACTTCATGAACTTTTTGTATGTGTAAGCACGTATACATATTACTTTTTTAAAGAAAAATAATTTAATAAAATTTCGCTTTTCCACTATTAGAATAATGATTAATATTAATTTTTATATATATTAGCCAGTAAACATAATTAATTTTCTTAAAACAAAAAAACAATTTTTGTATTCTCAAAAATATAAAAATGTTACTTGGACCATTATGGTTCTACCGTTCCCCTCTATGGGGTTCAAAGAATTTAAAATATTAAAAGTTTTTATTAATATTAAAAGTTTAATAATAATTTTATTAATCTAATAATAATAAAGCACATTCTTTGAATTTGCTAATAATAATTTTAGAACTATTATAGAAATATTATTGCATTTAATAATGTTATGTCAAAGAATGGTAATTATTTAAACTATTAATTAATTTTAACATACCGGCATAATATTGTTTTATAATTCAAAACAAAAAATATTATAATTTATAATAATTAGAGCTGGGCAAATTATTCACTTATTATTTAAAATTTATGTTAAATCAACAGCTTGTTTGTCTATAAGTCGAAATTTTTTCATATCATCTCTTGAGAAGTCAAAAAAAGAACGAGAGTGTATATGGTCAATTTTGTAAGATCATTTTGTGCTTTGTTTCTTCTGTCTATATTTTAAAAAATATTCAGCGCGACTTAACAGTAGGTGATTTGAAAAAAAACACAATTACAAAAAAAAAAAAAAAAAATGAAAATATACAACAAGATAAGAATTATTTGAAAATACAAATAACTGTATTAGTAATTAATTATAAATATCAGTTTTGTGGTACGCTACCTTGCAGGATTAGTGTAATTAGTTTCTTTTAATTAATATTTTGTTATTTTATATAATAAAAAAGTCATACTTATGATTGAAAAGTCATACTTATGAGTGAACCCAATATGTGCGTACATTACCCACAATTTGTTTGATCAGGATATTTAATATCACATAACATAAAATTTCCATGTACTTACTTTAAATTATCTCTATTATGTTTAACTTCTGAAAACTCATTTTTTTTGAATGAAAAAACATAAATTTTGGACAAAAAATATAAATTGACAGATTGTGCATTGACTTTTGCATATTCTCAAAAATGAATGGCAAGCTGAATCGATTTACAAAGTTCTAGTTTAGTAGGATTTAAAATCGAAGATTTGTCTACAACCTCGCACTAACACGTAAAGAGGGACTACAAAAGGTTTCCAGATGATTTTGTTGTGGTGTATTTTCTTATTGATAATAGAATCATCGGAAGTAGTTACAAAAAGCCCAGATGTCAATAAGAGGCACAGTCAATATTAGTTTGTTTTATATGCAATACGTGCTTTTATGTCTGGGCTAGTCATCCAAGGGGCTTATCATCTCAGTTTAATATGATGCTTCAACTACGCTTTTCAATATCTACACTCACGATCATTAGTATTCCTTAAAACCTAGTGATACCATTAAGAAAGATTTATGCTAATTTAATAACAAGTAAAATGAGAGAGGGGAAGTAGAAAGGAGCAACCTTCTCTCATTTTAAGGAACATTTTATCTTTGAAGACCAAAAGTCTTCTTGCTCAGCACTAGTTATTGAATCAGTCTCGGATTCAGATTATAGAAGTTCAACGATCCTCAAAAGCTATTAAAAAAATGATAATTTAATTTCGTTTCTTTTTTTATTTTTCAAAATTAAATCATTTTCAATATTGTACTTTAATAAAAAAAATTAAGTGCTTTTATTTCGAAGAATATTTATAGTAAATTATCTATAAAAATTGATGTAAACCGGTTATAATATGATTATCTAAAAATTATTTTTTTTTTCTATTCAAAATCAATAAAATAGCGCCCACATGTGTATGATATGCAAATTATAATTTCTCACGAAATGTCATTTTATTAATTTTATTTAGATTACTTTTTCTTCGTATGATGTGATGAGTGTAGAAGAAAAGAGAAAGTCCCCCATACAAAATACTCCAACACTTGTTAATATATGTGAATTGTTTTTGAAAATAAATGTTTTGGAAAATTTGTATGTATTAATATGTGTTGGCGCCTAAATTAAAATCAAGATGGTATCAGTTCCAAAGCCTTGACCTTATGCACGATTAAAGATAAATTTAATTTCTAATTTTATAATTTTGTGAAATAAGTTTGTCTTTAAAACTTAATAAACTAATATGCTTGTTAAAAATTTAAATGGAATTATCAATTATTTGATTAAGTCATAAAATTTAGTACATATGTTTTAATTTTTTTTATAGAATACATTTTCAATTTGGAATGAGTACCCTGTAGAACTTTTGGAGGTTGTTAGAGTTGAACATGGATGCGTTGGGTAGAATGACAGGTAAGGGCAATTGGACTTCTCTGAACTTGGATTCACCCATTAATATAGTTCGTAAATATATGCCTACACCAAAATATTATTGAAGTTCTAAAATTTTTAGGTCAAAATGGATTGTATGCTCCCTCTAAATCAAAAATATCTGTTTTGCAGTCTCTTTAGGCCAAAAGCTAGGTATGTTCATGTTAAATTAAGTAAATGAAGAGACCTAGGCATAAAGAATAAGTAAAAAAATTTTTTGAGTTATTGGTCGAAGAGACATAAGGAAAAAAGCCGGTTTGTTGTATATGATATCAAAATGTTTAACCAACTGTTGCCTAATATTTGGGAGCAGTGACAATTCAACTGCTCAAAGGTAAAAGAACATGGTTGTTTTACCCATAAATGTAAGATTTATATATATATAAATATTAGAATACAAAACTATTAACCGCTTCTAACAACCGCCAGCATTTCAGGTAAGTTACAATTGCAAATATCGATTTTAAATTTGTTGCTTAGGTTGTTGATATGTTGCTTGGATTGAAAAAAAAAACCATTACAGATGACCATTTATTAAATTTCGAACGCATAGTACAAACAAAAAATTTTATTTTGCTTGGTGGTAAATAATTGAGAAACATAATTACAACAAATAATTTAAAACAAATAAAAATCAATATTTGTTGCAATAATCAATTGTATAAGAAACTAAATAAAAATGATATGAGGTTAATGATTTTTGTGAATGTAATATTAACCCAACCTGTGTTTTTGTCTTGCTCCCAAACAGTTTTTTAGTTTTATAGCCTAGGAGCTGAAAGTTGAATAAACTTTGTTTGAATACGGAAAGTTTGTTTATGAAAATTATGAAAATATCAAAATTGAAACTTCTCGGATACTTTGAGGTTAGGCATGGAAATTGGATAACCAACATACTTTCCATGAATCCCTCACTTGGGGCCCGTTATGAGACCACCTTTCCGTTGATAACAAGAAATGAATTATTTTGAGAGGCTATGCGCACTTCCTTGATATTTGCATTACGACAGTCTGACATTAAAGAAATTTATGTAGTATCTAATGGACGAAATGGAACTCAATATCCTAGACATACTGCGTACGGAATTTGTTACGCTTCCATCAACTAACTCACTAGAAATGGCGTCTTTCTGTACTGTAAAAGTCCTCTTTTAACACAGCTTCATAAATAAAAATTTGAGAGTCAAAATATTTTTTTTATCTTCAACTCTCTGCCTATTATGTACCTGTGTGATGGATGTTGGTTGTAACAATCGTTGTAATAAAAATCTAATAACAATATACGATTTTGTAATAAACTTATGTAATAATTTTTGTGTCGTATGCATTTTTTTCTTGTTGAAAATGATACTTTATTATACGGTTGATTTGATTTTATGTATCAAAGTGTACCAAATAAAATATTTTTTTAGAGACAGCCTAAAAAACACAGAACAGAATATCAATTAAAACAAAACAGTTTTTTTTTCTTATTATAAATAGCAGAATATCGAAACCTTGCAATGCAACCGTCATTCTTGACTTGTTTTCGCGGACAGCTTTATATCATCGTATTTGCAATAAAATAATCTTTATTTTGATTTGCATTGAGATATCAGATGAGCGCATTTTCTAATATTTATATAAACGATTATAGTGATATAGGGTTCTGTGCCCGAAAAGAACTAAAAAATTGGCGACAATCTTCAAAATGTTTTATGGAAAAACGTAATTTAATGGAGAGTGATCTTAGATATGTTTCAAGTGTAAATTTTGGGGTCCGTACCCGAAAAATTTGTCAGATGTTTTTTCAATTTCGCAAATTTCACTTGTTAAAAGTACTGACTATATTTTCTTAGACAGTCCATTGCAGAAATGTTTTCATTTTCTTAAAAAATAACTTTCAATACGTAATTTGATGGATGAATAGCGATCTTAATCCATATCTTAGACTAACTAAAGTTGTGTTTAAGTAAAGTTCTTTCCTTAAATATACGTATATCCAAATAAAAGCTGACATTCTTGAAAGTATAAAATAGTGGCGTAATGCCATAAATTCAAATAAAAATTAAATGCATTTATATTTTTGTCCTTGAAAAATATAATTTTAACGTTTTATTTGGTACACATAATATCAATTGTTCTACTTGTATAACATTTTTTCATGAATCTATTGATTATTATGTATTTTGTCACGAAAATCATGCAAAAACATAAAATTCACGCTCGTGACATCGATTGAATGTCACACTTCTTTTTAAAAATACACAAAAAAAAAAAAAAAAAAACAAAGCAAACCAATCTTTATAGTAACATATTTTATTATAATAAAGAAATAAATATTGAAATAGAAATATAATGATTTATTTAATATTAATTTGAATGTTGTTTGATTATATTATAGTTTATAAGTGAATCCGCCTCGAAGGACCATAATGATCATAAATTATTTAATTGAAATATATTTAATACCAAATAGTTTACTTTAGTGTGATCGGTTTTCAATGATACGTAAAATGTATTATGAATTTTGGAATATTTTGTTATGATTAAATATTCTAATTTATTCATAAACGCGAACTAAAACATTTTACAATAAATAATACTTGATGTTATCAAATATATTTAACAGTTCAAATATATTGTCGTGGGTTAAGTCTTTGCGGTTTAACGGTTGGTCCATGGTTTAGTGACAATATCTTTCTTTCGGAGCATTGGGATATGTGAACATCCCAATTGCCTTTGGAAATAAATTTTGAATACCGTTTATTGTATTTGTATTGTATTGTAATTTAACTTTTTTTTCAAGTAAAGAATGGTATTTTAATTTCAATCCCACCAATTTTCTTTTTAAAATCCAATGAACATTTATTCTCACTTTCGATACTTCTTTCATGCTAAAAAAACCATTTTACTTTAAGCTTCCACATTACGCTTCTTATAGAGGAAAAAAAGAAGTTGATATCCTTTCCAAGCCTAGTTATTAAACATTGTTAACAGTTTGATAATGGTAATCATGAGCACGAGCAACTTTCCCACGTTGGAATATTGGAACTGTACATATTTACTTATTTGTCATTGTTGAATTCAGGCCATAATATATTGGAAGATGTATTATAATACCAATTAATGTTATACATTTGTTACCTCTATGTATAAATATTATCAAAGACAATAAATGAGAACTCCAGGATATTTCGAAATAAATTTCGATTTTTTGCCCCAATTTCCTAGATATTTTATAAATATCTATATCGACTACCAAGCAGTCATCATCAGTAAGAATTAGCTAGTCGTGATTACTCTTATTATGAATGTTACTTATTTATGAAATACAAAAAACTGATCTAGGAAATTGGAGCAAAAAATCTTTTATTAAATCTTAGTAAATACCAATAATTTTATTATAGTTTGTATATGGAAATGATGTGAGTATTTTACACCATATTTTAGTTTGTTTTTGTTTATCTATCTATTCTTAAAATATATTTTAATACATGAATTTATTTATTCATACAAATAAATAAATACATAAATAATTCAATTATTGTTTATTATTTATGAGAAAATTATTAAATGAATATAATTTTATAAAACATGACAAAAAACAAGTGGATAAATAGAATGAATAAATGTTTGTGAATTGTTTTGTAGTTACTGATTATGTAATAATTAAATTATAGATACCTATAAACTTAATTTATAGTGTACTAGCCATCGATAAATAGAAAACTAGAGTGATACCCACCGCTTCGCTGGGCTTAAAAGTAAAGATTGATAAAGATTGCTCTCGTTTATCCCCTCTCTATAGCACTCGAAATAATGTTAAGGATTGTTTTACACAGGTAAAATATATGTATGGTTTTCTATTTTTTTAATGTATAATAGTCGTAATTATTCATTGAGTATATCAGAAAAGATATAGTCATTTTTACAGAAATCTGTAATTTATGGTAATGTCAAATGACTACTTTTACAGAAATCTGTAATTTATGGTAGTGTCAAATTAAATTAATTTTTAATTTTTTTATTAATATATCTTTATAAATTATATCTAATGTGTTAATCTGAAGTATGAGCTATATTGCTGTACAGTTTCATTAAAAACCATTGGCTAATTTTATCGTTCAAGCGTAACAAATGAACAAACGAACAAACAAACAAACATGCTTACTTTCGCATTTATAATATATAGAGATAGAGATAGAGATAGAGATAGAGATAGAGATAGAGATAGAGATAGAGATAGAGATAGAGATAGAGATAGAGATAGAGATAGAGATAGAGATAGAGATAGAGATAGAGATAGAGATAGAGATAGAGATAGAGATAGAGATAGAGATAGAGATAGAGATAGAGATAGAGATAGAGATGATACTAGCAGCTATCCACCCCCGTGGATGGGCTATCAGAACTTCGCGTCAAAATCAAAGACCTTCGCGTCACTACTCCTCACTTATCCTCTCTTGTATTCAGCATTTCAATGATTTTATTTTTTTTTGTACGGAACCCTTATCCTGTCTCTGAAATAAAGACCACAGTCATTAATGCCAAACATCTTAAGTTTTAAAAATTTAGTATTTCAATTATTCTGTAAAAAAACAGTAATTATCTCAATTGTTGTTACCTATCTGTATATATTTATTTCGTATATGTATAGTAAATATCTATCTATCTATTTGTTGAAAAAATTATAAAAACTTATTCTCATAATTAGTGACATAAATTATAATAATCGAATAGCAATTTAAACATCCAAAAATGTCAATTTGGTATTCTTAATCCCTCTACAATTTTTCTCACCAGGTATCATTAAGGTTTTTTAATGATGCACTAAAATTGCCTGAAGAAAAATGTAACTGTTACACTGATAAAATGAAATAATTAAGGAAATTACCATTATTTTTCCAAAAAATTATGAAAACAATTTGACTTTTCCGAGAATGCTGTTACTGTTGAAGTTTGAAAAATTTAAGATTCGAATAATGGCTGAACTTTAACCTTTAACCGTTTGTTTGTTTCTTATTACGCTCTTACGCAAAATCTACCGAATGGATTTTCATGAAACTGTACAACAATAAAACACATACACCAGAATAACACATGAGCTATAATTTATAAAAATATATTTAAAAAAAAATTAGATTTAATCTGACATTTTACTGCTACATCTATGATCATCATTTTGAACCATAAATTAAAGATTTCTGTAAAAATGTAAACTGGTAAATGTCAAACAATTCATGGCCATCTTTTCGAATACACTCTGAATTATGACTATTTTACATTTAACAAAATTTAAAACTGTGGCTATATTTTAGCTGTGTAAAAAAATTCCTGTGAACGTTATGATAGGGGGATAAGTGAGATCAAGAGGGATGGAAGCTATTAAGTGGTTTTTCTTACTTTTAAGCCCAGTGAAGCGGGTGGGTATCAAGCTTGTATATCTTTATAGGGACCAACCCACAGTCTTGATGCTTTAGGATTAAATTCAAAGCATTAATTATTCATGGATTTAATTTGAAATAAATTTATTACTGCAAATATTAATTTCCTTCAATGATTCTTCCAAAACTTTCTTATTGAAAACCTTATTAAATTCTTCCGCCTCAACTACCTTGAAGTGCTGTTCCTATAAAATGCATGATGGCAAGTTTTATAACAGAAACGATAATTAGTAATCTCGTAAATTAAGATTAAAAACCAAACTGTAAGAGATACACAACTGTTATTGGTTATAATAGCATCTTCTTCTTCACTTTTGGAAATGTTGACTGTCTGTTTGTGTGCTTTTTGTAGAATCACACAAAAATTATGGATCGATTTTGATAAATCTATGATTTGATTTAAAAACTGTTGTATATGTTATTTCACTAAGATATCGAGAGCCGAAGATAAACAATAAAATCTTAAAAAGTACGAATTTTCTCACTATTCGTTCTTATTCTAAACCATACTTCAAAGCTTTATTATTAGATATAATATTGCCTTGTTGTCGAAACGGTCGAAGTAAAGTCGAGAGTGATATTATGTCTTTTTTTAAAGTTGATGTTTTCTCGCGAAGCAGATGACTAACGGCTAGTATATTATATCTAAAATCTTATATTATATTATTTAATCCTTATTAATAAACTATAATTTATTTAGGCATTTAAAAAAAAATTTTTTTCAAAACTATTTTAATAAATTTTATTTTCTCAAATAAAAAAATAAAGATTGTCATTTATTATAACACTTTCAAAACGATGTATATATAATGAGATCGCTTGACAAAAAATAAACCAACTTAAAATTAGAAATAAACTATAAATTATGTGACTGAAAAAAATAAGATGATCTAAAATTGTGTAATCATTGCAACAGTTTGCTTTTATATTGATTTGACACCTGTGTTTTTTTATAATAATTTTAATATAGAAAGTAGGATCGTTAAAATCTTTAAATGTTGACTCATAGCTAAAAATTTGTTTCCCTAATTATGATTTTTGTTAAGTATCAAGCTATATTGAAGAGAATGATGGAAAAGTTTAAATTTTAAAAAGAATTATCATCGAAGTGATCGGTACAAAAGAAAAAAAGAAATTCAGTTTTACAACACTAACACCATATTTCTATTATTTTATATCGTAATATTGAGTTGTTAATAAAAACATAGTAAAAAATGATGCCTTAATTTTGTTTGATTTTCACATTTATCAATTTAAAATTATTAATTTAAATTAAAAATTGTATAAAATGGTGACACATTTCGTAAGATATACGTTAAAGTTGGAGAACCGCCGTTATCAGAATTTTTCCATTAGACATCATATTTAGGTGTACAATAAGCAACGCAATTTTCAATCAGGTAGCGTCTCCTTAAATTTTCCACGGAATATACTAAAATGACTGTTATATCATAAAGTTGGAAAATGTACCGTTGAATTTCAATATACAAAACAGGAGATCAAATTCTGAGGTTCTACTTTTGCGATTGAATTTGCCAATGTATTTATTATTTAAAAATGGTACATACATTATCACAAATATCTTACTCACAGTCACATTTAAGAATTGAACAAAAAAAAAAAAAAAAAACTTTATAAGGAAAAAAAAACACTTAATGAAATTGAAATTTGCACGCAAATCTTTTGTATTAAATAGAACGGAAATGTTTAATAATCATCAAATAAGAATTATTATATATTTATAAAATACAGTCTTTGTTTTGATTACTTACGATTTCAAATAAATTTTTTGTGACTATATTCATTATTATTTGTATCTACGTTAATTTAATTCTTTATATTATAAAAATTCATCACGAAAACAATGGGGTATTACGAAATTATGTGTAATCCTATAATTTCAATTGCCGCGAATTTGTCTTTACTCGAAGACTGCACAAAAACTTTCAATTAAAAGGTGGGTTATCATGGCATTGATATAACTTTTATTCAAAAAATTCGAAGAAGCAAGTTCGAAGAATTTTCCCGTATATATATTTATAATTCATGTCAATTTTAGTAATAAACTATGACAAATACGATGTGTACTTTCGGGGACAAAGAGTGTCTCTTGCTACAATTTCTAATAAATATAAAATCTGTTAATTTAATTCAATAGGCTTTTGTCATAAATTAAAGTGAGTATGTACTTCTAGTAAATCAAAATTTTCTAGTTAAAAGTATCAAATTTACTTTTAAAACAGTGTAGAGTATCATGGCGTCTTGAATGACATCAAACTGTGACATACAATCATTTTTGTATATGCAAGTTAACAAGTATTTGCAAGTTTACATGTTTTTGTATTTATAAACTTATACATAGTCTTTTATATGGTCAGCCCGATATAAAAATACGAATAATTAAAAACATTTTTATTTTTTTTTTTTGGAAATTTTGGGGTATTATTCTAAAAGTTTAAAGGTTCCTTTTTATGTAAACAAAAAAATCAAATATTAATCAATCTCAAGGTGATGAAGGTGCCACCTTCATGAATTAGGGATTATGTATATTTAATGTAAGTGACAAATATTAATAACATCCAAAATGGATTTGAAAAAATTATATTATTAAATATTTTTTTATTCTTAATTTGCCAATTAAAAAAAACCCAATTGATAAAAAACTGGGTCTTCTTTCGTACAAAACATAAATAAATTCAAGGCCATATTATATGTTTTTTAAACTATATTTAACAGATTCATATTAATTATTCAAATTAATTTTTTTTTTGGTAAGTGTTCCGTAATAAACACTTCTTTGTGAAATAATACGTTTTTCTGTATAGAATTCAAGCTAATTAAAAATTAATTTTATTATAAAAAAAAAAAACTAAATAACCTTGATGAAAAAAAACTAAAGGGAAGAAATCACAATCAATAATTAATTAATTGATGATCGCTTTGGATTTTATTAGTTCATAAATTAGAACAATAAAATCCATAATTAAGAACATTTAACTATTACTTGGTAATTTATTATGTGTTTTTTTCCTGTTATTTCCTTTTATAAAAAAAATTTCAGCTAACGTCACACTACCTCTATATATTCTAAGCATAGATTCTGTTGTTTGGAACTTCGGAACCTTCTTCAAGTATTCAACTTAAGTCTAGTTTTATAAGTCCAATTAAAGAAGTCTTTAATTAGAATTTCTTTTTTTGTATTAGTTTAACACATTTTCATAGACGTATAATAAATTTTAAGGTCAGTTTTTATGACGACATTATAATATGCCGTTACGGGTAAAACGATCCTTTTTATATAGGAAAAAATGATCCCTATTTTGTGTGTAAAATTATAATGGATAAAATGATGCTCCATCATGTAACGGGTCTTGAATGTGTTGATTTAGATGAATTTACCAGTAATTTTTGTTTTCTTACTAATCGTTGATGAAATGTAAAAAAACAGTTAATATTTTTTGTGATCTGTTTTTATAAAAAATGCAATGGGATCATTTTACCCATTTTACCCACTACCCTTAAAAGGTCGACCGAAACGATCCCTTTTGAGGAATATTGAATACTTCTAAAAATTTGAACACATCAAAAGTAATTTACATACCAATATTGTAGAACTCGAAAATATTTCGAAGTTGTACATATGTCGAATAGTTTGGCTATAAATGACATTTTTTCCCAGGGGGATCATTTTAGACCACCTTCCTCTACTTGTATTTGGAAGATTCATCGTCTTACACATTGTTGTACAAATATAAACCAAGAAAGGTCTTACACATTGTTGTACAAATATAAACCAAGAAAGGCCCTTATAATACACACTGACAAACATACATGATCCTTTCAGAATTAATTTAATCAATATCTCTGTCATAGTCTGAATATGGCTGTAATAAACATTCTTCATAGTTGTAGATGAATAAAAAGCTGATATTCTAATTTTTTGTTCTCCCATGGATTATTATAATTGCATTTTTATGATAAATAATTAAGGTGTTGCATTCTGTGACTTTGGACTTGAATATTGTGTTTTCATTACCAAGGTATACAACATCATGGATGATATTATATTATTATCCAAGAGAATTTCTTGATTTTTTTTTTTTTTTTTTAGAAATGGATCAATAAATGGTGAGAATGATTTTCAAGGTTATTTACTAATAAAATATTCTTCATACTTCCACAATTACTTCAATCACTCAAACTCTATCAAAATAATATTGAAAGCTAAGACATTGGTAGATGATACCTACTTAAGTGGATTGCAGTGACTTGGTAATTAAACTATCGCTTGCTTGTTGGTAGAAATGTCTGGTTATGGCTGTAAAATTAATTATTCAATTCCTTATTAAAACTGTAAAAACTTACTTTGAGGAAATTCTTTATCCAGGACTGATGAATGGGATTTAAATTTTTTTTTTTTGCTGGTTTGGAATCATTCTTTATTGGTTAACCTTTAAAGTTTAACCAGTTACCTTAAAATAATACCCAAACATTAAAGTTGTATTTCTAAGAAGGATTTCGTTCATTTATAGAAACTCTCAATCAGTTATGAGCAATTAGTTATTAAAATCGCGGAATTAAGTTTCGAAATAGGACGCGACTTGGGCGTCGCCAGCGGAAGGCAAAGAGGGGAGCAACTTGCTTTAAGGAGAATGGGTAAAATATAAATTGTAGGTACTGAACCATTCTTATTAATTTCTAAGGAAGTCAGCTGTCCCTACCTAGCCCCTTTTTCCCTGGCAACGCCCATGCCACTCACATTCATTTCCAGAGCTTATACTTAAATAATAGCTTCCTCTCATAATGATCAATCATCTCTAGTTCAAAAAATAACGAATTAACTTCGATCTCGATTTATACTGTCGATAAAAGAGTTAAACTAAACAAATCTGATAAATAACTTTAAAGCTAATGTATGTGACTTGTATGTGATCAGTTTTGTATTGACATTAATGGATTTTACAATTGATGCGACTGACCTCTGTATCAAATCCTTGACCAATTTCTCGGGCAAAGAGCCTGTCTATAAGAGAATTTTGAAAATAAAAGCTTAGATAATTTTTGCAGAAGTTCTAAAATAAAACAGTGTACAGTTATATCATTTTATTGAAGTCTATGGTACATGGTAATTAATAAAAGTAATTTAAATGTAGTGATTTATTTTTTCACTTATATGAACTAAAAAGTGAGATAACAAGTTTTTTTTCCTTATTTGTAACTTTGGTGGCAGACAAACAAATGGATATCAACAACAACAACAGCGCAGATTGTTGATTAAAAAAATACGGATTAATTATGTGATAATAAAAATGAAGAAGTTTTAGGATACCGTAAATATTAGTATTTTTGAATTCAACCAATTTATTGATTTTAATAGGAAATTTATACTGGTAATTCTCATTCATACTGGACATATTGTTTTTGTATTTTTTTTAAGTTAATTCTTACTTCAGTATATTTTTATGAAATTTTGCCCTTAATGGACAAAAACCTTATAAGAACTCATGCTAATTTAATGGTAGATGTGTTGACCTTAAAACTTTATTTTACAACGGCTGCATAAAGAATAATAAAAAAAGATTTAAAAGCGAAAAAAAACTTGGGTGAATTGAATCGAGGCAACTGTTGAATTGCTATTGAAATTATATGCTTTTGTAATTACCCCTACTTTTTGAATTCACGATCCATGAAGGGGCTAGGCTGCTCTAAGAAAATCCTTCTTTCTTGAAAGCTTTTCCAGTTTAAATATGCAATTTAGCGTGGATCTGGTTCGAAGTTTTCGGTCTATACTAAACTGGGTATTCCCAGTCTCCTTAAATTTTCACTTATTTGTGCATAATTTACTTGAACTTCACCTCTTTTGTACATCACTACCTAGGTTCATTACGATACTTGGAGCATTGTGTGAGTAATTTCCAATTTTTTAAAGATTTGACAATAATATCCTTTTTCCAAAAATATCATTTTTTTCTAAAATTTCAACACCCGGTATCTAGAAAAGCCCGCTTTTCTGGCTGTAAGGGTATTGAGCAATTGCCATTATTTTAACATATCATTTGATTAAATCCTGCTGTTATACATTGAAAAACTTTGTATAGATTCAGAATAAAAAATTGATTATGACTTTTATACAATTGACGATGAAACGGACTGTTGAAAAAAGTATATACAGAACTGTTTCTTGAGTTGTGTTTGTGTTGCTGTTTCGAAATTCGTTTCAAGCTCGAGATAAAGTGGCTAGCCTGTTTGTCATATATTTATCCAAGCACTCTCTCTTTAGAACGGTTATACAGTGCAGTTAAATTAAAAAAAAAAATTATTACATTTCGAACACAAATGAAAATAATCCATGCGTCCAAATAAGAGCCATGTTGAATGCTAAATATTGATCCATTATTGTATTTAAAAACCTCTACCATCAGAACCTTTTATTTTTGAGCATACTTATTAAAAATAAGAATTTTTTATATAGATTTCCTTGATATTTGCATAATATATCTATATATTCAACACTCACTTTACACTTCAATCCACAATACGTATTAATTATATGCATATTATAAAAATAAATGTTATAATGTAATTAATTAAAAATGAAGATGATATATTGTAATAAGTTATTGGAATCCTTGGAATTATAACACTGAAAGTAGACTTTATTTAATTTATTTAATTAATAATATTAATCCTTTCTTGAATGATATTTAAGATTCTATCACTGAATATTATAGAGTTAATTTGTGTAAGCTTATTTGTCGCCAATATAATTACGTATCATTAATATTTATTGTAGTTATTTTTTTGGTTCCGTATATGTGAATTTTCTAAAATAAACCCTTACTATACCGTTTGTAAAGCGTCTCGATAGCCTTTATGATATTTAAAGTAAGAAGAGTTTTTATAGACGTTCTTATATAAAAGACAAAGAAACACCCTTCAGACAATATTATTGTGTGTCATGAGCGCGTAATAATGTCCTTTATTAGCTGTTTAATATAAATTCTTTATTACAAAATTATTTGCACTTAGGTAGATTTAAAACCCCCTGCAGACTACTCATATTTTCATAATTAAAACTAAGTTGAAAAAAAATCCGAAATTATCATTTTATTAATTTTTTTAATTATCTTTTTAAAGTATTAATGTTTTAAAGTATTTCAGTTTATCATTAATGTTTTAAGCTCATTCATATCACTTTTGATTCTTAAACCAAAAATGTAGGTGTAGAGTCTAAAGTTTTAAATTGTCAGAGTCAAAATTGATTATTGGGAAAAGTTCTTTCTAATTATCAAGAAAATCTACTATTTTTTGGCTCAATGCAAGTTGGTTTTGGATATATATGATAGAATCGATTTATGTGAAGTTGTATGAAGTTGTATTGAGTCAGTGTGACTTGAAATGGTTTTTGAATGGTTGAAATTAGGACTTTTGTAGTTTGTCTAAGTCATCTTTCCTTTACAACTAGCTTTAACTGTTACCTAGTATTTTAATGAATCCTAATAAAAATAACAAAGGATAGCCTTCTCATCTTGTTGTATTTGGAAAAAAGTGGTTTAATTATCTTCTGAAAAACTTTTTGGTGTTTTACAGAAAAATTACCATTTCAGTTTTCGTTCAAGCCTCCGTCGGGGCAATAGGTCTCTCAAATTGAATAAAAGATTCAAAAAATAATATACACGAGCAGTTTAATGGGATTTTCAGTTGACTGAATACAACATGTTTATGATTTTTATAAAAAAAAAATTTATATATGTATCTGAGTTAATTTTTATTTTATTTTTAAATAACGTTTCAGTGTTGGCAAAAATCGTATTTGAAGTAGAAATAATATGAAAATATTTTTAAATGATGAATGGTTTGATGTTGTTTGAATGTGTTATTTTCATCAGGATATTCCTTTTCGTTCTATAAAGACATAAAACTGAATTGTTTTTCTTGTATTCAAAGAAATGTATATTAAGGAAGTACGGGCTAGATAGATAAAATAAGCAGGGCTGTTAAGTAAATTTTAAACTTTGATGATGAATCAATCAAAATTTATAATCCGAATTGAAATTATAATTTTAAAAATTTTAAATATGAAATTACTAAACTGCTCCATACATTTTTATAAAATGGGTCGACATGGAGTTTTTTTTTTTGCTTTATTAAGGTTTTAACTTTTATTGTTTTCATTTCTTCGTCCTGTACGCTCAAACCTGGGTGATATTTATTAAAATTTTCCGTCTATCACACGTTTTGTCATAATGCCAATGTTAAATATTCCCATTTTTGGTGTTAATTTTTTATTAAAAGTCAAAATTCCACTAATTTTCTGAATTCGCATAAACGTATTTACATTTTATTTAGAACAAGTGAAATCAAACAATTGGCTGAGTTAATTGTTGAAATACCCTGTCTAGAAAGTAGTGGATGTCAGTGCTTGCATTATTTTTTATAAATTTGAAGAGGTTACAAAAACAAAACAATTTAATAAATAACTTTTTTTTGTATTAAAACTTCGGTTCCATCTCTAACGATTTACAAGATCGGTTCCAAGACCCAAAACCCAATTGACTTATATTGCTCATTTTCGAACTCACTTTTTACGTCTACAACACGCTATAAATAAATTTCAACAACTAATGAACTAATTAGAACCATTTCAAGCTTGGGACTAAAATTAGAATACATTGATATATATTTCATATATACAGGGTATAAAAATCAAGCCTTTCACTGAAAGTTGCTAACCTGTTCGTACTTCCTTAAATATGAGAAGAAATAAAAGATTTACTTTCAACTATGTACGAAAATGTTGTTTTTCCTTTTAAAGCTAAGTGATATGTAAATATGTGTAACAATAAATACGGAACCTTTGATGCAATTGAAATTATGATAAACTTGACTAGTTTTATTGTTAAGGTTACACGAGTTTTGTTTAATTTGCATGGAAAATTAACCTTGAAAAAAATGTAGTTCTCATTGGTGTGATAAAATGATTCATGATATTCTCATACCGTGATAACAGGAAAAAAAAATGTTTTGATTTACATTTTCTTAAGCCATAAAATACGTCAACTTTATATTTTAAACCGATTTCGCAAAAAAGAGGAGGTTCTGAAATCTACTGCAGTGTTTTATGTGTATATTTTACGCTGTATCTACGTAAATTGTGGACCAATTTTTTAATTTTGTTATTAAAAAAGGCTACAATATTTATAGTTTCAAATTATTTGAATTTTAACATAATTGTACTCCAAGGAAAAAAGAATTCATTTCAGATAAATTTATTTATGCACATTATTTGTTAAAAGTTTCTTAAAGAGTACTTTCAAAAACTATAAACCTTTGTTTGTTTTCTATTTAAGTGAAAAACCAATTACTAAATTAATTTTATCCCAAAAATTAAGATATCCAAATTCATTTAAACTTCATCAAATCATTTAACAGATAAAAGTAGAATTACTTAGAGCTATGACGGAAAAATTTTGGATTTAAAATGAAGTAATCTGTAATTACTCTTTATAAAGTTATTACAGGATGTTCTAAAATTATCTTAAGATTCTGGTAAGCTGAAAAATTAAATGTTTTGCATGGTTTTTTAACTGTAAAAATGGTCTTTTTGATGGTTTTCCAAAAATTAAATTGTTTATATCACGGTGAAAACAAAAAAGTCATAAGAATCCCAATTGACATTAAATAAACCAAAAAAAAAAAAAAAAAAAAACTGAAGTAGCTTTACTTGGGTCAAAAAATTGACATTTCACTGTTTTAAACAATTTAACAGTTTAAAGCTGGGGGCGAAAGATGTGCCCTGGCAAACGCTGGTAACATGGATTTCTGCATTCTTTGGGATATCAGGAATAAGAGTGCTTAGCTAATAGGCCAAATATTTTGCAAACGGAATTCATTTTGACGTCTCCGGTGTATGTAATTATTAAAATATTGTAAATAGTCTAGGTTTGACTTTAAATGTTCGATGATCGTCGAGAGCTTGAATTTAAAACGGAATTAATATCAAAGGCTCAGTAAATGACGTTCAGTTAATTTTACATAATACGATTTTGATATATAGCTTGTTTATTGATGTTATGATTTTATTTACTTTCTGTTAAGATGTCAAGGTATTAAATATAAAATAAAGATTAATAATATAGTTTAAAGTACAAACACCAGCGTCATACCTATACCTATATATTATAAATGCGAAAGTAAGCATGTTTGTCTGTTTGTTTGTTTGTTTGTTTGTTTTTTGTTACGCTTTCACGATAAAACTAGCGAATGGTTTTAATGAAACTGTACAGCAATATAGCTCATACTTCAGAATAACACATGAGATATAATTTATAAAGATATATTATTTAAAAAAAATTTGTTTTTAATTAATTTAATTTGACATTAATATAAATTACAGATTTCTGTAAAAATAGTCAATATAAAATATTTCACGGGCATCTTTTCTGATATACTCAATGAATAATTACGACTATTATACATTTAAAAAAATAGAAAGCATGCATATATTTTACCTGTGTAAAACAATACTTACCATTATTTCGAGTCTTATAGAAAGGGAATAAGCGAGAGCAGTCTTAATCAATCTTTACTTTTAAACCCAGCGAAGCGGGTGGGTATCTCTCTAGTACAAAATAAATTTATATTAGATTTGGTTAATCTTGCCTGTTAAGTGTTTAAAAATAGTAGTTTTAAATAAATTATTTGGTTTTTTTTGTTTTTTCTAGGTGAAACATTAATGAATTTTTGAATAATCTGGAAATTTTTTTTGATTTAATCACCAAGGTTTTCCGTTTAGTGAGATGAATTAAGAAAAAACAAACTTTTATGGAAACCAAAATGCAAATAGTCTGCAGGCTAAGTACAAATAGAAACAAAAATTTGTGGGTTAAATCCGATATTTGATAGAAATCCAAAGCATATACTAAATTTTCCAAGTAAAATAATAAACATTCAGATTTGGAAATATTGTACAATGTTCTGAAATAACAGACGTCATGGCTTTGATTCCTGTCAAGATAAATTTATGATCTCAAAACGTAAAGAAACAAACCTATCAAGATTAAATAGCTTGTTTTTTTGTCGTAGTAGATGCCAAGTAATAGCCATCATATACAACAGAGATTGGTAATAATACAATTTTAAATTTTGCCCTAATGTAGTGATGAGCACCAAGACCAAAACAAGGTTAATTTGACTAACTTTATCTTACACACTTAAGCTTGAACTCTGTTCAGTTTCTGACACATTGGTCTTGTCCTCTTGTAATTAACTGCTTCTGTCTGGCATACTTGGTGTTGCACTTTGTGTTGTACGAGACCCATGAGTAACACAAAGATGCTAAACCCAGTTTTGGTTTTGGGTTTGGTCTTGGTCTAGCTCATCACTATCCCAATACCTAGAGGTCTCATAAACTCTCTTTGCTAATATTACATTTACTTCTTTCTAACTTTTTATCTAAGCCGAAAATTATTTGCAAATACAGGAGTAAATGTAATCCCGTTTAAACTGATCTCTTATTATTAAAAGATGACAAATCAATTAAATCAAATAATATAGCTATTACTTTTAAAATAAATGAATAAGCTTCCTATAAACCAAATGATTCCATCTTTAAAGATGATAGTTTTTAGTATTTAAAGAATAAAATCATTTATTATTATTTATTCAGATATTTTATTTTTAGTATCTCTATAGGTATGTATTATATAAAACGTAATATAATAATATTTTATTTATATAAATGATTAATATAGATCAATTAGTTTAAATTATTTATAGACAGATATTGTAAATAAATAAATTATATATTCTAATTTATCATTTTAATTAAAATTAGACGTGTGAAATAATTCAATTTATTTATTCTTATGTACAATGTTCACAGTGCACTGTAAGCAAAACAATATCTATAGCTATACCTATAGTCTAAGAACCAAACCCTACTTGTTAAAAATATAGCCTTACTGTAAACAAAAGTGTATGCAGAATAAATATGAGAAAATTTCTTTTTTATTTAAAATTTTGAATTCAGGGTTTATTTTTACCCTATAACTCTTAAAACGCGATTTGTTTAATACTCTTTTTTTGACAAGCTAGAATTGCGGGGTTGGTAAAATTTGATTCGATAATTTAAGTTTTATTAAATCTATTCTACGACATTTTACTGTAACTCTACGGCCTGATAAGATATTGATATATGACAATCTTAATTTATCGACAAGAAAATTTATCCTCATACTCCATTTTTACAGTGTTCTGATCGTAATAATAATTTTAAAACAAATAAAATAAAATTATTGAAAGTCAAGACAATCGTTGCGATTGATGATCTCGAATTTTCCTAGATTCTTAGTAAGAGACGACAAATATGATAGTCTTGTTTGGTCTCATAGCAGCACTATTTATTTAGATACGAATAATTTGTGGCCTTAGCTCTTCGACTAATTTATGCATAAACCAATGTTTAGAAAATAAAATATAAAACAATTTCTCAATCTCTTCTTTAAATATGATAGATAGAAATTATAAAAGATTTATTTCTTATATTCATATTGTCTTCATCGGTGCTATTGAATTATTACATGCGCACGGTCTTTTATCCAGCGGCATTACACAGGTAATAAAAGTTTCAGTACATTTCAAGTCTGGGAAAAATATTTCAAAATCTATAATCATGCTGACTAAATACAAACTTGACCTTAATATATCATTTGAAAGCTTTATAAATGGTTAAAAAATTCAAAAACTAAAAAATTTTTCTATACAAAAATTTAAAAAAAAATTGTGTACCTTTATATCATTAGTGAGCACGAGACCTTTAAACGGCCTTAGATATCTTGGAGAGAACGTCTCTTCTGATACTCAACAGTCATTTTCTTATTGGAAAGTATAGCTTTAAAAGGACATATACTCTCTTTTGATACTGTAGTTGTATAACTCATTGTAAAATCTACGTTCCTTTCGACAAAGATTATTCCTATATCAGTATCTGTGTGAACGCCAAACACTGACTTGAACATTGAGGGAAGAGTCAATAGTTTTAGTGGATGAGTCAATGCAGTATGAAAGTCAGGCCCACAGTGGTTGGCGATATCACAATACTTCTGGCGGATAGCCCTATTCAATACTGCAATATAAATTACTAGCTGGGAACTACCCGCTTTGCTGGGCAACATCCCCACTTGCACCCCTCCCTCCACATTTCCTTGCGTTGGATAACAGTTTTGTAATGTACACGTCATGCTCTTTTATTTGATACCCCACTTAGGTATATTTGTAAATATTCGATATTTCCTTCCCACTTTCTCGCTACACCTTTCTACTCCGAAGGTTAAAAAATTTCTAAATGTAATTTCAAACATTCTGACCAAGTTTTGAACTATTAAAAGCCATAATTGAAAAATATGAATTTTTTATTCATGAACACCCCCGCAACCCCTCCTTGTGGGTGTTTCGTAAAATCCGTTCTTAGCTGACCTCTACTTGGCAAAAGGAATATTCCTGCCAAATTTCAAGTCTCTAGGTCTTATAGTTCCAGAGATATCGTGATGAGTGACTATCTATATCTATAGAAAGTCTCCTATATATTTTATAGAAGATGCTAACACAGATACTATAGTATCTGCCTCTATACCATACCAGCATTAAATGCCATACATTTCTTGCTGTGTATTTATTAGTTGGACGTATTTTTTCTAGTTTCAGGAAAAACAGGCCATTTAATTCAGAGCTTTGTAAGAAAACAAAAAACACTCGTAGCTTGAGATAGCTATAATTTAGTTTTCGGTAGATCTATATTTATAATCATGTACCATATAAGAATAAATCACCATAGATTATTATAATAAATCAATTCTTAGACAATAAATAACTCAAATTAAATGTAAAAGAATGATCTGTGAATAAAATATAATTTTCGATTTAGATCTATCTGACAACTTGGTTAATTATTATATATGTTAATTATTTTATTATATTATTTTAATTAAACACAAAAAAAAATTACCAATTTGTTGTTATTCTTATATTGTGTTTCAAGGTAAAATTAGATTATACTTTATGTGTGAAAGATTTGTAATTTACATGAAAATAAATAATTAGTTATCTAAATTCTAGATCGTTGTTATTTGGCACATTTTGCAGTTAAATGTTTGCAAAAAAAAAAAATTATTTATGTTAACAAGTTTACTCAAAATGTTCGAGATGTTTATGAACAAAACCTTCTTAAATTGAGATGAAAATGAGAAAGATGTAATAATAATGGGGTTTAGCCTTCGTTTTTCATATATGATCAATAACACAGGTCACCCACAACACTATTTTTAATCATTATTATATTTTAAACTAAATCCATATACACAATTAACTTTATGATGTGATACTTCTTGTCTAGGCTACGACAGTGTGATAAATTAACCGCCCCGATCATACTGCCTGGATTCGAGCCGGCTACCAAATTCCCAGCCGGTAGCCAAACGAGTAAAGTCGAGCACTTTAAGTTTCACGGCCCCTGAGTTTATTAGTTCCACCTGTGGTTGTGTGGCTAATCAATGCGTCTACCTGTTGTGCGTGTGTGTAAACTCAACTAAATGTTCATTCTTCATCGATAACAACGTAACATCACGGATTTCATACTATATGGATGCGAAGTGTTTTATGAAACAAGTGAAAATGAGCAGTCAAACAATTGACTGAGTTAATTGTTGAAATACCATGCATAGACAGTGTTGATTACTCGTCACATTACACATGCATACATGTCACACATATATAACTAAGATTCCCATATAATACATGCTATACAATTTGCGCATAATTTGCGCTCTCACGGGTATTTCTAACGGTTTACAAGATGTCGGGTCTTACGGACCCAAACCCAATTGACTTACGTTGCTCATTTACGAATATGACCCCACTTTTTACGTCCTAAGCCTGCTATAAGAATTTCAGCTTGATATCTCTTTGCGTTTTTGAATAATCGGAATGACAGACGGACAGCCAGACGACAGACAGACAGACAACCGGAAATGGATTAATAAGGTGATTTTATTAACACCTATACCAAAATTTTGTTCATAGTATCAATATTTTTAAGCGTTACATACTTGGGACTAAACTTAGTATAGTACTTTTTCTCTGTTTATGAATTGATAATAATTTAATATATTTTTATATTGATAATAATTTAATTTTATGAAAATTTTTGTAAAATATATTCCATTAATTAAATCGGTTCATGTTAATAGTAATAATATTAGCGGTCCAGATTTTTTTGTTCGTGAGTGTATCATTTAGCTACAACAGTGTATATTTTATATAAAATTAAATTTTAATAATAAATATTCATTTAAATATTTTCATAAACCTAACTTATGTACCTACACGGCTTTGATTTAAAATTGATTACCTAATAAAATTTAATATTTTTATAGCTAATTGAAATTAATTTTATTATTAATTTATATATGTAAATTAGCTACTCATATTTTGTTTTAAATGTTACAAGTAAGCATTATCATTTTTATTTAATTTAAAGCATAATTTAAAAATAATTAAAATATTTGTATAACCTTAAAGGATAGATAACTAGCAATGCGAGTTTTATGTTTTATTTATAAGAATAAGATTAATGACTAAAAGTGATAAAATGAAGGTAGGAGCTTTTTTAAAACTGATTTTTTTATTTCCTCTTTCTAAATGCTCTAAATTATAAATGCTAACAATTAAAAAAAAACAATTCAGATAAAAATGCTTCTGAAGCTTCAAATAAAAAATTCGTACTTTCCTCAATAATCCATTGTAGATATTTCTTATCAATATATTTTGAAGATAAGTAAGAATCAATAAGACCAGGTATTTGTAAAAAATCGATTGAACTTTTGATATCTATCGGCTTTATAAGTCAATACATAGTATAAAATAAAGTCGTATCCCGCTGCCTGTCTCTATGTTTTTATGTATGCTTAGATCTTTAAAACTACCCAACGGATTTTGATGCGGTTTTTTTCAATAGATAAGTAAGATCCTCTTGAGAGTAATTCAAGAGGAAGGTTTTTATCAATAAAACATGCATAATATAGAAGAAAAACACTGATAATTTAAGAGGTTAAACGAAATTGTGAACAAAAGGAAGGCAAGTGACGGCATATGAAGTAAAGGTTAATTTTTGTATTTAAAAATGAAGCTGCCCAGCGAAGCGGAAAGCTTGCAGCTAGTAACATTATAAACTTTAAGACATATTTAATACACATACACACAAAGAATATAAGATAGAAAAGAAGGCTCTTATACTGTTAATGTTAAAAAAGAGTATACAACTTTCAACGTCTCTTGTGATTGGGTCCAGTCATAAACGCTCTTCACCTCCATAATTAAAAAAAATACTGTTATAAGATCGTAGATTCGTTCTACGGACCCCTGGATTGTGAGCCCTGCATACATACACAAATAGACGAAGAAATTTAAAAAATAAATAAACAAACAATAATAATTGTAAAATTTTCATATAAGCTACAAATTTTCGAGTTCTAATTTATTATTTTTATTTTTCGCCGAAACAACTTTATTTCGAGAACCATAATTCGGAACGTTCAGCGATGGAATCGTTTTCGTCTGATTCAAACAAACCCTAAACGATGTCCGTCTCGGTAAAAGTGATAAAAAATGTATATAATTTTGTAAGTATAAAATATTGGATTTCATTTTTATTATTAATTTAAATTTATTTATGTGAATTTGATCTAAAATAATTTAAAAAATCGGTTTTATTTGAACGTCTATTATCTGTCTTTTTTGGGATTTAACGTGGTGAGGTCATTTGATTTAAAATTTGAGCTCGGTGAAGCTGATGTTAAATAATTTCAAATATGTAATAATTATTGAACAAAATCATACATAAGGTAAAAATAAAAAAGATGGTGTAATTTTTTTTACATAGATATTAGAACAGCACAAAATAATTAATTAAATTTCAAAAGCTCGCAAGTGTTACACAATTAGTAAGATTATCTATCGGATATACTTTATTATAACCATAATGTGTTTTCACGTTTTAGTCCCAAATAATACATGTTCATGATCGTAAAGAAATTCTGAACGCGATACATCCATAGAAACACAGGAAACCTTTCAAAAAACAAAGTTAAATGAGATTGACGGGGTGAGTAATAAAGTTGGTTGCTAGTAGATACCAACCTGAGTCTAATAAATAATGATTTTGAAATCGAAACTAATTGAGTTCATCATTAAAGGTAAATAATAATCATTTTCTACAGTTTTTTTTTATATTAAAATATAATTATAATGAATTAATAATAAATTAGAACTTCAACTTACCTACGTCGCTCGTTCAGTCTGTCTGTCTGTCGGTCGGTTAGTTGACTGTATTTGTAGATTCATTCTATTAACTACCACCTATACATTCATAAAATACAATAAACAAACCATGCAAATATAAATTAACTTTAAATAAATAAATAAATAAATAATCAAGTTGATGTAATATTTACATCAAATTACTTCTATTACCAATTTATTAAGTCTTTCTCAGTCGGCTCTCGTTGATTCGAAATCCTTGATAGACCAGTAAAAAAAAATATTTTTAGAATCTTAGACAATTTTACAATAAGAAACTAATATACTAGCAAAAAATTCATTTTAATTATTTTTTAAATTTGTGTCAGTAGATGACAAATCAAGTCGGTCAGTCTTTCATTTTTTCCTGGATCTTACGGCCTCTTTTATTCTTTGGATAATCATCATGCACATAAAAACGCAATATGTTGTTACATCAGTCATTCAATCAACTTGTCCAGACTACCGTAGTATATTCATTGACTTTGAACATCCGTAAAAATGTTCTTTTCCAATTCGAACACTCCACAGTACTTACTTTTTCTCCAAGTTTCGTTATCTCATTCGAAAATTAGTAAATTTTATTTTTATTTTCCAAGCCTGTAGCTGAAGTTGGCTTCGTATTCGAGTCAAATGTCACCTCGAGCTTTATATTCCAGGGAAATTGCGTTAAAATTTTATATATTTCAATTATTTCCCGCAAGTATTGGTATTTTCTCACTGCTGATGTTAAAATGAAAACTGATGTTAAAATGTGCATGTATTGTAAGAATAGACCATTTTTTAATAAAATTTATGGAAATAAAGGCAATGCAAAAACGGTAACAATTGGGAGAATCTATCACTCTTGAAAATACAGTTACTTAAAGGCCTCTATATAGTGCTCAAAAGATGCTTACTTCAGTTAAAGTGATTGAAGATCTGGTGCTATTTACCTTGAGATAATCGCTTATTCGTACAGATTGAGTAAGTCATACTTAGCCAGATAAGTGAGAAAACGATAAAAACGAATTTGTTTTTTTGAATAAATGTGAATTGTGCTCATTTATATTAAAATACTACCTTGATACCTGCCCGCTGAATTGGGCTTAAAAGTAAAAACCAGCGCTTTATAGCCTACACCTTTCTTGATCTCACTTCCCCTTCCATGACACTCGAAGGAATTGTTTTACACAGCTAAAATATTTGCACAATTTTCAATTTTTTTAAGTGTAAAATATCCTCATACATGGAGTATATCAGAAAAGAAGGCCATGAATTGTTTGACATTTACGATTATAAATTTTTACAGAAATCTTTAATTTATGGTTTAAAATGATGATCATAGGTGGAGCAGTAAAATGTCAGGGTAAATTAAATTTATTTTTTTTAATTTACCTTGATAAATAATAGCTCATGTGTTATTATGATGTATGAGCTATTCAAATCCATTCGTTAGTTTTTGCGTGAAAGCGTAACAAACAAACAAACAAGCATTCTTACTTTCACATTTATAATATATATGAAAATGTTATCTTGAATGAAAATGAGATAATCTTTGTAATGGGAGTAAAAATGAATGTATCATAAAATATCTTCTTTTTCTTAAATAATTTGTTTTGCTATATATTTTTGCATATTATCCAACAAACAAAATCTACCTTTCTAAATAATAATAAAGATTATATTCAAAGATTATTATATATTTTATTAATAACTTCTATATCTAGGATTATATTGATACAATCACAATATACAGTTTTTTTTTAAAAATAAATTCAAGAATTGTTTGCATCTGAAAATTAATAAATTTTTATTTAGATTGTAATAATAACTTATAATATCTTATAAATTAAAAGTTAACACTCTGTTCACTTTTATTTAGTTATCGCCTATTATTTAATGAAAATAAAATCAATAGACTGAGGATAATCGACTGTTATAGTAGGTTGTTGGTATCTGATGTAGAGGTATGGAATTGCAAGGAATCTTCGTGTTTTAACTATTATACAATGATAACCCAAATAAAGTTTATATTAAATTTTAAATATTAAGTTAATAAAAGTATAACCAATATGTACTCGGTGTACTAAAATTTCAACAGATAAAAATAAACCAGAAACTAATCGAAAACTTTTTTCCGATTCATTTCTATTGATATCAACTAAAAATAAATAGTTTTCGCTTATAATTCATATATGATGAAGTATTTTTTCCACGCATACTGGGTGAGAAAAGTACTTATTATATCACGGGCGTAGATAAAGAAAATTAATTCATTTTGTATTGATATATCTATAAATAGCGATTTTAATAGTTAAAATTCTATGTTTAATGTATACGAAAATTAAAAAAAAAAAAAAGATTCCACTGGAAAACAGAGTAAAATAATGTTCTTAATATTGGCGAATTTCCGAAGGAAACGAAGCTATTGCTTTTGTACTAATGATAGAATTTGGAAGGAAAAAATTACTGCAAATATCGAAATAATATATATATATATATATATATATATATATATATATATATATATATATATATCTACACGTTTATGTGTCTGTAAACTTTCTAGCAGTAGCTATTTAAGCTCGATTTGAATAAAATTTGGTATCAAGAAGGGTTTTGTATTTTTAAGGTCAAGTTCGTTAATGAGTAAACCAAGGCGTGGAGGGTTGCGAAAATTACAAAACTTTGAAGTTTTTCAAATTATAAAACATTTTTGGATCAGTCTTAAGCAAAAAAATACTCTTGTGATTTTTTCTTTAGGCGCTTAGTTTTATTATAGAATAAAAATTCTTAAAAAATTAAAGATGCAATACTCGATTTTAAGAAAAAAGTGTTATGCTTTCATTCTCTGAGGGAATTTGCTTGAGTAACGCAGTGCCTGCGCTAAGAAATTCGTTATTTAAATCTAATTATATAATTTATTTAAATAATGTATATAAAATAATATTACACAGTATGGATGCATCACACAGTAAAGTGAATTGTGAAGATGAGCACACACAGTTAGTTACTTAATTTTAGCATATTAGATTGCTTTTTATAATATTAATATTGTCCGAGGACACCGAATTCAATTATTGGTTCAATATTTTCTACCAATGACAGGAAATAAGGTCGAAATTTCTGTTTTAATTAAATACGACAATGGCTGATTTAAGAAAATTTTTAAATAATCGGTACATTTCCAGACAGTGGTTAACATCGCACCAGACAATATTCTAACAGTAAAAGGAGCTATTGCTAACAGTAAATGGAGCTATGTACAAGTATATTATACTTATTTGCTGCCCGAATCTTTTATAATTGCGATAGTTTTCTTACTTTTTGTTATATAAATTTTTTATACACTTAGGACCTTTAATTTTTTGTTTTTGATTTACATTTTGAACTTTTTAATTTTTAGGTTTATTGTTTTTATATGGATTTTAATAGTACCAGCAGTCGTTATCATTAGTGTCTTAGAGGTTAATAGAGATGTGCCCATTTCAATACTAACTAGAAATACGATTGCAATACAGCAACGTTAGTTTCTAAGATTTTATGAGTATAAACAGTGGGCATTAAACCTAGTTGGTTAATTTTTTTCGTGTATTTCGCACAACAAAGGTAAGGTAAAATATTAAAGATAGTATAAGTAGTTGTTAGTCTAATTATAATATAGAGATCTATAAGCATATAATTACAATGATCAAGGTCGTTTGATTATTACTATTGGGTACATCATTATAATATGCAATGCAGTCTCTTATTCTTGTATTAAACTTAACTATTATTTGAGTTTAATAAGTTCTTGTTTTGTTAATTACCATAATATTATTACCACTATATTATGCTTAAAGTATATTAATCAAATATACAGAATACACAGAAGAATATTATTGTTAAGATTTGTACGTTTTAATATCTACATTTGTATAATACAGAGATGTATTCTTGTGATTGTAAAAATTGTAAGAAACAAACATTTAAACAGTTAATCTTTTAACTTAAGATTAACTTTTAATTAATTCTTTTAAGATTGAAAAATAAATAGAATTCATAAATAAAATAGAGGATGTGTTTGAAGAGAATAACCTTAAATTAAAACTAAGCACGTACAAGTAAAATTTACAAAATTTAAAAACACCCGAAAAATTTTTCGGGTACGGAAGGAATTCTAAACTCGCACTTGAAACAAAGTTGAGAACATTCCTCATTAAATTACCTTTCAAACGAAATAAAAAAAATTCAAATCGATTCATCCGTTTAGGTGCTACGATGTCACAAATAGTCACACAGACAGGAAGCGGTCAAATTTATAACATCCCTAATATTGGTTCGGAGATCAAAAAGTGATAAAAATTGCCGCGATATTGTATTCATTCGAAAGCTAATTTTATTCCACTTCATACGTTTACACGTTCGTACAATTTGCATCAATTTTCTTATGCAAACTAATTTGTAGAAATAAAAATGTGAACGAAAGCAGAAAGTTTGTAAAAGACCAAAATTTGATTAAAATTAATTCAGACAGAAAATTTTCATGAGAATTTTAGCTTAGTAAACTAGAAATTAAAAACGTTTTCGCCTGTTAAATAAATTTTTTTACTTTCGGCATCTCATACTTTTGGATCGGTCCTTATATGTTACGATCAGGCAGGTACACTTATTTAAGATACTAGGTCGCTTAAAGACAACCTCGAGCAACAAGTCCACATCTTGACACTTGACGTGCATGTTGTCAAGTCGTATCGTGTGCATTGGCAATCAATTGTGTTTATTAAATAAAAAGTTACAATTGAATTTCAAGCAATGCGATTATTCTTTTTGCTTTATCGATTTGAAATTTGGATATGTTATAGGTACTCATATTTTATCTGCCCTGGTGAATTTTCCTAATTTTCTTTGTTCACATCCAGGTTATTTTTCTTATTCCACTATACCTGAATGTGAGCAATAAAAATTGAGAAAATTAACAGAATTTTCGAAAAGTGAAAGTAACCAGGGCAGATAAAATATGAGTACCTTAATAATATATCCAAATTTCAAATCAATAAAGCAAAAGGTATAATCACATTGCTTGAAGTTCAATTGTAACTTTAACCATTCTTATCTGGAAAACCGCTTTTCTTTATAAATTTTTTTCCTACCAATGAATATTTTAGAAGAGTCTTAAAAAAATTGTAAAGTTTCTCACCAATCAAAGAATGATTTCATGCCAATCAAAAATGTGTATAGGACAGTCTTAATCGAAAATTTCACATACTACTTATTTAACGCGGTACCAAAGTTCCGTAGATTTGCATCAATTAGCATGCTTTAATCGATTTGTGAACTTCTAGCATTGCTATACGGGCCTGTGATACTTTAAAAAAAGTTAGATATACATAATTTGGAATCTAATCGTGTCTATACTAATGACATATATATAGTTAAATTAACATTATAATAAATCCTGGTTAATGATCATCATAACATTCAGTCACAGTCACATTGTATGTAAGTGTGTACGTATGTATGTATGTATGTATGTACCATAGCCATGTAATTATGTTTAGTTAAGTAATAATCTATGTGAATTTGATATACATAATTTCTTTATTTCTGTTTCATATTAATCAAATTAAATTCATTTAGATAAAATATCTGTATCAATTTTGTTCCCTTAAACAATAAATGCTTTATTAAGAAATTAAATTTTAATTTAGAATACAAGTTAAATTTACAAAATTTAAAAAACCCTCGACAAATTTTTCGGGTACGAAACCCTAAACTCACAATTAAAACATATCTAAGAACACTCTCCATTTAATTGCCTATGTCCTTAAAGCCTTTTCTAAACTGAGTCGATTTGAAAGATCATCGTCAATTTTTAGTTTTTCTTGTACGGAATCCTAAATTCGCACATGAAACATACCTAATTAAATTACCTTCCCCATTAAATTACCTTTCAAACAAAACCAAAATCAAAATCGATTCATCCGTTGAGGCGGACAGACAGACAGAAACACAGCCACACACACAGCGGTCAAACTAATAACACTTTTTTTTTTCAGGGAAATTTTGAATAAAACGCTTAATTTTTTTTAACATATGAAGTTGGACTAAATCAATTATAAATCAAAATCAATTCTGAAAACTTTAGGGAAGGGGCGGGTTGACCGAATATTTAAATTATTTTTTTGGTCTTATATTTATAATTTTTAATTTTCGAAGGATTTTGTTATTTTTAGTTGTCAAAATCAGGTGATAAAATATTCGAATATCATTGGCCAAAGAGGATCAAGTGATAGTTATTATGATAGCTGACGTCACAATTGTCAGATACTTGGAAAGTATAAATTGTAAACAAACCAATACTTGTGTACAGATGTCACCAAATTAGCAATAAGTAACATTTGCTATTTATAGCAAATTTATACTGATGATGACTACTAGGTAGTTGAAATACATAATTGTAACTGGTCTAGGAAATTGGGGTGAAAATCGAAATTTATTTCGAAAAATCTTAGATTTCTCATTTATTATCTTTGATAATACTTATATATTCTTCAACGATGTTATGAACAAGATTCAAAAGTCAGATCGAATTTGACGACCATCTCGTATTATAATCAAGTAGCTAATTTTAAAATTAAATAACAAGTAGAACCACAATTTTTATCAATTTAATGTATTAAAATATTAGTTTTGACCATATAAATCAAGAAACACATGTATTTTTTTTGTTAATAAAGAAGACGATTATAAAAATCTTATGCCATAAAAGATTTATGAATATTTAAGTACACGTATAAGTCATCCCTCCGTATAGATCAGGCTATTTTAACAAAAACAAGTGAAAACAAACAATTGACTTAGTTAATTATTGAAATACCATGTATAGACAGTGTTGATTACTCTGTTACACTACAAACACATACATGTCACACATATATAACTGATATTCCCATATAATACATACTATATAATTTGCGCTCTCATGGGCAAACAGTGATGTTGACGAAAAAATGATTCAAACAAAAGTTGTTTATTTTTTTATAAGGAACATTTTTTACATTTAAATTTTTGTTCTGTCTCTAACGGTTTACAAGATGGGTCCTACGCTTAAAAAATTTCAGCTTGATATCTCTTTTCCTTTTTGAGTAATCGTGATGACAGACGGACAGACAGACGACAGAAAAACAGCCGGAAATATACAAATTAGGTGATTTTAGGAACACCTTTACCAAAATTTTGTTCATAATATCAATTTTTTTAGCGTTACAAACTTGGGACTAAACTTAGTATACCTTGCATATTACATATATGCATGGTATAAAAATATGTAATGGAAACTAAGATAGAGATTATTTTTAATTTGGAATGAGAAATTATGCGACCAATAACAGTTGTTACATGAGGCAGGGGACTAAAAAAGCTCATGTTCTTGTAAAACTGGAAAAGACAGAGGAAAATTTATATGGTAATATTCAAAAGCATTTGCCAAAGTTATTAAGTTTACTTAAAAATATGTATCTCTTAACACAAAAAACTCAGCAATGAAAATGTTTCCGCATTGGGAATCTACGGATCTATTTCTCTTTTAAGTATTCAAAAGAGAAGGTCGAATTTTGTTATTTCGTTTTTTTCTGTTAAAATCTCCTGATCAAGTAGTACCTACTGTATTACCAAATGAAGCGATTTTGAAATAAATTATCACTTAAGTACAGTAAAAAAAAAAAACTTTTAATATAAGATATATACATTTTTATAAAAATTTATACAAATTAAAAATAATTCATGTTTTTAATGCTCTTTATTTTCCATTCAATATGAGCGTAATATATTTTATAAAACTAACAAATAAACATAAAATTGTGTATAAATCATATTTATATTTTAAAGTGTCCTTCTGACAAAAGAACAAATATTTATGTTTCACAAGAGAGTAGGAGATTAATGTGGTTTTATGCAATTATACACTTGTAATTACTTGTCTTGGTTTTATACCCTCTGCTTACGTCATCTAAATTCTAAATGTTTTGGATATGTCGAGCGCCACTTTTATCTGGAGCTTTAAAACTATATTCAGGCTTAACTACAAATATTTTATTATATTAAACTTTTAATAACTTTGTTCAAAATGTAGAAAAAACAAGTGAAAACAAACAATTGACTGATCTAAGTGTTGAAATACCATGCATAGACAGTGTAGATTACTCTGTCACATTACACATACATACATGTCCCACATATATAACTGATATTCCTGTAAACATAATCTCTAACGGTTTACAAGACCCAATTGGCCTATGTTGCTCATTTACGAACTGGACCTCACTTTTTACGTCCTAAGCACGCTATAGAAATTTCGGCTTGATATATTTTTTCGTTTTTGAGTAATCGTGATGACAGATGCACAGACGACAGACAGACAGACAACCTGAAATGAACTAATTAGG
The DNA here is from genome assembly GCF_905475395.1 of Chrysoperla carnea. Taxonomy (NCBI): domain Eukaryota; kingdom Metazoa; phylum Arthropoda; class Insecta; order Neuroptera; family Chrysopidae; genus Chrysoperla; species Chrysoperla carnea. The sequence goes on along the minus strand of NC_058340.1, from coordinate 42,559,472 downwards.
TGATTTTATGAACACCTGTACCCAAATTTTGAACATAGTATCAATAATTTTAAGCGTTACAAACTTGGGACTAAACTTATTATACCTTGCACATACTACATATATGCATGGTATAAAAATGTCTTTTTTACTTTGGAACTTTTTTGAAGTTCCTTATGTATAAACTAGACAAAATGTATTAAATGGTGGAGGCTACGGGAAGAATACTGATGAAAATTGGCAGTGTCGTGCCGAGTAGTTACGCGGTATTTTAAAATTACAGAAGATTTAAATTCACATTGTACTGAAAAACACTAAATATCCACTAAATAGCTGCGTGAAATGATATCTTTGGACTAAATTCAATGATTTTTGAAATAAGTAGTGGTACTTTTTTATGATTGACATTGTAATAATATAAATATAATTTTATTATTTATGTACCTAAAGATGATATTAATAAATTGATTTTTTAGGTACGAAGGTCAATATTTTAATGGATTAAAAATAATAATTAATGACTATGTAACAAGAAAAAATATTTATAATATTTATATTTCATATTAAATCAATATTAAGAAATCTCTCACTACATAATATTTGTATTTTGTAATAATTGACTCATATTCAAAGAATTCAAAAGTTTTTTTTTTTTTTTTTTTTTTTTTTTTTAAATCAATACGAAATTATGATTTAATTATTTATGTATAACAACTTTATTTAAATATTTTAATGCTATTGATTATTAACAGCAAAAAAGAATTTGGGAATCAAATATGTATCATGCAATTAATATTTTCCCACGCTAAGAGTATTTTAACTTTTATTAGAAGTTTTCCTCCTAACTTCACGCTTAAATAAACAAATAGGGGATTGTGTAGGGATTGTAAACCTACCGTATTGTAAAAAAGTTTTGATTTATTGCCAGTACATAAACCAAATAGATGCTTTGTAGTCAATTAATGAGTTTTTTGTGACTTTTTAATACCACGCAACTACAAAAATATTTAATATATTGTGTGCAAGTGATGCTTATAAATTTGATAATATAGATATCTCTCTTCAGTCATCAATACTCTATCTATAGCCGTCTTTGTTCATAAAATGATGGATCTTTGATGAACTCATATCTAAATTAAAATTTTGACTTTAAATCATCGGCACATCTATATTTTTATGGTATTATTATAAACTAAAGAAATATCCAACTGAAAAGAATAACCTATATGATTCATCATTTTTTCAGCCAACTTTAAACGATAAAAAAAAACTTTTAACAAAAAGAAAAGCGACTTCAAAGAAAGACTTTTCCAAAATAAATTAATATGCACTAAAAAGTAAAAAAGTAACGATAATATAATGTAGTTAAAATTATTGTTATTTTTTGGAGTCGGTGTCAGCCAAGGAAGCAACTCTGACAGAACAGTTTGTTACATAAGCTTGGCTGACACCGACTTCAAATAGATAATAATCATCAAAATCGATTCACCCAGTCAAAAGTTCTGAGGTAACAAACATAAAAAAAAATCCAGTCGAATTGATAACCTCCTCCTTTTTTTTTTGAAGTCGATTAAAAATTAATAAATGGAAATAATTTTAAATCATCCTAGTAAGAAGAAAAAATAAGTTCGACATAAATTTTATAATTATTTTTTAATACAGAAGTGTAATATTTTTCTTACCTTGACTATGAGATGATAAATGCAATGACACATAATTCTTAATAAATGAACATTAAAGCACTTCAAATAAATTACATACTAAGGTAATTTTTAAGTGGGAATTTTATACATTATTTTGAAGTACAACTAATATATGTTAATGACTTTTAATAAAAAACAGTTCAATAAATATTTCTTTTTGTTCAATTAATTCATAATTATTGTTATTATATGACTCAAATATACTGATTACATAATTAAAAATTGAGCAATCAATTTCATGTATTTGTTATACCATGCATATATGAAATATGCAAGGTATATTAAGTTAGTCATAAGTTTGTAACGCTTAAAAATATTGATGCTAAGCAAAAAATTTTGGTATAGGTGTTCATAAAATCACCTAATTTGTCCATTTCCGGTTGTCTGTCTGTAGTTTGTCTGTCGTCTGCCTGTCTGTTGCCTGTCGTCTGTCATCTGTCGTCTTTCTGTCCGTCTATCACGATTACTCAAAAGCGAAAAGAGATATCAAGTTCGTAGATGAGCATCATAGGTCAATTGGGTCAAAGGTCCGTAGGACCCATCTTGTAAACTGTTAGAGATAGAACAAAAGTTTAAATATAAAAAATGTTTCTTATCAAAAAATAAAGAACTTTAGTTTGAAACATTTTTTTGTAAACATCACTGTTTAGTCACGAGGGTACATATAGATGCAAATTTTATAATATGTATTAATATGGGATTGTCAATTATCTATGTGTGACATATGTGTAATATGATTAACACTGTCTATACATGGTATTTCAACAATTAACTCAATTGTTCGTTTTTACTTGTTTTATATTTACTTTTGTTCCTAATTTGCTATTGTAATCGAGAAAAAAAAAATTCTCCATTGCAAATTCCTAGATGAAAGTTTCCAAAAAATGATTCGATGTCTACCCACATTTTCATTTCTTAGATGTTATGTTTTAGGGAAAATTTCTATGAAAATAGTTCTTTGGAATTGTAAAACAAGGTTACAAGTAGCTTCAAATAATGGGTCTACTAATCCGTATTACTAATTGTGTTCGGTAGTATTAAGGTCAAGAGGTAGAATTGGGAAAAATTTAGGAAACGTTGGAAATTCGTTGGTTATTTCGAATAATCCGTCTATTAACCCCAATTTCATAAAAATGTCACCTTATATTGAGGGCGGAAACTAGTGATTTTTCGAGAACAATTTTTTGGATTAAAAATTCCATTCAAGACACGCATATTTAAAAAAAATACTCAAAAATATAAAATGTCTTAGGTATTGCCAAAAACAAATATTTTTCAGCAATGTGGGAATGTAAATCTTGTGGAATCATGTGTAGCGTTTTAGCTTTTTTAGATTTGGTAATTAGCCATTTTATTTATAGCACAGATAATTTTTATTCTTATAAAATATAACTCAAAATTACCAAATAAATAATTAATTTTCATATTTTATATTAGTGTCTCAAGGTGAAAACATCATACTAATTTTTTTTTATTTTAATTTTTTCTTCAAATAGTAATTATTTATGAAATTTTTTTTAATTGTTCATTAAATAATGAGTTTATAGTTTTTGTATTTATAGAGCAGTGCATTCATATTGTTATAAATTATTTTTATAATAGAATATTATAAAAAACAAGGGAAAACAAACAATTGACTGAGTTAATTGTTGAAATACCATGTATAGACAGTGTTGATTACATTGTCACATTACACATGCATGCATTTCGCAAACACATAACTGATATTTCCATATAATACATGCTATATATACACTTGCGCCTAATTTGCGCCCTCATACAAGATAAACAGTGATGTATACCAAAAATGTTTCAAACAAAAGCTGCTTATATGTCTATAAGGAACATTATTTACACTTAAATTTTTATTCTGTCCCTAACGGCTTACGCACTCAAGACCCAATTGACCTATGTTGCTCATTTACGAACTCGATCTACTTTTTACACCCTGAACATGATCAAAATTTCAGCTTAATATTTTTTTGCATTTTCGTGTTCACAGACGGACAGGTGGACAAACGGACGGACAACCAGAAATGGGCTAATTAGATGATTTTATGAATACCTATACCAAAATTTTGCTCGTATCTTCAATATTTTTAAGTTTTATTAACTTGAGACTAAACTTAGTATACCCTGATATATATTACATGGTATAAAAAGGTATAGGAATGATTCTTAGAAGCAAGACCAGGTAATTATTTTCATTATTTTCCCTGATAAATATTTTAATTTCTATGAGTGATAAATATTTTCAATAATTGTTACCCAATGTTGGATAACTTCAGTGATCGGTGCAGGTGTGAGCCGGTATTGTAAACGTGGTATCTATGTCAAGTGGTATGCATGTTGTTGGATTTTTTCTAAACTAGAATTTTTACATCCTACTAAAAAACTATTATAATAAAATCGCTCAATATGGCTAAAGAAATTCCACAAATAATTTTTCTATAGCTAATAAAAATAAAATTTCTCTTTTTTCTGATCAAGCCGTATAATGCAGTTTTTCTATGATAGAAAGATGACTGAGAGAGTTATTAACATTTAAAACTGATGGCCTTAGAATGGTTAAACAATTAATCTCATTATTCAATATATATTCTCATAAATTAATCATTTCATATCCATATTTATGAATAACAGTAGTCGTTCGTTATATAATAACCCGATGAATAACGCTTATTCATTTGTTATAATTAAATTATTACACAAAATCAATAGGTAAATACCAACTATAGTGCCGGAGGTATGGACGAGCAAGATGGGGATACTACCCAAAAAATATTTAGATGGATTGAACAAAAAATGTATATGTACTTTATTATCTAATAAAAGAGAGTAAAAAAAAACCAAGGTACACTCCATATCAAAATAACTCTCATTATAGTAGATATTTCTCTGTAAAGGCACGTGCTTTTTTTGACACAGTGTATACCTCCACAAAGCTTTTTTAGGCCAATAAATATTTATCTTGAGTAATGCGTGTTAAAGCAACAGAGTGCAAGTGGGATTATTAAATGGAACAGAAACTATTAATTTTCGCTGAAAGATGCATTTGAAAATTTCGAGATAATGAAAAAATATGAATTGATAAGATAACGATTAAATTTGGTGAAAAATTGACCTAGTGATACAATTTTGAAAATTATACAAAATTCCCAAGATATGGAATTTGCAGGAAAAAAAACTTTTTTATGTCGACTCTATTAAGAAATTATGTCATATGACCTAATTAAAAGTTCAAGCAGAGGGGCTTTCTAGCGATTTTTAGACATTTTTAAGTTTCGTTGAGTTATCTCTAAATTTAAACCTTTAGTTTAATCCTTGAGTTACACTTACTAGACGTTTTGAATTTCTTGAAATTTATGAAACTTTTCTTGCATTTGTTTTTTTTATGAATCTTTCAAAGTTAAATAAATTTTCTGATAAATTACATACAATTGACCGAGTTACACTCATTTGAAATTTAACTTGAAAGTTTATCGATAATTTTCAATTTTTATGTGATTTGCAAAAAGTATGACCGACATACTTTCAAGGAAAATAAATATCAAATAAGTGTAGCTGAGTCAATTATGATCTAAATAAGATTAATATGGTCCTATTTAACATGTTTAATAAGGGTTTTTGTAGGATAAGCCAGGCATATGAAATATAAACAAGGTATGTGAGGTAATGCTTGAAAATATTGATGCCACCAACAAAATTTTGGTATAGGTGTTCATAAAATCACCTAATTAGTACATTTTCGGTTGTCTGTCAACACGATAACTCAAAAACGAAAAGAGATATCAAGTTGAAATATATAGCGTGTTCAGGACATTTAAATTGAGGTCGAGTTCGTAAATGAGCAACATAAGTGAATTGGTTCTTGTAAACCGTTAGAGATAGAAAAAAAGTTCAAATGTAAAAAATATTCCTTTTAAAAATAAACAACTTTTGTTTGAAACATTTTTTTGTAAATATCACTGTTTACCCGCGAGGGCGCAAATTAAGAGTGGCTATCTAAGAGTGGATATCTTTCTTAATTACAAGACGTAAAAAAACGAACGATTGGGTCACCAACACTGTCTATACATGGTATTTCAACAATTAACTCAATCAATTGTTTTTTTCACTTGTTTTGATTTAAGTTATTCGTGAAAACGAGGGCGTTTATAATTTTTGGGTAAGAAGCTAATATGAAAAGCTAGCAAATCATTCTTGCCTGTCCGTATTCTAGTTGTTGGCGAAAAAAATAATAAGTTAGGTTATAAATAAACCAAAAAAAATCCATCGTACAAACATATAGATAGAAAGATATCGATGTTTTTAAATATAAAATCCAGTAGCTGTTTTGTTTGTTCTAGATAATAATTACTGCCGCTGTAACAGTGTTAATAATGGTCCGTCTGTCTGTTCTGTACTGTGTGCATCCACTCACACTACAACATATGCAATTTATTCGTCTGTTTTTCTGCACACATTCATAGGAGTTTTATATTCATTGTGTATATTAAAAAGATATGCAGATTAGTTAACTAAGTCAACTTTTATGTATACCTCTCTTTATTTATCATCAAATTATTATAAAGATAGTAAAAGAAAGATAAATGTATTTGTGTGTGAGAATTGAAAAAAGTCGGAAGCAGCGGAGTTCTATCATAAAGGTCATATTTTCCCCTCAGTAGTTGCTTTATATGTTTAGAATGTTTAATTGAATTTTTGCTGGTTTTTAAAACATTTTCATACAAGAATTAAGAAGAGGACTTGGGAAATTGACACAACCAAATGGATTTGGGAAATTGACACAATTTCTTAACCATAAGCTCAATTAAGAAACAAATTTTGAACCTTTTAATAGAATTTGGTGGAGATGCAAAGATGAAGAAATGCTTTAGAATTCAGAAAAAGCCTTATATTTCGATATAAAAATGGTGTTGAAACTCCTGGTCAAATTTTGATGATCTTTGAAAGAATTCATGTCATTAAAACCTGTAAAACACATTATACAGTGTGTCGCATTTAAGATGAAGACATCCTCATATTTTCGTAATTTATTGGAATATCCATTTGAAATTTTTCAGTCATACAGAGTCACATTTTTTAGGATACTTTTTAGGATTCAAATATTTCAATAGACTTGCAATAATTTTGAGTAAAGACCAAAATAAAATAAAATCATGAAATTGGCTTCTAACCATCTTTGACACTAAGCAAAATTTTAAGAACCGAACCGCTTGTCAATTTGTAGCAGGCTGAGTTTAATGTCCAGATTTGGGTTAAGTATCTTAAAAAAATGTGACCCATTACCCTGTATGACTGTGCAAAATTTCAATGAATATTCCTATAAATAAATAAAATATAAGGTTGTCTTCATCTTAAATGCGACACACTATATTTCGAAATAAAAAAGGGATACGAAAGAAAGCAACCTCAAAAAGCACTTAGTTGATACTACTTGAGCCACATACAATTTGTCAATCCTGCAGCTCAATTTGAAGAAGTTGTAGCTATGAGCACAGCCTCCAAACATGGCAAAAAAGCTTTTACTCTATGAATTGTTAAAATAAATTCTCGGTTTTATAACATCGATTTTCCTTTGAAACAACCGCACATATCGAGTTTCAGTTGAACTAATAGCTGGAGATGCTCAAATTTAGCAGGAAAAAATCCTTAAAAATACGTGTTTTAAAGCTCATAAAACAGATTCATAATTTTCCCATCACGTATAATTAAAAAATAACCCTCATCCCTCCCCGTTCAACTTCGACGCAGTGCATAAGTTTATATTCTTGTGGAAAATATGACTAAAACAACACAAAAAAAACTTTGTTGTGTCAAACTTAGTGCCAACAAACATAAATTTGTTCTGTTTATTACACCTTTATATAGAAATTTACAAACAGGCAATTTACACCTTAGATACACTTAAGTTATATTGTACATTATAATATTGTTACTTAAGTTGTTACTACAGATTACTTAGGCTAACATCATACATACATGCATAGATATTATACATGGATACTACTTAAGTAAAACTAGTATCGTAAAATGTTGAATTTTTTTGTTGCTTATTTAAGGCGAGCTCGAACGTGTAAGTTGGTCACTTTCTCTATATGGGAAAATAATTTTGTTATTCAAATTTTCAATTTTTTGTTGTTTTTATAAAAAGGTTTCTTAAGAAAACATAGTTATATACGAAAAGTCTTGAAATACTGTTTTTCGAACCATGCATCTTTTCGTAAGATATTTGATTACTAACTGAGAGTTAAATTCAAAAAATCTGTAACAGATACCAAAAACCGACATATACGCTACCTAGGAAACTAAAACTTTTCTAATCGATTCAGGTTGCCATGAATTTTGAGGAAATGCAAAAATTGTTTATAACTGTCAATTTGCATTTTTTTCCAAATTTTATGTTTTATCATTTAAAAAAATTGAGTTGTGAAAGTTATCAGAAGTTAAAGAAAACAGAAATAATTTAAAGTGAGTACTTACAATGTAACTTTTATGTTATATAATAATAAATATCCTAATCAAACCAAACGTAATGTATTCACATATAGGTTGACTACTTAATCAGAAGTATGTCTTTTTTAAACTAATACTACAATTATTTCATATAGTAAAAACTAAGAGTAGCTATAAAATTAAATTCTTCAAGTATTTGACTTCTAAAATTAATACCTTAACTTTTCAGAAGAATATCTTGTAAAAAAAAAAGTAAGCGCTACAATAATTTAACAAGGTACGAAAAGGATATAGTTCTTACCGGGTGTTTCGGGATATTTTTTCTATTTTTTTAATACAGTAGAATCTCGATAAGTTAAAGTCCAAGGGAAACGCAAAATATTTTAAGTTATAGAGGTTTTAAATTATCAAGGGTCTATGTTAGGTAAAGGTTAATATAGAGGAATGTACATGTTTCTATGTACCCTAGTTAATATAGAGGTATGTACATGTTTTTATGTAGTTTTGAGGGCCTATACAGAGATTATTTATTTAAGTTATAGAGGTTGCGTATTGTAAGTTATAAAGGTTTTGGGCTCTGATGGGAAGGGAACATAGTATTTTTTGAAGTAACAGAGGTTTTTATGTTACCGAGGTTTAAGTTATCGAGATTCTACTGTAATACTTTGTTGGTGTAAATCAGATACTAGTTTCATGTATATTTTTTATACATTGTAGTTCATGAACTACATATACATATATTTAAAATATATATAAATATAGTTTCATGTATAGGAAATTTAGGACAAAATCGTATTGTATTATTACACTATCATATAGATTCTGAATACACTTGCACAATTCGAGATTATTCACAAGTCTGGAAAAAGGTAAAAGCTGAAAAATTGCAGGTGTATATTCATTCATCAAGTCACAATCTAAATACATAATACAAGTTTAGCGAATAAAAGCGTGTTAAAAAATTGTCAGTGTAATTAGAAAAGCTATTTTAATATCCAAGGTTTTATTAACCCAACCAAAAAATAATATGTATTTGAAATTGACCAGAAATAATAATAGTAAGCTTTGGGATAAAAAATAAATAAATTTTTTTCCCGATAGACGCACTGTTTTATCGTGCGAAGTCTCTCTTAAACTTACTTTACTACTGATCATACGATTTATTAAAATGTACAATATTAACAATAATACTTATCAATGGATTCTGTGTATTCTTCTCAACACATTCCAAAGAAGAATATTTGAAATTTTCTAAAACTAAAGTAAATAAATATTATTTCGATTAGATATATTATTAGAAAAAAGTGAAGGTGCATACAGGCAACATATAAGTTGTATTTTTGCGTGCGATTTCAATAAACAACTAATAATAATAACAAACAGGCCAGGCCACGGTAGGTATGTGTGTACCCATTGTTTCTTATCAGATTGCTAGTCATTATTGTTGGTGTGTATTATTGCACACACATAGTTTGTTGTTTGGTGACCGCTTAACATTTATAGGTGTTATAAAACGTAAACATTTTATTCGCATGTTGTTATCATATTAATTGAATCATCTATAAATAAATATATTTTAAAATCCATATAAGCCAAGAATTCTTCTATGTTCAATATAGATAGCCAGCCAGCCAGGCCAGTGAATGCATTCTTATTTTATATTCATAATATAAATATTTCATTATTATAAAATAGAAATTTATTATAATTATTTTAACGAATTCAGGAGAATGCCCGTTGAAAATTCAATGAAATACCTTATCGTTCTTGGTTTTGATCCGGCACAACAGAACGGCATCACACACGGTCAATCAAGATTGACAATCATTGTGATAGACAATCTGATCTAATTGAAGATTGCGAATAATTTTTTTGAAGTGAAAACTTCTTTAGCGACGTTGGGCACTTTGGTACTGGAAAATGGGCTTGCGTTACCGACATGCTGTGCGCGCGACGACATGCAGTGTATTTGTAGCTATACAGCTGACGTATTGTGTAGCATTATTACTGCGTATATAACAAGTACATTGCAATTTATGTAAATACAAATACTATCCATAAATCATATGATTGTATATTCATTGTTATTTCAATTGAGTTGTATTCATATTATGTCGTAATCTCGTACAGCCCGTAATATATTTAAATAATGAAAAACTATATAAACATGCATATAATTGTTGCTCCGAGTGTCAATAGATGTGAAAATTAGCTTGATGTTGATAATTTTAATTCAAATATTATGATATTTTAAATTATTATACTAAAAGTTCTAAGTTTTCACTTCTATCGGTAGTCCCTAAAAAAGATTGCCAATCACAAATTAGGCGTGTATGGGGCCCTTTTGTTTTTGTCTTGTGTACAAGACTATTGATATTTTTATAATAATCAAATATGATAACTAAGTTCCAAGTTTTCCAGCACTTTTTTTAATAATGAAGAAATCAGTATATTAGTTCGATTCTGATATTTAATTTCAAAGCAATCAAAACCAAAATACCTGCGCTATAATGTGTTATTCGTCAATGTTTATTCGATATCGGTTAGTTAAATATGATGTCATACTAATTATAATTTTATGGTGACATAATTTTATGATTAGTGAAAAAGTAATTCAAATTTTATGATTCGTTAAATATGATGTCAGACAAATTCTAATAATTTGGATTTATGGCGATGACATGATTTTATAGTCCAGTATGAAAAGGGTGCGAGTATATGCTATACAACCAAAGCGCTAAAAAATATAAGCATTTATCTTCCCTTGTATTGAACTGTCAAAATTTTATCCGATTAGATTTCATTCCTGAAAATTGCTTTAAGATACATAAAATAGAAAAAGTTTTTCAGTCTCATAATTGCCTTAACCCCCCCCCTCCCTAAAATTTTCAGAATTGATTTAGATTTAGTCCAACGTCGTATTAAAAAATCAAGCCTTTTATCCAAAATTACCCTGGCTCTCGTATATCTTTAATTGAAAAAATATTATTAGATTAAACCTTCACAAATAAACGTTCGCAGTATTAAATTATTTCAACTTAGTAATATCTAAGGAAGACCAAGGTTTACCAATGACCACAACTTAATTAAAAATAATATGATTTAAAATAAAATTAAGTATTATTTCCTGGATATGATATGGGTATTTAAAAATAAAACATTTTCCAAATTTTGTACAAATAAAAGTAGGTGACCCTGATCTGATGAAACTAACAGCTTTTTTTTACACATTTGTTAAAAACGGAATATACACAAAAAAGTATGTTCTGAATGCTTCATAGCCTCCGTATACAGACTAAAAGTATGTAGTACCTCTGTAGTACCTATTGAGAAAATCATTTTTCCATGCGCAACGAGTGCCTTAATTTAGAAGAAGCACGATAAATGGCTAATAGGATTCTAGCAGGCGTTTAATTTCAATATGGATATTAAGAAACCATAACAATTTACAATAATGCTGTTGTATGAATACAAATGTAAGAATGAACTGTCTTCTAAAAAATACCCCACTCTTGTTGACTGCCTGACGTCATTAGTGACTTTTAAAAAAGGTATACTATTTAGGTATATATATTATATATTTAGGTATTTATAGGTATATTGTTAAACAAAACCTACAAGAAATTGGTTTTTTTTTTTGATTAAAGAAAAGTTTTTCGAAAAAGTAGGGGATAAAGAATCATTTTTTTCCAGAAAACTATAATTTTGGACTTTTAAATTCTTTTAATTCAAAAATTGATTCTATGAAAATATGTATGTTTGAGAATATATGTTTTAAAAATGGCATGTTTAAGAAAGTAATTTTTTAATTTTTGGATCGGATTTTTGATTGAATGTAAAATAACTTGCAGGGATTTATACTAAAACTAGAATTTTTTATACAATTTTTGCAAGCAGTCATGTTTACAAGTCACATAAATCGACTAATAGCTAATAATGATAGCTTTGATATAATCGAATACTTAAGAATATAAAAATTTGTTGAGAAGTACTAATCTTGAACACATGGAGGCCAGAAGAAAAAGACGAATTTTCATATAAAACAGATTAACTTTAAAATTAAATATGATGTCTAGACATATATATTTCGACAAATTTGTTGCAATAATATAATAATTCTATGTATTCAATAAATGTATAAATTAACTGAGATATGAATGAATATTCATTTGTAGTTTTATTAAGTAATATGATATAAAATTGGTGTCTTATGGTAATATAAATTGTTTTAACATGTACACTTAGGGAAAGATCTACCAGGGAATGAGAATAAAAGAAACTTTTAACAAGAAGAAAACTGACTTCAAAAGAAAACCTTCTCCAAAACAAATTATTATACACTAAAAAGTAAAAAATAACGATAATATAATGCAGTTAAAATTATTATTATTTTTGGAGTCGGTGTAAGCCAAGGAAACAACTCTGAGAGCACACTTTGCTACATTAGCTTGACTGACACCGACTCCAAAAATAACAATAATTTTAACTACATTATATTATCGTAATTTTTTTCCTTTTTAGTGCACATTAATTTGTTTTCGAAAGTTTTTCTTTTGAAGCCGGTTTTCTTTTTGTTAAAAGTTTTTGTATTTTATGATTTTTAATGAATCTGAAATACACTAACTAAATTGTCACTAAAAAAGAATCATCGAAATCGGTTGGCGAGATATTGAGTTATTCGTCCTCTTGTCGTGCATACTTAATGCAAATTTAAGACTTTTATGGTTTTCTCATGGATGTCCTTGCCAGAGCTGGACCAAAATGAAATGGGACCACACGGAAAATAAATAAAAGAATCATCAAATAGATAAAGAATCATCAAAATCAGTTCACCCAGTCGAAAGTTCTGAGGTAATAAACACACACACAAAAAAAATCGAATTGAGAACCTCCTTTTTTTGTTTGAAGTCGATTAAAAAATACAGTGGATTTTTTTCTTTGCGAGTTTCTATATCAATGTTTGAAGAACATGAAATTACAGGTTTTCGATTGAAGAATCATCACAAATGTATCTGAACTACCACTAGTCAAAGTATAGGTACATTTTCACTGCTTAACTAGCTGGGAAAGTTTTGTATTTGAGCTATTATTCCACTTCAAAGAAATGTCTGATTGACTGTATAATCTATTTGAATAACTTGTGAAGTGTAATAAGATTAAATCTAAGAGACCTGGCAAGACGTATTTTTGACTCATATACCGTTTTCCCCCAGTCGAATAATTTATATCCACAATTTTCGTAATAGGTATGAGAAAAAAAACTGGTTTAAATTGTAATTGTGGATTAATTTATGGTTCTTTTTTCATTAAAGCATAAGAAAATTAAAGCACTTACTATTTATTTATTAACACGATTTTTATTACATCCGGGAAATATTCTCTTTTTTATAGTCACTTCACAAGCAATTAAAATTTTAGTTTTTATTTTTTTTGTCCATAAATGATATAAAGAAAAAAAGAAAAGAATTATTTTTAGTAAAATTATTGTCTCTGTGCTAGTCGAATTGTATGACCTTTTGATACTATTATAATGGAGGGTCCCATGATTTTAGCTGGAGATCTTTATTTAAAAAAGAAAAAGAAAATGTCAAACTTTTGTAATTCCCCTCAGAGTTTTAGAAGTTGATATGTATTCGTAAGAAATTCGAATAAGTATACCATCTCGAAGTACTATTTAAATTTTCGAGAGAGTCGATGGAAAAGTGTATTTTTTTAGATGTAGATATTAAACATACCTTCGTGTTGTTGTTTGCAACCCACCCATTAATTGAAGGATAAAAGAAGGAGTTTTAAATAATTAATCAAACCACATAAAAAGCGCTTTTACAATTTTGTTTGAGTGAGTAACTAAACAATCGATTATTTAAGGAAATGACTTTCGGAATTTTTCGAAAAAAATATGCCCAAAAATTCAATAATAACTTAGGTTAGGATATATTGGCTGTCCACAAGAGACACACTTAGATCATAGGGACCCATTGTGATACCATATAATGTGTTTTGTCACAATTTTCGTTGATAATTTCATTTATTAGACCCTCATTTATTTTGAGAGGCTTAGTACACCTCCTTCATGCATATACCATGAACTACACCAGCCCCACCACAACCATTAATTAAATTAACTTTTGTTGTTTTGACAGCGGGAATCGAACCCTGGGCATACCAAGGAAAAGGTATGCTTTAATCAACTGAACTATACTGGGGTTTAAATTTCAATAATAAGAAATAAAATAAATATTTATTATAAAAAAGTGAAAACAAACAATTGACTGAATTGTTGAAATACCATGTATAGACACTGGTGATTACTCTGTCACATTACACATACATACATGTCACACATACATAACTGATATTCCCATATAGTACATACTATACAATTTGCGCATAATTTGCGCTCTCACGAGTAAACAGTGATGTTTACGAAAAAATGTTTCAAACAAAAGTTGTTTATTTTTTTATAAGAAATATTTTTTATATTTAAACTTTTGTTCTATCTCTATCGGTTTACAAGACGGATCGACCCAAGACCCAATTAACCTATGTTACCCATTTACGAACTCAACTTCACTTGTTACGTCCTGTAAAATGAAATAAAATTTCAGCTTGATATCATTTTTCGTTTTTGAGTTATCGTGTTGACAGACAGACGGACGGACAACCGGAAATGGACTAATTAGCTGATTTTATGAACACCTATACCAAAATTTTGTGCATCAATATTTTTAAGTGTTACAAACTTGGAACTAAACTTAGTATACGTTGCATATTACATATATGCATGGTATAAAAAGAGATCAAGTTTTTAAAGCATAATATTTCAAGAAGACAAACATTTTCAAAATTTACTAATAAACTATATGGGAGCTCTTTAAATTTTGATAGTCATGGAACATGTTTATAAATGATCTTGTATTTAAAATTTAATGTACATTTTTTAAAAGGTCGGTAAATAAAATAATGATTTTACAATAAATTTCTCACACTTTTTTTGTACAAATATTAATATTTTATTTCTTGTTTAAATGAACGAATACAATGTAGTACAATGTCAAATTGGCAATAAAATATTATTGCTAATATTTATTAGATAAATATATTATTTTTAAAATATAGATAATATTATTATATAATTAAAAATTTTTTTTAAATTCTAAAACGGAAACATGAAGTTCATTAATTATGATAATTTATAAACATAATTATTATTTTTATTATTTTTAACTGTAAAAGTGAATTTGATCTTTGTTTTTTTTTTTTTTTTTTTTAAATAAATTTTATAAAAGTGAATTTTTTTTTTAGGTAAAAATGAAAGAAAAAACTTTTTTGAAACGAAAGTGAAGTAGTTGAATGTAGTATACCTTGATAGATCACAACTTCGATTGTAAACACGTGACTTAAAATTTGGATGTCTCCTTTTGAATTTGTCTGTCACCTATATAGTAGATTTCTAAGGAATTTTTATACCATGTATATGAAATATACCAAGGTATACTAAGTTTAGTCCCAAGTTTGGAACGCTTAAAATTGAATTGAATGCTATGAACAAAATTTTGGTATGGATGTTCATAATATCTCCTAATTAATCCATTTCCAGTTGTCTGTCTGTCTGTCTGTCATCTATCCGTCTGTCATCACTGTAACTCAAATACGAAAAGAGATACCAAGCTGAAATTTGTATAGCGTGCTTGGGACGTAAAAAGTGAGGTCGAGTTCGTAAATGAGCAACATAGGTCAATTGGGAGGACCCCTATTTTAAACCGTTAGAGGTAGAACAAAGGTGTTTCTTATAAAAAAAATAAACAACTTTTGTTTGAAACATTTTTTCGTAACCATCACTGTTTACCCTTGAGAGCGCAAATTATGCGAAAATTGTATAGTATGTATTATATGGGAATATCAGTTATATATGCGTGACATGTATGAATCTGTAATGTGACAGAGTAATCAACACTGTCTATACATCACTCAGTCAATTGTTTGTTTTCACTTGTTATTTCAACATTCAGAAAAAAATCAAATTTTAGGTCTGCAGCAATACAACGATGTATAATGGAAGAAGTTGGAGTTGGACCTGGCTGTCAAGAATAAATAGGGGTTAGCAAAATTCGGAGATTGGAGTTTGTTCTTTTCAAAAATTTCTTTGTTTAGAGAGCCATTTCCCATTACAGAGGCTAACGTTTCAAAAATTTGTTATTAAAAGGCCAATTACTTTATTCAAAAATGAATGAAAAAGAGTTCCATTAAGGTTTATTTAGTATGTAGGATTTTTATCCATGTCTTATATAATTTTATGAATAATGTGGAAGAGTTGGAAAAAGTAACGAACGATAAGTTTCTGTTTAACAAGTTTTAATTACATGCGCTTTCAATAAAATATAGGTAATATCTCCGTTCCATCTTTATGTAATTTTTAAAGCTAATTAATTAATTTTGCATATCTATTGCGTGGGTGCATTGTCTATGCGGATATCGACTACATTAACAGTAATTTAAAGGGATTGTAAATATAATAATTAAAATATCTAACTTGAAGGACTAAGATGTATCATTTTTTATTAAAAATATAACAATTATTTCAAATTGTTAAACCACATAATCAACTCACTTTTACATAAATAGTAAAAACAATTAATCTAAATTGTGTTTAGGTAACATTTTAAATATAATTTTTTAATTTAAATGACTTCAAGGTCGTTTATCACATTTGTAAAACAGTTTTTTTTTACCTCTGTATATAAGATATTGATTTCTATTAAGGAAGTGATATGATTCCTTAGAGGTAAAATTATCATTTTTTGTCTTCGGAACATGCAATAAATGAATAACGCTTGTATCTGCAAGAACTTCAAATTTTACACTAAATTTTGTAGGAGCAAAAAAAAGATGTACATCTTGCTTATATGAATATAATAAAAACTAAAATAATTAAAACTAGCTGGCCCGAGTAAGTTTTAAATAAATCGATAACTTTTTCTGTCCCGCTTTTTAAAATGACTTAATTTTTGAAGGTATTATTATCTTTCTTCGAATGTTCCAACACCCTGAACAGATTTTCAAAAACAAGACAAATGACCATGTTATATTCGAAGATGTACTCAACATCCGGTACACTAGGTTTCTTAGCCAGTGATTCACTTCTTATAATGTAATATTCTCAAACCATTTGGACATTATCATTTGGAACCTTGCATTTCAAGAGCGATTTTTAACTTGCTCCCGGTCAGATATACTGTGTTTGCATGAAGTGAAAGATGCAGTAACGCTTTTTGTTAGCATAAATCAAAAGTATTGATAAATAGTTTTAGGTTTTTTGTACATAGAGGTTATCGGAGTATTGCAAACTAGATTTTTTATAAATATATGTAAAACAATTATATGAAATAAATGAATTAATAAAAAAAAAACATGATATTCTTCATGTTTTTAATATAAAAATATCTGGTGGAAAACGCTCTTGCGACTTCAATATATATATACCGTTAGAAGTGACGAAAAAGTATTTGATTGGGATTCATCAGAAAATAAGAAAATTATTCTTAAAATAACTACGTCTCCTTTTTTTAATCATTCAGTAGCATCTAGCTACCCTCATGTAAACCTACCCTATAGTACACGTCCTCTCATTTTCCAAACTTATTAAGACCTTTTTTAAACTACGCAAATTTATTGTTTCACAGTTTTCCGTTTATATAACATAGCAGTCATACCAACACATTTGACATGTTTAAACAAATTTAAAAAAAAGGTATTTTTAAGATAAGAGGATTAGAATACATTAGTGTCTCTATGTAGAGGTAAAAAAACAATGTTTTAAAAAGTATTAAATAAAAAGTTATTATTATTATTTATTGAATATTATTAATATTTAATGACCTTTATGAGATAAACCACGTTTTCAATAAGTACAGCATTCTATTCGAATCAAGCAACTTTATAACTATGATAATGACGCGGATGAATACATAAATTATTCAAGTTTGTTCTTAACAACTTATTCATATTAATTTGCATTAGATTTTCTAGCTTGTAAGGTTGAAAATGAAAGTCCACGAACTTTCTTAAGTGGGGTACCATTGATAAGATATTGAAAATTTTAACTAAAAAGTGATCAAGTTTAATGGTTTACATAGTAACATTAACAACCGATACACATTATTGGGAAGATTTGAGACGGTTTTTATTTTAAGGAGGGTCCCTCACCAGTAATAGAAAAAAATAAATTAGTAGAAAATGATCCAAATTTTTAGTATGTCGTAGTTAACGATGCATATTATTTAATAAATAAAAAAATTTGGGTATCTTATCGATCAATTAAGAGAGTAATTAATTAATTAAAAATACACTAAATAACATAGCATGATATAAGGATGATTATGTTATTTAGTGTATTTTTAATTAATAAAAACTCTCTTAATTGATCGATAAGATACCCAAATTTTTTTTTGATTTAATAATATGTATCGTTAACTACAACATACTAAAAATTCGGATCCTTATCTACTAATTTATTTTTTTCTATGACTGCCGAGGGAACTTCCTTAATGGGTCCCGACTGTTAAAATCGGTATGTAAACTACTGAGTAAATTGAAATGCCAGTGACGTCATTATGTGTCTTTTTTAACGCCACCGCACGGATAAATGATAAAATAACATGGAACATGATAATTGATTTCTCTCTCAACTTGTTTTCATTTTATTATAACATTCTTAACAACGATATAAGTGTATAACGTGATTCTGATTTTCTCCCAGCCTAAACAAATATCATGACGTTACAACCAATCACAAGTTGTTTCACAACACGTTCGACATTTTGACAGAAATCTTTGATGTATAGTTCAATGACGATCATAGATGGCGTAATGAATAACTGAAATATACGTTTATAAATTGTAGCTCATTTGTTATTCTGATGAAGGAGCTTTATAATTGTTAAGTTTCATTCAAATACATTCATAATTTTTTGCGTGATAAGCACACAAACATCAAACAAACAAACAAACAAATAAACAAACATTCTTACTTTCACATTTGTATTATATTTGTGATTTGTGACAAAAAAAAAAGAAAAAATTATATCATCTATTTCATAAGAAGAACAAAGTTATTTATTTTGAACCGATTGAAAACGATAAGATGCCGTGCTATTCATTGATCTAGTAAATCATGTAAATGAGTACTTTACTGAGCTGAGCTGAGCCGAGTCGAGTAAGTGAGTGAGTGAATGAATGATCTAGTTAGTAATTTATACCTACAACAAGTATAGGATCTTATAATAATATTCTTCTGTGTTCATGTAATAATAGTCGCAGAAACGAAGCAATGAAAAATTTGAACAGTTGGATTTGTACGCGGTTTTCGGAATTCGATTCGTTAGACCGTAATGAAATTTTATGCATTAAATTGATTTATAGGAAAATTAAAAATATGCTATTTCACAAATAATATGCGTTTTATAATTGCAAATTGCATTTTAAATTAATCGTAAATATACTAAATTTACCATTCTGTTAATAGTGTTGAAAATGATTCCAAACTTGTTACTCGGGGGTGTTACTCGAATATCCCGAAAACTCCTGGAGACGACGGAGATACCGATTACTCTGGACACCAGGTACCTCGGAGACTAACTTTTACGCAATATTCTAGTTCAGAGACCCCAATAACCACCCTGCGACAAGTTTGGAATCATTTTAATCACTATTAACCCAATTGTGAATTTAATATATTTACGGTTAATTTAAAATGCAATTTTAAAATGCATATTATAAGTTGCATATTTATAACTTCTAATAAATCAGTTTAGCTTACAAAATTTCCTGACGCTCTAGCGCTTTACTGTTGAAATTTTTCGAACTTTTACCGTTTTTAGTGTTTCATTTCTGCGACTATATTCTACATTGTTTTAAATGTAAACGTTTGTACATTGAAAGCATACCTAGGTATACACCATGCAACAACACAACATTGTTACAGGTGTGGGTGACTCATAATAATATTATAGTATATGATGATAATTATTATTATAATGTGGGGGCGCGTTGTGTACCTACATCTATTAATTTTAATACTTTAAGAGTACCTGTTACTCTAAATATGTTATTCGAGTGGCATTGAGTTTATTAGTAACTAGAGGGTTTATTTTTATATGGATTCTAATTTCTAACTTAAGGTAGTACCAGCATGAAATCACTTTTCGACAGATTTGGCCGAATTTTTTTTCTCGGGTTTATAATAGCTTTATTTATGAATTCCTTAAATTTCATAATTTTTGACCGTTTAGATCGCGAGATATTTAAAGACAAAGTTCGCGATTTTGAGGGTCATGTCCCATTTAAAGCATGTAAAATGTCCGGTCTCTCCAACTATTTTTTATGATATTATTATATATTGAAGAAAAAGTAGAAAAAAATGTTTATACAATAAAATTCTAAAAAAAAAAATTTAGAAATTAATTTTCACTTTCGAGATATTAATTTTGACGTAAATTGATCGAAATTGGGACGTTGGCATAATTATTTCCCATTTTAAACGGTCAAAATTTCTGAAACTTTGGGAATTAATAGTAAGCATTATTAAATTCTTAAATTTAATTTTTCGTTAAATTCTGTCGAAAAAAAAATTGTACCATTGCTTTAACATAGAAACTGCAAATACCATGCTGGAACTACGTTAAGTTGATTCAACTCAAAAGTATCAATCATGATATACTAAAGAATGTATGAGCTTGATAACAATATTTGATTTAAAGGCTCAAAATTTTTTTACATGCACACTTTTACTCAAAGAATATGTGGTTAAAATTTCAGCATAGGTATCCGTGCAAATTTTTAACAAAAAAGTCATCGAAAAATTTTTAACAAAAAAGTCATGGGGAATTAGCCCCAAAAGTAACTTAAAGATTTATTATTATTAAAGACATCTTTAAAAACTGTAAACTCATCGCTACATTCGATTAGAAGACAAAATCGTAAATATGTAAATATCTAAGTAGCATCATCGCAGATTTATCGTGATAAAAAGTAAAGAAAATCATCCTTGCATTAGTACCTTAAATTTTCTCCGAGAATGTATTATTTGAGTAAATGTGAAAAATAAAACTTTAAACTTTTGGGTAAGTAAAGAATAATAAGACTTTTTTGGATGGACTCAAAAGTGAAATTAAACCTAGTACTTCTGTTTGTGAATAGCTGTGTAGAATTTTAAAAATCTGCATTATTTGACTCCCTTATGGTAGGAATTTCGTAAAATCCACGTATTTAGCTGAAAATCCTCTAAGCCAACAGAATATTTCCACTGAATTTCAAGTCTGTAGCACTAACAAATTCGGGAATGAATTGATAGAGCAATAAATGAGTAATATTTTATCTCTAGTCAATATTATAAACTCAATAGTTGCAAATCAATAGTGGCCCTGTTTTGTTTACTATTTAATAATTTAATGAACAAATTATAATCAAAAAATTATTATAAAATCATATCTAAAATAAAATCTACATAATAAATATTTGAAATAGATTAGTTTAGTAAAATACTCTACTAACTGACTGACTGACTGACTGTTTGACAAAGAAACTGACTAAACATTAACTTGACTGATATAATATATTTATATTCATTCTTTCATTTCATTTAATAAAAAAAAAACTTCAAGTGTGAGAACTATTTAAAATAATTTTCATGATGATATTATTATTCAAATACCAAGGTCATTTTGATCTATTTCTGATTTGCTATATAATAACTGGATGACCTATGGGCTCTAAGGTATATATCGGTAATACAAAGTAATAATATAGTTTAATTTAATGTAAATATTTTTAAAAGTTTGTTCTTGTTTTTTTAATTTATGTATTTAATGTAATTATATTTACTTACAACACACCTACACAATCTATGGCGTGACGTTGGAATGCGATAGAAATTATTTGAAATAATTGGAAGACGATTAAGTGAAAAAATCGAATGCCTTAGCTTATCATATAAACATGATTTGAATTTTTTTATATATTCTTTGCTTCAAATCGAAACTTTCTTGTATTGAATACATTCAGATCCGTGTCTCTTTCAACGACAACAGATATTGACCCTTCGGTAAATATTTTGGATCGAAGTCATACTCCTTTTTTCTTTATTACGTATTTCAATATTCTTTTTCAGAGCCCTTGGAACCAAGAACTTCCTTCGCTCGAAAAAAGCGCTAACCTTCAAATTTTTCAGTTAATAGTAGATTTCTCAGACCCTCTTTTTCTATAGTATCCACTTGAATGCTCCTGCTGTACTCAGTGAATCTGTGTGAGTAGACATACGACTTCTCGACATACTTCATGATTAATAACACCCAAGGGTATTATCACTTAAACTATTGTCACTTAAAGTAGGCTATCCAGGGAAATTTTCTGTTAACGAAAACTGCTTACGATCAGTAATCGAATTTTTTAACTGCTAAAGCCCCTAAGATGAGCTGCACCTATATCTGGCACTCCTCGCTTCGTTTCCGGTATTGCCATCTATATTTAGATCTTCAGTGTTATGCAATTCTTATAAAAGGCATTAGAAATGTATAAAGTATACATAGTTTTCACAGCACTTTGGCATTGAATAAAATCTAATATAAATCTTCTTCTCTTCAGTGAAGCAAGTGTTTGCAACAGAAATTGATTAAAAATACAACTCTATTATTAGTATTAATAACTTTCTGATAGGAAGTTATTGTTTTTTTCGGAAAAACGACATCTAAGTCCTCTTAGATTTTTTCTGTGAAAAAATGATGATTTTTTTGGCGATGATCAATCAGGGCATGAATTATTATGTTCTAATTTATCTACAACTTTACTTGTAATCAAAATTTGTGACTTGAATGTACAATGAGGTTTATGTACAATGAGGTTTATGTACAATGAGGTTTATGTACAATGAGGTTTATGTACAATGAGGTTTATGTACTTATTAGTGCAATATCTCAAAATCAAGACGAAAACGATTCGCTAACAAATATTTATCACGCCATGCACCAGTAACATGTTTTCTATCATGTATTATGACAGGAATGCAAATAATTTAATAAAGAGATCATGGAATCCAGACCAAGAACCAAGATCGAAAAATGTTTGTTTTTAAGCTTTTAAGTAAGCTTCAAACAATGCAGTCGAACAGTTTCTATAAGATTCATTGATTGGCCCTGTATTCTGAGGTATAAATCTTACGGCCCTTCACTAATTATTGCTGTTTCGACAAATTCATCGGTTATGTATGATTATTTCTAATCTTTGAAATATTTTTATATTAATTTGGCATAGCTACGAAAATTTTCTTCATCTGAAAGTTTGTGGCTTATATCTATGGTTCTCATTCGGCGTAACTTAGTTTATTTATAAATAAATAATATAATTTCCTTTCTATATAGGTAAGTGTATTACCTATTACCTATACCTTACCTATTACCTATATCAATGTACTTACATTATTATTGCTATAAATAATTGTATATATAAACAACATCAAATCCGTGATCCTATTATAAAGAATGTCACAATTTACAATTTAAATTTTCAAACATATCATTGTGTTATTATTATTTTTCTTATGATAGTTAATATTGTTAATGTAGGGTCCTGTTCAAGTAGAATTATTGATTTCTTAGCGCGAAAGCTAAACCAAATTATACATATAACAAAATTTTTCTTGAGGTTGTATGGATGAATTGTTCAGTTAAAAAAATTATAACCAACGAAATAAGTATTTGTTTCCTTTAATACGCTTAATGTACAATAAGTAAAAAGCTTCTGGATTGTTGACAGTTGTAGTGTTCAAACAAGGAGTCAAATCTTCCAGAGCAAAACTTTAAGCTTCTTCAAATTGCAAATTTAGATACATGGTTAATACACATATAATTAATGGAACGAATTATTAAGTTTTTACAGTCCGAACTACTACACAATTTTTTCGATAGTCAAGTAGACCTGAAAGCACCGGGCTCTTACACTGATGTCTCAAAAGATGTGAGAAAGACTTACCTAACTCAATAATTAAGTCACGATAAATAAATTGATTTATCTGTGTGATCTAAAGAGGAAAAAATTTGCCATCCTCCAAATGATCTGATAAGTTTTAAGAGTCTCTTCTGGAGGCGTGAGCTTAAGTTATTTAGAATTATAAGATAGGGATTACGAACGAAGAAACTGAAGCTTTCGAATACAAATACGTAACGATCACTAACAAACAAAAGCAGTATACTTTAAACTTGACTCTCAGAAACTTGAATTAAAAACGGTAGCTGCTTTAGTTTTTCAAGTAGTTAAAAGGAATATTATAACACTTAATAATGGACCACTTGGATCATAAAATAAAATTCCAAGGGGGAACACATGTCTGCAAGGGCACTAATGTCTTACATTTATGGTGGACACTGTTATTGAGGGGAATGCTCTAGTCAAGAATTTCTCAACCATTATTAGAAATTGGAATTTTATTGAAAATAATACTACTAAACTAACACAAAGGTTTTCGATTTGAACAAGAAACATTGCCTAGCTTAATTTTGATACAAAAAAATACAAAAAACTTGCCCATCAAGAAAAGCAAACAAAAAATCAAAAAGCATCAAAGCAAGCTTAAAAGTAAGGACATGAAAAGCATAAAATTATTTACATTTTTCATCTCACGTATGGTAATAATAGGTTCCGAATATATTTTTATAAATATTTACTATTTTGATAAAAAGTTATATAGTAGAATCATAGTTTTGTTCGTATATTCTCATACTTCATTTAATCTTATTTTATTATATTTAATTTATTTAATATCTGTTATAATAGAGTACTTCTTATTGTTTTCATTTAAAACTGTTTTAAATGTATATTTTTTATTGATTTTAAATTTATTATTGAGGTAGGTTGGTTTGTTAAATTTATTACACCGTTTTCTGCTTAAATATCCACCAATTGTTTTTCGTTTTTTAAAATAATTTGTTTCTTATAATAATATTTAAAACAACAATATTTTATTGAAATCAGAGCTAGTAAATATTTAAAAAGTGCTCGGGCAACCTGTCGCAATAATAAACAAATTTTTTCAAGATTTTTCGCAAAATTTCATCTTGTAAACCATTAGAGGTAGAACAAAAATTAAAACAAAAATGTTCTATCAAAAAATAAACAACTTTTATTTGAAACATTTTTTACCAAAGATCACTCTTTACCCGTGAAGGCACAATCTATGCAACTCTACCATTTTTCCTTTTTGATAAACCGATATCCATTCATTTAAATTAATCCAATTATCGTTCATTATTTCACATATAATAATTTAAAATAGACCTTTATCAATTCGATTTGTATAAAAAGATGTGATGATGACTACTGACTTCCACTGACTTGTGGTCTATCTCCGTCGATACAAACACATCAAACTAAGCCGATCCGATAACTTAAATTATACATTAAAGTATATTCGTACGTATATTTTAACTTAAACAGGTATAAGTCAATTAATGATTTGTACAATCAATGTATTTACAATTTCACAGTTGATTTAACAACTGATTTATTTAATTCTAATCGTATTACAAGAGTATTGATTATAATTTTTTATATAAAGGTACCTATAGCATATTTGTAAGCTGATATATATTGATTAAATCAATTTTTATTGTTTTATTATTGTTTACGATTTGCTTTTTATTAATGACTGTTGGTGCAATACTGTCGTGTTTAATTAAATTACTTATTATTCAAAATTAATATAGTTTAATTTAATATTTATGGAATTCATAACTACACTGAAAAAAAAAAATCAATTTTATGGACACATTATTTATTATGAGCGATTCGTCTTAATGGAGTTATCTGTCTTAATGATAGACTCTATATTATCTCAACTCATTCCTGGCCAGAGACATAATATATAAAAAGGTCGAAAGGTGTCGTGGGACACCCGGTAAAAAATATGTTCCTTTCGTTCGTTGGAACATTATAAATGAAGCGCTTACTTTTTTTATTTACAAGATTTTTTTCTGAAAATTTAAGGTATTAATTTTAGAGGTCAAATACTTGTTTGATTGTTTAAAGAACTTAATTTTATAGCTACTTTTAGTTTTTACTGTATGAAATAATTGTAGTATTAGTTTAAAAAAGGCATACTTCTGATCTCGTAGTCAATCCAAAATTTGTGATGGTTTGATTAGGATATTTATTTTGACATAACATAAAAATTGCATTATACTTACTTTAAATTATCTCTGTTTTCTTTAGCTTCTGATAACTTTCACAACTCAATTTTTGTTAAATAATACAACATACAATTTTGACCAAATATACAAATGGAGAGATATAAAATATTTTTGCATTTTCTCAAAATTCATGTCATCCTGAATCGTTTGAAAAAGTTTTAGTTTCTTAGGTTTCCTAGATATCCGTTCTTGGTGTCTGTTGCAGTTTTTTTGTTTTTAATTCCCAACCAGCAAACAAATATCGTGCGAAAAGGAACGTAGTTCCAAAATTAAATCAATTTTATGGTAACATTATTACTAGATAAATATTTGTCTGAATAGAGTTACCAGAATGGTAGACTGTTTATAATCTCAACTCGTAAACTTCATTCCTGTCAAGAGACATAATATATAAAAACAATACAATAGTTCTCTTTCGTCCGTCAAAAATTTATAAAAAATTATGATACCACTGTTTGAGGTGAGCATTAAGTATAAATAATTTTTAATAAATATTTGATAGTAAGTATAAACGAGTTCCGGTTGTTTTACTAAATCTCCTCTTACATCCTCAGAAGGTTACTTGTGACGTTATTAAAACAACTCTATATTTCATTACATCCATCATTTATAATGTTTTCAAAAAGATGACGAATGTTTTAATTATGACGTCAGTTGGTGTACTCACATATAGATGTATGTACACATGAACTAAGATGTTTTACTTTTCCAGTTCGATGAGTACTTGAAGTTTTTTTCCAATGCAATTCAATTCTGAACTTTATACTATCATGTATTAAATGCACTAAAATATAAATATTATGAATTATGGGCCCACATTAAAGCAGAATTTTTTGATTGATCTGAAGCGGAGATTATTTTGTTTGTCATTTAAAAGATCGATAAAAATAAGTTTATTAAAAAAAATAAAGGATTTAATGTCTCGTGTGTCGTTATTGTCTCGGTGTTTCGAGTGTTGAATTAATAAAAATCGAGTTTTTCAATTTACATATCTTTTCACAATTTCTTCTGCCTGCAGTTTGTATTAAAAGAAAAATTGACAACAGAAAATCTTAAAAAATTTCATGAAGTTAACAACTGTCAAAAGGGTTGAAAAAGGAAGTGCACTCAAAACAAGTGACATTTACAAAATTTAAAAAAACCGTTAATAAATGTTTCGGGTACGGAACCCTAAACTCGTACTTCAGACATAATTAAGATCACTCTCGATTAAAAAACCTTTTTCCTTATCGTCTTTTCAAAAATAAAATGATGATCAACATCCACACCTCTTTTTCAGTTGTTTCGGGTATGGAATCCTAAACTCGCATTTGAAACTAAGCTAACAACACACTCAATAATAATCAATATAAAATATTTCACGGCCATCATTTCTGATATACTCAATGAATAATTACTATTTTACATTTAAAAAAATAGAAAACCATACATATATTTTACCTGTGTTAAACAATCCTTACCATTATTTCGAGTGTTAAAGAAAGGGGATAAGCGAGAAAAATCTTTATCCATCTTTACTTTTAAACCCAGCGAAGCGGGTGGGTATCACTCTAGTTTAAACATATTGCATTTAAAAGTGATGAAAAATTCATATTTAATAAAAATTTATGACTCAATTTGAAAATATGTTTTCAAACAGGAAAACATTAAAATAAAAATTAATATAAATATTTAATCTTTCTCTATTTATTACAAAAAAAAAAAAATCATTTCTTTATGTAATATTAACGATGTGAATGGTGAATAATTAATTTTTCATATGTTTCGAAACCGGATTAAGGTATTACCTATTTTTTCTTAAAACTTGGATATAATTTGGTATAATAAATAATTTTTAACTACAATTCATAATTAATTTCATGAATAAGAAATAATAAACTCGGTTATCGGAAAGTATAAAGCCCTTTTATTATCTCAAAAAGAACGTCTGTTTAAAATAATGACTCAAATAAAAGTAGGGGTTACTCATGTTGAGCGTACCTTAGATTAATCTTAAAAGTCAGCTAATTTTTTTTAAATAAAATCAAGTGAAAACAAACAACTGACTGGGTAGGCATTCAGACTGACAACTGGAAATGGATTTTATGAACACCTATACCAAAATTTTGTTCGTTGAGGGTTTTTTGGAATAACGTGACAGAATTTTTAGTTACCCCCAAGTAACGAGTTTGGACTGATTATATGACAAATTTCTCTAAAACTTTAGGAAGCGACGGGGACAGTGTTCATCCTGGGCACCAGGAACCTCCGAGACCAATTCTGTGACGATATTCGTGTTTAGCGACCACATAAACCCCCGAGTAACGAGTTTGGGCCTATTATACAACGATTTTCTCAAAAACTCCTGGTGACGACGGGTAATCGTTTACCCTTGGCACCGAGTACCTCTGAGACCAATTCTGTCTGCGATATCTGTGTTCAACGACCCCAAAAACCCCCGTATAACAAGTTTGAAATTATTTTCATCACTAATAACCGCATTGTGAATTTAATATTATATTTAATATTTACGGTCAATTTAAAATGCACGTGCATTTGCTTATTGCATATTTTTAAATTGTTATTAATTAAATTAGATCACAATTCCTGAAACTTTATCGAATCGAATGCTGAAAACCGCATTCAAATCCGACTTTTGAACTTTGATCATTTTTAGTGCTTTGTTTCTTCGTCTAGAAGGAGAATCACTATCGATCAAGTTTTTGTGGATGATGTGTCAGAACCGAATCTTTAAAGCTGTTGATAAAAATGTTGATTACTTTTAACTTAATTATTAAAATATGTTTTTTTTAAGCCGCTAGTAAACTAACCGACAAACTAATAATCATAGACCACGCAACAATTAGCGATAAATTAAATATAAGAAACATAACATTTAAATTATTTTAACTCAATGTTTGATTAACCTTCATTTACAGCAAAATTGTATCAATTTTGAACATCTTACTTACTTCGAAACCAATAATTACTCAAATAATTATAGTAATTGCCTAAAGACTTATTATTATTATTTAGATTCTGATAAATACAACATTTTTTTTAATTGTTCCAATTATAATTTTTTATTAAAAAAAAAAAAACCGTCTGCAGTGTATTTAGATGAAATATGTAAATGCTAACAGCGTAACGTTTTTTCAACGATGTTTTTTTTAATACCTTTTCAAATAAAAAACTGATAATTTTTTCTACGTAAATAATAATTAAAAATAAAAATAATCTTTATGAAGGTTTTTTTTCTTGTATTTGAAGGTTGAATACCTAAGAAACTGGAATCTCACAGATTATTGAGGGACAAATTAATTATAACAATTTTTTCTTCAATGTATTTTGTTTAAGGAAGTGTCTATTCAAACGATATTTTTCCCCGTATTTCGAGCAATGAGGATGAGGTGATTTGAAGTCTGATTGATGGTGCACTTACTTGAAAGAAAAAAAAGTTAATCCTTCATCAAATTCCAAAACAAAATATTTTTTTCGTTTTTCTCGATTTTTTCAAAGGGTACGTACCACTTAAAAAATTGCAAAAAATCGAAACATTTTTTTTTATTTACAATTTCGATAAAACTCAGAATATAAGATAATTTTGACCCAAAAAGTACAAAAATTGTGTGCATTTGTTGACTGGTCGATTTTTGAGATACGGACTAAAATCGATCCAAATATTGCGTTATCTCAGAAACTTTGCATCCAATCATTAAATTTACCTGATTTTTATACTTTTCATCAAAATTCCAAAACAAAATGTTTTTTTGCGTTTTTTTGATTTTTTCATGGGGGTACACCTTAAAAATTGCAAAAAATCGAACAATTTTTTTAATTTCCAATTTCGATAAAACTCAGAAAATAAGGTGCTTTTTACCCAAAAAGTTCAAAAATCAGGGCATTTGTTGACTGGTCGAATAGTTCTTGAGCGTACAACGATTAAATATAGTTTCAGATTTTCGATTTATAAAGATGCATTCATATCATACCGCTTGGGAGAAGAATGATTATTTTTTGAATATTGTAAATATTGTATTTAAAAAAAACCTTGATAACATTATAACATGCGTTTATCTATATTTGTCTATAAAATTATTAACATGCTGTTCCCATATACAAAATTCGCATCCTCTTTTGAGCCCCTTAGGGGATGAATTCCCAAAAATCCCTTCTTAGTGCTCACTTACGTTACTTAAGAAACGTGGGTACAAAATTTCAGGCTTCGAGACCCAGTGGTTTCAGCTGTTCGTTGATCGATCAGTCGGCTTCCATTCTTATATATTGGATATCGTAAGGATATCCAATACTAATAAAGGCAGTTAATAATGAAGTGGCGCTTTTGGGATGTTGGATAATGGAAATAATTTTGCATTTGGTATTTATTCGTCCTCTCATTAGAATAATAATACAACGGAAACTCAATCAATTTTAAGCTTACGACGAACGAGATATTTAAAATTTCTGGGATCAATATTAAAAAAGGCCCATTTGTTCTTCCTTAGTATTATGTCTTGACAAATTGAATTGTTGTAAATGATAAAATATATGCTGGCTGTTTACCCAAAAATAAAAAATTATTGATTTTATATTGGTCTACATTAAAATATGTTCTTTAGCCAAGTTCAAATGTGTTTTCAAAAGTCTGTGATTCTTATTTACATATCACATAATGCTACCATGTGACTGTACATGGCGTTTAAATAAAATACTTAAAATGATTTAGTTAAAGAATGATAATATTAATTAATAATCATTAATTATTATAATACGCATTCATCAATATTATTATTTGATTTCGTGATGATTATTTATTAAAAATAAGAAAAAAAAAACTACTTTTTTTATATTTTGATTCAAATTGATGATTATGTAAATTTCCGATTAGGTATTTAAAATTTTTTTTTATACAAATGTAGAATGTCAAGGAAATTGTGTTTACCTTAGCATGTGCCAATGTTTATGAAAAGATTAATTGGTGCAGTTTTATTAATTGTTAATGAATATGTATCAGTATATGTAATTATATAATTTTATGCTTATTATTTATCGATAAAAAAGTTTATGAGCAAAGGTTTTAAGTTTTTATACCATTTCGTGTTTTCTTAGACCTAGAAAATGACCTCAAATAATGGATAATTTTTTGTTCGATTAATTATTAATGAATATGTATCAGTTTATATAATTATTTTATTTAAATACTAGCAGATACCCGCCAACTTTGCTGGATAATTTCTCTTTTAGACTATCACTTTATAGCCCTCACTTATCCCCCCTTTTGTTCACAATTTTATGGATTTTGATTTTTGTGGGGGAGGGGGAACTGTGAACATGATACTCGCTGACATTGTAACTTTCTATAGGTCCAATCATTAAATTAACCTGTTTTTTATAATTTTTGGATCAAAATTACCCCGTCCACTGAGTTTCATCAAATTCCAAAACAAAAATGTTTTTGCGTTTTTCTTGATTTTTTCAGGGGTAGTACCCGTTAAAAAAATTGAGAAAAATCGAGAAAATCTTTTATCGCCAATTTCGATAAAACTCAGTATATAAGGTCATTTTGACCAAAAAAGTACAAACACGATCCTAATATTAAATTAACCTGATTTTATACTTTTTGGATCAAAAATACCCCATCCACCAAGTTTCATCAAATTCCAAAACAAAATTTTTTTTCCGTTTTTCTCGATTTTTTCAATAGTCAAATCAGTATGGCATTAACACCGATACTGACAGATTGATATCCACAAAAATTTCTTACCATGTAGATCGTAAAATTCCAGAACACACAAATTATTTCATGCAATACAAAAATAATTTCGGAAATGAAATTACCAAGAATAACAATACGAATTATTTTATTATCATAACTAATTATTATATTTGATTATCACAGATCATTAAGCAATTTCCCTTCTGTATTTATTTATTATACAATAGAAAAAAGTCAATCAAAAAATTGAATAAAATTAGATCAAAAATTGACTTTGTGTTTCATCACATACACACACATACACACAATTCATAATTGATAAAAATATTTACCTACAATTACATTCGTATGAGTATCAAATAAAAGAATATATTTTCAATTCGATCCTTATTAAAGCAACAATCCGTTACAAAAAATTTAGAGTTTAAACAAGAATATGCCTATTCTTTAATAAATACCAATTCTTTCGAGTGTCAATTCCTCAACTTTTGGCGGAAATTGAATGCCAATCTATCTAATGCTGGAAAGTTATGAAAAAATATTAATATATAGAACAAATCATCAACGAAGTTTTATTACAATATTTTAAAAGTTATTGTGGGTAACATGATAAATATAAATTATTGTTGGCTAGATTTCAATCTTTTTTGTACAATAAAATAGTTACTTTCACTTAAATTTTTGTGGCGCTACTTCTTTTGAAAACGCTCGCTTTTGAGAGGAGTGTGAGATATGTTTTTTTGTTTGTTCTTCTATAGTCGGAAAGCGTCGCAAGTGTTAAAATATCCAGTACGTATAAAAGTATGAATACTTTAATAGTCTTAAAACAAAGGCCTTCAAAATTACTTCGAAACGAAAATATAGTATGTTCGCGAGGTTAGGATAGGTTATATTGGCTTTCCATGAAGGACACACTTAGGCTAAAGAGCCCATATATGTGATACCATATATGTATTTTACCACCTTTTTCGCTGATAATTTCATTTATCACCTTCTCAATTTTTTTTTGAGATTGTGTGCACCTCCTTTATGCATAAACCATGTACTACAAACAGCCCATCACAACGATTGATTAAATTAATTTTTGATGTGGCGACGGAAATCGAACCCGCTACCTTAGGTATACCGCGATTGGAATTGGTTATGATTTTACTAACTGAGCTACTAGGGTTGATGAATACGTAAATTGCATTCATATTTTTTGCATTACTTCTTCTCTAGAATCGTATGGCATCGTTGGCCGCAAGATATGAATGACTTTGGTTATGTATTTCACATGAAAGTCGTATGAGTATTTTCATTCGAATAATTTATGTATTTGTACACACATCCATCGAAATGAGTGACAAGAGATTTTAGTTGAATTGATTGGTAGTGCGTATCCTCCCACGATATTTTTACAAAGATGAACTAGAGCGCAACATTTGTTAATATCACATAAATATCTATTATACATTAAATAAATAATTATATATCCACATATACATACATACATGCAAACATGTGTGTCTGACCGTAAGCTAGTGGCATATTTGAGTTCCCATTTTTCGTTCGTCTATCTGCCAAAATGGGCTGAAAAAAGACTTGAGTTAAAATAACTTTGGGAACTTGCGAACGAAAAGCCTGGATAACATATTGAAAGATTTGTTTTTTGTTTGTCAGACTCGTAATCTTACTTCTCAGACCTCCAGCTAATATTGTTTGTGGGTTTCATGGTATCTATGTATCTTCATACTTTCGATTAGCTGAACATTTTTGAAATACTCCTAGAATACGAAAATTTCCCTTCTTTCAATAGAAAATTAGTTTTTATTTTAATTTCTTGTAGCTGGTAATCTTCTTTTTCGTTTACCGTTGTTAATTTATTTGATCTATGTTCCCTATCGCACGATATTTGTTTGCTGGTTGGGAATTAAATAAAAAAATAAAAAATAAAAAAAAAAACTGCAAAAGACCCCAAAAATTGGCATCTAGGTTACCTAGGAAACTGAAACTTTTCAATCCATTCAGGTTGCCATGAATTTTGAGAAAATGCAAAAATCTTTTTATAACTGTCAATTTGAATTTTTTTCAAAATTTTATGTTTTATCATTTAAAAAACTTGAGTTGTAAAAGTTATCAGAACTTAAAGAAAACATAGATACTTTAATGTAAGAACAATGCAATTTTTATGTTATGTCATAATAAATATCCTGATCAAATTAAACGTAATGTACTCACATATTGGGTTGACTACTAAATCAGAAGTTTGTCTTTTTTAAACTAATACTTCAATTATTTCATACAGTAAAAACTAGAATTTGACTTATAGCTACAAAATTAAATTCTTTAAAGATTCAAACAAGTATTTGACTTATAAAATTTATACCTTAAATTTTCAGAAAAATATCTTATAAATAAAAAAAGTAAGCGCTACATGAGTAATTTACCAAGGTACGAAAGGTATATAGTTCCTACCGAGTGTTCCACGACACCTCTTGAATTTTTTAAAACTATAAATGGTTATTTTAAGAAACGAAAATGTAGTTTTCGACATTTAAGCCCTATGGATTTCCCTTCCTTGGAGGAAGAAACAAATGAGAGCTTCAACTTCAGCTATCATTGTCTTACGGTCTATGTGTAGGTCTGTTTTAATCTACATGAATTGTACTATAGGTACTTGTACCTTAACATGCATGTTGAGTTCGTACTATATTCGTAGTATTTTGAATTTATATGACAATGTGAACAATAAAATTAGATTATGTACGAAATTATATTATTCTGATTATGATTATTATTATTGTAGATATTTAAATTTAATTTTATTTAAATATAACAAAATTATATTTTGATTTTTTTAGGTGTAGTTTTATTATATTTAATATACAGTTTGTTTAGTTAGAAAATAACAACTGAAATTAAAGATCGAATGAAAGAATGATCCTGATCGAATAATAATTTGTCGACAGTGTTGCTGAGATCGTGGACAAAAAGCGCAATAACCTCGGAGTCGTCATAATTGAAGATATCATTCAGATTTTTAAAACCTAACGTACTGTGTCAACTTTAAAACGTACAATTGTCAAATGAATTCCTTTTAAATAGAATTTTCTCCTTGCATTTAAAATATATATGATATAATCGTTCATAAGATAAATTTGCACCAGAAAAGATAATAATAGTGTTCAATAAAATATTGATTTAGTTTCAGTTAAAATACTTGAGATACCTATTGCTAAAATTCTACACGAAGAGCGATTTTATGAATTATTCCAGAAACTACCTATATAGAACTGTCAAATGACTCTTGAATTTTTGTATTTTCTTGGTCCCAAATCCACAAAAATTTAAAAAAAATACAGATACAAATCTTGTTTTTTATTTGCTGATTTTAAAAGGTGGGTATCATCTATAGTAGTAACTCATCTGAAAAAGGACTTATATATATCTGAATGATTCTTTTTCTGATGCTTCGAAAACAGGTATTTTTGTAACATTGATTTGAAAGAGATGGAAACCAGATAATTCGTAAGCTGCAGCAACTATTTACTCCTGAATTAAAATTTTTAGTATCTAAATTCCATGTTGAATGTGTATCAGAAATAATGGTGGAAGCGCAATGATGACCATATTAAATGGAAACTTAAGCATTACTTTTAAAAATACCAACTTTTATTTCAATGAACTACAGGTGAAATTTACTAAATTTAAAAAACCCGCGACAAATGCGATTAATTTCTTGTAAACCTATTTTTGGAAATATTTTAATTGAAATTTGATATATTTGAGTTGAGTTTCTTCTTTAGAATTACTAAATTATTTTAGCATTTCACTTTTCGAAATAAATGGAACCAGGTTTATTTGACCATTCATTTCCATAGTAATTAATTATACGTTAAAATTCAATGTCGTGCCTGAATCAATTCCAAACTGAATCAATTTTGAAGATTATCGAAAAATCTTTTCTTTTCGGGTACGGAACACTAATCTCGTACTTTAAACCAAAAACATTAAATTCGGTTCATCCATTTAGACGCTACGATGCCACAGATAAACAAACACACAGACACACGCGTATAACGATCAAACTTATAACACCTCTATTTTTTAGTTCGGGGGTTAAACAAGGAAATAAATAATCTCTCAATTGTAGGGGCTCAATTGTATTGAGCCCCTTTTTTGATTATAATTAAGATGGTATATTGAGGGTTTTCACTTATTTTATACTTTTTAATGCTTTAATTTTAAAAGATTGTAATTACAAAATAAGATTTGTTAAAATATTTATATTTTTACTTTCTACGGTTTAACAAAAAAATTGTGTTGTTTAAATTCAAACATCCGGTATATTTTTAATATTATAATACTATTATAAAAACAAAACAAAAGTCTTTATAATTCATAATTACAATAAAATCGATATAATTATATTTATAAACATTAATTTAAGTAGAATAAAATTGCGTAATAAATATAATTAGATTAAATTAGATAAATAATTACCAATCGAATATGTAATAAGTTTTATATGTATGAAGTGAATAAGATTGATTTATCATGATGATTGATTTTATAAAAAAAAATACTATTAAATAAAAATTATTAAAAGTTATTAATTGAAGGCATATTTACGTATAAAAACAAGGTTATTTCCTAATATGATCACCATGAAATAAAAGGGAAAGTTAGACCTAACGCGGGCTTTAACTTATCAAACCAGAAGCTAAGTAAGTATGCGCTATTAATCCAATTAATCATTTTTGAACATCTTTTTAGCCTTGAACAATTAAATTAATATATTTGGTGATCCCTAAAGGATCCCTAATTATTAATAATGATGATAATCAAATTATTCTAATACATTAATTTATTCAGTTAAAAAGCAAATAAGTTTAAGCGAAATCAAAGTACAATCGAGGGGTCCAGATTCGAGTTCCATTTCTTTTCATCAATTTTATCTCCTTATCAATTTGTGCAAATATTATCAATACCATTGTAGAAAGGGTGGCAGTCTCAATTTTAAAGCTATAAAAAATGTGAAAAGCAAGTATCTCATATAAAGACAATATTTTTCATTTGGAAAAGTATTCGAAGGCTAAAAGAATCGAACCAAGTTTTCAGTACCTGCTTTTTTCAAGTTTTTCTTACGATAACTCAGCCGTCATAGTAGCGCATTGGAGCAAATTTTGTGTACATTATTACTTAATTGTAGAAAATAAAGGCAGTGTTGCTGTCACAAAAAAATTGGATGTTGGGTTTTCAATATAGATATCCATTCAAATCTAAATTTTTTTGACAAGTAACAGTGCGACAATTGTACGACTACTTCTATGTATGTTCATAGCTTTCTCGACTATTCCCGTGAACCATTTTTTTTACAGTTAAATATACGGCGTAAGCGTAGCGCTTCTCCTTCGAATGAAGCAGGTCTGGAAAAAAATAGACTTAAAATTAGAATTTTGGGTTGATCGGTAGATAGTTTGCAAGCTCAATAATACACAGAATTCTTTTGGGAAAATTGCCTTTTAGAACTTTTGTAATAACAAGCGGTGGGTAGGGTCTGGTGCGACCCTTGAAGTCCACACGAATAATTTCCCAGCGTAATAAATAGTTATAAAAAAAACTCGACCGATTCGATACAACTCGACCGAATGTTATGAATATTCTTTTGGAGTAAATTGCCGTTAATACACTTCGATTGACACTTCAAAGAATTCGATATCACTTTTTGTTCGCGCGACATCGATGACAAAAAACTGACCACGTACGTACGTCCTTACACACACACACACATACTTCTTCTCAAAATTGGTGTTAAAGCCTCACCCCAATCATGATACGTAAGGATATGTTGAAAATTTCGATTTCGTAAATCGGACCCATTACAATAACTTCCTATACTGGGAAGTTAAAAATTATCGATTCACTTAAATTTATTTAGTCTTTGAGGTAAGCCTTAACGTTTAAAATAATTATATTTGATATAAAATGAGTTACATTTGATTATGTAAAATAAGTGTGGGGGATACTTAACACCATTACTTATGAAACAGCATTGTGTCATGTAACATCTTTACGAAATAAGTATTTCCTTAAAAGTTGTGTGAAGTCATAAACTCTTTACACTGACAAATCATTATCGAAAACAAATGAATACCAATAAAAGTGAACATCTCTTGTTTTTACCTTATTATAATAAAAACATAAAATAAATATTAGGGTAGTGGCGGAAAATTCGTTAAGATAAACTTTTAAATATGGATTTTAATACATCATAAAAAGTGTTTCTTACTTAATAGTAGAACATAGTATTTAATCAATTTATAGTTCTATTCAAAATTTTCATTTCGGGTCGCAAGTTCAAACTCTGTTACTATATACGTTAAGTAAATAAGCAATATATTAAGTTGCTTTAAGGTTAGGGTCGTCTAAAATAGTTATAAAAGTTTCGTTCCGTTACAATGTACAGTTAACCATTCCAATTTTTCTTAACTTTGCTTTTGTTCTAGTTGACATCATCAACGATGTAATTACTATTTTCAGCTAAATTGTATCAAATCTTTTTCTGAGTGTTATGTTAGTCTATTCCTTAGCCTGTCTCTCAAAAGTCCTACTTCCCTGGTGACTACACCCAAGTTTTTATGACAAATATTCGCTTCTCAAGTCTTGCAAATGTCTTAGCGATGTCATTATTTTTAATTTTTATTTCTGCAATTTTGTCTTTTTCCGTATAATTTTTTGAGACATTTCATTGCCAATAGCCCAAGAAGAAAAAGGTTTTTCTACTTAAAAATTCAAGTGAAGTTTTTTCGTCGGGATTATCTTTATTCGGATACAAGAAATAACCTATGAAAAGTTCATTACCAAATCAAGTGTGCAAAAAAAAAAAAAATATGAATATTCTTAAGAAGATCGAATTTTTTTTGGCTACAATTGATTATTCATTTTTTTTTATTCATTATTACCAATTATTTACTTTTCATTTGCAGTATTTATTTCATTTTATTTCTTCTTACTAGCTAGCTCTAATGATTTGATCGGATGAATGATATGCTACCATGTTCAGCGCCTGTCTTCAAACCCTTATCTCTGACATCTTAGCTGTTTCGAGAAACTTATTTTATACGCATGTGATATCTACGCGGACTACTAAAATATTTGCTCACTTACGCCACCCATTGAAATACTTTATTACTTATCAAATAGAAGCGACAAAATGGAAGACTCGTTAAATCGAAGTTCTTAGTATTTGATCCCATATTTACCATACAAAACTTGATAAAAATCACATCTAAATAAAACAAACAAGTAAAACTTTATTAAAGCTTCATTACTTTAATGTAAATTTGTAAATAGTAAAACTACACACAAATAAAAATAAAATGTCATTCATCGTTCACTCTAAAAACATTAAGTACCATTAAGTAAAAAAAAAAAAACAAACTAGAAACATAAAAGATTACTTCACAAGATATACTCAGAACCGAACATCAAGTCATTTTTCAATTTCTCTCATAAATTTGTTTGTCGAATGTGGGTTGAAAAAACTAATTCATTAATTGTACCATATGTATTTACTGCAGTACCTATAGTTGAAAAGATGAGTCGACTCAACTTGTCGTTCGTACGTTCAAAGTGTACAAATTTTCTATGTTTTTATTTTATAAAATATGTTTGTTTATATTATGTTACAATTGTAACAACAACAAAGCATAATGTAACGAGAGTTCTAAAAACTCTGAATGTTGAATTAGATTTTTGTCTCAATTGTTTCACACATAGCAATATGTTACTAAAGCCGTAACTATACTGCCTAGTAATGTACTTAACGATACGAGTTTGCTATTTTCTTACAAAATTCCGCGGTCTTAATTCTTTGGCCATTAATTAAAAATTTGTTTTAAGAATTTAATCACGATCGAAGCAAATCAATCAATTGGCTCTTGATGTTTGAGGCAGCAATTTTAGACATCCTGCACAAACATAATGTAATTAGAACTCGTTTCAAATGAGTCCGGAAATGGGCTAATTAGGTGATTCTATGAACACCTATACCAAAATTTTTTACGTAGCATCAATATATTTAAGCGTTACAAATTTGGGACTAAACTTAATATACTATGTATATTTCATATATACATGGTATAAAAAGCAACAATACACAGTGTTTTCAATTGCGGTCACCCATCCTAGAACTAGTCAGTGATCGGATGATAACTATTGTTTCCAATGTGATATGTATGGAGCGTGACGATGATAATTTGTTCAGTCAAAAAGTGCTCAACGTGCTAACAGAAGTTTTCACTTCCAAAAGTTATTTTCGTTAACAATTGTTGCCGTTCTTTTGAATCAAAAAATATAAAAGAGTATGATCGTAGAAAAATTATAAGCATTTGTGCAGGTATGCATACAGAAAAGACCACGAACTTTTGAAAATAAAGAACACAAAGTTAAATGAAATAATATTTCTTAATTTTATATCCGTTTATTCCGATTTGATTTGATTTGAAACTCTTTGTATTTAGTTTATAACATTCAATGATTGATTCAGGACGCAGATCTGATATCTGATTAAAAAATGAGTACATCATTTTAAACTCTTATTCATATTATCTGTAGTGTTCTGGTGATTTTACATATACATTGATATACCTTTTATACACTATTGTAAATGTGTGAACACGATATAAAGTATAGTTTACATGTACTAAATGCTATTCTAATTATAAGTGAACTAGGATTCTTTCTTTTAAAATACACTTGCTATATTCTGTGGTATATTTCATTCAGTCTATCTCAGTCTATTTCAATTTTATTGGAACTATGTTCCTTATCGCACGTTACGATTTGTTTGCTGTTTTTTTTGTCCAAAATTTATGTTTTTTCATTCGAAAAATTAGTTGTGAGTTATCAGAAGTTAAACATAGAGATAATTTAAAGTAAGTACAAGGAAACTTTATGCTATGTCATATTAAATATCCTGATCAACTAAATTGTGTGTAATGTACTCATATATTGGGTTGACTACTAAATCAGTAGTATGTGTTTTTTAAACTAATATTACAATTAATTCATAAAGTATGGAGTAAAGTAGCTATAATATTTAATTCTTTAAACAATAAAACATGTATTTTACTTCTTAAGTTAATAATTTTGAATTTTCAGAGTTAACTATGTACAGGTATGTAAACAATATCGAGCAAGAAAAATGAATTTAAAAAAAAAAAATGAAACCTAAAATTACAAACAAATTAAACACAGAAATGCAAAAAGTATCGAGAGAAAAAAAAAAGATAGCGCACCATAAAACTAATATTTATATAATTAAATACTAATAGAGTAATTTGTACTAATTTTACTCACGAAACTTCAAGGAAACTCTGACTGATCTTAGAGTTCTAGGTACCTTAATTTTGCTACGCATTCTTTATGGCTGTTAATTTAGCTATTTAAGCCATAAGCTTTCTTTATGGCTGTTATGGCTAGGTAACAGCCGTAATTTAGTTATTTTAACCAGTAGGTGATGTACTTTTATATTAGATATTAAAATGACCTAAACCTTAAAATTAATAATCCGATCTCATTTAATTTAAAAACTATAAATTGAAATAACCAGAGCATGTTAACTCATCTCGCTATATATATATATATATATATTCGATATGAAACGAAACAAAAAGAGACGATAACGCACACCACATGCATGGATGCCATCATCATATATGTTTTTTGTTTTTTTATATTTCAGGGTCACAGAATTATGTGGTCCATCCGTAGCACATCTCCACAAAACAAGAACAACATTTAAAGATCGATGTCATTTATTACAATGTCAAAATACCAATCTACTATTATATTTTTAACTATGTGATTTACCATGTTTATTTATTTTTTAATTTTGTGTTGTCTCTGTTGGATTTGGATATTTATCATTTAAGTGTAACAAGAAAAGAAAATGAAATTTTGGAATGTATTACTAGAATAGCCTCAATATTTTTAGGTTTATCGTTAAATTTAATGTTTAAATTAAATTTCGTTAACAAAAATTGTATCTTTTATTTCGAGAATTTATTAAATGAATTTTCTCAAGAATATGGAACAATCACCTGAAAGTAATACGTCATCCTTATTTCGTTATAAGTTTGCCCGCTTGTGTGTGTGTCTGTCTGTCTGTTTGTGGTATCGTATCTCCTAATGGAGAGTGTTTCTAAGTAGGTTTCAAGTGCGAGCTTACAGTTTCGTACCCGAAACAACTAAATAATAGGCGACGATCTACAAAATCGGTTCAGCTTGGAGAAGACTTAGGAAGGCTAATGAAAAAGGTCATTTAATAGACAGTGTTAAGGGTTACGTACCCGTAAAATTTGTCGGTGGTTTTTTAAATTTAGTTTTCACTTGTTATTGGATATTACCATGAAACGAGATAGTTGTATGTTTCTTGTGTTACCCCGACCAGCAACAGTTTTTTACCGTCTTGTGTCATATCGTCGCGTTTTGGCAATTGCAAGTACATATTACCAAATTCTTATGTATCCTTAAAAATCTATCTCTTAAAAAAAACACTTAAAAAAGTCAATATGATAAATGTAATATCTCTTGAAAAATTGATTCCCTTTTAAAAAATTTAAAATTCATTCATAACTTTGTATGATCATCATTAAAAATAATAAATAAGGAAAAAAGTAAAATTCGAGTAA
Organism: Chrysoperla carnea; assembly: GCF_905475395.1. NCBI lineage: Eukaryota > Metazoa > Arthropoda > Insecta > Neuroptera > Chrysopidae > Chrysoperla > Chrysoperla carnea. The sequence goes on along the minus strand of NC_058340.1, from coordinate 42,516,721 downwards.
AATATATACTCAATTTATATTTGACAAGCGAAAACAAACAATTGAGTAAATTGTTGAAATACCATCTATAGACTGTGTTGATTGCACTGTCACATTACACATACATACATGTCACACATACATAACTGATATTACCATATAATACATACCTACTATACAATTTGCGCCTATTTTGCGCCCTCGCGGGTAAACAGTGATGTTTACGAAAAAATGTTTCAAACAAAAGTTGTTTATTTCTTTATAAGAAACATTTTTTATATTTAAATTTTTGTTCTACCTCTAGCCGTTTACAAGATGGGTCCTACGAAAGACCCAGTTGACCCATGTTGGTCATTTACGAACTCGACCTCACTTTTTACGTCCTAAGCACGCTATTGCTAATTTCAGCTTGATATCTCTTTTCGTTCTTGAGTTATAGTGTTGACAGACAGACAGACAACCTGAAATGGACTAATTAGGTAATTTTATGAACAGCTATATCGAATTTTTTTCGTAGCATCAATATTTTTAAGCGTTACAAACTTGGGACTAAACTTAATATACTATGATATATTTCATATATACATGGTACAAAAATATATAACAATTATATATTTTTCAAAATTACATTAAATAGCTTTCAACAAAAATGTTTTATATTTTTCGGTATTTAAGAAATATGTTAGAAATATTTAAACATGAAAAAAAAAATCAAAACATTTTTCTGATCAAATGTAAATATTGTATCTATAAATAATTGAAGAATCTATCGAAATATATTATTAGAGTGGATTTCAAACGTATATTCATATACAGAGTGTTAATCTTATTTCTGTATTCTGTATTACTCTTTACATTCTAAACAAAATGCTTGTAACAATATTTGAGCTTCATTTTTTATAATTGACTTCTAGCTACACATTTATTTTTCATAATCGATGTTAAGTTACTATCATATAAATATATTTAATAGTTTGTTACTTTTGTGCTTGAGCGAGTCGCAAATAATTAAATGTTAGTAAAAGGTTGAAGCATGTTTGATTTTTCACTTTTGAATGCCTCAGAAGTTGACTATAATGGCAGTAGTTTTTTCAGCTTTTTCGTCTCCATTTGAATAAATTTTGTACTTTGTAGTTTTTTTTCGTATCAAGCTATGCACCAATTTGTATGGTGCTTACGCGATATATACCGCAGCTTACTCACTCAAATTTCTCATCATCTAGGTTCAACCAGATGACCTAACGAAAGTCAAAAACATTACATCTAGACTATTTAAGCTACCTATACATGATGGGTAAGCTTCAAAAAGTTGTTAATATAGTATGACAGTGTTTAAAACATTTCAAAAAATATGAAATAAGACCAAAAATTTTTTCTGAAATCTTAAGGATATAATGCACTGAAAATTTATTATGCTTTAAAATTATTTTTGGCATCATAGAAAACAAGTCAACCTTAGTTGCTCAGTTGATTAAAGCGTAACCACTTCCGTTCGCGGCATGCTTAGGGTAGTGGGTTCGATTGCCGCCGTCGCAATAAAAATTAGTTTAATTAATAGTTGTGATTGGTGGGTGTATGTCATACATATGAAAAAAGAGCAATCGGTCTCTCAAATTAATTGAGGTGTTAGTAAATGAAGTTATCAGCAAAAAAGTGGTAAAACACATATTTAGTATCACAGTGTGCTCTATGGATTAGGTGTGTTCTTCGTGAACAGCCAGATTAACCCAACCTAGCCTAGAAAACCAAAACCGTTGCTTTGAATGATTCAAAATCTCGATATCTTTCAGTAGAATAATTGAACATACGGTAATAAAATTTGAGAAAACATCTAGAGTATCTGTAATAATATTTTTGTAATATTATTATAAACAATTATTCATTATTGACATTAGACATGGTATTTAATTTATAAAGTTCTGCTATAACATATATTTTCAAATTCACGCCATTTATATTAAATGGTAGGTGAGTGAACGAAACTATTTCTCATATTTTATTAAAGTTCCGTCAACAAAAATCAAGTGCCTTTGATGATTTAAAATAAAAATCCCAAGCTATTCATCAATAAGTAAACCAAATAATTGTTTTAAAAACTTTTTGATACCACGATTCTAAAAGAATTTCGAAAAGATCACACCTATATTTCTTATTTTCGTAGTAGTCAATTTTTGTTTATATGAAAATCTGCTGTATCCATTGGCCGTAGTGGAAAATAGAGATGCTTAGAAACTTTAAGGAAAAGTTTTCTTAGTTGTTGAGACTTTAAAAGCCGTGGGTACGGTTTGGTTCAACCCTTGAGGTCCGCACGAATAAATTCCCACTATAATAAATAACCGACTCGAACGAATGTTATGAAGTTCTTTTCGGATCATATTGTCGTTAGTGCACTTCAATTTACACCTCAACGAAATTGAGATCACTTTTTGGTCGCGCCTAAACACATTCACACGCAGACAAACTTCTTCTCCAAATTGATGTTAATGCCTTATCCTGACCATGATACGTAAAGGTGTGCTGAAAATTTTGAATTCGAAAATCGGGCCCATTACAATACCTTCCTATACTGGAAAGTTAACAATGAGAAAATAATGAGTTTTACAAGGAGCTGGAAAGATTTCTGAGTTATTTAGGCAGAGCAACAAAATAATTTTCCGGCCTCTAAACGACTCTCGTCAGCGGCGATCGGACACTTACTTTGCATAGCTTTTAAATAAAACCATTAATATACTTGAAAAATAATCAATAAAACAAATAATGTACAAAAAAAATTATGTCAGAGTCAATTTTTAACTAATAAATTAACAAATTATTTTTCCAAACGCTTTTTTTTTAGAAAGCCTTTCTCAGCTTCTCTAGAATACAATATATATAAGGATGATTACGAACCCTAAGCAGAATGGTTACAAACACATTTAACAAAAAAAATTTTCCATTAAAAAAAAATCGAATATAATCGATAAGATAGAGCACGTATATTAATTCTTGATAATAGTACTTGTGAACTAATTTATTTTATAAATATATTAAAGATATCTTTATAAAATTATGTTGTTGAAAACATACCTAACTAGGCTTTTAAAACCAATATGAATCGATTTTATAAATTACTGACATTTATTTTAATATACACTTTATTACTTATGTTCAATATCATTTATTGGTTCTGAGTATGTATCTGTGTAAGTACCTGGTAATCTTATTTCTGGTCGAAATATCTTTTCAAAAAATATTCTGAACAAAGATATTAATGAAAGAACATGTGGCTTTCATAAAAAATACCATGGGGAGAGAGTTTTGGATAATATGTAAGAAATCTGCTGCCTTACGTTATTAACTCTATATATATGGTTATTGTAAAATTGTATAATAGTTCATTTCAATTCAAAGCATGTGCCGGAAGATTTTCCAGATATAATTTTTATGTTCAGTAGCTTTGAATTTCACATTTCTACATAATATTACAAGTTTTTATGTACAGAATTTTTTAGGAGGAATAGTACATATTTAAGCACGTATGTAGTGATGCAAATGCAAGCAAGGCGGTTTTGCTGTAACATTGGGGGTCGCACAGTACAAAATTTGGAATTTTTTCCAAATTAAAAATATTTTTGTATTTTTTTATTTGTTTAAAGCCAAAAAGTACTTTTGTGATTTTTTCTCTAAAAGCTTAGTTTTCGAAATAATTCTTGGAAAACCAGTTATTTTTAAAATCTCGGAAGGAATTCGCTTAGCTAACGCAGCCCCTGCGCTATGATTTTTTCAATTTTCATTTCATATTTACATGTATTGAAGCAAAATTTGCCCTACGTATATTCAAAAGCTGAGTTTACTCGCTGCTTCGTTAAAGCGCCAGTTTATGAACTTCCGGTGAAGAGGTAGCGTTACGTGTAATTGTGGTCTTCCAACCAAATGTGAGCATATTTGGGTTCATTTTACATACAGCTTATGATTAAGCACAAAATATTTTTCCAGATACATTGAATGTTCAAATAAGTCCAGAATATGACCACTGGCTTAGAAACCGATTTGGGTACGACGAGGACAAAAATTTATATAAAATAATTCATAAACCATGTACAATAAATTGAAAAGTCTGCCAGATATCTTTGTCTTGGAATTATGATTGGGTTTGTTGCATAACGTCTGAAGAGAAAAATACATAAAAACTTAAATAGGCAAAAGGAATTTTTTAATTTTAAATGTAACACATTTAAATTTACTTTACATATAAACCAATCAATGAGTTCGTAAAAAAACATTACAATCTGAATGATTGTGAGAACTGATATTTTTTACAATTTACAAAGTGATCGCAATATTGTATGCTCTCAACAAAAACCACTCAATTAATAATAATTACTCACTTGAAATGATTTTTTGAACTATAGCGTGATATTTTTGCAGAAATAATGATTTCTCTTAAAAATATAATTAGAAATTTTTACAAAACGAACGATATTTGAAATTAAATTGTAGCAGTATAATTTTTTTCAAATATATACATCGTGTGACAAAATTACATTAATGTAATTTTGTTTTTTTGTATGAAACAATAAGTGCTTACTTAATCTTTTTTTAAACTTCAATTTTTGGTCGTATACCTAAGCCGGATTGTGCGGTCAAGAAAAATTAAGGAAAGTAAATTTTATACCATAACCTATCGTCCTAAAAAAAGGCGTATTTTGTATTAATTAGAATTATTTACACGTTGAATAAGACCAATATAGAAGGGCATAAATATGATAAAAGTATTTTCAAAGTTAAAATCAATTAACTGATATATTATTACAACTAGTAAGAATCACTTTACAAGACACCCTTTCTCCCACGATTTCACGGTCTAACACTAGGTTGCCGCAGACGGCGTAGTTTTAAATATTTTTTGTAGCAAACCACCGGTGTTTTTCGTCAAATATATCTAAGTAATTATTACAAAACGGAATCCTGTAATTTGTTGGCGATAACATAAATTATATTATCATTAGGGAATGTCATACAAAGTAGTTTCATATTACTACAGTGGTGAGCATAAGAAAAATCGCCCATGTATTTAAGCGGTTGATTTATATCACCTAGTTTTGAACAGAACTAATCGATGGATATTTACCAATTTGTATGTAGGTAATAATATTACTTTTTATGATTATATAACACATAACACATAAAATTGAATACAAATTTATATTTTCGCAAATTGAAAAATAGGTAATAAAAGGTTCTGGTAAAAGTCTTTTTCTTTACAAATTTCTAGCCTGCTGCTGACCCCATTTATCAAATACATTAAATTTTGTACTTTAACGGCGATTAGATTAAAAAAAAAACTTTATAATGGTTATATTTCAAAGTAAACGTGAATCATAATCATCGGAATAAGCCGGAAATGTTTTTCAAAGTAATCCCAAGAATTGATTTGAATTTCGATGGTTGAGTTCCTTTTTCCCATTTTTCGGGAAAAATATTGGTTTATTATTCTTTTTAATTTTAAATCAATGCATTTGTTAATCAACTTAAAATTTTTTTAATCATACCTGTTTTGATTTGCATTATTGATTGTTTTACATGCTGATTTATTGATTATTGATAAATTTATGATTATTAATCTATTATTTGCTTATTAATTGCATGAAAAAAACCGCCAGGCATATTGTAAAATAATTTCTGTATCAATAAACATAAAATTATTATTATTATTAAAAAGAATTTTTAATCAGAAAACCAAAAATATTAATCATTTATGTTAGAAAATAATAAACCGTGCATGAAATTTGAAACAGTATTAATAATGTGGGCGGTCTTTCGTACAGGAAGAAACTAACTTCAAGAATAATTACATTACAAGAAGTACAAAAAAAAATCGAACGAATTATATCGAAAGGTATAATAATCATATCTCGACATGAAGTGATTTAATTTACATTACAAACAACACGTAGAGTAAATACATATATAGAACAGAATAAAATTAAAGAAAAAAACACATTAAAGAACGGAAATTATCAAACATACACACAAAAAACTCTATTTTATATTAGATTACAAATAGATTAAAAGTTTTTCCGGTACAAATATTAATTTCAACAACCAACACATATGATGAGATGAGTATATTAGGTAAAAGTATAGAACTTTGAAATAAGTAATAGAAAATTTATTTTGATTTCAACTTGTTATAGATATTTTTGGTGTCTATTCACACGATACCATGGTTAATACAATTTTTAAATTAACCTATTCGCACCGTGCGTGAGTTTTTTTGGAGGCGTTCCCATGGTAACGATAGACTACTTTAACTATAGAATTGTATAGATGCATATATAATTGTATGGATTGCATTTATCACTTACATTGAAAATTTTATATAATTGTCTCACAAATTTAAATAAATAATTATGATAATTAACATTTCAAAAATAATATTTGTGCAATTTGATTTCTTATTTTCACAATATTTCATGCATTAAGTTTAATTAATTAGTGTTTTACAATCATTTTAATTTGACATTTTCCATAACATTAACATGTAAAGAATTGCAAATTAGTCATAACAGCCTCCTTTAATGCCAAAATTTTTCACTGGAAGCGCTAGCATCGATTTTATTGTCCCTACCATGACTACACACACAACGAATACGTACACACTTTTTTTTCAATTGTTGTATAACCACTGTCGGTATAACTGATTTATCACTAAAACAAAATTTTGGTGAAATTTTTCAAAATTAAAACGTTTGTTAAAAGTTGGAACATAATAATAACAGCTGTAAAAAAATTTTTTTTCAGCGCTCCTACATTTTTCAAATTTGTAACTAAGAACTGATAGTACCTACAAGAGACGGTATAAGGTCGATCTTCACCCATCTGACAACCTCCTATATATCATAGTTTTTCTATCGAAAAGTGTTCAAGGCAATTTTTAATGAACGATTTTTTCTGGCAAGCAAATTTACCAATATTTTCGTTCATTTTGTTAAAATATATCCCCTTCAGGAGCCACAATAAAAATATTTAGCTAGATTATAAAATTATTATTAATTAGTTAGACCGGTTTCGATTGCTTTGGCAATCTTTTTCAGTAGCATTAAGCCTCTTATCTTTCTCATTATCTTTCTTCTGATACCAATGTCGATTGGTTAACAGATCGGTGTAGATACATAACTACAACGATCTGTGAACCAATATGCTTGCCTGTAAAAGAGTGTTCATGGAAAAAATTGATTTAAATTAATTTAATTAAAGATAGCTGTGAAGACTTTTCGTTAAAAACTATTAAAGGAGTGCTTAAAAATCAATAAAATTTTATAAAAAATAAATTTCGTTATCTGATGGGTGAAAATCGACCTTTCTTAGACCATACAAATACATATCCGCATTGTAATCGATCCATCTTTTAAGGATTTTCGAAGACAAAAGTTCATAAAATTATCGGTTTATTTGGATTAAATTTTACAGTTGCCTAGCCCTTAACCAGATCAATGCACTTACGACCTTGAAGGTGGAGAATATAGATTATTCAGTACACAAGGACTACAGAGATTCTTGCAGTTTTATGAATAAATATTTAGACTTGTCTGTCTACACATAGAACCTGCCCAGCTTTTATTCTTCATTTTGATTTTATGTTAAACCTTTTATATTTTCTTCTGATTATGTTAAACCTTTTATATTTCAAATAAAATGACTTAATCATATGATACATGGGATCAAATTTTTGCACTTTTATGTCGTTGCAGTAAAATTTTGTAGTAAAATTGTTTCAAATTAAGTCATTGAATGATACAGTTCTCATAAGATAAACAAAAAAACTAAAGGCTTTCGTGTGAACAAAGTGTTTAGCTTTTGTATATTATAAACGAAAATAAAACCAACATAGAAAAGAAGCCATAAAAAACAAATCTCAAATGAAGTAACAAACAGAAAAATGAATATTGTCACATAAAACAATTGAAATAAAAGACGTAATAAGTTCAGCCATCAGCATCATGTAAAGTATAAACCAATTGTGTTTCATCTTATTTTTCTGCTATTAAATTTGTCTCTTCCGACAAATCATTATTATAAACAAAAAATCATTGAGTTTTTAAATTTTAATAGAGCTAAGTACTTAATAAGAATTGTATAAAAATTAAGATAACTTGTTGTTTAACGGTACTAGTGGCTTTGTGAGTCATTCTCATTAACTAAATCAAAAATCAATTAATATTTTTTTCAGAAAGGATACAAATAATTTTTTTCATTTCCGTGCAGAAGTTGTCAACTTTCTGCCCACTGTGCAAAACGAAGTTGTGGTTTTCCGCGTCCGCCAGGGAGAAAAATAGTATACACACCACGGAATCTCTTGTTTACACCCTATGCTTTGCCTCGGGGACAATAAACATGAGATCTGAGACATTATTTACTTTTTCTCGCTAGGTGTGTAATATACTATTCCTGCATTGGTTGTGTTAAAATAATTGATTCAGTACAAAATATCGTGCCATTGGAACGGGTTATTATCATCCACCATCAAGTTTCAAAAGCAACCCACCAAGCTACAAAAGTAAAGAGAATCAAGGCTGGTTCTCATGTGTGATGGATTAGAAAGAGATTCAGAGACCCGAGACTGGGCAACTCGAAACAGATAAGGCCACAAGATTCGTCACTAAAATTCATAGTAAAAATACTGGAAAGTGGTCCCGCTCTCTCTACATACAAATAAAACATCAATGATATTTTTATTTGAATGAATAATGATGCGTGGGAACTTACGACAAGTGTCGTGATTTCGTGAATTAGGACACATTGCAGTGACAGAAATTAATAGTATAATGTTATGTTATGTGTACTAAACTTTACTAAATATATTTCATTCCAAAATGGTTTTTATGAACAAATTACAGTAAAGTGTAATGTGTTCCAAGAAAAGTGAATAAAAATATCTTTTTAAAATTCATAATTCAATATATATTCTATTAGCAGATACCCGCCCACCTTGCTGGGAAATTCTCCTTTAGAAACAAAGACTATGACGTAATATAGACCTCACTTATCCTCCCTTTAGTTCACAATTTTATGAATTTTAATTTGTTGGTCGGAAAACCCTAACTTTTTTGAAAATGAAGTTTTGCACATGATACTCGTTGACATTGTAACTTTCTATAGACCCAATCATTAAATTAACCTGATTTTTATGCTTTTTGGATCAAAATTACCCCATCCACTGACTTTCATCAAATTCCAAAAGTTTGTTTCTGTTTTTTTCCATTTTTTCAAAGGGGTGTACCCCTTAAAAACATTTCAAAAAATGCACAAATTTTTTTTATCTCCAATTTCGATAAAACTCAGTATATAAGGTAATTTTGACGCAAAGAGTTCAAAAATCGGTGCATTTGATGACTGGTCGAATAGTTTTTGAGATACGGACTAAAATCGATCCAAATATTGCGATATCTCAGAAACTCTGCATTGTAACTTATTAAAAGTAAAATAATTTTTGAAATCGGTTAAGTAGTTAATTGAAAAATGACGATACAAACTATCATCCCCTTTTCACCACCAAAATTACAGAGTTTCATATAAATTTTCATCCCAAATTTGTACACAGGTTTTATTGTAACACCTCTATAGGTATATACTTTGTATGTATATAATTATGTATCCTGGTTAATCTCTATATATTATAAATGCCAAAGTAAGCAAGTTTGTTTGTTTGCTTGTTTGTTACGCAAAAACCATTCACTAGTTTCACGCTAAAACTAGTGAATGGTTTTTGAATGAAACTGTATAGCAATGTAGCTGATATACCAGAATAACACATTAGATATAATTTATAAAGATATATTAATAAAAAAATTTAAAAATTAATTTAATTTGGCATTACCATAAATTGCATATTTCTGTAAAAGTAGTCATTTGACATTACCATAAATTACAGAATCTGTAAAAATAATCAATATAAAATATTTCACGGCCATCTTTTCTGATATACTCAATGAATAATTACGACTGTTATACATTTAAAAAAATAGAAAACCATACATATATTTTACTTGTGTAAAACAATCGTTACCATTATTTCGAGTGTTATAGAAAGGGGATACGCGATAGCAATCTCTATCAATATTTACTTTTAAACCCAGCGAAGCGGGAAGGTATCAATCTAGTAATAAATAAATAAATAAAATAAATATCCAAATTCATGAACTTCCTTACGCACACTGTAAATCATTCTGTAATATATCATCATTAACTATAAAAAACTGACTTCAATGAAAAACAAATGGATAAAATCATCAACTGTTTTGTTATATACTTACTTCATGTTAAAAAAATTACAAACACAACAAAAAAAAAACCGTAGAAGAGAAAATATATAGAACTAGATTGTCAAATCATATAAAACCATCTATCTTAAAAAGCATCATAATATATATAACGTTCTGTGTATGTTGTTGGTTTGCTCTTAATATGAACTTTTGTTATTTTTATCTGATTTTAAAATGACAAATATGTTTTACATTTTATTTACGATTCAGTTATGTAACTTACGGTTTTTAATGATTCAATTCGAAATTTATTTAACTTTTAAATAATTGGGTGTGCAAGTTTTTAGATATCGCCTAAAATACTGTACGAAAAGCTTTTATTTTGCGGTGGTATTTTAGAGATCTTGAAAAATGTTTTTCTTATCGTCAAATAAACCACATTTTAATGTCTTCTTTTCTTTTATTTTTTTATTAGAATAAGAATAAACAATTTAAAAGGACGAAAATCTAGGCATTTCGGAGCATCTTCTGGATATCTTGGAAGATATTTACGTAATTGTCAAATTAGCTGGTTTTTTATGCTTCCTTGAATTCAATTAATTGAAGTATCAATTGAAGAATGAGGTATTAATTGAAGAAATTCCTGCTTGATATCATTCTTTGTGTACAAATTAAATGGATATCTTGGAAACGTCTTATCGTCAAAAGAATTATATTAAATCACACTAGAAAATGATTTTCACCCAAATTCGTGACAAAACGATTTTCATGAACTAGGTAATTTTCTTTACAAAATTGTTTTTTCGGAATTTGGTGAAATTTACTATACAGTTTAGTTTGGACCCAAAGAATAAAAAAATCATTTTACAATTGGGTGATTTTTTATTGTTGACATGTTGCTTTAAATTTTTGGGGAAAGCTTTTACTTAGAAGCGATTCTAGATACACTCCGAAAAATATTCACCTAATAATCAAAAAAGCTATAGTTTGTTTGGTAATGTTTTTTGAGCCTTAACTAAACTAATTAATTCAAAGACTAATATTTCCGATTGACTTCACTTTTGTTCGACGAGCTCTTAAAGCTGATAAAAGAAATTGATACCACTGAACGAAATATCAAAAGGGCAAGATTTTTGCCTTTTTTGGTACAAAACCTTTCTTATTTTTCTCCAATTCGAAGATAAATTACTCCCGAGATTTTGCAATTTATTTAAGAGATACTGTTAGAAAGAATCTGAAATCCTCAACGTATTTTTGAGACATTCCCCTTTGCATTTATGAGCTATTTAATTTTATTATGTGCTATGATGACTAGAAGCTGGAGTAGCGAAAAAGAATCCAAAAGAAATTCGCTAATAAATGCACCAATTGCTCCAAAAAATTATACAATTTCGGCACTTGAATTCTACTTACTGATGTTCGTTTTTAATGATTCCTTTACAATAATTGATTTGTAAACAAACTAGCAAAACATATTCAGATAAAATCAATAAAAAGCAGTAAACAATAGAATGTAAAGACAATATTAAATCAGATTTAGAAATAAATTGATATAATCACAAATATCGTTTATCTATATATTTAACATTAAATATCGGATTATTTTTATTTTATTTTTATTTTTTAAATCAGTATACTACGTATGTTCTGCTTATGTAGCTATACATATAGAAGATAAATACTAGATCGATATTGATCGATAATAATATAATAATAACGTGACGTGAATATATTGGCTATACATAGTTAAAATGCAATCTGATAACTTTACACCCTCGTTATAATGTTTTTTTTTTTTAACGTCTGTGTGCAACATTAAAAATTACGCCACGATAGTTGTCCTATAAATCTTATAACAAGTCGTTAATTATCCCAGTGGGAATTATCATTACTGTTAAAAACATTGTACTCAAAGATGCTCATGTTCTACTTTTTTAATTTAATAAATCATTTAACTGAAATAATAATTAATAAATGAAAACTAAAACTAACTGGGTTGATTGTTTAAATACCCAGCATAAGAGTGCCAATGAACTATTTATTATTATTAAAGTTGTTAATATGCACGGAATACATGAAGATAAATAAATACATAGACTTGTAAACTAATCTTTGAGATCAAAATGCAAAAAAAATAGACCGAAAAAATTGATCGAAAATTATATAGGCTCAGAGTATTGTTGTAATTACGAGTTGTTTGAGTGGAGTTTGCCGAATTTAAAGGAGTTGGTTGGGTTTTGAATTTTTTAGCCCCTGCGTTCAAAAATGGGACACTATAACGGGAATTTTTTTCGGTTTACTTTTTTCCAGATCTATTTTTCTTGTCTATTTTTTACTAAATCCAAAAAAGGTTTCAAATAAAAGGTTTTTCTTATGTGATAAAGAGAAAATTTTTTGTATTTAAACTTAATTTTTTGAGATAGATTTCAGGGATACATGAGTAAATTGCCCGACTTTGCGGTTAAAGGAAATTGGTGCTACTCTTTTGGCTATGGAAATGCTATAAAAAAATTTTTGTTGAATGTTTGTATGTTCTTGTTTACGGATAGACAGAACGACAGAGAGACCGTATATACTCCTGATTAATTACATAAATGTTGTTTGAAGTGCGAAAATTTTAATTATTATATACATGAGAGAAATTTTAAATTTTGTTTGTCCAATTACAGAGCAGCTTCTAAATTTCATTCAGCATATCTAAGAAGCACTCGCGTAAAGTAAGAAGTAAAATATGTTCTTTAAATTTTGAGAAGTTCTATCAAGGAGATCACACTAGCAGAAAAGTATACAATAATTAACCCAGGCATGGTGGCGCATAAGAAGATTCAGCTGGATAAAGCATGGAAAATAAGAACAAATAAAGATAAAAATAGAATTACCGTCTCCAGTGGAGTGTGCTAAGTTAAATTCATTTAGGCTAATTTAAAAATAATCTTTTCTTAATACATATTTATGAAATAAAGACATTTAAAAGTTGTATCAGTTTAATATTATTATTACTACATTAAACAGCGATTACCTTTTACTCTCTTTAAACTATCCGATGACAAAATCGTAGTAAGTACTACATGAAGTGTACAAAATACTATGGACAAAATACTCGACTCAATTGATTTAATTCGTATATTAAAAGCGTGTATCCTGAGAGAAATTAAATCAGTCAATTCACAAAAGGTCTTTTGTTACTTTTGCCGAAAAATAGAAAAGGTTTTTGAGCTCGTAAAATTATATACTCACTTTATTATAATGTCTATTCCGGAGCGATATGCATAGCCAACAGTTACTTCTGATGATTAAACACAATGCAAGGTGGACATTCAATTACCTTTAGGTTGAATGTTAATGTGAATGGAAAAGTGCTCTGAGTTTCCCAGAATTTTGACTTGTCCAAAACGTTTAGGAAATAATTTGGAAAATACAAGCTCAATGTTACAAAGGGGAAGGAAATACCTTCATCATCAATTATTGACCATTGAAAAAATTATGCAGTCATAATTGGCCATTACTGTCTCTTTTTTTACTTTATTACTAGAAATTTCAGTTTAGGAAAATAAAGTAGCGCATCGCCATATCCTTAAAATTTCAATATTTCGAACCACTTCAAATGTTCCCTCCAACTGGTTCATGATTTTATACAAATTTGGAGCTATATCCCGTTTGTAGCATCGAAAATTGATTTCCAACTTTGATTAAACAACCAATCTGACCTTGAAAGCTAGAGGCAGTGCCTCATATTATAACGAAAGTCATGAGGAAATTACATACCTCCTTGACATATTTTTAAACATAAAGTGCATGCATTCAAAAATCGCAAAGTCTTTCCAAATGTTAAATGTTTCGATTCGCTACTTCAAGATACTACAGATAGCTCTGTTATTGGGGTTGAAGAGGGTATAAACATCTATCTCCACGGCATAAACAAATAATTTAGTAATCGCTTTTTTTGTTTTTGTTTACATCCTCTTTTACCGACATTACTGTGTTATCTATGGTGTCATAAAATCGCGAATATGAACTCTTTAGCACTAGGAAAAACTAAAACCTTGCAAGCGGACGATCTAGAAATATCTCAATATTGAAGAAAGACGTATTTTAACGTAGCTAATTTCTATTCTTACTTGCCAATACCTACTATAGTTTATAATAATTGATTATATTGAATCAAATATCAGATTAACATCATAGATAATATTATTCTGCTACCATATTCGTTAAGAACATTATTATTAAACATGAACCAATCGTGGATAACAATTCAATATAGTTTTTAAAAATAAATATTTAAAAAAAAAAAAAACATCACTCTAAATACATGTTTAAATAGTTTCAAATTGATTATATTGAATCTTTGATTTTATAATCATAATTATTTTTTGTATATAGATACGATTTATTTATTCGATTTTATAAAATATGATTTATATATTATTTATATATGACATATTTTGTATAACCGATGATTTATTAATGTTATACAATGTTTGTATACGATTCAGTAAATAACGATCTATACGTCACCTACGAAATTCGTGCTTCCATACTGAAAAAATGTTGTTATTTTTAAGCTGAGACCGTATGCATCTGATGAACATCCGATGACGTAACGCAGTCAATATTTGCCGAGACGTTGTTCAATTGCTTTCAGTATTCTGACAAACGTCTGGAAAAATTTATCAAATATACTAACTAAAGTATGCCTGGCAAATAATACATTTATCAGAGAATATTTTAAGATAGAACGATTGATAATTATCTAGAAACGACGCTGCTTGTTTCTAGTAATGTTATTTGCAAAGGTACTTCATATTCAAAGTTAGAAGAATTAATGGTTTGGGCTTGATGAAAGTAAAATTAATATGGTTTACTTATAGTTAAACAAGTTTTTGTTATTATTCCCACGTTTTTCTAACAAAAAAAAAAAAAAAAAAATATTTTTAATACAATATTTGCAAAGTCTGCCTATAAACGAAGTATTTTTAAAATGAACATTAAAAAAAAAGTTAGTTGTAATTTTTTTAATAATATAATGTAAACCGTTCGTTAAAGTCTGTTATATTTAAGACTATTTTGTTGCTTATGACATGTGATTATTCTGCAAATAATAATAATGTCATTTTGTTCAGAGTTTTTTTATTTTCATTGCCTCTATCTATTAGAATGTAATATGAAATGAGCTTTCACAAAATTGTTACGACAATAAGTTTCTGTCATCAAGACCTTCAGTTTTTTTCGTATTCTTGCGGTTCTTATTTTCTGTTGTCTTAACGAAACTCATTGTCGCTACAACTGGTATAAAAATGAAAATCTGGAAATTGATACAAAAGGTTTAAGTTTCAGAAACGTATAATTTGCCAGCCCTTTTTAATGTCATACCTTTTTTTAAATTTAATTTTAACGTTATTAACGAGATTTAATTTATAAAAGTAGAAGTTTTATACTTTTTGATGTATAGAAGGTGGAGCAACATAAGAAATGTATGCGTTCTTTCAACATTTGCTATTCATAAAGTATTAAAATTCCCAATTTTAATAATTAATTACATGAAAAATTTTGTTGAAAAAATTATTTTATGCGTATGAGTTCACAATTAAAATCTATCAAAAACTCATATTTTAAATTTTTTTGCGAATTTCCAAAGGAAATGGAGATGAATTTTATGCGTCCTACCTAATAGATGCACAAAAACGACCATCGAAATTTTTAATACGTCTATGTGTCTGTACCATCTCTAGCGAATGCAATTAAAGTCCGATTAAAAATTAAAAATTTGATAGCAAGAAGGGTTTTGGTATTTTATAGGTCAAGTTCATTAATGCGAAAAGTCGACAGATAAACAAGGAGTGGGTAGTGAGCAAAGTAAAAAATTTTCAATTTTTTTAAAGTAAATGCAATTTTCGATTTTAAGAAAAATGTGTTATTTTTCAATATCTGAGGTAATTCGCTTAGCTAACGCAGCTTCTGCTCTACTTTTTATCTATGCATAATGTAAGATCAACTCTAATAACTGCTATTGTAAAAATGAAAATTTAAGAATAAAGAAACAATTGTTCATAGTGTACAAGAGTCCTGTTAGTTAAGGCTCCACTAATTTAATCTAAGATATAGAGGTTATATGGCGCTTGCATTTTTTGATTTGATTTGAGAACAAGAACAGTATACCTCTAAACATGATTATTATTAAAACATTAAATGATATAATACAACATAGACAGATAACAAGTGAATAAAAACATCTGGTTGATGCACGACCATTGAAATTTTTATTTTTTTTTTTAAATATTATTTTATATTATTATTTATGAGATATTCTAGTTATGACTTTAATAATTTGATTTATTGTTTTAGATCACATTTTTAGAAGAATATGATTTTGACAATCATATGAATTATTTTCAATTGTATTCCAACATATGAAATATATATAAAAAAATTATATTTTATGCATGTTATTTTCTTGTCCGATTATTATTCAATGTCCGTTGTTTGATGGCCTTAACTGTATCGTAATACTTTGATTTGAGTTGTCAACAAAATTCTAAGAACACATACGAACTCGAATTATACGTCAACCCACCTGCCACAGAATGGAATATTTTGTTAGGTGCATTTTTTTAAATTTTGTTAATTTTATTTTTAAGTTAAATTTTATTACAAATAATTTGTTACTTGTTACAGATTAGACATCAAGTTTTACTCCAAGCTTTCTCAATTTCTTTTAATTAATAAAATTTAACTCCGGTTTCCATAAAAATTGTTGAATCTGAATATGTCAATCCTTAACCCGAAAAATGGGTTAGGATTCTGACTGGAATGTCACTCACATCAATTCTCAATCACTATTACTTTACAAAGATCGAGAGATGTCATGTGACACCCGGTGGGAACTATGTTCTATCCGCTACAATTTATGTAATTACAATACAAATTTATTGACGTTAATGGGCTGTGACCTGACCATATTCTACATAAGGAGTAGGCAACATAATCACAAGACCTTGCACGGCTCATTGAGAATACTTTTAATATTTCAAGATAATAAACTAGAAAATAAGTGTCGACCGGCCGGTGTAGTACTATTTTTGTCTAGCCATCGTTGCCTTTTTTTGTTATAGAAATTGGATCTTGACAACGTTTATACTATCGATAAAAGGTGCATAACTGAATCAAAACTAATAAATGTTGTCAGGATTTTTATTTATTTCAAGCCGGTGTTTCGGCCCATTTTACTGGCTAGGAAATTCTAGATCACAATTAAAAATTGCAAGCCTAAAATCTTTATATACTACTGTTCGATTTTTAAAAGACTGAATTTTCGAATTCTACGATTTAAAACTCAAAGCCTGGATTTAGACCAGGGCTTAATTTTTTTCTTCCAAAAGTTAATTCAAATGGTAAGGTACTTTAAAAAATATTTGTTTTTCAACGGGTTTATGATATTTATATAAAAGTTTATTTTGTTTTATAAATCAAATATATATCGGTAAACAATGGAGAATAAATGTGGTTGAGTTTGTTTATTTTGACATTTATTGAGGGAGCTATTTTAAACATTTTATTTATATTTACGAACAATCTATTTTAAACGGTACAATCGCCCTATTTTCCATTAAATTGAATAAACGTAAAATCCAGCATTAAAAACAAAGGTTTTATTGCGTCTTCCTTTGCAGTTCTATTTTTCAATAATGTTTTCACATTTCAGATTTGAACTCGTTTTTTAAAAATCGTAAAGCAGTCGTTGGCACGAAAAAAATAGTCGCAACTCAGATTAGTTATTGGGATTCCTTCATTCACGTTTATTTTCGAGTTTGAGTATTGAATGAAGTAGTCTTTGGGTTGCTGGCATTTGAGTAGTCTTTAGGTTGCTGGCATGCTTCCAATTTTCTTATTTCTGGTGAGATCTTATATTTAATCTTATTAAAGTTATGCCTTAAATAGTGAAAGCTATTTGTACCGAATATGTAAGTAGTTTAGTATTTTATCCTATCTAGGATGGTTGAAACTAACTCTAGCCTTCATTTAACAGGTGTTCATAAAATCATCTAATTAGTCCATTTCCGGTTGTCCGTCCGTCTGTCTGTGAACACGATAACTCAAAAACAAAAAAAGATATCAAACCGGAATTTTTACTGCATAGTCAGGACGTAAAAAGTGAGGTCGAGTTCGTAAATGAGCAACATAGGTCAATTGGGTCTCATCTTGTAAACCGTTTTGAGATAGAACAAAAGTTAAAATAAGTATAAGTATATAATGGTCTTTATAAAAAAATAAACAACTTTTGTTTGAAACATTTTTTCGTAAACATCACCGTTGCACCCGCGAGGACGCAAATGAGGCTTAAATTGTATAGTATGTATTATATGGGAATATCAGTTATGTATGTGTGACATGTATGTATGTGTAATGTGATAGAGTAATCAACACTGTCTATGAATGGTATTTCAACTTTTTATGAATTAACTCAGTCAATTGTTTGTTTTCACTTGTTTCTGTTAAACATCCATAACTGAGAGACAGTAACATTTTAGTAACAAACATCGTTTCAACTTTGATCTTTTAAATTTATTGTAAAAAAAGTCAAAATTGTTGACTATTTCCTGTTATAAAAATACTTCACAAATAATTCATTAAAATTGTATCACGTATATCGTAAAAATACAAAACAAAAAAAAAATTTACATAAATTTTGCCCTAAAAAATTGAGAATCGTGAATCATTAAATGACAAAACGAATATGGTCAAAAAATATCTAAAACATATGATAAGATAATAAATTATAGCAGATAAAACCTTTTATGTTACAGAAAATTATGCATTGCATATAAATTATTTGCTATTTTAACTACAGCTCTGATTCAACTTTTTTATTTAAAAAATTTTGAACCTACTTGAAATAATTTTGGACATAGATCTTGCTTATTTTTTACAACCTTTTTTGAAAATTAAAATTTATACAGGGGTTATTCTACCAACTAAGGAATTTTCGGCGTATCAGCTAAAATAGAATGAAAAATGATTTACGAAGTAATGTTTAGTTTAAAAGTTTAGAAATCGGGTTGGTTTGGTGATTGGTCGAGTAATTTCGGCGATATCGACTAAAATCGTATACGAGGGTAGATATTCCGGAGCAGTTATATCTTTCGATACTTTAGAAAATGGTTTAGTCGCGAAATCAATTCGTTTATTTTGATGATAGGTCTGTTTCTAGATATATACAGAATCGCTTCGACATAAGAGCTTTTTGTTGAGTATTTTAAGGGATATCTAAACTCCTCTAAAAGTTAAAATGAGCCATACAGTTTTGGGATCAAAGTTCACTCTATATATAGAATTTAATCCCATTCCGAAATAAAATTCTTTGTAGTTTTCTTGATTTTTTCATAGGAGCTCTTAAAAAAATATTAACATTTTCATGAAAGTTCTTTAAAAAAAATTGTTACCTCCTAATACCACCTGAGGATTTGATACACCTAGAGTTTGAATTTTGAGTTTCAATTTTTTAAATCTTCATAGTACCTACCTACTACAAAAAAAACATACATATATTATTCAACTGTATTCAACTGCTGCTGATGATGACAAATATTGTCGGTTAAGTTTTGCAACAATAATAGATTACATAGATACCGCGATGTAACAACACATCAGTAATGTACCATCTTTGCCAACTTTATCTCTTTTTTTTGTTATTGACTTGATGAACCACAGAAACAAGTGGTTTTTTAACGTCAAGTCCTACATTATTGTCATATGTTAATGAATTATGTGCCTGCACTAAACTGGTAATTTATTCAATAATATTACCTCAGACAATTCATTGTAATAGCTCTAATAAATCAAAAAAATCACTTATCCTGTTGTGAAGGTGAAGAAATTGATAAGTTTCAATATTAAGTATACACTCATATATAGTAGCGAGTTTTATTTGAAAATAGCACGCCATCCCAAAAAGCCAGTCCAAACGTTCAAAAGTGTTTTTTTGCAGCTTACGAAACAATCAAGTATTTGCATATTTAACCCTGTACAAAAGACAAAATTTACATAAAACGAATATGTACCATACTTGTTTGAGAGACTTTTGGAAAGATGAAATTTGGGGGGTGAATTTTGGAAAATCCTTTCATATCGGATGCCTACGTCATACAAAGAACATACTCTCCAAGTTTCAGGTCTCTACGATTAGTGGTTTAGGCTGTGCAATGATCCGTCACTCATTCAGGACAAATAATTTTATAGATATAGATAGATATTATCAATATCTGACAGTGCCTGCTTATCATTAAACTTTGAGCCTACCTTCCATTTGAATTTTGGAATGTTCCATCGTTGCTTTTTGTATCACACTCTTCACCATTTATAAAATTGGAAACTACCGTATATGAGATATTAGTTTGAAACAAATTTAAATGTGTAAACTCAATGAAGGTTTTTCGTTTGGATCAGGCATTATATAATATATAAATTATAATAATATTCGCTACTTGCAGTTGCAAACCGACAATCGACTCATCTTCAATGGTTTGTGCCACTACTGCGTTTTCCCACAGTACCAATAGTGTTTTATTAGTGTCATCTTTGTTTAAATATTATTACTTTTTCTTCTATATTATTTTTTTACAAAACCACTTCATCGTATATAGATTTTACTATATTAAAATATTTAATAATAATTTTCCAATGAATTATTATGAATAGAATTTCTCTTAGAGTGCAAGGCAGGAAAGGTTTCACTGAAATTATACAAATAAAAAATAATAAGTCATAAATGAAAATTAATAAGAGATCAGTTGGTAAGCAGTCACCAACTTATTACCATTTGGAGTCAGGTCACACTAGATTCAGGCTAGATAAGTCAGGCCAGGACTTTCAAAAAAGTAATTTCTTTTGTTTTATTTTTTAAGCCACTTCTATACGTTGCGTAAATTTCACCACGATGATGCTAATTCAAGAACACTTTGATTTTGAATTGATTGATTATGAAAGATTGAATATGCGAAATATTTTGATAGATATTTGAAAGCTTTAGATAAAAATGGGCAGAATTATTGTTCCGCAAGTTCACATGAAAATCGTGTGGTTGATTTTTGAGCCGGATAAACTTAAATTTTGAATTCTGAATTCTTTTATTATCTTACAAAAAACAGAAATATGAAAATATTTTTAAAATTAAAATCGTTGCCTTTTGGTAAGAAAAAAATTATTATTATTTCATTTGAATCTTGTTTCTGCGAAATGTTTTTTGTAAGTTAAAATAAACTATTTTTGAAATCTGTTTATATGATTTTTAAACAAATTTTTTTTTTCAATTTCTTTTGCGTAAAATTTATGCGAAATTTTATTTTCAAATTCGTGAGCTTGATCTATAGAGAATTTATCAATGGTTTATGATGTATAAGACTATTAAATCTAAAGACGACCTAACCTAACTTTCTTTATATCTTAAAAAAAAAAACAGAAGGTAATTCAACAAAAAAAGTTTATAATTCATCATTCAACCATTAAAATCATAAAAGATAAAATATAGATGTTTTGATGACATTATGAATAATAATAAAATAACAGGGCATTGTACAAACAAACAAAACACACCTTTTAGAGAAGAGACTTGCTTATAGGAAGATAGTAGCACGGTTTTTTTTTTTTTTTAATTTATTTATTTGTATATTCGCATATTTTTCATCGACTATAAAAAAAGGAGAACTGTCTGTCTACTACAAATCTTACCACTTGCCCTTTTGGAATTCTATGTAGAAAGTACTGGTTTTTCATATTATATGTCTCAATTTGTTTGGTATCTGCGAATGACTCCCTGGCACATCTGCTCCCAAAACTATATGGTTAGCTATACATAATACCTTTTTTGCGGTCATGTTTTTACAACTTTAAAAAAGTTAACAAGCTTAAGTTTCGTGTAACATACATCTGAAAAGTCGCTTGACATATTTTATTTCATTTTGATTAATCTGTTCAACAATTGTGATAGTTATGATGGGTTTAGAAAAATAAAAATTTTACAGTTGTTTATAGCCTGCCGTTACGAATTTGAAATAATTTTTATATTCATGAATGGTTTCTTTTTATAGATCGCGTAATATTTCCCTAAAGCGAAAAATTATTGAAGAGCATTTTATGAATTTTTTTCATTCCTGAATTGTTTAATAATGAGAAATCAAATAGTCTTTAAGACGGTCTCTTTTTACCCCCTGCAAACTGTATCGTCTTCTTTTAGTTATAGTAAACTGTTTTTATTTTGGTTTGATTTATTTTCTAAATCGTTCTTTTGTAACATACTCAGAGGTTTATTTATGTAAAATAGGTGAAAGAACACTCTAAAATTCACTCTATAATTGGTTATACCATGACTAAACATCTCAACTAGCTAAGATAACCAACTTAGATTATAATTTTTTTCGGTATGTGTTTATATTAAAATAAAATAAACTTACCATACTTAGTAAGCGCCATAAATAAAAAATATGATTATTATATTAAAAAAATTCGGTAAAATGATAAATTTCACTTTGTATTATTATTTACACTTTTAATTAAATTGATATGCAATACGTGATTATTTGAGTTTGACTCTCTCTGCATATTCTTGGGTTGGTAAGATTGATGAGCTTACATGAATAGACGGAGCAGTCTAACGAACAAGGTCAAAAGGAGCGTTCATTCCTCGCTGTTGTCACATTTAAAACTGCCAGAAGACAAAGCATTTTGTAGATAATTGTAAACGGATCTTTATTTCAAATATCGAGTGCTTCGAGTGAATTTTTGACGTCCTGCCCGGCAATGTCTTTTTGCGAAAGTTTAAGTTTCGTCGACCCAGATTTTTCGGAAATAATCATGTGAAATTGGATAGCATGGTTCAAAAAGTTGAACGAAAGGCGGTGAACACCACACCCCCTCGCCCTGCACACGGGCTTGGAGAAATTGATTTCTTGCAATCGATGATCAGATTAATTTAAATATGACTTAAAGTGTGAGTAACTCAGCGGAATTTGTTGAAAATAATCTATGCACATTTCAACTATATCCGACGAATTGTTTTGAACAAATAGAAACCTGAAAAATAAAAACCTGAAAACCTGCAAGTACGAAAAAAGAAAAGAAGCAGATGTTTTTGTGTGCACGAAAAATAATTTTTTCCCATAAATTTGGTTGAAGACACTGTATTCAAAACCACCTAGGTTTTGTAGAAATCGGATTCGAAAACGTGTTACGCAGCCAACTAACCAACTTTGTAAGGATCAATTTGAAGAATCCACGAATGATGGAATATTCCTAATGCAGCAAATTTGCTTTACCGTTCCTAAATTCCAAAACAAATCACTCTCTAAAGTTTAGTGTAAAGCTAAACCATGTAAACATAAGGCCATAAAATTATTATGAATAGGTAATAACAATATAAAATAGACACTATTCGTACATCCATATAAAAAGATATTAAAACAGGTAATGTTAGTTTATTATTAAAGACGTCACCTTTAGTATACGAATAATACTGGGCGAGGCGAGGCACATCTATACTATCCGTCCTATCTTCCGTATCGTTATCCTTATTTAATACAATCAACATACAATAATATTGTGCTCATCTTCATATAATTTGTAAAGTAAGTTCAAATATTTTAATATATTACTATACGTGAATCCAATTGAGTAATTAATGGTACAGTCACAGTCCATTCATTTGGAATAAAACTGTTTATGGAAAATTTGTTCTCGACAGATCTAATCGTAAATAATTTTAAGTTTTTTTAAAACTGCGCCCAAGAACTTAAAAAACTTTCATTAGCATGATCGGCTTACTTCGACCTTAAAACCGCATAGTTTCAAGTGAAAAAGATTTTACATTTTTATTATAATTTCATGGCTTTGATATTGAAAATATTTGTTAAAATTTACCTCTTCGATATAAATCATACAAGACACCATTTTGGTGTAAGGTTGTTTAAAAATTACTTAAATTGCGAATTACTTAAAAAGAACGTCACAACGAAATCACGATGAAATGGTGGCTTTACATTATTCAGATTATTGATTATTCTAACACCTTTCCGGTTGATATTCATGAGACTAGTTTGCAGTCAGATTAAAATCGATCATATTCGGAGGTTTTCTCATAAAAAAATCCACTTTTTACATATCAGAATCTCTTTAGGTTAAAATTAGAAAAAAGTTTGGAACCAGAATGAAACTCGAGTTATCGCACACAATCACTTTGAAAATGATTATCAACTAATCTTCTTCATTATAATCAATCATTTACCAATATGTAATCAGTTTGCAATAGGCAATAGGCAATGTAAGTTACTCCAAGTGTATCCAAGAAATATCTCATACTAAGTGTCACACTGTCTATTCTTGCGGCTTATTATGTAGATATTGCCCCTTTACTTATAGTTTTGGAAATAATTCTTGATTTGATCACATCGGATATTCAATAATAAGTGTAAACGATGGATATAAAGGCGTATCAAACAATACGTAATCAAATGCTAACAAACAAGTTAACAAATCTATATAAGTAAACAAAATTTGAAGTGCCTGTTTGTGATGTCAAAATAATATAATTTTACGTAATATTGTGAATTTTTACACAGTACCTATAGTATAAGAACCAAATTAGAATCGACCTTTACCCATCTGCTGAAAGTTATTTTTTATGAAATATAAAATGTTACCAAATATAACTGCAATGGGTTGCCTAAATATTGTGGTCAAGACTACTTTTAGTGGAAATACCAGAAGCAAAATTTTTTAAAATTTTATACTGATTTGCATATCTAACGAATTTTGTTCTGCTCGAAAGTAAAAGCCATAAGAAATATGCAGCAGCTGAGATGTTGCTCAGCTCAGTTTTTCTCAAAAATTATTCGCACAATAGTCAAATTAACCCGATTTTTGATTTTTATTGAATCAAATTATCTTATAAACTAAGTTTTATCAATTTCTACAATAAAAAATTTGTCTCGATTTTTCGATTTTTTTCTAAGGGGTACCTCTTAAGAAAATTGCAAAAAATCGAAAAATTTATAAAGTTTCCAATTTCGACAAAACTCAGTATATAGGGTAATTTTAACCCTAAAAATTTTAAAATCGGCTTTATTTAGCGCTTAAACTGATAGTTTTCGAGATAATTTCAAAAATCGAGCCGGGTTCTCGTTTTTCTCAAAAATTATTTGCCCCACAATCAAATGAACCCGGTTTTTGAATTTTTGGGATCAAAATTATCTTATAAGCTGTGCTGCCCGTTACCTCTTTTCATTCGCATATACCTAAATAACGATAATTTTCTTGCAAATACTATAGATATGATTCTTCACGAAATATCGGTCAAAAATAAAGTTAACAATCTTTCCAAGTTTTAATATATTTAATAAAAGTAGTCTTGACCATTTTTTTTTGAGATAACCCATTCATTACATGGGAATATTTGTTAAAATTTAACATTTAATAAAAAATAACTTTAATTCGGGCAGATGAGTGAAAATCGACCCTAATTCGTATCTTGTATCAATTCATATACCAAATATAATCAATTAAAAAAACTTTTGTCTGTTGGTTTGAATGAGGAAGTCTCCGAAAAGGCTCGACTGATTTTGACGGCAATTTCACTGGCAGGTAGCTGATGATATATAAGCAATAAAAATTGCAAAAAAATATAACCCATGAAAATGTGAACAAAAGGGGAGGGGTTAATGAAGACAAGGCATGAAGGCTACAACACATGTTGATATTCTATGCTTTTAAAAGTGAAGTTGAACAGCGACGCCTGTTGGTAACCGCTAGTACTGTAATAAAACAACAATTCATAATGTTTAAGTATCTATCTATCTTAATCGTAAACGATCGTATACCTATTTGAAATTATTAATTTTAATTAATTAATATAATATTTATTTTTCATATTTTTACATATGTCACAAATAAACTTGTTAATTGATTTAACTGTTTAATAGAAATAGTATTTATAATTCATTCAAGTATTGTTTTAATTTGTATTGTGTTCGAGCAACGGTAATCATGATATTTATTTCAGCAATAAGAAACTAAGAAGCATTTAAATCCTAAAAAATTCGAATATTTATAAAAGTTGAATGGTCAGGACATGTTTGTCAGATCATATGTATCATCGCAATTTATTGATTTTAATGTTATAATAAAAAAAAATTATAAATACAAATTAAATATTTCTTACAATTTACAAAGTCAAACAAATTGATTTAACGCCCGTGAGAAACTGGCGAGTGAGTACTCACCACTGAGTACTTTTCTCACTCAGTATGCGTTGGAAAAATAGTACATTACCGCCCTAATGTGGTAATGAATTCATTCCTACACTAGGGCCGTAATTAATATAGCTATTTCTCAATAAGCCATGGCAAATTTTAAATAATAATAATGGATTATTTTAACAGTTTAACTTTCTTCTTTCCACCAAACTCTCGACCAAATTTTGCTGTTTTTTTTTGTCGTACATTCCTCGGGTATGTAAGTGTTTGATAAATTAGAAGTAAGTGTTTGTGTTAGTTTCGCATATAATTAATAAACATAATTGGCCATATTCTATTGAAGCTACTACTTTATAAGAAAATATATTCTTATAATGATAATATGAACTAATTTTTAACGATTAAAAATTGAGGCCTTAGAATCAAACAATCAGTGCTTACTGTTCAGAATTTTATAAAAGATGTTCAAAGATGATTTTAAGATTTTGTAAAGCTCAAAAATTTGATTTATTTGCATTAATTTTCAGCTTTAAAAATAACCTTTTTGTAGTTTTTCCAAACATTAAACTGTTCATAACTCAAAAACGATGAGCTTTTGGAAAAAATTACAATGCACCTTTTTGACATAAAATTACCCAAAAAACCTCGGGTAGCTTGTTTTTGTTTAAAAATTGACACTTGACTGTAGAAGAGGAGGGATGCACAAATATTGGACCAATAAGATTTCCGGTATATCTGAAATTTTAATCTATAAGCTTTTCTGAATAAGAATCAAAGAAGTGTATCTACTTAATAAATTAGCCTTTTCATTAAGCGTCTTTTATCCTGTTCTCATTTGCAACAATGTCGAGGTTAATATCAACATATCAATATACATATATATATCAGAATACTTAATTTAAATATTAAATTTAGAAAAACATTTTTATTGAGATGAACTCATCTTAAAATTAATTTATGCACAAATCATAAAATTTTATAGTAACCTGAATATTTTTCAAATAGAGAGAAAATGATTTTGTACAATATTAGCGCGTATTTGATTAGTTTATGATGTGTTAAAATTGACGTCATTTTATATTTCAATATTACAAGAAGATAAATCAGTAAAAAAAAAACAGCTAAAATGGGTTACTTATATAAAATTAATTAAATTGAGTCATTTGTTGTAAATTTTTATTAGTTTATAACACTAAATAACAAACCACAAAAGGTCGCATAAAACAATAATGTGTAAAAATTCACGTATGACAAATTTTACAGTTTTATTTATATATATGTGATTAAAAACGTACACACCTGTGTGATTTTATGGAGATAAGATGTGAAATTTTACCCTTCTAGGAATTTCCGGATGAGATATGTTAGCTAGAAATCGTATATGTTAAATTCGTAGAAATTAGTGATGGCACGTTATTGAGATCAGATTTAAAAATCTTGATATCATTATGATATATTAAAATTTGTACTATATAGACAATGAGGGCTACAAAAATACCTTATTAATCATAAATTCCCTACTTACTAATGGCATGCATCGAAAGTAACTAATTTTATTTTCCATTAAATATTGGGTACCCTCATTCTGGGGTGTTCGCTCGCTATAGTTTTTCCATTATAAAAATATTTTCCCTATAAAAAACTACTGGAGTTCGTAACGTTTTTTCTGCTATCGGTGCTTGCATGCTTAGCAACAGCGAATGGACCTTTTGATTTATATTATGGTTCGTTTATACTTTTCGGTCCAAATACATTTGAAAAAAAAATTTATTTTTGCATATGTTTACTTCATCTTGTTATGGAATTCATAAAACGAATGATTATTTCTGCCCGCATTCATTAAATCCAAAACGGTTCCAAGCCTCAAAAAATAAAACTGAATCAAAAACGTCGGAAGTGCATCAATAATTGGAAACTTAGTGAACAATAAAAAATCAAATGAATTCATAAGAATGCTTCCTAGATAAAAATAATTTTAAAAATAAATCATCATGGTAGATTTTCCTCTCTGAGTTCAATTATAATAAATTTTCCAGACAAAAATAAGTGGGAATGTCCTTTGAAGGATTTTCTAGCATTTTTCTATAGCTGTTAGAAGAAAATTAATTATTGAGGTACCTACATGTTTAATTTTTGCCATAAATTAACGGTAATGAATGCCGTAAATTAACGGTAACATTATTTGAGCAAAATAGTTCTTTTCGAAGAATTGTGTCCTAACTTTTAAGATTCTTATCATTTCAACGTAACACGTAATATAATTTGGTTCATTTCTTTTCTCGCGTAAAAAACAAAATTTTCACTCAACGAACGGAAATCTTCATAAAAATAATTAATGCTTTGGTTACGACTCAAAGATACAAAAGTCTTTGATTTAAATGGAATTTCGATACTATTTAATATTATATAAAATCTAGGATATTTTCCCACAAAATAAAAGTGACTCAGTAACAATTGCTTAAGTAAAAATAGAAAAAAAAGACATTTATTACTAGTGTTGTATTATGGTATTAAAAAATTACAAATAAAATAGCATAACCATCGTATCGTGGACAAACGGACATATAACACGCTAAAAAGAGCTTCAAATAGTTAACTATTAGAGGACAGTAAGTAACCATACAGAAGTCGCGCCAGTAGTGGAATATTGTATACTTATACTATTTATATAATAAAATCCAGTCGTAGAGCATCGGAGCAAAAGAGACCAGAACACTAATTTTCTGAATAGACTGTTATTTTTATTCATGGTCATGGTCATTTTTGGAATTATTTTCAAGAAGTAAATAAAAAACTGCTGTAGATGTAGCGCATATACTTTTCTGGGCAAGACACTATGACTTTAATATTGAGGACTAAAATAGCAAGAATATTCGATAAATTCTAGTTGAGAGTACAAATTTGAGAGATTTTAAATTGGTTGTATTTTTGCGATTTTGGCAATTGCCTATCAAAACTAATTGAATAAGGTAGGTTTTAAGCTAGAGACGATTTGGCAATTTGTTATCTGCAAAAGTAATTATTAGATTATCGAAAATCATATCCCGAAGAATATCGATCATAAAACTTTTTTTTTACTATCAATGTCTTTAGATTTTATTTCAAATGGAGCTAGATTGCATTAGTGGAAGTCCTGTGGCTATAATGACATTGGACCCTTGCTTAATCCGGTCTTGTGATTGAACAAGTGAATACAAGACTTGGCAATTTTAATTCTTAAAGCATAATAATAGAAACAAAATTCAAATTAAATTTGATATTTCCCACCCGTCAAGAGCTTCCTTCCTGGTAGTATTAAAAATCGTATATATCCCGGCATATAAGCCCTATAGAGTGTGTAGTCGGATAATAAATTCTAGGAAAATTAGTTGCCTACAACTTAACTTGCGACTTAAAGTTCACGGTAAGTATGTGAACGCCATCGAGGAAATGGTAACAATGGTAGCAATAGTTATGGCGGACTAGTCAAGGCGTTAGCTCATACTGATATGATCGTATGGACGTATGGACGTTAGGCGTTAGGACGTTGGCGATATCCACAATACTCCTGATGGATAACCCTATTCGATACTGTAACATAACTTATGCCAACAAAGGTACTATATGTATCTGTCTCTATAACATACCAGCATTGTATTAAACGCCACGCATTTCTTACCGTGCGTAAGTAACAAATGAAAATTTTAATAATATTAACTGAGAAATAATAAATTTTTGGTTTGACCCCTCAAAAGGATTTGTAATTTGCTGCAGATCTCAAGGGCCACAAAACACATATCACATTTAAAATTAAAATTGATCATTATTTGGCAAGCACGTAGACATACATGCAACCATATTTTATTTAGAAACGAACTCTATGTTACCTCGATACCATCTAAATATCCTAATTTTTTTTATTTCGTTTTTCGAAAGTGAAAAAATTACTTTCTACCAGAATGTTAATAAAATTAAAAATATAGTTTGTATATACACTTCGTCGTTCTTATCTTTTGCAATGATCTTCTTAAACATTTTGTGTTTAAAGAAGATGAACGAAAGGCTAGGTGTACCTATGGTTTATAAGGTAGATCATAGAAGATTACTTACCGTTATACAATTACAGTACATTTTATTATGGAACAATTGAAATATTTTACTGTAATTTTATTATATTATATAAAAAACAAAACGCGTTACTTTCCTTAAATTAAGGACTCTAAACTAACTTAAATCTAACCAGGAATACTTGTATAAACACTTGATATATAAAAACACTGGTTCAAAGTAAACTACGGATTTAAATCTTGGTAGTTTTCTAGGTATAATTACGGAGCTGTTAATGGGTTAAATTGAAAGGATAATAATGATGTAACCGCCTTCCTTGTGGGAATTTTTACAGTTTCTTTTAATGAACTTTTTAAACATATCTTGACTGAAGGTACTTCAGTATGGTTTTCGCTATGGTTTATTTGACAAATCATTTATCCTATTTAACAGTTTTGTTTTAAATTACTAAAGTTTTTTAATATCCACCTATTTATCAACATATGTTGAAACCCAAGATTCTGAAAGATTCAATTATGGACTTCGATTTATCAATGCCACAAAACTATTATCCAAAATTTATATTATCTTAATAAATCTTAAAAAGTAATTTTGGGATAATTTTTGTTATAGAAATTTATTTTATTTGGATAATTTTCCAAAATTTTATTATTTTTTTCCCGTATTTTTAAGGAGATACATCCATACCATTTGTTAATAATTCGTTTACCATTTATTAAGTTGTATTAGGTGTGTATTTAACCCTTATTATTTCTTTATCGATAAAGACGTTATTCCTTAATAACGACCTAGTCAACTACAGATAGAAATATATTAATTCTCCTGTATTTTAATATCTTACATTAATTTAATTTTTTACGATTTTAAGACACTCAAAATTTTGATATTTCTTTTCTTAGTGAAATTGGGTGGAAATGCAGAACGTACTGAGAGGTTGTTTATCGAGGAAATGTGTGAAAATTGCCGATTGTATAATTATTTTAAGACAATAAATGCTTTTAAGA
Organism: Chrysoperla carnea; assembly: GCF_905475395.1. Taxonomy (NCBI): domain Eukaryota; kingdom Metazoa; phylum Arthropoda; class Insecta; order Neuroptera; family Chrysopidae; genus Chrysoperla; species Chrysoperla carnea. Next base: position 42,485,209 of record NC_058340.1, on the reverse strand, counting down.
GCATCTTTTATATCCTAATATCGCGCCAGATATTACTATAATACTTAAAAACGTATTCAAAACATTTTTATTAACTATGTTTTTAATTTTATAATTTTCTAGACTAATTTTTACGTTAGTGCCTTTATTTTATGTTAGAAATAGATATTACTTATTACTAAATGCGGTACATATAGTTATAATCATGGTCTATTATTTACAAAATCAGCTTGAAACCTATGCTATTTACCGCCAGTAACTAGTGAAATAGAATTTATACAGAATGTTTAAAAACTATAGCGGGGCACTTACTGATCTCAACAACACACACAAAAGGGACGAATAAGGAGAAGAATTCTTGAACTAGAGATTTTTTTAAACAAACAAATTTTATTTTTCAAGAAAATTTACGTTTTTCAACTTCCCAGAGGATAAAAAATGTGTTATAAGTTTGACCGCTATGTGTGTGTGTGTGTGTGTGTGTGTGTGTGTGTGTGTGTCTGTGTGTGTGTGTGTGTGTGTGTGTGTGTGTCGGTCTGACTGCCTGTCTGTCTATGGCGTAGCTGTGTTTCTTAGCTGTGTTTCAAGAGCGAGTTTAGTGTTCCGTACCTGGAACAACTAAAAAATTTGCCATGATCCTCAAAATCGTTTCAGTTTCGAAATAGCTCTAAGGAATAGGGTATATTATGAAGAGTGTTGTTAGATATGTTTCAAGTGTGAGTTTAGGATTCCGTACTCGGCAAATTGGTCGGGGGTTTCTTAAATATTGTAAATTTCACTTGTTATTTCAGACTTTACTACACTTTTCCATAGTCGCCTATGATACCAGACTTGTTACCATATTATTGCTCTAGATGTTTCCGTTTATATTAAAATTGAATTTCTCTATGTAAACTGTTTTAAAGATGCTCGCTTTCAGAGAAGGTCAAATGTACTTAAACGTGGAGAAATATTAGTCGACACAGATGATAAATCAGTAAAGAAAAACGTTAAAAAATATTTGATTAATCCAGTTTGCTATGGTATCGCTAGAAATTGTGATTTCAAGCATTTTTTATGGTAATATAGTTTTGAAGTACTTGGTAAAAAGTGTATCATACAGGTTGCTGTAGACTTCTTTTAAATATTTTATTATGATTTAATAATAAAAAGGTTTTCTCATCTTTGTAAAGTACTTACCTTATGTGAGTTAATATCCTTTACACATTGTTTATCTTTATCACAACAGTATCCATCATGGGTGGTCTTAGCTCTGTCTAACATTTTATATGCTATCATACAATAATTCATTTGTCTCATATTATATACCTTTAATACAGGATAATACACTCTAATATTGTATGGTATGAGTCTCTTACCTATGGTGAAATATATGTGTGTGTAAAGACTACCTTAATAAAATGTTTATTGTATATCTGTTAAGAAATATAGTAAATTTTATTACAAATAGCTACATTTACATCAGTATCATATCTAAAAACAAATGAAATTTACAAAATTTAAAAAATCCCCGACAAATGCGATTTATTCCTTGGAAACTTAGCTATAAAATAATCTAAATCAAATCGGTTCGACCGTTTTGGGACTACGATGCCACTGAGAAACACACAGACACACAGATAAATACTCACTCCTTCTTAATTCAATATCAAAGTCGTGGTCAAGGACATCAGATGAGATGAAAAGAATACTTAGAGACCTATCATTTTTTGGTACAAATTTTTGGAAATATTTTAATTGAATTTGATATACTTGAGTTGACCTTGTTTTTTTTAATTATTATTTTGAATTATCTAATTATTTTACCATTTCACTTTTCGAAATGAATTGAGCCAGGTTTATTTGACCATTATTTTCCATAGTAATTATTTATATGCCAAATTATATGTCATAATCGCCAATTTTTAAGTTTTGCCGAGTACGGAACCCTAAGATCGCTCTTGAAACATAGCTAAGAACACTCTCTGTTAAATTAACTTTCAAATGAGACCAAAGAAATTAAAATCGGTTCATCCGTTTAGGCGCTATGATGCCACAGACAGACAGACACACCTTTTTTTAGTTCGAGGGATAAGAAAATTCAACCTGAAATACCTCAGAGAGTTTACATGATTCACCACCAAAATCTGACTGTTAGAGAGTTTATTCCCTTAAAACGAAATACTGAAAAGTATAAGAAATCACTATTTTGTAGTAACTATTCACTATTTTCACTATTTCAAACTTAGAGAGAGACAGGAGCTTAAATAATGAAAGAAAAGTTCTATGTGTTTTTGAATTCACGTTCAAGTGTCTGGATCAATAAAAGTATGTTCTCGTAATAGAGAAAACTAATGTTTCATACGTGGTCAAAAAAACGACAATGGAAATCGAGTTTTCCGATTAATTGTTATAGGAAACGATATAAGAAATCAAAAATACATATAATGACAAGACATTGCATACGAGAATTGAAAAGAATACCTAAATGTTGAAAATCCTTTCTTGTTTAAGAGTGAACTTCATTTGTCGAAAATCAATTCCTAATAAAGCGACACTAGAATTTTAACTATATCCACAATTTTTGTATTCCTTGACCAAAAACAGAATTTTTTTCTTCACTATGATCGAAGTCACAGTTTCTCATAATGTAAAAAATGTAATCCAGAATCTTCTCAATCTTGAAACTTAATGAATTTAACGAAAAATAACAAATAGCTCAGCAATGTAATGGAAAAAAATTTGATACTGACCTCGTACGTATTTGTATATTTTGTCAAGAATAAGCAAAACAAGTTAAGTTTTGTTACAAAACAGACGCAGTAAGTGGGTTTTCGACTACATTTATATGAAAAAGCTTTTCTTCTTCTTCTTCAAAACCAGATATCGTATTTCTCGCTAAAAAATCACTCTATTCAAAACGGGTAGTCTGGTAATGGCATAAATTTTTAATCAGATATTGAAATAAATAATATTGATAAAAACAGAATTATACTTATATAGTTTTGAAAGAAACACCTGAAGTCCCTTAGTAGTTTTCAAGAGTTAGTTTCACATTTATATAGGAAAAAAAAGAAGTTTAGTCGCAAGTTTGTAACGCTTCTGTCGTATGTCTGTCGTCTGTCGGTTGTCTATCTGTCCGTCTGTCATCACGATTACTCAAAAATGAAAGGAGATATCAAGGTGAAAGTTTTATGGCGTGCTTAGGACGTAAAAACTCACTTTCTTAATTGCATTTCTTTACAATGCCGATACATTTTAAAAAAATATTCATTTATAATTTTTTTCCATGATGATGCACTAGTAGTAATTTCAAAAGAAACACACAACAAAGTAAAAACTTCAAGCAAAAACAAACAAACCTTGTTACAATTTATTTATTGAATTACAAATTAATTATGAATTCAATACAGTCCATTTTCAGTTTCAGTATTATTATAAACCTATACAATATGTACTATGTGTGTTGATATTACCCATGTAGTAACAAAACTAGTATTATTATATTTTTATTTATTAATATATTTATTATTGTTTTAGTAATAATACTATTTAATAATAATTTACTTCACTAAACAATCAAACATACATACCAATAGTTTTTTTTTACATTTATAATTTAATTTATGTGATATGATTTTGATTGATTTGTGATGGGAGATTTTTAATACAAGGATGTTACCTACTATTATTTTTATTATGTCTGATTTTATAATGTGCATAAGTCTGATATAGACTTACGAACTGTAAACAGCGGTCAATGAGGAGGCGTGAGTGTGTGTTATACATCCATTTTGTAATACTATTTATTAGGGCTTAGGGATGTAGGCTATTTATGTTACAGGAAAAGTTGATCCTCCAGTAAGAGTTAGTGGACTCTTCTTAGGTAAAGTCAACTATTACTGGTCTTTTCAGTTAAAGTTGATTAAAACCGAAAAGTGTGCAAATGTGATCAACATGTACTAGTTATAGTTAACTCTAGGTAAATTATACTCTCACTGTCTTGAGATACTAAAAGTTGACTATTTGGAAGGAAACGGTCTACCAGCTAATAAAAACAAATAAGAAAGGCAAAATCTGTTAAGTGTACATGGAAAAGTTTAAAAAAAACTAATAAAAACAAATAATTGACTTGTCAATTGTCACATTACACATACATAACTAATATTCCCATATAATACATACTACACGATTTGCGCCTACTTTGCGAATTCGAGGGAAAACAGTGATGTTTACGAAAAATTGTTTATTTTTTATCATTTTTTACATTTAAACTTTTGTTTTATCTCTAACGGTTTACGGTATCTCTAACGGTTTAGATAGTTCTTACGGACCCAAGATTCAATTGACCCTATATTGCTCAATTAAGAACTCGGCTGTACTTTTTACGTTCTAAGCTACAAAAATTTCAACTTGATATCTCATTTATTTTTTGAGTTATCGTGATGACAGAGGGACAGACAGATGACACACAGACAAACGGACAACCGAATATGGCCTTAGTAGGCGATTTTATGAACACCTATATCAAAATTTTTTTTGTACTCTTAATATTTTTAAGCGTTACAAACTTGGGACTAAACTTAGTATACCTTGATATATATTACATGTACATGGTATAATTACTATGCGTAGTGCTAATACCTAGAGTCGTTAACATTGAACAGTTTAAAAAAAAACTAATAAAAATTACTATATAATAAAAAAAAAGGGTAAGGTTATACGAACGCTATTGTGTGTTTAGTGTGAGTCTCACATTAACATGATTTCGAGTATGTGATTAGCGTTAACAGAATATTATTTGTTCTTTGAGTTTTTCACAGATTTTCTGAGTATCAGTGAATCAACGTAATCAGAGGGTTAATCATATAGCCAAAAAATCCACAGAAGCATTTAATAAAATTAATTTAATTAATAATTTAGTGAAAATTCAGAATCATATAGCCAAAAAATCCACAGTAGCAAAGTGAAAATTCAGAAAGACCAACCCAAAATCTATAAAATTACCCATTTTCAAAATTTCCGGTAAACTTTCTTGATACAGCTACCAGATGACTATACTAAGAGGGAAAATATAATATAAGTGATGGAGCTCTGCTGTTCACGTGTTTTTCTTCTTATTTAATAATAGTAATTATAAAATATGAATTTTATTGAAAAGAAATAGACAACAAGTATGAGTTAGACTAATAGAAAAGGTTTTGTACGGCAATTAATGAAGAGAAGCTTATTTACTTGTCTTGAAATATTTAATTCGTTTATTGGGAAGCAAAAGTGCGTGTGGTAACTGTAAATATATATAAAAGCTTTTGATATCTAACAAATCAGAATACAATAGAATATAAATTCATACTGTCCAGAATGATGATTGATTCCACACTTGAAATTTTATACTTAGTTGCATTCATTATGCGAATACTCAAGAGGATCTAGCCCAAAATGGTTAAATAAATTAGTTAAGTTGGCGGTGACTTAGGATGAAGGTTCCTCTGCATCACGCGTTGGTATAAGGAGGCATTAAAAACGCAACAAATTTCCGAAATTTGAAATTTTATTTATATTTGACATTTTTCTTTGTTGTTTCACAGTTTAACAAATAAATAACACCCCTGAATATAGTTAGTTATTTCGCAATATTGGCAAAAATAATTTTTGAGCCATGCTCCTCCAGTTGGACTCACATAACTTTTAATTTTTTTGAAAAAAAATTTTGTTTTAACGGTTTACAACATTAGGTTACTTTTCATTTGATTGAATGAGCAAAAAATACACTACTTTTCTTTATCGAGTGAGTTATAGAGTGGAAAAAAGTGTCAACAATAGTAACAACAAATAGTTTTTTCTGATCTAGGATCTATAGCATAAAACTGGCAGTAAAGTTGATACGGAATGCTTAATGATTTTGAAACACTTTATTGTTTAAATATGACAAAATGTTGTCACTACAATATTAAACCACATTTTATTCGCTAGATTAGAATCAGATAGAATGAATATTTCTCTCTTACAAGTACGTTTATAATTTTCGTGGAATTTTTTGATTTGACAAAAAAAGATAGCCTTATTGACACTTACGATTATGAAACATTGAAATACAAAATAAATTCTTGAGATTCATTAGACAATTATGGCAAAAATGTTTATAACAAAATTGAATTATTTAACTATTGGAAATAATAAAAAGATTTTTTTTTCGAAATAAGTGATAAATCAGAATAAATACACTGAGAAACATAAAAAGTAGGAGAATAAAATGTGCAAATAAGCACACATAGCTTGCTTTCGTTTATAAGGCAAGGTTGCCGGATCTCACATATGTCATGCTTTTTACTCATCATACCACTGTACCGCTTTTCTTAATCCACAGTTTTTGACGGGCTTTCTTCATATACGATTTCGAACCGAGAATATGCGTCACCTACCTAAACTAAATTTTTGTTTTATGTTTTTTTTGGGTCAAAAATACTCTGTACAATAAGCATTAATGAATTCCGAAACAAAAATTTGTATGTAATTTTGTAATACTTTTTAAAAGTACAGTTAAAAAAATTTAGCCCAGTAATTTCATTATAGGGTAATTATTTTCTGAGATACGGCTTGAAATTCAAAACGATATCTCGGAAACTAAACACAAAATCGATGTAAAATTTTAATAAAAACTCCGCCGAGATTAGTAAGTTCAGATTTGGCGACCTATATACAGTAAATTATTTTGAAAACCATAAACCATAACCATTTTAAGTTGGATTTTCGTAAATTACGAGTCAAAATGACTTCGAAACGTGATTTTAACAAAATGGGCGAAAAATTTTTTTGCTTAATTTTCTCGATTTTTCAAGGGGGGGAAAGTACCCCTTCCTTAAGCAAATTCCTAGCAATCGAGAAAATTTCTCTTCCATTTATAAAATTTGGTACAAATCATTTTCTTACGTACTTTGAACCAAAGAAAAACAACAAACTAGATATTCTGTACCTTTCGTCCTGTTTCTGAAAGGAATCACCAATCGGTTTCTGAACAGAATTATATAACGATTCTGTTGTAAGATAACGAACGAAATAGAAGAAATTGAAGTTATCGAATCACTATGCAATAGAGGTATAAGAGGTATAAAAATACTATGATAATTTAATTTAATTATTCGCTATTAAGTAATTTATTAACAGTAAATTTTTTTAGCCCAATGTATGAAATATAGAACTAATCCTAAAAAATATAATTATCTAGTTTTCGTAATATAAAAGATTTCGGAAGCCTTTTAATAAATATATTTTGTAGAAAATTTATGACTAGTTTAAAAATTATTGAATAAAAAAAATAATTTTACGAAAATTGATATAATTAATTAATTTTAAATAAAAGAAATATGAAGCAATTTGTATATATTTGAATAAAATATCATTTTATAAAAAATTTAATTTATTCTCATCAGTTATAAAAAATAAAATTAGAATAACAAAGGCTCCAAAGAAATTTTGAAAGTTTAAATTGGCTTCAACCGCACAATTTTATGATCTAATTTTAAACTATTAATCAGCTACCGTAGGTATTATGTAAAATTACAGCTAGATTTATACACATTCACAAAACTTAGATACTTTTTGTCATTTAGATCTAAATATTCTTCTAGATTAAACATAGGACCAGTTCCCCTACAAGCGTAAACAAAATTTTTTATTTAGTTCTTTCCAATTTGAATTAAATAGCTCCTTTTAAATATATTTTCCCCGCCTGTTCTATTATATTCTAAATATCAATTTCGTTTGCCAAAATAACTTTCGATCAAATTGCTCATTTTAAGGTGTTTGTTTCCCTACAGCATTGTAAAAAAGTTTTGGTTTATTGCATGGTACATACATATAAACCAAATACATGCTTTGTAGTCAAATAATGTGTTATTTTTAGCTTTACAATACCAACTACAAAAATATATAATATATTGTGTGCAAGTGCTGTTTATAAATTTGATAATATACATATCTCTCTTCAATCATCATTACTCTAACTATAGTCGTCTCTGCTCATCAAGTGATGGATCTTCGATGAACCTTCATCATCGAAAATCTTATATTTTTATGGTATTATTATAAACTACAAGACTGTCTAAATATTTTAGACAGTTTTTTACCACACTCTCTAGATTTTTTTATATAGAAATATCCACATGAATACAATGATTTTTTTGATTCATCATTTTTTCAGCCAACTTTGGACGATAAAATAATAATAAAAAGCTCGATGACCTAGGAATTTTTTGTGATTTTTGAAAATTTTGTTAATTTATAAATGTATATATACAGTTTTATTGAAATCCCTAGTATTATTCAATCCTTTCATATCTCCTTAAATCAAGTGTTGCTTTTAAAAGTATTTTTGCACCATGATTCCTTCTCTTTCTCCAATGGTCGAGTAGTTCCTGATCAAAAACCATTTCTCGGTAAAAATGATAACTTAAATATTTTTTAAATAATGTAGCTTGATAGAAAGAATAATTCCTAAAATAAGCAAAGTATAATATGATTTCTGTTTCCTAAAATTTTCATAATAAGTGTAGTAAAATATAAACATATATACGCATTTCATAATAAAAACAAAAATATATACAGGCTATAGACAGTAAATCATTAATTTATAAAATAAAATTGAAAAATTACGTTCATTAAAATAAAATAAATGATACCTATTTAAGTCAATTCTTCTCTACAATAAACATTTTTTAGTAATTAATGATATTAATATTAAAAACATTTTTAAGTGTAATTTAATATTTTTATATTTATTTCAGATTTATTATATACTTCTTTATACAGATATTTAATATATTTATTCAGAATAGTTTATACCAAAACATAGAAAAAGCAAGTTTATTATTTTAGTTTTAACATCGAAATTTGATGAATTTTCGAAAACAAACCTCTTCAATTCTACCTCTTCCCAAAAATGTAATATTTGAATATAAATACTTTTCGAACCAAAATCCTGGTCGAGAAATTTTTATAATCATTTCTACATACATCAGATTGAAGATTGGAATCCGTATGAATGTGAAATATATCGTAATTCACGGTCTATTTGATGAGAAATTGGTATCTTTATAAGCCAATTTTAATACGAAATCACCTATTCCCATTTTTATCATATTTGACGGTGTTTCAGCAAAGCCAAAATTGATATAACCATTTTTTACGACAGGCATCCTAAAAATTTAAATAAATACTTATAATATCATAATTTACGCCTTATTTGATAGAAGTTGAAGTTTTATTTCACCCTCATCGAATAATAACTTTAACTTATGCATTTTTAAAAATGGGCAGAGTTGCATGCCAATGAAATTTTAAAAAATCAGACCATAGGATTTGTCGCCCCCAAGTACAGGGTTAGGTTAGGTTATATCGGCTGTCCACGAAGGACACACTTAGGCTATAGAGCCCATTGTGATACCATAGAAGTATCAGGGTTAATTTATGGGCAAATTTTGAATAGGAAATTTCCATTACCACTTACCGCCTTATATTGCATTCACAATTACAATGAAAGTAAAAAGAAGCTTGGTAGTAGGAAAAGAGAAAAAAAAGCACGCAAGAAGGACAGAGACCTTAACAAGAACTGTACTATTCACAGCGATCGAGCTACTTTGGTTACAGGTGATAACAATTGAAAACAAACAATTGACTGAGATAAATGGTTCAAATACATGAGATAAATGGACAGTATTGACAGTAGCATGTAAGTAAATAAAAATAGCCACTCTTAAATATCACACACACATAACTGATATTCCCATATAATACATACTATATTATTTGCGTCCTTTCGAATAAACAGTGATGTTTACGAAAAAATGTTTCAAACAAATGTAGAAAATGGACTAATAACGCTTTCATGAACACCTATATCAAATTTTGTTCGTATCATCAATATTTTTAAGCGTTACAAACTCGGAACTAAAATTAGTACACCGGTGTATATTTCATATATACATGGTATACAAATTTGGACATTATCAAGCTAATCCTGAAGTCATATTATTGATTTAATTTAGAAACGTGAAATAATTCTAAGTGATTTGTTTGAGGGTTCATCTAAAAATCAAATAAAGAACAGTTAATTTTCTACTAAACAAAACATGTTTAGTGAAACAAAAATGTCAAAACAAAATTAATAAGTAGTTTAATTAATAAGTAGTAGATTAGTAGTTTAAAAACTACTAATCAACGAAGGTTTTATAAATACGCATATTATGTACTTAATAAAAATAATATTTAAAAAAAAATTTATTTCTGCTACCATAATTTACCCATTCCAGCATATTTATTTATGGAGAGGACTACCTACCGTGGATCACTTAGCACCGATGACCGCCTGGCGGTATATACAAGAACTAATTAATAACATGAACAGAAGACGGAGCACGCTTGATCTATACCGACATTCAATCAATGCGACTTATGTGTAAAGAAATCAACTTGATTATTTTTCCATTTTTATTAATAAAAAACTCGTGAGCAGCAAAGCTCCGTGATTAAGGTCATATTTATCTATCATTAGACGCTGATTCTTATTTAATGTCTTATTGAAAAAAGATTTTGTTTTTTTCATGTCACAAATCAAATATTTTTATAAAACGGTTCGGAAGGGCAGTTAGGGTTATAACTACTAAAAGGCACTTACTTAAGCGGAACTCAATTCTTAGATAAGTTTTTGATCATCTAGCTCAATTTGGAGGAGTTTTAAACCTGTGCATAGTAAAAAGAATTTCCTATAGAAAAGGAAGATTTGTAGATCAGGATTTGGAGCAAGTTCAATTTTTTGGAAAGATGTCTTGGTCCTGGTCCTGTTGTAATTAATTACTTCCATTTAGCATACTTGGTGTTGTACTTCGACATTGCTCTTACACGCAAGACCAAACAAGACTTGCAAGGCCAAAAACAATCAGTAAGACAAAGATGTTAAACCCATTTTTTATCTGCGTTCTAGCTAGTAGTAAAGCACTCTATATACCGAATTTCACTCTATTTTAACCAAATTAAGCTGCTGGAAATGCTCAAATCTATCGGGGGAAAATATGCATATATATGTACAATTTAAGGATTATGAAACAGTTTTATAGCACATTTCGATTGCTCCCCCTTGACTTTCGATACAGTTCACAAGTTTATATTTTCGGAGGATGATATGAAAAAAAATTTGTACTAGCCATCGTATTATAACTTGCTTGTCTATCGGACATTGGTACACACAGCGTTCGGTGGCTATTGCTATTTTTTGCTATCATTTTTTTTCAAATTTATATTTTACGCTTTAATTGCGTTTGTAAATTTTTTTTTATTTAATATAACAGTAGGTACACTACAAACAAGGATAATTAAGCCATCTTAAGAATTGACTTAAAAAGTTTCTTAAAGAATTTTCAGAAAATCATGAAAAAATTTATTTTCTACTTTCTAGTTCAGATAGTTACAAAATTCTTATAGTTACAAAAGCGTGTATTTAGTTTTTCAAACAATTATTTTTATTACAAGATTTTATTTAACTTCACTTATATGTATGTATGTATGTCTGTCCTTGATTTTGGCAATCAATATTTCATCCACTTCCACTAAGGCAAGGTCACTGATTTTTGGCACACGTTAGGCTCTCGTGAAAATATATATTTTTTGTAAATGTGACCTTATTTTCCCATTGCTTCCTCCATATTTACAATACATGTTTTTTATTTATTAAAATACTTTAATAAGGACAATCTTTTATTGTATTGTAGTTTCATTAAAAAGTAGAAAATAAATTTTCTTATGAGTTAATCATACATGACCTTTTGTAAGAGCTGGTGGGGCTCTGAATTATCCTTGATATTTTAAATTTAGCTCGTCCAGCTTTTAAAAATAGTCGAGTATGAGTGACTCGCAAGAAACATTTTTTTCTAGTATAAAAAAAATCTCTACTTAAAAAGTATTTGCCACTTCTGTCTGGTTGGTACGAAACCGTTGAGCACCTATTTTAGTATGGAAAAAAAAATTTCGTATAGATATCCTTAAATTTTTTTGATCAATCGTATACATTTCATAATCAGATCACATCTTTCATGTATTGATCGTATTTGATCTGTGTATGTAAGTTTTTATCAACAATAAAGTTGATATTGATGATTGTAAAGCGTAAAAAACATATCAACAAACATCAAACATCAAGTTTATAACTTTTACAGTGTTTGTCGGCACAAATATATAGATTAAAAATAAAAATAATAAAGAGAATTGATATAAAAAAAATTCGTTAAGTTAGTTGTTTTTGTTTCGAGTTTTGTTTTAGTATTCGATATTGATAAAACTTACCTCTCTAATGCTTGCTTATGCGTACAAATCAAATATAAGACAGACAACATGAAGCTATTTGTCATACTTTGACATTGAAATTGAAATTGATTGATTTTTAGTTTCTAATATTTGATAGTTACCACCCCCGATCGTTGTTCACTCTTTGATTCAATTTCAAAAGTTCCTCGTTTGTCGAGAAGAGAGTCGATAACATGAATTGGTTCAGTAATGATTAAAATTATATTATCATTTTTACTTGAAACTTTGTGACTTCGATGATGAAAATTCTTTTTACTTAATAGGACTTCAAACAAGACTTGAAATCGAATCAAAATTTAAAGGAATCTTGTATCGCTTTAAAAAAATCTCGAAAATTTGGCATCGTATAGTCTGGGTCTTGACATTTCTAAAGACTCTCGTTGAGTATCGTAGCACTCTTTTTGGCCCTTCGTTTATTAGGATGGATCTTTTTTGAACAGATGGCCTTTATCTTCTTTCAACCATACGAATCCGATACAAGTACCTATATGCCACATATGAAGCCCAAGTTCTTATACATCCAGAACAAGATCAATTGAAGCGTAAAAAGCAATCAACCAGTATCGTACAATCTTGTAGACGATTTACCTTATATAATCAGTGTAACGTCGATAAAAAATTTGTGTTCGATAATAAGCTTTTCAGTCACAAAGGCCAATCTGGTGGGACATGATCTTTGGAATAACAATTCACCGGCTTTGAACAACGACAATGTACAGTCTCATTGCGATCGAATTTTTAATAAAAAATCGCTCGAATTGCGAATCTTGTTTTGCTCCTTTAGTATACGATTTACATAGATATAACAAATCACTGATCTTCAGTAATCTGGCAAATAGAGAGAAATAAGCAGTAACTTTAATAATTTTTTAAAAGATGTGATGCATTCATATTTTTCTTTCACGAAAACTGGACAAAAATAAGAAACTGTCAGTTCGTAACAGAAAAGCATAGTCAATTTTTTTAAATCTGCCAATGACAGAGGTCATTTATACAGCCACGAGCAACAGAAAAATGTGTAAAATTACATTGAAAACGAATTAACGCATTTCTCGTGTAAAAGCAATATTTTTGTTTGCCAACTAATATTGGTTATGATAAAGTTTGTACACGACAAAACCGTCTGCCAATCATTTTTCAGTACTTATTTTAAAGAGTCTTTACTTTTATTCAAATGAATGACAGACTGTAAAAAATTTTCTTTTACAAACAAAACTTAATAACATTTTTCTGTTGCTTGTGTATAAATGTCCTCTTTCATTGGCAGACTGTAAAGAAGTAATTATGTTTTCTGCTACGAGTTGGCAGTCTATAAGAATATATTATGCACTATTGATAACATGAGATTATGCCTATAAGATGAGATTCCGTATTCTTATTCGATGGCGGTTCTGTATATTTCCATATAAGGACACTATAAACAGAGTCTATAATTATGAGACATCAAGCTGTGATTGTTGCGCCATGCCATAAACTAATTAATACTATATTTATACGTGAGGAGTAGTTATATTTTGCATCTCTCTCATATAGTTTAAATAAAACGGACGACTAGAGGTCGTGACCATAATTTCATTGTAGTTTGTCTACTTCCATTTATGTGAAACATATTTGTATATCCGTGAAAAAATTGTTTTTTCAAAAATGCATATTGATTAAAATTTTTAACTATTGTCGCCTTACATCACAATACTCTTTGCTCTTTATAATACAATTTGGAAATCAATCAAAAAATTTCTATTCCGACTTTTTAAAGAGTTCAATAATTTTCAAACGGCTCCTTTTAAACTATAAACCCATTTCCAAAGATTAGTCAGTATTTACCCTGTTTTGTAAAGTACGTTGAGCATATGATTTGTAACTGTCTGACGAGGGAAAACAACCTTCATCATCATGGACTTTCAGTTTTCCGAGGAACATATAATAGCAACAAACAAAGAAGTCAACAAATTATATATGATTTTCCCACGAACCTGGAAATACTTCTGATTATGGGCTTAGTGATAATTATTAGCAAAATGACTAATGTAGTATACTTATGCATTTGAAAAAAGAGTTCTCTGTTTTTATGTGGAAAAATATCCACTAATTCACAAAAATAAACGGGACTATTTTAAGTATAAAGAGCCTGAAGTGACTTAGGACACTATTATATTGCACTATCAACATTAAAACCTTAGAAATCCACTGTGCTTCCTTAATATCTGTATAGGTACTATAAATTTTTACGTCTGTTTTAAATAATTTATTTTGGTGCCAAACCACTAACAGACTATCGTTTTTTAAATTATGGAAACCAAAATTCATGTCAAAATAAAATTCTTTACTTGATTTGTTTCTTTTTTATAACATTTTTAAAAAATTTCACAAATTAGTTTCCAGAATATTGTATGACAGTTTAAATACAGTAGCTGAAATTTTTTAAAGCAATCAAGGTTTTGTTCTTAATTAAATTACACGGTACAAAAAAATAAATTTGGAATTTTATAATTGATCTGATTGTAGGCAAATTAGTTGTGTCACACACAAAAATAACTTTTAGAGTAAAAAATTTTGAAAAAAATGTACACAAGTTGTCTGTTTCAATATGTCTTTACGTACGTTTTTTTCTCAAACCAAATATATCAGATACCTCTGTGTATGTACAGAGTGTCCAATTTAATTCGGCAATAAATAATGTTTTTTTATTTTATTTCAGAATGTTTTTCTTTCAAGTTCTTTAAATACCCCCATGAACGAATGTCAGCCTTAAGAAAGTTCAGTGTATCCAGTTTATAACCCACATTTCATTTTCACGGCCAGAATGAACTTATTTGTTATTTTTTGTTAAACTCTTCTACTGATGGGCAAAACCAAAACAAGACTATACTTGATCATCTTTGTCTTACACATGTCGATCTTAAAAATTAGTCTTTTTCTAACACATTCATAAGGTTGAAGTCTGGAAGGACCGAATCAAAGTATAAGATAAGGATATAAAAAATCTCATCACTACTCGTCACTACTTTTGCCTTCCCTGGTTCTCAGTCCTTAAGAAAAAAGTACAATAAGGAGAAGCTTCACAAGGCTTACTGCGTCTCGCCTAACAGCAACCATTTGCGATTTAGTATTTCGTAAAATAATATTCTAGATTTCTATGTTTTTATAGTATTGTTTTTGTCTTTCTCGGGTCACAGTGCTCAAGCTGTGTGCTTAAATTCTTGCTTCAGCGCTCCACTTTCAATATTGGAAATTAATTTACCTTGAAGGTGTACCTTGAAGAAAACGCTATTATGCAATCGAAAAAATTCTAAAACAGAAGCTAACTCACAGCAATTTTCTGCTTCTCAAAGTCTCCGCTTTTAAGGTATTCCGCTGCCCAATTAGAATTTGGACATCCTATATATATTATTAGTTGGTATGGTATGGAAGAAGGAAGAAGACCAATGAACAAACGATTGTACGACTACAGTATTTATTCTTGTATTTGTGTGTATACGTATTTGTTTTGTCGTTTTGTCTAACCTGATGTTATTGTCACCAAAACATGCAAATAAGGCCATAACATACAAAATGACATCTCAAAGCGATACCGCAATTATTTAATCAATGTATGTTGTATGGGTTTTTAAAATGTATAAGAAAAAAGAATTGTGAGTATATAAATACAAAAATACAAAAAAATTTATTTTATTTCTTTTATTTTTAAATAAATATTTTGTTTTCAAAGATAATTTAAATATACTTATATATGAACAATTGTGTGTATATTTTGTGGTCATAGATCTACAAATTATAATAGATGATTTTGTCTGGGCAGGAAGAAGAGAGACAGCATTTTGAGAAAAAAAATTTTGAGTGTTTCATAAAGAAAAATCTTTGGAATAGCCATGCCTACAAACCCGTAATGTGATAACATGTATCAATCAAACGAAACAGGAAAAAGTATATAAATTATAAAGATATCGGACCGATGAAATGGAAATAAACATTTTTTCCATTAATATAAATAACCCCAAATTTCATTAACAAAATTAATTTGCCCCATAAGCATAAATTTACGCTTAAACACATGAGTCAATAGTCTCAAAAAAATTTATTCTTCAGAGAGGAACTTTTATAAACTACTAGAGTGATACCCACCCGCTTCGCTGGGTTTAAAGAAAAGATTGATAAAGACCACCGTGTTATACCCTCTACCTCTCTTGCTCTCACTTATCCCCTTTCTATAACACTCGAAATCATGGTAAGGATTGTTTTACACAGGTAAAATATATGTACGTTTTTCTATTTGTTTAAATGTAAAATAGTCATAATTCATTGAGCATATCAGAAACGATGGCCATGAAATATTTTATATTGACTCATTTTACAGAAATCTGTAATTTACAGTAATGTCAAATTAATTTAATTAACAAATTTTTTTTTAAATATAATAAATATAATATATCTTTATAAATTATAGCTCATGTGTTATTCTAATGTAAGAGCTATATTATTAACAAGTTTCGTTCAAAATCATTCATTAATTTTTGCGTGAAAGCGTAACAAACAAACAAACAAAGATCCTTACTTTAACATTTATAATATATAGGTATAAGTTTTGTTCATGCTTAGGCTGGTATTTTCTCAGGAATCTTGTGGAACTCTTCAAGAATTGATGGCTTCCTTGTTAACTATCCAATTCTTATCACCTACCTTTGTTCACCCACCTAATCGAATATAATATACTATTAATATCACAGAATAAATTTGAATTTGATTTTGGCTTTGATTACTACACTAATTACATTCCTCAGCAGACAACAAAGACTCAACAGAACAAATGTGATAAACTGCGGAATAAATATTTCTTAACAAATATAAGTAGGTTCTCTGTACGTTTAAAAGTTCTATCATTTATTAATGCTATTGATTCAATAAGTGTTTTAATACATAAATCAATAATAGGGCATTGTCGTCCACAAAACAAAAATATATAAACTGAAAAATATATAACACTTTTATACTTTGTGTGTGTGACTGTGTATATTTATATTATTCAGAAAGTGTGTGCTATTTTTTCTTACACGATTATGCAGACCGAAATTCGCGTTTCGATACATCCAATTGATTTATAGCCGATAGTCCATATAATAGAGGCAGCTTTATTTCCTGCTTCATGCAATTTTTATTTTTGAATATATAAATTGTATTTAATGAATAAAAGAAACAAGATGTAATAGATACGACCTTTAAATGATATATCAATAACTTTTTTATTGAATAAAATATTGCATTGAAGCTAAAATGAAGATGAACAGAATATAGTCAAGCGGTGTATTCTAATCAAACAATTTTCCAAAAACTCTTTGCTTCTCTCATAAACTTAAAAAATAAAAATTCAAGCCGACGTTTATCTTTCATTCAATGAATAAGTTGTTCAGATGAAATACTGTGAATCAACACACTCTAAAATTCATATTTAGCATGTGGACGGGCAATAATATAAAATACATGAAATTAATCTCTTATGAATGTTATGTGAATAACGCTTTTACAGTGAAAAACGTACCAAGAAATTTTACCTTACTTTACTAAAAATAAAAAATAAAAGTATTATAACTACTAGATAATAAAAAGTATTATCAGTGTCACTATTTACGCAAGATCAGCATAGATATTCATAATTCAAGGATCTAAAAAGTGTTGATTTACGTGGTGAATATAATAATGTTCTATCAAGCAATTTTAAAAAGATTTTGGTTTGAATGTATTTTATAACGGCATTTATTATTCAAAATAAGATGTAAAAATTTGTGCATTATAACAAAGTGGAAAGTCAAAATATGTCGCTCAATGTGTGTATTATAGTATCTTATTAACTTTAATTCAATATTTATGTTGATTCGACGGTAATATTTCTCGTGAAATTAGTTAATTGTCAACAAGATTTGAATTTTGGTTTGTTTTATTAATTCAATGGGAGATTAGCTAATTTATTTTTAAATTAACAATGTTTAATCTCATACAATGAATTTTTGCACGGTCCGTAGCTATTTTATAAGGAGTAAAATTCAATAAAACTTGAGTCAAAACCGCCCGTAAAATCAATTTAGCTAGTGAAAAAATTGGATGAAATTTTAGAATGTGAGCTTATGTACTTAAACCTAATTGCAACTTGCATCTCTCCTCTCTCTTCTCTTTAGTTGAAATGAATATACCTGTCATATCAAGATGATAAAACTGAACGTCTCAAGAGCTTACATAATTTATATCGTTCTTACTTAGTTCTTTTTAATGATTGAATGCTTTGATTATTGAAATCCATGTACCTTATCTATTGCTATTTAAACTCCCTATTCGTGGTGACAATTTGGAACAATAAGCTGATTACGCTTTGTTTAATTACAATCGATTGGAATTTCGTGAAGTTTTACTCAAACGCCAGTAAAAGATCTGCCTACCTTCAAAGATCATGCAAAAGCTTGGAGATCAATTTCCCAATATATATAATATGAAATATAATTACGGTTATAAAGGAATAAGATGGAATATTGGCAAAAAGGCCCATCCATTGCGCTTCCATACAAAAAATATTACACCATTTTTATCAACAGTTTTTTAATATTTACGTTTTATAAGGCAACAATTTTTATCCTTACAAGCTGGAGAAGAAGGAATTATTGGAAGTCTTTACCAACCAGAAGACAACATTCATCTGAAATTCTTGGAGGCCATAAAGTAGAAAGCTACACAAATCTACACCGACATTTGGTTGGAGTACGAGAAAGAAAACGAAAAGAAATCTTCGAAACATATTCGATTATTTTTGTACAAACAATATTATGTAAGTTTTTGTCAAAAATAATTTAGGTATCAGTTATTTTGCTTTTTAGGACAAAAAAAGCGTGTAATATAAAATCTAAATGTAAATAATTTTACTTAAATTTTCAAAATAAAGATATTTTTGATTATATAAAGAGCTCATCGTCCAATACATATTTAAATTGTACAGAACCATTAAAAACTTGTTGGAATTTTTTCGTTTTAAGAGTATTTCAAAATTTACATTCGAAATACATTGAGTTTCATATATTATAGCATCGATTGGTAATAAATATGAGGAATTATTAATGATTTAAATACATGAAATAAAGACATTTATTTTTTTCCGGAATTTTATTCTTTTATAGTGTTCAAATTATTATTAAATATATTATATTACTGTTCCGTTAGGTATTTGTGTGGAATATATATTTAAAAAAAACGTATACTTTACGGAACTGTCAATTTTTGAACATAAATTTGGACTGTTTTGTTCTTTAACAAAGATACACAAGTCTATAATTTTGTATAAAAAATATGATTTCTTTTCCTTGTTAAGTAAAAGAATTTAATACAGGCGTGAATTTAAATTTATTAGTTAAGAATTTTGTGGGAAAAGTTTCGTTTCAATACACCAATGGGTTAAAGATATTGTAGCGGCTCCTTTCATTTTAATATACTTATACTAATTAAAATATCAAATTAATTGACATTAGAATAATATGATATTATAATAACTTGTTATAGATCTATAAATTAAAAAATAAAATCGCGAAAAAGAGTATTAAAAATTAAAAAATAATAATAATAATAATAAAGTGAAATTTAAAACAAAAGTTTTTTAAGAATCAATACCTATATCGGTGTGAATAAGCCTTAATTTTACTTCTTCATCTCCCAGGCAATATGATCTGAGAGAAATTTTTGGGGTTTTTAAATAAAGTTCAAAAAATAAACCCGACCACAAGCCGTAAAAACGATAGAAATTTTAACGAATCAAAATTCTCATTTTATAAGAAAGATCTTGGATTTAAAATAATCGTAGGCCTAGTTGTAAGAAATCGGAAATCTTTTCTTAAAATCAAATATTTGAAGTCTCTCTATAATTTCCATGCTTGTTTTTTTATACTGCTCAAGTACCTATACAAATATTTTTTAACATTTTCTCCGTTTGCAGCCATTGCTTTACCTGTATTGTGTAGCAAAAATGCTAAAATACGATGTTAAAATAAATTATGGACAAACAAAATAAACCGAACAGTGTTCATCACAGGTGGCCTCAAAATTGTATTAAAAATAATTTACGGGATATTTATAACAATATTATTATAATGACCATAAAATGATATCGTTATGTATATTCGAAATAAAGCTGATTGTTTTGAGAAGCATGTGATTTCTCTTATTTGCCATCATCTTATTTCTTTACTTTTGATCCAACATTTAATCATTTCAAAAATTTCAAACATTTTAAGGTGATAAAAAATAGCAAATAACAATTTTGACTAAAATAATAAAATTGGGGAAAATATTAATATTGTCAAATCTAAAAAAAAAATATTCAGCGACGACAAAGAAAAAAAAGTGAATTTTTAAAAAATGGCAAGCAATAATCCACGTCGCTGGGCAATTTAAATTTTAAACCAAAGGCTGTTAAGCGTGTTAAAGCGTGTTATAGCCTTCACTTCCCTTGCTCTCATTAATCTCTTTTGTTCACATTTCCATAGGTTTTAATTTTTTGGTGCGAAATCCTAATTTAAAAAAAATAAAATACAGCCCATATTATACCTGCTGGATCACTGAGCACGAATATGGTGACAGAATTGATCTCCGAGGTACCTGGTAGTAATAGTATTTACGGTTAATTTATAATGCAATTATAAAATGCTGATTATTTATGCAAATTGCATATTTATAATTTCTTATAAATCAAATTTAGGTGATCTTGTTGACAGACGGAAGGACAGACAAGCGAAAATCGACTAATTAGGTTATTAGATGAACACCTATACCAAATATTACTATCATACTATTTTGTGCGTAGCATCAATATTTTTAAGCATTACAAACTTGGGACGAAACTTTGCCTATCTATCTATAAATATATTATATAGGAGACTTTCTATAGATATAGATAGATAGATAGATAGTCACTCATCACGATGTCTCTGGAACTATAAGACCTAGAGACTTGAAATTTGGGAGGAATATTCCTTTTGCCAAGTAGAGGTCAGCTAAGAACGGATTTTACGAAATTCCACCCACAAGGGGGGTTGCGGGGGTGTTCATGAATAAAAAATTCATATTTTTCAATTATGGCTTTTAATAGTTCAAAACTTGGTCAGAATGTTTTAAATTACATTTAGAAATTTTTTTAACCTTCGGAGGGTAGGAAGGTGTAGCGAGAAAGTGGGAAGGAAATATCGAATTTTACAAATATACCTAAGTGGGGTATCAAATAAAAGAGCATGACGTGTACATTACAAAACTGTTATCCAACGCAAGGAAATGTGGAGGGAGGGGTGCAAGTGGGGATGTTGCCCAGCAAAGCGGGCGGGAACAGCTAGTTACATATATTCATGGTATAAAAACTTTTTTTTTCATTTTTGTCTACAAATTGTATTGAATGTAAAATGGCCATCTTACACAATACACAGGCTGTTAAATTTTCAAATTTCTAAGGACATAATACAATTTCCTCATTCGATAAGCGTACAAAACTCTATGTGCAATTTATTTATTATTAGCATAGGTATATGCATATCAAAGGAAACCTACTACATTACACATACTGTCTTAAGAATTAAATGTAATTCTTGACTACTCAAAAGTAGTGACATTTAATGTCAGAATGTCACATATTGTATAAGAAAATTTGAAGAACAATAGAGCAGAAACATATAATATAATATCAGTTATTTGTTAAAATAAATAATTTTTTTAATTCTTCTTCTTTATAAATCCACATTTTTTCCACAAAAACTGGTTGCCATATTATTTATTGCAATGGCTACAATATATTGATTTTTATATTGTTCCATCAACTTATGACCGAATTGTTTAATTTTAATTTTTATAAAATGATTTCAAACTAAATCATTCGTGAATGAAGATGGTTTTTTTTTTGTGCTGTGAGCAAGTTTTATCAAATATTTCTTTCTACATGTTCCACCCATTATGTGACTTCGTTCATATAAAACTAAATATTTTGTTATTTTATGTTATTTAATTGTTCTGAGCCCAATTTTATTCGTTCACTTTTCGAGCACGTAATAAATCGTGAAAAAATGATAATTGTAAGATGCAGTTTCTTATCCTAATGGTGGTAGTGGGGGACAAGCGCTTTTGACTATGCACGCATTCGTCGTATTCAATGTTCAGGTATTCTCTGACAGCCATCTTTTTATCAAACACAATTGAATTAAAATTGTTATTATTATTAATTAAAAAATATCCATTAAAAAATGTCAAAAAGTACCATATTGGCAATTTTGATAAACCAAGTATGTAATTCTACCAAATTTGGGTCATACTTCTCAAATTTGTGATCAAAATTAACCTAGCTCTAATAAGTTTAGCTAGCTAGCTCTATTAAATTTGCCTGTGTTATCAAAAAAATCGAATTCTTTAATTTTATGACGTCATCAGAATCCAGAAAGTTTAATTTTGCTCTATCACATCCAAATTTTATCCAATTTTGATTAACCAAGTATGTAATCCAACTGAATTTGGGTCATACTTTACAAATTTTTGATCAAAATTAACCTAGCTCTACTAGGTTTCAAGAATGCGAAGGCCTTTTCCCGGAATTAAGCACATAAATGACAGCTAGCGAAATATTGACAACACAGCTGAAAAGAATGACCCAAAATTAGTGGGTTTCAAAAAAAATTTCAATAAGATCGGATTAAATTTACTTGCGTAATCAAAAAAATCGAATTTTTTTACTTTATGACGTCATCAGAATCCAAAAATTTTAATTTTACTCTATCACATCCCAATTTTATCGAATTTTGATAAACCAAGTATGTAATCCTACTAAATTTCGGTCATAATTTTCAAATTTGTGATCAAAATTAATCCAGCTCTAATAGGTTTCAATAATGTGATGTGTTGGTCCCGGAATTAAGCACGGGTGCCTCCTTTGCTACGCCCACTAACTATGGAACCCAAAATAGGTCTTGTCAAAAAGCTTTATTCACATATTATGACTTCGTAAGAAAATTTTTAGGTTTTTTTAAGAAAATTTTATTTGGTACTCTTTTTAAAATCATTGTATTATGTAAAATGCAAAAGCAGATCTGATTTACATTTAATTAATAATAAAATTATAATAATAAACGAAAAAAATAAATAAATATACACTTTGCCCTTTTAATTTATAACATATTTAATATTTCTGATAGCATGTAGTACAAGAAGACACAAACAGAGATATAAAAAAAATATCTTGTATCTTACAAAACGGACATATTATATTCTGTGTTTTTTGCTCTTTTCTGTTTAAAATTATAGTGATGATATGTTTTGATATAACATTTTGACTTGATACAGTTTGTTTGGTCGAGTTGACAGATTTCATGTTATGTTTCCCACAGCAGGGGGGATTTAAACTCATGATGATGGTTGTTTGATTTTATTTCTATACCATCGTATGATGGTATGTATACGTCATAATCGTTATGTTTGCTTCGTTTTCATTATAGTATTATGTTTATGATGAGCATGTTAAATTTTATTATTTTGATCATGACATCTGTTGTACCAACATGTAAAATGTTAGAGATTTTTGTAATTTAAATATAATTTTAAATTTCTTTAAAAAAATAAATAAATAGAATGATCAAAATATAAAAGTAAATAATTATTATATGAATTCTTTGCATAGTATTCCACAATATTTTTACCTTCTGACAATGTTAAGATACGCCCGTTTAGATTAATTTTACCAAAACGCCCGTTTAGAAATCTTGATAGTACAAGCGATCTTTCATGGTTGTGTTATCGATCATTGATTTTTTCATTGATTCTTAGTATAGTATATAAATGGAAGAATGAATGACTTGGATCACTTAACACTACAAATAAGTTAGCCTTAATGAAAGGGAAAAATACAAACCAGATGTTCACATTATCGAGAAAAAGTGCCAAGCCACCGATATACAACGAACAACGCAAAGTTTTTTGCCTACACTGTGAAAATATTTATTTATGTTTCTGATGGGAAATTATAATATTTCTATTTTGAAAGTTTACTTAAGTTTAACTAACAACACTTTATACTTTAAAACAAAAAAACGTTTCAGACGAAAGAAGTTCAGGCGATTTTCACTGAATTTATCAAATTTCCATGAATAAGAATGATACTTTGGTCAAAAAAGGCAATTTAGTTGTATTTTAAATTTATTTGACTCGTTGTGAAATTTTGCTATATTGAAATTTTGCTACAGATTCGAGTTTATTATTATTTATTTATGTTAATATATTTTATATAATACTTAATGATCAATAAAACATAATTAAAAATAATAATAATCGCATAATAGTAATACGATTAGCTATAAGTTTTAATGTGCAAATCAACATGATGTATCGTCAAAACTGAGCAATTGTAATCATAGATTTATTTTATAAATTACTTTGCACTGATTACTGTGGTACCTAATTGTTGTTACTGTTACTGTTGTACTAAAATAAAAAACAAGAGATTTCTAATATTTGACGGTTATAATCACAGCAGAAACTCCATAACTTGAGGAACCCAGTGTTTTGGCTCATTAGAGTTAGGAATACCACGGTCTTAACTTCAAGTTATAGAGTCTTTCACATTTCTTTCACATTGTTGTACTAATATCGACAGAAATTCAAATTATACAGTAAATGAAATTTAAACTTCGGTTTTTGTTTTAGAAGTAAAATACTTATAGTCTTAGTCTTAAATATTTAAATACTTATATCTTAAATATTTGTAGTCTTAGTTTAAAAAAGACATAATTCTGATTTAGTAGCCAACCCAATATGTGAGTACATTACGTTTGGTTTGATAAGGATATTTATTATGACAAAACATAAAAATTGCATTTTACTTATTTTCAATTATCCCTGCTTTCTTTAACTTCTGATAACTTTCATTACTCAATTTTTTTAAATGATTAAACATTAAATTTTGGCAAAAATACAAACTAACAGTTTAAAATTTCTGTAGTTTCTCAATATTCATGGCAACTTGAATCGATTGAAAAAGTTTTTCTTTTCTAGGTTACTTAGATGTCGGTTTTTTGTGTCTGCAGTTTTTTTGTTTTTAATTCCCAACCAGCAAACAAATATCGTGCGATAAGGAACATAGTTCCAAAAATAAATAGTATACCTCTAATAGTTATTCATTCAGGCTTTTATCAGATAGATTGTATACTTTAAATGAATAAAGATATCCGAATACATGCTAAAACTGTGTTTTTCAGATTTTGACTGCTATGTATCTTCGATTCAAATGATTTGAATCTCTCTGTATTATTATATAAGTATATGGCTTATATAATAAATATTTTACTATTGGGTGTTATTAACTATTTTAACGGCCACACACACACTGATTTATTGGTTATTTTTTTACTACATTTAAATTACTATAGAAAAGTATAAGCTAGTGTTGGCTTAACGTTAGCTAACCTAAGCCACAATAACGAACATGGAATAACATATAACATTCATACATTTGTTCTTAGGTATACAGGGAGGTCCAATTTATAATAGCATGTCTTCAAAAAGTAGTAGATAACACGACATAATGAGAATTACAAAAAAAAAAACTCATTTATATTCGGGAAAACGACAGTTTCTAGATATAGAGTGTTGAAATTTTAGAAGAAAAATCATATTTTTGTGAAAATTTCCAAAAACGATTAGAAACTAAGAGCTTGATTCTTCATGATTAAGAGCTTTTAAACGATAAGAGATTTGACATCACTTCGTTTCGAGGACGAACTCTCTAGCGTCACTAACTTGAATGCAGTTATAATAACGTTTTGCAATATCTCAAGCATGTGCATGGGTTTACATTACGTGCCAAAATTTCCGTCTAATCAGCCGTTTTGGCATCAGTATTGTCAACAGTATACTTTTTTTAATTTAAATTTTGTGTATCTAGACATAAAGGACACCTTCCTGGCTATACTATATTTTTAGTTTTTAAAAATAAAGTTATTGATGCATCAATTATTACGTCATCAATAAAATATCCGATTACGCAAGTAAGCGAAATGAAATTTTTAGGTATAATTCTGGATGAAGGTATGAAATGGAATCGACATGTTGATACAGTGTGTAAAAAGTTAGGCACGGCTTATTTTTACATCAAAAAATTAAAACAAACTCATAACACTGAAGCTTTATTGGCTGTGTATTATGCGTTTGTATATGCTGCCATGCAGTATTGTGTAATATTATGGGGACAATGTTCAGATTGTACACGAATATTTATACTACAAAAAAGAATTATTCGGCTCATGTTTAATCTTGATTATCGAGAATCATGTGTTAATCATTTTAAGCGGAATAATTTGCTAACATTTTATGGCATTTATTACTACGAGCTATTAATATTTATCAGAAAAAATTATCAAAACCTACCACTTAGAAATGAAATACATGATTATAACACTCGTCATAATAATGATTTGCATATTGCAAACTACAGATTGCAAAAGTTCAAAAACTCTCCGGAAATTATTGGAAGTGAATTGTACAATAATCTTCCCGGAGAGTTAAAAAACATAGAGAGCATGCCAAAATTTAAACGTGAGCTGAAGAAGCATATTGTAACGTCGTGCCCATACAGTTTAATTTAATTTATTTATAGTTTAATTTAATTTATTTAATTTTCATGTTGACTATACCTATGTACGTTTGTATCTTATGGTGAAAATAAATAATAATAATAATAATAATATAAGTGTAAATTGTAAGTATTAATTGTTCTGTTGTTATAACTTGGACGTCCTGTACAGATATATTTCTTGCTATAGTAATTATTTTGTTGTAAAATAAATTATTGTTCATAGTTTAAAGTTATATGTAAGTGGAATTCCACGAAATTGTTGTAATCATATTATAAATATATGAGTAGGAATAAGTACATTACAATTAGAATAACAACAAAAAAAAGATTTGAAAACATCGTAGGAATCTATTTGATGTTTACGAAAGACGTTATTGTTGATTCCGATATTTTACAATTACGTTAACTTCGAAAATATCCGATTTAACAAATTATTCCTTTTCCTAAGAAAATTGAATCTTGAGTTTGCACCATTGAACTACTACTAAAGTTTGAAAAACTGAAACAAAAATGATAAATGACTGATTTTCAAATTTTACGGCGAGACGAACCTTAAACCAACAGTCTAAATATATAAAATTGTCGGCTACCTCTTTCGAATCGGTTTTAAATTAAAGTTAAATAACTAACACATTTGCAATTTGATAAGCACTTTCAATTTTGTATTGAAATAAATGGCGCTCGGGCTTTAGAAAAAACATCTCAAACCGTTTTGATTTGAAGTAGCAAGTACGAACCGATTTAGGCAAGCGACTCTTCTATAATGTCTGTTGAAAAAAATATCCGACTTTTAAGATTTTCTCATCCTATATAAAAACATAAACTTTAAATCGAATCTTTTTTATGTTACTGTCGTCAAATGCAATTAAATTAGCTCTAAACGAAATTTATTTTGAAACTATAATGAAACCACTATATTTTTACAGTTGAATTTAAAATAAATCTTAAATTACATAGTTTCATTTATTTTTAGTTTTGTTTAATTATTTTTGAATTATTTTATGGATCATTATTATAACTATTTTTATATGATGAAGAAGCCTTAACAAACAATAAACTAACAAATGACTTTAATTATTTATCATAACAATTTAAAATCAGCTTAACTACTTACTCGTACATTATTATTAACTACAACTTACTTATAAAAATAAACTATTAATAAAGTTAGTTTAAAATTTCTTCTAGACCTTGAGCTCATAATGAAGTGATTTTTATGATTGTGCCATAAGTTTAACAGTTGACACCTGTGTCTGAAGTGTAAAATTTATGGAAAATAAGTTTTTTGATTTGTTTTGAGCTAAATGATAGAAAGCTTCTCAGTTGCAAAATTCTTGACGTTTGATTCTATGAAATGAAGAGTAGCTCTAATCGTACTCCTTATCTTAAGACCCAAATCATAATGTTAGTGTGATTTGCTTAGAAAAAAAAATCCAAATGATAGACCAATGATACCTATTATACGTTCACGAGCGAATACTTAATTTATAATTATTTAATAATATTTTTGCTGCTTATTAAAGTATATAAATAATAATAATTTTGTCAACCAGTTTCATAAATGGTTCTCACTGACTCCTGAATGGAACTCCAGTATTATATATAACAAGCTCATTGATCTCCAAAATCACACTTTTTCTTGTTGAGTATAAAATAACTAAATATTTCACAGTTAATCATAAATTTAGTTGTTTATTTGATTTAAATTATACAAAAGTAAATTTAAAAAAACAACTTCAAAAAAACATAATTTTTATGCTTAGTATATATATAAGATAAGTTTTTCGCCGAACTTTGTATAGGTACCATTTAGGAAATATGATACAATTTTAAAAAATCAATAGAACCTCTATATAAATTGATTGTATTTCAATAAAACTTTTCTAAATATAGAAAAGTTTCAATCCTTTAAACGAAAATCAAAATGAATCTTAGCAATTTCTGCTTGATTTAGAGCTCACGGTGTAAAATACCACATAACTTTTAAAAAGAGGCTTATTTTATCACCAATCAACTCTAAATTTAAATGAATTTTAATATTTTAAGTTGTATATTATTATTATTTTTCGTTTGCTAATTAAATTATATTATCTGGAATGGTAAATATAATTATAAAAGCAGTATTAATTAAATGCATGTTAAAATTAACATTATACATCATATATTCAGTTCATTTATTCCAAATACATTATGTCATATTAGTGAAGTATTCGTTGTATGATTCAATAATTCAGACGTCAAAAAGTTTTGATTTGTAAACAACTTAGCTTTATTGTCAACACAAATAAAATGATTAGGCTCACTATTTTATTAAGTATGACTCCAAATTCTGGATTATTTAAAATTTTATATACGCAATTTTAGCTTTTCACACCAAAAGGTTTTTTATTTCACAAGTTAAGCTCATGCACAGAAAAAATTAGCATAAAATTTTAGGAAAATAGCCATTTTCTACCTGTATAATGCTTAAAAAGATATTTCTTTTTTATTAGACACGACCCTAATGTCTCAGTTGGTTAAACAACAATTATTTTAAATAATTGTTTTGATGGGCTATTGCACGGCATGGCATGTATACTGCTGATTAACAGCCTAAGTGGTCACGCGATCTAAGGCAATAGACTTTGATCCTTTGTCTATTTAGAATAAGGTTGCGGGCTCGAATCCAGGCAGCGGCAATGTGAACAATTATAATTCATGGGGGCGGTAGAATTGATCACATTATCGTGGCTTGGATAAGAACGAAGTAACCAACTCCACCCACATCAAAAATGTAATTGTAAATATGGATTTAGTTAAATAAATAAAGATTAACAAATAATGATGTTGGTTGCCTCTGTTATAGGCGTATATGCCAGAGAAACGGAGGTTAAATCCCATTGTTATTATTTTTATTATACTGCTGATATGCAAGAAGGATGTGCAATTCAGAAACAGTAATAATTAGCGAAAAAGTGCTAAAACACACATAAGGTATTGCAATGGGCCCACGAGGGAGTATCAGCACCACAGAACCTGCCCTTCAATCTGCCTGCTCGTTACTAAGACGAAAAAATCGATTGTTTGCTAATTATTACGCAGAGTTTTGTTGACTAGGGGCAGACTTACTTATGAGATGTGTAAAAGTCACGAATTTGCACCCATGATATTGTTCAAAAAGCAAACATTTTGCCTGTAATCAAGCTCTTATTAAAAGAAGAACATTTGCGTTGCAATCGATCACTTTTATGTTTTCGAAAATTCAGTTAGATTTTTGTAACTTCTCAAGACGTCTGATGATTATACTTGAATGAATGAACTCGTATAAACAACAGTCATGGTAAAATGTATTTAGAAGAGTTAAGTTTTATTGTTAAATAATATGTATAATTAGAGGTTCATAATAGTTATATTTATAACATATGTAATCAGGTTTTAAAGTTTTACTGCAACACAAAAGATTTAAAACAATAACAAACCAAAAAAATAATATAATATAAGGTACTCTCACTATATTAGATGCTTTATGGTTATTTTTATATCCCAAAGTGTATCAACTTTGTTTTCTGAAACAGAAATAAAGATGAAGAAGGTAATATTTTTAATATTTATGGCCACAATGAACTATTACATTGAATGTAAAATTAAATAGAAGGCATAAAACATAGCGTATGTGTTTTAAATGTTAAGCCATAAATGAACTTTCATAGCCTGTACTTATGTAAATATAAGGGTATAAAAAGCTTGAATTTATATCGTATTTACGTTAACACAATTTCTCAAAAATTAGAAAGGTTGAGTGTAGAAACTCCTTACGGGTGTTATATTTAGCTATGATTGCTTCATTTTTTTTCTTTTTCTCTTTTCCTATGTTATACATCTCTTCTCTATCTCTATACCTATATTGTAAATGCGAAAGTAAAGATGTTTGTTTGTTTGTTTGTTACGCTTTCACGCTAAAACTAGGTTTTTAATGAAACTGTACAGCAATATAGCTCATACTTCAGAATAACACATGAGCTATAATTTATAAAGATATATTTAAAAAAAGTTAAAAAAATAAAAATCTGACATTTACTATTTAAAATTTTTACAGAAATCTGTAATTTATTGTTCCAAATGATGATTATAGATAGAGCAGATCTATAATCATTATTTAGAACCATAAATTAAAGAATTCGGTAAAAATTAAACCATTCATGGCCCACTTTTCTGATATACTCAATGAATTATGACTATTTTACATTTAACAAAATGGAAAACTGCGCACATCAAGAGAGGTGGAGGCCATAAACCGGTGTTTTCTACTTTTAAGTCCAGTTTAACGGGTGGGTATCAGCTAGTCTACCATAAAGATGTGTGTTACTTCTTATGAAAAGAACAAAAACGCACTTATCTACAAAACAAATCTATGCAAAAAATCTATTTCAATTGTGGGAGTAGGATTTATAAATAATACTTCTAATATAAAGTTAATATGTCAGTTAATTGAAGCTAACAGGTATTGCAAATTAGCCCACAAAGAAATAAAAATTTATTGTTATATTTTTTCGACATCCGAATAAAAGTTATCCGAAAAGACTATGCGATTAAAAGTGTTGAAGCTATGCTAAAGACACGTTAATCAAAGATTTTGAATTTTTGTAACCTTGTTATTCTCGTAGCATATTGACACCTATGGTGATAATTCATTGATATTTTATTGACATTCGATCAATATCATTTTATTTTCTCTCAATGTCGATTACAAAAACACGAAACAAGAAGAAGCTCATATAGTTAGAAAAAAAATTCTCGAACAAACGAGATTAAATACCGTCACAAAATATCGTAATATTCTATAAAATACCAACCTTAAATAGACAAGTCCTATCAAGATAAATAGATTTAATTTACAAAAAAATAAACAAATGAATGACTATACTTACTGTAGTAATACCAACATGATAGACGTAAAAAACTGATCTAAACAGCACTTTTTACCGTATTTAATGTATAGTAAGTATTACTGCCTTTACGTCTATGCTTAGACCAGTTTATTATGAACATACAGATCAAGAGAAAATCCATAAAAATCATAATTTTCGTGGAAATGAAGTATTTGATTTTTTCATCGGTACCAAAATTTTGATTATACGCTCGATGTTGAAAAGTTAACAAATCTTAGAAGATTAAATTATTATTAAAACATTACTAACTTTATACATATGAGCAAGCTAAAATAAGTTTGTGTTTTGTATACGAGGCATCATTCAATCTTTTATTTGTAGCAATTTTTGATGCAGGAATAATGGTATGCCAGATGGGCCAAAAAAATCAAGATCTATGGGTAAAAATATGGATATCCAACTCATCACTAGTGTAGATTGTAATTTCTACAAAATACCTAAACGCCGTGGTGATACGCTGGTAAAAAAATTTTTACCGTTGTACGAAAAATCTGAAACAATTGTTATAAAGTTATAAATGTAAAGTTCGAATCGGTAGAAATTGGCAAATAACCACTGAAGTTAGAAATTTAAATTTTTTAACAGATTTCTAAAGCATTTTTCTAAAACAGTGTAAAACATTTCTTACAAAACCAATTATCATGGAATGAATATTTGATACAGAACTACTAACAGCTCTATAAAATATGTACTAATTTTTTTCTTTACTGTCTTGGACACGCATGTTCTTCTTATTCATGAACAATCGAATGTTTTCAAATACACCCAAGTGGTGGGATATCAAATAGAAGAGTATGACGTGTACAATACGAAACTGTTATCCCGACGGAAGCGGGATATGGGGGGAGGGGGTAAAAGTGGGGATGAATGATTGATATTTCAAATATACCCTGGTCTAGTTTCAAGGAAAGGCCATGATTTGTACCTTATAGGTTACAAGAAAATAAGTTTAACCGTTTAAAAATTGTGGACTCTTTTATCGAGGGTTTATCATAGTTCATAAAATTTACTAGATACTTCTGATCTATTTCCATGCAAGCATAATATCGCACAGCGAAGTGCAGCGGAGTACAGCTTGTTAATTATGACAATTTCACTTTGACTAATATTAACTTAAGAAGTATTGCATGACTTTTGTAATAACTTTAGAAGTTTCGCATATGCGCCTGGACTTGGTTTTGCCTTTTATTTTTATTTTTATTTTTATTTTTTTTTTATTTTAGGTTTTAGGGCCGCATCGATAACTAAGATCATTAGCAGCCCACGTAATCAAAACAGAACAGTGACACTTATAACATTTACAGGACCTTTAAAATCATACAACACATCCTAACAGAACTCAAAAGTAAAATTATTAAAAGAAGCCAGTATGCATTATCACAGGTAAGTATAAATATACAAATTTAAAATGGAGATAATAAAAAATACATAAAAACAACATAAAAAAAAAAAAAAGAAAATTAATTAATTATGTGTTGTGGCCCAATACTATAGAATTTATGAAATTTTAATACTATAAATTTCTGATTTGCTGCTGCTCCTTGGATAAAAAAAACTTTTTTTTGTCCCCCTACTTGGGCCAAAATCTTGGCACGTCCATATTGGACATATTTATTGGCCGACCCATGATTATTGGCATTGAAGAAGGAAGATTTGTGAGCCTGTGTATGGAGGTTGTTTGGCATTAAAGAACCATTATTTTGTATATATAATCATGTATATATAAAGTTAATGTAAATTGATTGACAAGACGATTATACGATACATCAAGTGTACAACAAGGTTTAAAACGTAGTAGGTACATTTTGCATATTATATAAAATGGGCATTGATTTATCATGTCCATTATAAAACACTTTGACATACACAACGCCACTGGTTTTTGTTTCTAAAATAATACCGCCACAAGATTTGTCATACTAAATCACAATATTTACCCATGTCATATTGTATAATGTGTGTAAGCTGTAAGGTATTCCACTACCACCTTTTACTATGATCATATCATTTTAAGGTTCTTGTAGCGCAATGGACACAGTGTCAGAAAGTGCTAATTTTTTGGAACGAAGTTCCTTAACGCGTGTTGCCATTATGAACATATTGCCGTTGTGAGTCATTGTGAGCTTGCGATTGTGAGCCATTGTGAGCATATTGCCATTGTGCGCTTGCCATTTGCCATACGTTAAACTTTCAGAATTCATCACGTAACGGTGTGAGACATGCTTTGTGTACGTGTGTGTGAGTCATATCCATGGCAACCACGACATGTTAATCTAATTTATATTATTTTTAACCCCCGATCTAAAAAAAGGGGTGTTATAAGTTTGACCGCTATGTTTGTGTATCTGTCTGCATGTTTTGGTTTTGTTTGAAAGGTAATTTAATGGAGATTGTTCTAAGATATGTTTCAAGTGCGGAATTAGTATTCCATACCCGAAAAAACTAGAAATTGGAGACGATCTTCCAAATCGGCTCAGTTTGGAAAATGCTTAAAGGAAAAGGCAATTTAATGGAAAGTGTTCTTAGATATGTTTCAAATGTGAGTTTAGGGTTCCGTACCTGAAAAATTTATCGGAGGTTTTTTAAATTTTGTGTATTTCACTTGTTATTCATTATAGTACACGAATTTGGCATTTTTATACCATTTACCTAGAAAACTAGTTATGAAAATGGTAACTACATAACTAGTTTTGGATGTCAAGGAACTTCGTTTCTGAAGATAGTCCCACGACCGCCATCTTTTTTTATACTAATTAAGTCGATTGTCTATCTCTAACTCGAGATAAACTTTATTATAGTTCGGATCATCAACATGAAAAGCATAGGCTGCATTTTTAACAAGTTAAAAAGAAACTAAAATTTTTGACCGTTCATTCTTGAAATATAATAATGCAAAAGACTTCGCACGACTAAGTTGGAAAATGGATTTCTATGAAATTTTTTCAAACCGCCCCCTAAGTGTTCTTCGGATTGTTCTTATCAAAAGCTCTCACGGCCATATGCTTTACAGGTAGTTTTCGAGTCATGAGCGATCAAAGCTACACATATAGGTATCAAAAACTAACAGATCTCGTATATTTACCGTTTGTTGCTAAAAATAGTGAATAATTTGTTGATACATACTGTAATACATACCTAGGAATATTTGCCTATACAATGGGAAGTAAAAGAATTAAAGACATATTTATTCAATTGAAACTATTTATTTCATACAATTGTTAATATGTTCTAAATAAAATCCGCTCTATTGAAATCGGAGATTTGTTAAGATTATTGTTATAAATATGGTATATTTGTCTAAATTATTAACATTTTGAAAAATTATTTTAACATATATATGATATGAGAAAAAGAATGGATGCTCAATAGAGTCAAAACAAAACAGTACACTTCTATGTTGGCGCCATATTGCAATAAATGGAAACGGTTTTTTTTTTAAGTTCTCAATTGCTTCGTATACGTATTCTATGTTTGAAAATCCTGTTTTGATAAATTATTATGTGTTTATAAATTATTGAAAAAGTATTTGCTTTATTTATTCGTACGTAACCGCTTTATAAAGAGTGTTGAATTATTTGATGTTGACAAAAAGGCGACTTCCTGATTTTACTTGAATAATATGAATTCTTCTAAAACGTTATAAATTTTATTCTTCTTTGGAATTCTAGGAATGTGCCAATGCAATACCAATCTGTAGTTTTTTGCAAATATTATGCACAATAGAAAATTCCAATTCTACATAGAAAATAACAACCGGTGCAATATTTCGTCAATTCTGGTTGGAGATTGTCAGCATCGAATGATGACATTGTTTCAACTTTTGATCAAGCATTGTCCATAGCCTAGTTTATGGCCTCCGTCCAAGCTAGTGTGCAAGTAAAACCAAAACATTTCAAACGTCTTTTTTGACGTGTCACATGTTATCTCGATTGCTTTTTATCTTAACTTTACGTGTGTTCGTATAAGTTCTAAGATTTATGCGTATTAGGTATGTATACTTAAGAGGAATTTAATACGATACCACAGATGGACTTGCCTTTGGGCTTGCTGTAAGTGAAGCGCCTTTGCGGACACGACCAATTCCTATAATGCCACAACCTAGTACTGTCATCAATTGATAACCTTTTTAGTACAGAAAATAAACACTACACGATGATTAACCGAGACGGTAATCAAATTTTTTAACTGATGAATACAGTCAAGGTTTTGATTTCCTTTTTCAGTCGTGTGCAATTAAGGAACTAACTACTAATTAAAATTAAGTTAGGTTAACTTATTACTAAATAAATCTAATAAAAATGTAATTTAAAGAGAGAAATTAAATGAAAAGAAAAGTTCAAAGTTTAAACTCGTAACAAAATGTTCCAATTGTAATAATAAAATACATATACAAAATGTTCGATTTACATCTAGGCATATAAACAACACGAGTATGACAGAGTACTTGCGTTAAGCAATGCATCTAAGTAAGAGGTATTATAGGTGTTATATGAAATTGCAAAAGTGACTTGTATCGTGGCTTATCTGTTGTAGTTCATCTATTCAATTAAGAAATTCACACTCTCCAAGCGTCCAACAACTATCTCAACGCACATCGAAGCTTCAACACCATTATATAATGGTGTTATAATGGGAATTTATATAATACCTCTCACTTAGATGCATTGTTTAACGCATGTATTCTGTCATACTCGCGATGCCTAGACGTAAATCGAACATTCTGTATGTTATTAGAAATGAGTTTATATAAATCAATGGTGTCCATTAGAGAATAATAATCTGTTTTATTGAATTCTTTAAAAAAAGTTATAACTCACAAACAATTCATATTAAACAAGGTATGGTTTTCTGCATATTGTTTTGAGTTTACTCTGTTATTTAGTTTTAATGTGTGTTAGTCATAATAGTTGGTTGTAAAATCACGATAAACTACTAAATAGTTTATTGAAGATGGATTAAAAATTATTAAACAGGCTCGAACATTATTTAAAAAGTATGCAGTTCTCTCAAGAATTCAAACTTAAATGTACTTATCCATGCACATTGCAGTTTAATTGGGAATTGGCTTGAGTGTTAAATTGAATATTCGTTTTTATTTTCTTTTAATAATCGATTATTTTAAAAAAATAACCTTTTCAAAATCATTTTCACAAAAAAATTGCTAGAGTAAAAACGTATCAAATTTCAGATAATAGGTAGTCAGCGAGTAAACTTGAACGTTCTAGAGCTGATATCTCATAAATCCAAGAAAACAATCTCAGAATAAAAACTCAAAACCCGTTGAATGAAGACAGAGAACAAATACGTTTGAATCGTGAAAAAAAGAGGCTTTTAAATATCAACGTATTTTCCTGAGCACGACATTTCAACGATCACTAAATATTTTTGAAGTTTTTCACTATTTGTGAGTAAAATATATTTTTATGTAGAAAACAAATTTTCTACAATTAAAAATTAATTTTTATAAAGGACATTTTAATCGAATATACATACATATATACATTTGAATCGAATTCGACATAATAATTTTTCCTTCGAAGAAATGTAGTTATCCATGTAAAAGATATTTTTCCCGTCAAATATTCAAGATGAAGCTTAAATACAAGCTAACTAAACTTAGGTGTTAAAATAAATTTAGTAATATAGAAATGTGATGAATGAATGAAATTATAATTACTGTTTGAAAACTTTATTGCTTTGGCAATTCAATTACAAAAACTTTATTGCTTGCCGAATTCAATAGAAATATCTGTATCATTTATTAGAGTAGCTATCTTTATGCTCTTATCTACGCTTGGTTGTTTGTACTTAAACCCTATTAGTAGTCAACAGTACATATAAATTGTATTGTTAATTTTACTTGGTACAAATATTAATATATATTACAGATTTTTTATTCCTATTTCAACATTACATTAAACAAAACAAAAATACAAATTTCTTTCGTTTTGCTTTCTTTATACATTTAATATAAAAAGAGTATGTATAAGTATTTTTTAATAAAAACTAAAATATTATAATTCGAACAAGAAAATAATATAACAATGATATGATGTTACAAACTCTAATATCATGTTATTATAACGTGTTAAGAGAAAGGCAAATTGGTACCTTTGTGGCATTATATACCTATATATGAAATCATGATAGGCAATAATAATAATAATATTAATATTAGGAAGATCTTTTATAATATTATGGGAGAGTGTTGTACCTTCTTTTACATTCATCATTTATACTTTTATTTCTTTATACCATGTATATATGAAATTGTGATTTCATATATACATGGTGATTTCATATTAACTCGACGATTCAGTATCTTCAGGGTAGAGTTTTTTGTCTATCAGTTGGGGATACATGGAGGCAAAGTTTGCTCAACTACGTTATACCCAACATGTAAGTCGGTGCTATTGCATTTATTTGTAAGTACTTGCCTTATAGGAAATTTTCATTTTTGTATTTATTATAATTATAATATACTATATATAGTTAGTTGATTTACAGAATAATTTCGAACAAAATAATTGCATGAAAAATGTTAAACTATCCGAGACTTACCAAATAAATTCCTCTAAAAATATTCAACTTTCGCATAACGTTTAAAATATTTTATCGTTGATTTTCTCAGGAGAAAAGACACTTACAACTCACTTTATTTATAAAAACAAATATTCGAGATTTACGTTTCAGGTATTTTATCATACGGATAGTAACAATTTCATATCTGGCTGTAGCCGAGTTAAATCTTCAACAGCTATCGATAAAAACTGTATTTCTAGTTATAATTATTTGATCACTATAATACACGACCACCAGAATTGACTATGGGTAACCACCACCGATTGCACCTGTGCTTTTTAACATACAGTTGTTCACTGTTATCAGATATGCGATGAGATATATGATAGACATATTAAAATCCATGTATATCCTTGGAAGCCAGTCTCATCTCTGGTCCTCCAGTTTTAACAATCATAATTGTCACAATTAATTTTATTGAAGGCTTAATAGGACTTTTTCTGTTCTAGTTGTCCCAAATGGCATAAAGGCCTAATACCAAAGGACAAAGAATAACTGGTACAAGACGATGTATTAATCCAAATCCATCCTTTAAAAAAATGAAATGTAGTATAAAAAATACTCTCCAATTGGCAATAATTTTAATACAGTGTCAGTTAAAGAAAAACACAATTTCTTGAATAAGTAAATGTTAAAAGTTTTACTTGAGAAGAAAAATTAAACTTTTAATTCAGAGATATGGCATCTTTACAGAAAATGAAGGATGTTTGGAAGATACATTAACCACAAGGTACAAGGATCTTCCCTGATAATAATAACAATAATATTAAGAAGATCTTTTATAACATTATTTATAAATTATTATAAATAATATACAACAAATAGTTTAAACATAGTTGAATTCAATTTAATATTTTATATAAAATAATATGTATTATTTGTCTTTATTAATAGTGTAAAGCAGTTATTTGAATGCATATTTTGATGAAATTAATACATGCATATGCTAAATAAATTTTAATATTCGTTAATAATATTGATTTGTTAATTTACTGAGACCCAAGAGGCAAGAGTAATTGGCATTCTGAAGGTTGCAAACTTGCGATTAAACTATGTATGAACTCAAAAATTAAAATATGTGCTGTACTGGAGTCAAAAGTAAAAATGAATTTGTTACATATAGTCCGTTAAAGGCGAGAGGAAAAACAGAACTTTTATTACTCGAGAAGGAAACGACCGTAAGTTATCTATTTCAAGTTCAAGCGGATTTAATGTATGGGAATCTATCTATCACAAAACACCAACTCAAGAATTTCTACAATTTTATAATTCTCAAGAAAGTATTTCCATTTGCGAATTTCTGCAGACACGAAAAACAAAATTTTCCCCGTTGGCATTTTCAATCGTAACACATCAGAATATATATTGAAAATGATTTCAAGAGAACATGTCATTATCAACTTAATCCCTCATTTCAAAGTCAAATTTTCAAAAAGATAATAGTAATCTTTTACAATGAAACATAGGAAACATAGGTTACAGCGATAATATTTGAAGGGCTTAACCGATTTGAATTAAACATAAGAATCGTCTTAATGAAACTGGCCTACAAAAATACACTGCTGTCGGTCTGGATAGAGTAAAAAAAGATAGTCAGGCATAAGGACTATCGATGGGAGCCAAAGCTCTGGAATAACTGTGTTTTTTTTTATTGTTATTATAATATGAGTAATTATAATATGGATAATTAAAATTTCATAATTTATAAATTGAATTAACGTGTGTATAAAAATTCTATTATAAATAATGAATAAACGCCATCCATGAACAGTAATCGGAAATCACCAAAGATCAGAATCCCTTAGATAATAGTTAATTGTATATCTGTAATTATTATAACATAGGTGTCGTTTTTTCGATTGAAGAAGTTTTAGTTTACCTATTTAGTTCAACTTATAAACTTTTGTTCCAATTAAGTTATTTATAGCCCAATAGATAGATTGATTCCTTTTAATTTAATGGATATTTAAATTTTTGATTATAATTAAACAAGACATGCATCGATGTTTACGCATTTTTGTCTTGGGTATGAATTTCTGAAGGAAATGGAGCTATTGCCTTTGTACTGATGATGGAAAAAATTTCTTCAAATGTTTATCGATTCTACCTAATAGATGTCAAAAATGGCCATCGTTAATATATATATATATATATATATATATATCATGATATATATAATATATATGATATATATAATATATATATGATATATATATATATATATATATATATATATATATATATATATATATATATATCAAGACCCTTCTTAACATCAAATTTTATTAAAATCGGACGTAAATTACGACCGCTAGAGAATTTACATACACATAGATACAAATATACGTACATACCCTCATACCCTCATGTACGTATATGTATGTATTTTTGTATCTATGTGTATGTAAATTCTCTAGCGGTCGTAATTTACGTCCGATTTTAATAAAATTTCATGTTAAGAAGGGTCTTGATATTTGAAAGGTCAAGTTCGTTAGTGAGAAAAATGGACAGGTAAACAAGGGGTAGAGGGGTGGGCAAATTACCAAATTTTAAATTTTATCAAAATAAAAAATTATTTTGTATTTTTTGATCAGTTATAAGGAAAAAAGAAAGATTTTTTCAGGCGCTTAGTTTTCGAAATAAAAGTTCTTGATAAATTAAAATTGAATATTCTATTTTAAGAAAAATGTGTTATTTTTTTCGATATCTGAGGGAATTCGTTTAGCTAACGCAGCTCCTGCTCTACGAACTTTTTGTTTGTGTATAAAACATTTACCCAAGAAATCGAAACAAGAAAATGAAATTTAGACTCAACTATAAAAGTAAATAGAAATATTATAAAAATAAGATATATACATATAATATTTAAATATAGTATATAATATACGGAATTTAACCCGCCGATTATATTATTGAGTAGGTGTTTTTTTATTGAGCGATTGTGTGTGCGCACTTCACTTGTAGGGTCAATTGAACTTCGTGAATATGTATATATATATATATATATATATATGGGTTTTTAATACATTGTTGTTAGATTTGTAACTTATAGTTCAAAAGTAAATCGTTCGTTCAAGAAGAATGTATAATGAACTATAAAAAAATAATAATAATATTATATATTTTTGATGATATGTGTGAATATAAAATATAATATATAAATCGAATTGTATTCATAATTTTGACCTAAGCACATTTCAATTTTAATGATTACCATGACCAGACAATTTAGCCGCTAGCTATAATATTGAAACTAAAACCATATTTATCGCCAAGTAATAATTTGAGATAATAATGATCACATATATCTCTAGTTTTTTATTACTAAGCTGTTAAAAATAGATTGTATTTTTGTGTGTGTATCATAATACCAAAAAATTATAATATCTTATTTATTTATTTGTCCAGGAAATATAAATTTAAATATTAGTTTGCAAGTAATTAGGTATTTCCGATTCAGTCAAATTTTTTAATTTTTTAATATTCCAAAAATATACACAAACAAGAATGTAGACTTTGCGATTTCAACAAAAGAACGAGAGGTGTTGTGGGATACCCGGTAAGAACTTGTTCCTACCGGGTTATGTTCCTTTCGTTATAAATTATGATTATTTGAAAATAAAAATCTATATTAGTAATTAATTATAAATATCAGTTTTGTGCTACGCTACCCCTAAGGATTGGTGCAATTACTTTCTGGTACATGGTTTCTTCTTTTGTTCTCTTATGATATTGTGTTCTGTGCATTGGTAATTCTGAAAATTTAAAGTATTAATTTAAGAAGTCAAATATTTGTTTTATTGAAGAATTTAATATTATAGCTACTTTACTGTATGAATTAATTGTAATAATTGTTAAAATGAAATGAATAATGAAAATCATAAAATTTGGACAAAAAATACAAATTGACAGGTTGTAAAATATTTTTGCATATTCTCAAAATTAATCTATTTTTCAGTTTTGGATGTCGTTTATTTTGTTGCACCTTTTTTGGTTTTGGTTCGCAACCAATCAGATCGATAACGTACGATAAGAAACATAGCTCCAAAAATGGCATGACGGCACACAGCACATATACATACACATGTGACGTATATCTCCTCACATATAAAATATGTTTGGATCAAAAAATTTAATTAATTTAATTAAATAAATTGAAAAAACTGTTGTGATTGGTAAATAAATTTCATCGTATACGAGCTTCATAATATTCCTCCGAGCTTCATAATATCACTCGCAATAGATAATTTTTGTGAATCCTTAAGTTTTCGGTGGAAAAACATTAGCTCAATGTTAGTGCATATATATACATTACATACTTGCACAAAAGCTTATGCCTGTAATGTTTTTGCATTAGGTTTCTTGTCCCCAAAAATTCCTAATAGTAAGGAAAAACCTTTTCAAATAAATTAGTCATTTTTATAAAGAAAGTTTGAGTACCTACGAAGTTGCGTGTTTTGTAAATAAAACACTTTAAAATACTACTCTCGCTACAAAATTTTAACAGGCCTATCAACTATTACTTTTTTTAATTTTTTTCTGAACGCAGGTGTGGTTACCATACA
The DNA here is from genome assembly GCF_905475395.1 of Chrysoperla carnea. Taxonomy (NCBI): domain Eukaryota; kingdom Metazoa; phylum Arthropoda; class Insecta; order Neuroptera; family Chrysopidae; genus Chrysoperla; species Chrysoperla carnea. The sequence continues at coordinate 42,442,199 of NC_058340.1, read as the reverse complement.
AAATCGTAAAAAATAGATCATTTCTTAATAGTAATATTATAAAAAATAATACAATAACATTTATAATAACGCAAATATGATTATGGTTTATTATTATACTTTTTTTTTACACTAAACTATTGTAATTAAACCAGAAATAAAAAGTCCTCTATAAGTTTGGAGTTTAAGGTTTTGAAGAGTCGCAGGATTTTCATTTGGGAAAAATTTTTTTTAATCGTCTTTGGCATTTGGGTAGGTAGTGTTTTGACCATAGCCCGTCACGATACAGTAGATCGAGAAATTATTGGTCAATAGAAAAGGGAGAGGTTTCTAGTTTGTTCCAGTTTATTTCCTACCCAATACAAGGCTTTTTCGATTATTATCAGCATATGGACATCAGTATAACAATATTCGAATGTTAATATTTTGTTAGGAGTAGCGAGTGACGGTTTATTGCGTTCCGCAAGAAATTCAAATCGAAATGACTCTGATCCTGCCCTATACAAACTATAAACTTAGGTTAGGCTATATTGGTTCTTCACGAGAGACACACTTTGGTCATAGGGCTCATTGTGATACCAACTCACCGTTGATAATCCGCGGAATAACATTTCTGCAACTATTTTGAGAGGGTGAAAAGGTACACCTTGTTCATAAATATATCATACGCTACGCCAGCTCATCACAAGTATTAAATTAATATTTATTGTGTCGACATACCGCTGACGGGATTGATTACGACTAAACCATAACTCGAAATATCCCCCTCCCTTTATAGAGAATAATTCCCGATAAAAAAAAAACATTTTTTCTGTACCACTACCTCTGTGACAGGTTGGTTTTCATTTCAAGGAAATCTCAGTCAAAAATCTTAAAAAGTGTGAGAGATACGATAAATTAATCCCAACTCTTCTTTTATATATCTCAAACCTTGCTCATACACGATTTCCAGATTTCTCACGACGATGAATTTTTTTTTAGATCAATATTTTTTAGCGACAGCTTTCTTTAATTATTCATTATCCAAATACTAAGTTTTATAATGCCAATACAAAAAGTTTATAATAAACTTTTGGAGAATCATTTGCAGTATTTTTAAAATTGAAACAAATAAACGCCGATTTGTATTATATAAAAATAATCTATATAATTTATAAACAAAGATATCAAATTAAAAAACAATATCGTAAATGTAAGAAACACGTTTAACAGATTACGGAACAGATACAATTTACTTTTTTTTTTCCTTAACTTTTATTAATATTATAATAATTCCTAATAAATTCAATTGTTATAGAATAAAATAGAATTTAAAAAATCTAAACTGAGAAATATCTCATGTAATATTTATTGAAATTTATGTTTTATATATTTGAATGATATTTATGAATTAGATAAAAGCTCATTGAAATATTCATGATGCGATACAAAGATTTGTTTAAAGAAAAGTTGTAATTCGAGAATAGATTCAGGCATGAAGATAGGCGTACACGGTAATAAATTTTTTGTGCAATTATCGGTGTGAACGCCAAACTGATTTGATCATTGAGGGAACAGTCACATTAGCAATGGTTATGGCGGACGAGTCATTGCAGTATGGGCATCAGTCTCATCTGATTGGCGATATTACAATATTTCTGGTGGATAGCCCTTTTCAATACTGTAATATTACTTACACTAACATAGATAGAATATTGTCTCTCGTATACTATACCAGCATTGTAGTAAACGTGGTACATTTCTTACAATGTACAGGAACTATTTCAAATTTAAAAAAATCAATTTGAGAAAAACGCTCGCTTTTGAAACTAGTGTAGAAATTATGCAAATCATGGAATCTTCTCTCAAAACAATATTTCCCACAATCTAGTTAAAATATAAAAATAAACTTTCCCGGTTTAGCTTAGGAACATACAATTTTCTTAACATTTAAGAACAAAGACAAAATAGGGCATCGGGCATACATGCTAAATATATAAATCGATTGTAATTGGGACTAGAAATTCTAGAATTTCTATAGCTTAAGCAAACTGTAAAGAGAATGCAGACGTGCAGGATTATGGATAACAAAGACGAACTGCACAGGAAGGAACCATTTTAGTCATTATAGTTCTTAGGAAAATATTGAATCAGGTAAAGAAAAAAATTTTAGGTGTAAACTACTACACTAAAATTTCGACTGTATGATTATTGGGCGTATAAATCTTTAAATACATAATACGTTCAAATAAACTTGACTTCCATAACTTTAGCCAAAGCCACCACAATAAATGAAAAAATTGTTTTTTTCCCTAGATTTTTTTCCAAGGGGTTCAAAAAATTCGTTGAAATTAAATAAAATTTTTGTCATAAATTTTACAACAATTTCTATTTAGTACAACATGAACTAGGCGAAGGAAATGCTTATTTAAAATAAATATTTTGAAATAAATAGGCAATACGTAGGTATAAATAAATACGATTTTCGGATTTAAAGAAACTCTTTTCCATGGTTACAATATAATAATGCGATTTTAAATATGTCTCAACCTGCACAATTATTCTGAAGTGTTGGGAGTTAGTTATGTTCGACTTAGGTTAGCTAGATGAGATAGTTGAAAGAGTTGTAGCTATTTTATTATTATTATAAGTACTCATTCTTATTATAGTTACAATATATACCTTCAGGATATTGTGGGTGGTGATTATACTCTGGTGATATAGAGAGAGTGTATATCATACACTTTAAACCACCTGACTCACTTAGTTAAAAGGCTTACATAAAAGACCATAGGTAAACATGGAAAAAAATTTACGTTTTGATAATGTTTTAAAATATCAACAGTATGGGTAATAGTGTGGTAGGATTATTGAATGTAATTTATAGAAATATCTATCCCCTTTGAGCTTCATTATTCTATGTAGATTAAACAAAAAACGATGAAAATTTAGTAACTAATCTAAATTTTTTATTTGTTCTAAGGGTTTTCGATATTTTGGAGTATTTTTATGGAAAAACTAATCGGAGCAATGATTTCGCATTATGGTTAGATTTGCTGCAACTGTATTAAATTAATTTGAAATTGACCATTAAAATACCATTTCCTTTCATTTTGGAATTTGAATAGAAGCAGGGAATAAAGTGTTTGGAGGATTCAAGCTTAGGAAGATTATAATAAACGGTAGTATATAGACGTTTGGGTATCCCATTTTATATAATTGAATGTTCACATACCTAACTTTCGTTTTTTATCCCCAGAAAGGCGATAAAAATATTTTATTATTTATTAATTAATAATGTTATCAAGTGATCATAGAGTGTGACAAATTTCCTACTTCAACACTTTCGAAAAAAGTCGTATAAAAAAGTTGTATAGACTCGCCAGAAAGAAGCCGCCCACGAAGTTTCAAGTAATTGTAAATCATTTAACAAAGCGACCTTTCTGTCCCACGCTTTAAAATATTATCTAAATACTTCATAAAAAAATTTGATAACATTGCCATTAAATTTTGTTTCACTTTTCTCTTTCTGTACATGAAAAATGGTATATCAAAGTCTCCTTCATACAATCTTCATAGGATTTTACTAAATAAAATTCTATGAAGGAGGAGTATATAAATCCTTCTCTGTCCATTTTTGTCAAAAATTTGTCCAGTAAAAAACTAATTCGAATTACAAATAAATTACAACAGATTTTAGGAGTATAATGCATATTTCATGATTACTAGGAGTTATAATTTTTTAGATACTGCCCTTAAACAGAAATAAATAATCACCAGCATGGTGAATTAAACTTTTTTTTTATAGATTACGTATCACAAAAACCAAGATTATTCAGATCTTTTACGAATACGGTTATTTAAGAGCAGGGATGACGATTATTTGAAAGCATTGTAAATGGTTTGATGGTACTTGTACATAGAGGTTACGTGAAAGTTTCTTACCGTATATTTGGTTAATAGAAATCAATACACGTGATCGTAAAGATATGGGAAACAAATTGAAATATATCTATAAATGAGTTGAAAATTAATTTTATATTAATATCCATGAATGTAAAGAAAATAACATAACATAGGCTTAACCCACAGACAAAAAACTAAATAATTTAAAAAAAATTCAAAACCAATAATTATAAATTTTAGTGTATCATATAAGATCATCATAACAGATTTATGAATCCTTCATGAATGAATTGTCCGTCTTATATAAGTATGGGTCATTCTTGTAAAGTAAAATATAAAAATATTTAAACTGGTAGATACATTCGAGTAATAGTAGTTGTTCGAATTAAAAATATAGTTCAAATAAATTGTAAATGAATACAAAATCGTAATCGCAAGTGAAATACAAGTGAATCGCAAATATGTTCGTAATTCCACTTAAGGTAGTACCAGCATGAAATCACTTTTCGACAGATTTGGCCGAATTTTTTTTCTCGGGTTTATAATAGCTTTATTTATGAATTCCTAAAATTTCATAATTTTTGACCGTTTAGATCGCGAGATATTTAAAGACAAAGTTCGCGATTTTGAGGGTCATGTCCCATTTAAAGCATGTAAAATGTCCGATCTCTCCAACTATTTTTTATGATATTATTATATATTGAAGAAAAAGTAGAAAAAAATGTTTATACAATACAATTCTAAAAAAAAAAATTTAGAAATTAATTTTCACTTTCGAGATATTAATTTTGACGTAAATTGATCGAAATTGGGACGTTGGCATAATTATTTCCCATTTTAAACGGTCAAAATTTCTGAAACTTTGGGAATTAATAGTAAGCATTATTAAATTCTTAAATTTAATTTTTCGTTAAATTCTGTCGAAAAAAAAATTGTACCATTGCTTTAACATAGAAACTGCAAATACCATGCTGGAACATCCTTAAGTGATAAAGAAGTTTATTCCGGTAATTCCTTCTATTTTTTACCCGACTGTCAAAGAGTGGTTATGGATTTTGCGTATCTTGTATGTATACATATTTATATAAATTATTACCATGTATATGAAATATACCAAGGTATACTAAGTTTAGTCCAAAGTTTGTAACGCTTAAAAATATTGATGTCTGTCGTCTGTCTGTCTGTCATCAATAGGTAAATGAGCAACATAGGTCAATTGGGTCTTGAGTCCGTAGGACCCATCTTGTAAGCCGTTAGAGATAGAACAAAAGTTTAGGTATAAAAAATAAACAACTTTGTTTAAATATTTTTTCATAAACATCACTGTTTACCCGTGAGAGCGCAAATTATACGCAAATTGTATAGTATGTTTTATATGGGAATATCAGTTATATATGTGTAACATGTATGTATGTGAAATGTGGCAAAGTAATCAACACAGTCTATGCATGCTATTTCAACAATTAACTCAGTCAATTGTTTGTTTTCACTTGCTTTACTAAATCGTATCTTGAAAATGGTTTGAACGGTTCGATGAACATCCTCAAGATTATTAAAAATAAAACGAAAATTTTTGAGACAAAATAAAATTTTTTGGGGCAAAAAAGTGTTTTTTGCACTAGTAAATTAAGAACAATTCTTGGAGCGAAAATAATTATTGAGAGTGTTGATTGAGAATTATTGAGAGTTACCTCGCTTCTTTAAAAATTCATTTTGACGATACTTCAAAGTACTTTTAGAAAATTTTCCGAATAGCTCAAATAGTTGTATTTAATCATACTACCACAATGACAAGGGAACTTCACAACGTAAAACTTCTTCGTAAATTCGCAATCTCAGAAATATGCATAACTGTAAATTGCTTGCTCGAACACACGCAAATTGCAACAGGTCTTCGAATCTAATGGTATTACACTTTATAAGCGGGTGGAGTCGTGTAGGCCTTCGATCTGACAGTGCGCGGGCGTACATGGTATATGCTTGCTTATAATAGGTACAATGTACACGGCTGGTTTATTATGAGAAAAGAAGCACCTTGAGAGATGAGTTGAGAAGTCACTCGTGCACATACTGACTGCACTCACAAACATAAACACAGGCCTTTACGTTAGGTACTTGTAAATGTATATGTAAATGCACTATCACCTGTCCAAAGTAGGTTCATAGATATAAATTTTTGTACTTTTTTCTTCAGGGTCTTTAGATAAAAAACGAAATTCGAAATAAATTTTTTTCTAAAAGAGAATCTCGCTCAATAGGTCATTTTCATTGGGCTCAAGTTCGTTCTGACATAAATTTGACCTTTATATAGCTAAAAAATATCGAATTCTATTAAGGAGGTAAAAACTACCCCCAAAATCACGTTTTGGAGAATATCTAGAAAACATACGAAGATATGGAAAAAGTTTTAGATAAAAAATGTAGATATAGTATCAATAAAATGTAGCAAGTCATCTCAAAGTTTAAAAAAAAATTAATTATCACTTTACTCGCAAAAGGGTACCCCCCTTTATTGCAAATTTCTTGGTTTCTATTGCAAATACGTCAAAAGTGATCAGAAATGATTTTATAAAAAATTTTGATACCTACATTTTTTTAACTTTTTTTCCGTATCTTCGTATGAAACGCAGAGTATTTTTAATTATAAAAATTAGTTAAAAAAGAAAGAAACAAATCCAGTAGTTTACATAGCGACTTTGATAGGCGGGGCCCATTATTGGGAGAACTTGAGCCGATCTAGATTTTAACGAGCACCGACTGTTAAAGTTGCTCTGTACTGGATTTGTTTCTTTCTTTTTTGATACATACAAGATACGCGCGAAAAACATCCCACTCCTTGACAGTCGGATAAAAATATTTTAAAACCAGATGAATATACCAATTGACGGATCCCAATTCTGTTATTGGTGTTTGTTATCCTCGAGTAAGTCAATAATACTTTATACTAAGACATGGATTAAATTGTGCGTAACTCAATAATTAAATGAAATTAGCACAGAAATTATAATGCAGCAGCTACTTGCAAAACTCGTAATGATATTTAAAATAAAATGTAGGCAATGTTTGAATAAAAATACAATATTTCATATGTCAATGAGGACCCCATGTGGTATGATACACCACATGTTTGACGAATTTTAATATACTTTCTGTTCCTGATTCCATTCTTTTGCACAAGTGAATACATGATATTCCGTAAGATTACTTATGAGTGTATGTTTTCTTTAAACATTTTTTTTTATAAACCGCACAAACCAATGCGCGCATTATTTTTATTGTCATATTGGTACAGGAAACAAATTATTTGCAATTCTTTATATGTTAAATTTTTTTCAAAAAATATTATTGTGTTATACACAACATTCCATTGCGTGTATATGTAAGAACATACCTACATTTTTTAAAACTACGAAATTAAAAGTTTGAAAATTGATACTGAAATTTCATTTTATATCTTTTTTTCAAATTGTATCCATTTTTATAGGCATAAAGGCAGTGGGCGTTTTTTTTGACTTATTTGTAACCGGCTATAAATATGTGTACTTAATCCCTATGTACCTAATCTGATAAAAATTGAAAAGTTGCGCTTTTTAAATTCTGTCAGCTTAACATTGATTAACATCCACCTTTTTCACGCTCTAATAAGGAGGTAAACGACAAAAAGCGTATGGGCGTTGTTGATTGCCGGACATGAGTCAATACTAATGTTGGTAGATTATCGAAGTACTATGCCTTCAAAGAGTTTCATTTTGTTGCAAATAAAATAAAGTGTACGATAACTTTATACCTACCTGTCTTGAAAATTCAAAAATCATTTTTTGTTTTTGTTCATAGTTTGTTTTCTTAGATACCACTATATTATTATTATTAGTTCATTTAGGGATCAATTTGTAACTATTGGAACTATGTTCTTTATTGCATCTTTCTGATTTATTTGCTGGTTGGGAGGTAAGGCCAAAAAAGTGCAACAAAAAAACGAAACCAAAACCGACTTTTTTTTATCTAGATTTCTTAAGAAACTAAAACTTTTTCAATCGATTCAGCTTGCCATAAATTTGAGAAAATGCAAAAATATTATTATAATTGTCAATTTGTATTTTTTTGTAAAAATTTTATGATTTATTTTCTAAAAAAATTAAGCAAAGATAATTTAAAGTAATTACAATGAAATTTTTATGCTATGTTATAATAAATATTCTGATAAAACCAAACGTTATGTACGTATATGTGTGTCGACTACTAAATGAGAAGTATGTTTTATTTAAACTAATATTACAATTAATTCATTCAGTAAAAAATAAAACTAGCTACATAATTAAATTATTTAAGGAATCAAACATATATTTGACTTCTGAAATTAATATACCTTAAATTTTCAGAAAAATATCTTAAGTAAAGAAAAAAAGGTGGCCGCTAGTTTTATAATGTACCAAGGTACGAAAGTAATATGGTTCCTACCGAGTGTCCCACGGCACATCTTGTTCTTTTTTTATTCTAAGAAAACGATTTGAATACCATCCGAATACAATATAGAATATTGATTATTGGATTATTTTATAATCCAATAATCCAAATTTTCATTATTTACCCAAAAATCCATACAAAAATAGGCCTTCCATTTTTAAAAATATATGAATAAGTGTAATTTCTTAAGACTTTCATTTATTAAGTATGGAATGATTTATAATAGCTGATAGAAGATGTATTAAGCCATACAAACGTATATAAATCAATCTATTTAAGATTAATATAAATATAATTTCTAAAAATCGATAAATCACAAATCAAAAATACTTATAATAATAATGTTAATAGACCCATATTTATATAGAAATTAGAGAAGTCATCAATTTTAAGATGTAAATATTGATAAAATTATGCGCAGAGGTATCATCTTTAATAGTAATATTTCTTCATCTCTCTCTACTAAAATAAAAAAGACTAACTTAAGACATGTACAGTAAAATGATGCTTAAGTATATGTATTATATCTTGTTTATGCATTTGTTTACATTAACTTACTAACTACTTGTTTGTTGTTCGACGAGTTAATGATAGATTCAAATCAATAAATTAGCATTTTCAGATCAAGTTTTAACTACTAATACTTATTTTATTTTACAATGTAAGAAACATATTGCACATATAAAGAGCATTTGTTTATTGTTGAAGGTGGAATCCTATGTAAATTAATTATTGAAAATATCTTGTATGAACAGTAGATTTTGTAATAATTCCTCAAACCTTAATAAATTTATCAAATCGACGAACTGGTTGAACTTTATAAAAAAAAAATTCCTTGACAAAACAGTTCCCTTTTCGTCCTGACTCTTTAAGGTCCTTTTTATCTCTTTTCCTAAACTCTCCAAAGAAAATTGCAAAGACACTAATTGGTTTTTATGTTATTTATTGGTTTGTTAATTTCGCAATATGGAATAAATACTTAGCCTAACACCCCTACAGAGATGGTCAAAAGCGAGGAGGTACCAAGAAACATTTACCTAACGGAAGGGGAGAAAAAAGCGAAGATAACTAAGATGACTTTTGACCTTATGGATAGTAGAGCTCGTTACCCTCCCAATATATCATTTACGCCCTTAAAATGTGATTGGTGTGTATACTTCTGATATTTATCCTTCTAAAAAATGATGAAGGTTGGAAAGACTTTGGGCTAGTTTCAATCTTGGAATAATTAATTCAAGCTTATCAATTTACACAGGCACTTAATTATTTTGACAAATAAATGGAACGTAGTGAAAAGATTACAAAGCCACTGGGGACAAATTCTAGCATGTAGTTAGATAACAAAAAATGCATAATTTTTTCACTTCATTGTATATCTATTAGTAATCTTGTAATGAACAAAGTTAATCCTGTAAATATATAAAATAATTTTTAAGACTACGGAATCTTTTTAAACCAAAATCAACATGTCGGATGCAAGTTGATAAATAAACACTAATTATTATAAACGTAATAGTTATTATTAGCTATAATTCCCTTAAACGATGTATAATTCCTCCATTATCCCTTATACGAACCAAAACTGTTTGGTAGATTATAAATTACAGAAAGTCTTCAATTACTACAGTTCAAAACAAAAGCCGACAAACGGTGATATTAAAAAGTATTAGAGAATAATACTTTTCTAGATTAGTTCAATAGTTGAAATTATCATAAATCCAATTTTTTACTTTAAAAAGATCAATTAATGGCTTAAAGAATTTCTATCTATATATTTAATAAATTTAAAAAAATAAAATAAAATAAATAATTACACCATTTTATTTTATAGTGTTGATTAACCTGTTTAGTATTTGACAGAAAAAAAGAGCAATGTTTTTAATGCTCTATTTTTTAATCAAAACACCATCGATTGAGTTTTTATGAATTTAGTTTAACTGTCGTCAAATAATCTTTTAAAAGTAGATTAGAATAGTTACAACCTATTAGGAAAAAGATTAAATCAATTAATTTTATTTGCAATACATGAATTAAGTAAAGAAAAGTCTCCATGAAAATGGTTCGGAAGAGAAATGATGTTGTTTAGAACATAATTTTTATTTGAGAATAATTAATTTCTCAATTGATTTGACGATTAGGTTAGTAATTTTCAGATATTAGCTCGATTCAAATCGATTTCAGATATCGTCTTTTATATTATGATTTCAAAACATAGCCCAGAAAGTATTTTTATAATCGTCAAATGAATTTGTAATAAAAAATGTAATGTTTTAGCAAACTTTATTGTATACATTCTTCATCGGCTTATTTAATAAATCGATTGTTTTGTTACACAACTTTTTTATATTAATTAATTTAATAAAATATTAATTTATTATGAATAAATTAATTTAATATTGTTAATTTATTATGAATAATGTATTTACAATAATAGTAAAATGTCACTTCAATTGATGTCTATCAGTAATGATCGATCACTAAATGGCACGTGACTATTATAATATTCAGTTATGATGCTTTCATTTCATTTGTTTGACATATAATATAATGGATTTATTTAAAAAAAATATATATATAGATGCGAAGATAAAATGACTTTTCTATGTATCTTGTCACTGTTAAATATGTGCTCCAAATTTTATAAAAACCGTTATAAAAATGTATAATTCAGATTTTATCACAGTCATCTGAATTCTATTTATATGTAAAAAAAAATTTAGCAAAATAGTATCAGTTTTATATTTTCTAAACTGATTACAAAGGAGAAAAATATGAAATTAAATTTTTGTACGATTGATTGTGTTACTGTTTTAGTTCGTTGACAGTTTAGAAAAAATCGTTGTAATTTTTAGATTTCTGATTTGATTTACTGTTTGACGAACTTAAATTTAATTAAGTTTGAACATATACCGATAGAAACTTAGTAGCAGTATAAGTTAAAAATATTTGATAAATTAACCCACAGTACGTATAAGTCATGGTTATAATGTCAACGTGACATTTATGAAACTACTGTTTGTTAAGAAAATTCATGAAAATTCTACGTTTTCTTTTTCCAGGACACCGAAACCTCTCAATTAAATTTAAAAAAAATTTTTTGTTATACTAAAAATATAATTGAATGGCAGATAAAAGATAGTATATATTGTTCGGTCAATTGCCAATTCCATACGAGAGTAGAGTAAGAAGTAGGAAGGCTATGAATACTTGTACCTACCTCTCGAGTGTATAAAAGACAATCCATGCTAGTTTCTCTTGTTATTTTTATTTACGAATACCGAACTTCTTTCTCAATTTCAGTACGATTCTCCATGCAGTGACTAACAGCCAATTACCATCCTTGTAGGTACGCCAAATTTGATTGTCTAATGCAGATAATAAATTTACTGTATGGAAAACAGTTGATATGCATACATTTTGCACATAAAAAACGAAATAATTAATCACTTTTTTAACCCCCGAACTAAAAAATGGGTGTTATAAGTTTGACCGCTATGTGTGTGTTTCTGGCTGTCTGTGGTATCGTAGCGCCTAAACGGATGAACCGATTTTGATTTTTTGTTTCGTTTGAAAGGTAATTTAATGGAGAGTGTTCTTAGCTATACTTCAAGTACAAATTTAGGGTTCCGGACCCTAAAAAATTTGTTTGTGTTGAAATTGAACTTACTTGAACCTTTCCCAATTCTGAAACAATTTCTTTCTATTCTATCCGAAGGTATAGTCATAGATAATAAATATTTATATTATACTATTATTGTCTATGGGTATAGTAAATTTTTCTTCGAACCGAAATAGTTTTTTCCTAGAACAAAAGTAAATTCCGGCAAAAAAATGCTTGTCTGGTTCTCGTATGTTGTATTACTTCCCACTTGCGGCATCACTCTTTTACTAATATAATTGAAATAAAATACTATTAAACAAATCTTTATATTTCATGTTCGATTTTTTCTTTTTTATACAAATATTTGTTCAATCTTAATATGTAAATAAATTTTAAAAAAAAATTTAAAAACATGTCTCGAAGATATTACAGATTAAAAAGAAATTTAAAGCAAATCTAAGTACCACAAACAAGACGATATATATTTTAAAATAAATTTCTAATAAAAACAAAGTGAATTTTTATTCTCAATAAACATAAAATAGTACTTAAAGAGTTACTTAACTGCAATTTATGAAAAAATTTATACAGAATGGCCCAATACAAATCAAATACCATGGGCATCTTTTGAAAGACTATTGAAAATCATTTTATTCGTTTTCATTAAATTAAATATTCTAGAAGAGGCTATTTAATAAGAAATTTCAAAAAATTCATATCCGATTTCGGCTCGTTTGGTTTTTTTTTTACACAAAAATACAAAATGTGATTAATTTGACGGTTAAACGAATAATTTTTGAGATATTAGTTTAAATCGGTATGGCATGCGGCTACACATATAGAGATTTTAAGCAATATCACAGAAATTGTTTATTCAGTTTAGAAATGAATCCGATATTTGGTAATTTTTGGATTAATTAGCTTATATACTACGTGTTATCAAATTCCTAAAGAAAATGTATTTTGTGACTTTATGATTTTTAGAAAAGTTAAAGTGTTAAATCGAATAAAACTTTATTTAATTCGACATAGATGCATCTCCATTTCTAAATTAACTTTGATAAAAAAAAATACAAAAACTCAATTTGACGGTTGGGTTAGTAATTTTAAGATTTCAGCTCGATTCAAATCGATTCTACATATCGTTTTTTATATAAGGATTTCAAAACATAGTCCAGAAAGTATTTCTAATCGTCAAATGAATTTGATTTTTATAATTATTGGGTCTGTATTATCTTATGCATAAAATTTTGACAAATTCCATAAAAAATTCTAAAAATCGAATATGGCCTAAAACAGCAAATCTCTATATAAAAGTATTTTTTCATAAAGTTTTTCTGTACAAATGGATTCAGTACTATAAAAGTGAAGAATCGATTTTTTAAACAAATACCACCCTGTATATACACCTTTACTTTATCTATTAAAACATTTTTATTCTTCTTTAAACTTTATTTCCCAATACTGAAATCATTTAAAACAATAATAACACTTTTTTTAAAAGTAGAAGTTATATTTTATTATTCTTTATAATGTATTTTACATATGTACGGGAGAGAGTTGTCTAGGTCGGTCTACCACAATTCAGTTTCTCGATTTCTTCAATGAAATATTTTTGTCTATATATTTCTTTTTAAGTTTTTGTCCATAAAATTTTGCAAAGTCTTAATCTGCCAGACTTTTTCAATCAGTGGCAAACAAGTTAAGAAAAGAGTTTTTCAAAAATTTCTAACTATTTTTTGACATAAAAGATAATATAAGATCGTTAAACCTTTCATGAACAACTTTGGGCTATATTTAGTCAAAGTTTCATTTTCTCGAATCGTATTTTTTTAATAATATTTACAAAATAATCAACAAAATTTAAATTATTTTTTCACATCATTTTCAATCATTTCGTATATTTTCAACGATGCGTCAACCTAAGCGGCAAAGAACAAATGTTGACTAAATTATTAACTTTTTGAAATATCTTTAACTTTTGTTATGAGTTCTTCTTCTAATGATATGAGTGAATTAATTATATGAAGAAGTGATTTATGAAGAAGTTTCTCTTTCTGCCCCTATCTTTTCGTCATATGGTTGGATTTCGCAGTTTTTTTTTTTTTTTTTTTTTAAGTGAAAACTTCTTTAGCGACGTTGGGAACTTTTGGTAGGGGAAAAAGTGAAGGATTCGCGTCACCGACATGTAGTGCCACTATGCTGTGTGCTTGAGACGCTTTTTGGGTGGGTGAAATCTCGTGCGTTCGCGTCCCGGACATGCTTATAGTAATATATCTGTAGCGATAGAGCTGACGTATTGTGTAACATTAGTGCTGCGTACATACAAGTACATTGAAATTTATGTAAATACAAATACTATCCACAAATCATATGATTGTATATTAATTATTATTTCAATTGAATTGTATTTATATTTTGTCATAATCTTGCACAGCCCGTAATATATTTAAATAATAAAAAACCATATAAACATACATGTATATAATTGTTGCCCAATAGATGTGTTGAGTGTCAATAGATGTGAAAACCAGACTGATGTTGATAATTTTAATTCAAATATTATGAAATTACAAATTCTTATACTAAAAGTTCTAAGTTTTCACTTCTATCGGTAGTCCCTATGACTGCCAATTTTTTTTAAATTAAAGTCAGGAATGAGCATGATTGACATTGACAACATTCCCACGGTAAGAAAATTACTGTAGATATTAGCATTCAAACGAATAAATAATTATTCTAAATTTTATACTTTAAAAAAATTTCATTTTTAAATTAGTTTAATCCTTATTTAGTAGTTTTAATATTGAATATTAATATATATGTAAAAAAATGTATTTTTATTATTGCATTTTAAATACAATAAATTTTTATAGGTATTTCGGTACGTGTTTATGAATTTATTTATTAAATAAGATTAATAAGAAAACATTCGCGCTATTAGCTAAGTTAATTAAGGCGTAGCCAATTCCGTCCGCGGTATGCTTAGGGTAGCGGGCTCGATTCCCGCCGTCGCCACAAACTCTATAGCCTAAGTCTGCCCTTCGTGGACAGCCAATATAACCTAACCCAATAAGAAAATATTCGTGAGCAATAGACGTTAATAATGAGATCATATTTTCCACTCATTAGATACTGCTTACCATTTGATGTTTTTCATTGAGGGGCACGAAGACAAGCTTGGAATTTGACATCACCAAAGGGAATTTCTGTATTTTTGGAGAAAATATGATTAAAAGTAAAAGATTAAAGAATTATTTTTAAATATTATGTGATTCTTAAATTTAAAAAAAAAATCATTTCAAAAGTTCATAAAAATAGTACCCAAAAAATTTATTCGGATAATTCAGCTAGATACGTTATTTTTTAAAACTTGTTATAATAAGTGAAAACAAACAATTGACTGAGTTAATAGTTGAAATACCATATGACAGTGTTGGTTAATTCTCTTACACACAGAGTAATAAGAGTAATTTTTTTTCTCACTTCCTCTGTGAGCATAGTATATGCTATGAACAAACGCATACATATATACATTAAATGTGTACTTGATGCAATATAATACAAACATACTAAATATCTTATATAATAATACCATTTTTGCGTCCTCACGGGTGAAAACCCATGTTTAACAATTTTTGCATTTAAGCTTTTGTTCTATCTCTAACGGTTTACAAGATGGGTCCCACGGGTCCCAACCCGGATGATCTATGTTGCTCATTTACAACCTGGACCTCACTTTTTACGCCCTAAGCACCCTATTTCAGCTTGATATCTCTTTTCTTGTTTCAGATATTGTGTCCACGGATGGGCCGGCGAACAGATGGACAACCATAAATGGACTAATGATTTGATTTAATGAACACGTATATCAAAATTTTGTTCGTAACATTGATATTTTTAAGCCTTACAAACTTGGGACTGAACTAAATATACTTTGATTTATTTCATATACATGGTATAAAAATAATAAGAGTTTTGTTTAAAATCTTTATGCGATCTTTCCATTTTTGACAAAAGTAAAAAAATTTCATATTGTTCTTTATGCAATTCGTATAGTCTTCAGTTTTCTTCAAAGGTTTGCGATAAGAGATTTAGGTGCATTTTCCTATGTAACTTTTAATTGATTAATTTAGAAATGATTAGAAATGATTTTAATGGAAAATTTAATAGCTTTTCGAAAATCATAAGCTAAACGCCTTATAAACGTCTGTGGCAACAAATAATTGAAACAATTTTTCTTCAAAATACTTTTTATATTTATAAGTTTAAATTTTACGATTAAATGGTTACCAGGAAATAGAGAATAAATTTTGATTATTAATGTTTCAAAAATTTTCCTTAATCTCTTATTGACCTTGGAAGCTACATTTTGCCAAAAAAAAAAATGTAATTGAATTTTTATAATCACATTTAAATATATTACCCATTCGTCCTATAATCTATATTATGATACCCGGATTATCAGTTCTTTATAGACTATACGTGTGAACATAAGGAAGTACTTTGAATGTATCTTTCAAGACAAATTTTAACGAAGTTTTATTTAAATTTCAGACTGTACATAATTTATGTTAATTAATGTATAGGATTAATATTATAACGAATTAACAAAGAATAAATAAATAAATTTTTGAATTAAAGTCAATAAAAAATCAATTGATATGAATATTCTATGGATTTTTGCAAATGTTATTTTACATATGCGTCATACACGACGGTCCGAAATCGTTGTAATAAAATTTAATCCATCTTTTAAATTGTGATGGTAATAATCGTAATCGTCCATTATGATTATTGGGTACAATTTTCTACATTTATTTAAAATTTTTTGCGTGGTACATTTTATGTTACTATTCAAAATATTAAATGCATTAAAAATATTGTAATCAATGTCATATTGGTCCGATAATATTTAGTTTATATGATAGTATCATGCCTTTGGAAGAAAATTGTAAATTGTAATTCAATTGGTTGTTGAAGAATCTTGTTGAAATATCAATGTACCACTTTTATTTTTTTAATTTGTAGCTATTTTCGTAGGAGATTGACACATAATTTTCATGCTCAAGAAAAATTGATATTTTATTAGCAACAGCAACTGTTTGTACGCCATTTTTACGCCAGATGTGAAAGCAATGTTGTTGACTCTTCTATACCGCAAGGGGTTGCAGCGTCGATCAATATTTTTGTGTTGTTTAAATTCGTAAAAAATTTGCGTGAACTGCATGGAAAACATAATTGACCAGTTAGTTTTCCGCCCAGTTAGTCAATCTTTGTAGTTCAGTTGGTTAAGGCGTAACCATTTCCTTTCGTAGTATGCCTAGGGTAGCGGGCTCGACAACAAAAAATAATTTAATTAATAGTTGTGATGGGCTGATGTAGTGCATGGTATATGTATGGTTTATGCACTAAGGAGGATCACCCAGTCTCTGGAAATAATGGAGCTGATAAATGTAATATATAGCGGAAAGCTTGTAAAACACATTTATGGTATCACAATGGGCTCAATAACCTAAGTGTGTTCTTCGTGTACAGCCAATATAACCTAGCCTTACCTGGTTTTACGTTGTTCAGGCTCTTTATTATACTTGGCTGTTCGCAAACCTGTTGATAATAAGTATGTGAGTCTCAGGATATCTATTTCATACCTTCGGTGGATAGAAGATTCCTTATTTTCTTACTGAATGTCGTTAAACCATAGCTTTTGCCGCCTTTATCATTCAAATCAAATAATTTAATTAGAAAGTGTTTAAAAAATGATAAATTTGTAGAAAACACAGTCAAGCGGAACATCTTAAATTCCGTTACGATCTTGTCAAAACTGCTCAATTTTTCTCCCTTTTATTAAGGAAAAGGATTACGATTACAAGAATAGTTTCGACTAACTATGCATTTGTTTTGTTTTTTTACGGTTATGAAGTGTAAAATCTTCAGATATCAACATCGTACATTCAATGTAAATATGTTTTGATTACAATAGCAACAAGCTTTGCAAGAAAATTGTTAAACTGCAATTCTATTGGCCGATTATATTACAATAATAATATTCATAATTTGCAGTTACATTTATTGGTTATGATAATATGTGTTACAGATATTACGTGATCATCGCATTCGTTTTGTATATTTAATAATCTTTTTTATGTAATGAAATTTTTGTAACTGTTTTTTATTTCTAATTTTATTGATTTTCAATAATATTTTATGGGATTTTAATAAGCTCATTACTTTTATACTTAAATAGTTTTGAATGCAAATTTTTTTTTATTGATGTTATTATATTCTATTTCTTTTTTATTGTGGCTGGAATAGATTCTAGTGTTAATGAAAAATCGATTTTTCACAGCTATTCGAAAATAAATATTTAATAACAAAAATTTTTCGTTTTTTTACAAATAAAACGAAATTTTCTTCTTAAAGATAAATGTTTTCGAAGGTTAGATCAAAGTTTTTGTAGTCATTTTGGATCCCGAAATTTCAATTTCTGAGAACTTTTTTATTTTCAGCACATGATTGGTTTAGGTCATTTCAGAAAGTTTAGTTAATTTTGGATTCAGTACTCTCAAAGTTACCGTTTTTACCATGCAGTTAAGCATAAAGATCTTTTATGTTTCAGCTGTGTGTATTAATGCCAGGGCGATCTAAAAAAGGCTGGTTTAGAATAAATAACCATCGCGGTTTTATAAATGGAATGCCATCGAATGTATCACACCTATTGATTACCTATTGATTTATTGGTAGTGCTGTTCGCTTGATTAAAGCTACTGAATTATATGAAAATTTAACACAAAGAGGAGGAATTTAGAAAGGGTAAAATCCACACTCATTAAATTTTCATAAAATGACTTCTTTTCTTTTTTGAGTTATCGTGATGACGGACGAGCCAACGAAAAGGGACTACTTTGTGATTCTAGGAACACTTATACCAAAATCTTGTTTATAAGACGCACTCTAGGAAAACGACATTTTGTTGGTTTAAAATTTGCTTAAAATGGAATTATTTTGAAGAATATTTCAAAATTTGTATTTTTGTATAAAAATGAAGAAGATTCTTTAAATAAAACATTTTATATTACAAAATACTTGCTTTTTATTACATAATAAAAAAATATCTATTTACCGTTAAAAATGTCTATTTTTTTAATTCAATTTTATCTAAATATCCAAATCAAAAAATTTAAATCAATAATACATGACTTAAATAAAAATCTAATCATAATTAATTGTTTTACAAAATAAAATAAAAATAAAAAACGGTTAAAAAAAAAAATTTTTTTTTCTGGAAATAAAAAAAAAGTAATCACACACAAATTCAAAAAAATTAATTTATTTAGGTTTGATATATGTTTTTAAATAATTTTTGTCAACATTTTTCTTACTTTTTTTTTATTTTTTTATAAAGATCTAGAAATTGGATGAATATTATATTATATCCTCTTCAGAATTGTGGTATATATTTTATATAGAATACGTATATAAGTTTATAAGACTCATAAATAACATAATTATATAAAGAAGTAGTGGTTTCGACAGCCATGTCTCTGACAGTTATTTATTGAGAGAGAAGCCTCGATTTCATAAAAAAAAAAATATGGTACCTTTATAACCTTACAAATAAACATTATATGAATAAATATATGTATAAGTTGATCATTGTCACAATATATGATTGTTTCTTATTTAAATTGATATTGTACCGCACTGTTTTCATGAAAACATAGCCACTCATATTGGATGAGGGTACAATTACTGGCAACTATATAGCTAAAAAATACAGAAACAAAAAATATACAGGAATATTTTCATCTCAGGATGTTTAATAAACATATTTTGACAAGAGAGATGTTGAGAAAGTACATTTCAATTGAATAATTAATGCATTTATTTAAACAAGCGCAAAAAATGATTTGACATAAGTCTAATGAATTCTGGCCATGAACACTTAAAAGAAAGATACCAAGGTTTATGATATAATGAAGAAGCCCAACTGCGGAAGACAATTAAATCGAGATCTTGATATTGTTTTCGCTTGTCTTAAAAATTTGTTATCACCTATTTCACTAATAACGTTTATGCTACCGAAGATCGCATTGCCATCAGTAATAAATTTTTTTAAGCATTTTCAATTAACCTCCAAGCAAATAATGGAAACGATTTCTCATTATTTCTTCTGAATAAAAACAAAATGTATAAACATCTACCCAAATAAATAAAAAAGTATTTTTCTTTAATTTTTTTAACTAATTATATATAATTAAAATTTCATGATTTTTAAATTTAAATTATTAACTTGTGCATAAAAAACGTGTCTTTTCAAGCAGTAATCCATTCTAGAACTAAGTGTGCTCAATGTTGTTCAACCAAAAAAAGCTTAGTGTGCCAAAAGAAGTCTTCACTTCAAAAATTATAAACAAGTATTTTTGACTGCTATTAAAATCATTATTAGTAAGAGTTAGTAAATTGTATTTTGAAGCGATTCCACTAAAAATTTTTTCTCTGACATCTACAGAAAGCTTAAAAAGCTACTCATAGAAATACTCCAAAAAATTAAGTCCCAGCACGTACTGATGCAACATGCTGCCAAAATCAAACATTTTATTGCCATGAAGAATTTCGTTTAATGTATAAAAAAACAGTAGGTTTCAGTTGACACAAATTGATTGGTTAGGTCTACATAAAACGTTTCGTCCAATCAATTTTAATCTGAGTGTCAAGTATAATTAAGGTCAATTTAAAATAAATTGAATAAAAGTAACAGAACTAATACAATTTCAATTAAAATTGAAAAGTATCATATTGAAGATGAGCTGTGTACGTATAGTTGTGATATTTAATATCATCTTGGAGCAAAGTATGTGTACACACACATACATATGATTATATAAATGTGTATTGGTTTGTGATCGCGACGCGCGGCACGACAATCTGGTGACCGACCGGTGCTATATCGAACAATTCAACCGAGTAAATACACCACACGTTTGGTATATCGCATCGTACAGGTATTACATTATGATGTGACTTGGCTCATGGCTGCAGCTCACCTCCTAGCTAGTATACACATGTGCCTAACGTGTATACATAAATAGATACACTAAACTCTAGAGTGAAACTATACACACGAGTTTACTAGCTTGACTTACTCGCTTGCTTGCTTCATATACATACTACATTCACAATGTTATCGTTTTAACTTTTATCATCATTTTACAAAGAATGAAAGAATAATAGTTATTATAATCGAATCAGTAGACAAAAATCATATCCAAAATTACACTTTTAAGACTTTCGAACTTTTTCTGAAATGGTCCAATATTCTGTCTCAGATACAGGGCCGTAACGAGGGTACATATCGCCGGTGGCATGTATTTAGGTTGCGTTTTATATATATCGGAATGGGCTGTAACGGTTTTGATGAAAATTCGTATACTGATAGTATTTAACATAAGAGTGAAGACAAAATTAAGGAGAGTCATCATAATGTCATTTTACTCACCTCAAAGACTCTGTATATTTAATTGCTAAACTTTTTTAATTTATTCAAATGATAGAGTATCAACTTAAAGTGTTGATTTCTCTCTACGTTTCCGAGTAAAAAATTTTTTAAGACACTCGTTACTCTCCTAAATGGGGTGTTTTGCATAAGGAACTGATTAATCTTCAAAATCAAAATTTTGTTGGTAATAAATAACGTAAATAATACAAACAAAATTGGATTAAAATTGTAGTTTTTATTAATATATCTGCTGTTCATTAAAATGTATCAAAAAGTA
This sequence comes from Chrysoperla carnea, assembly GCF_905475395.1. Lineage (NCBI taxonomy): Eukaryota > Metazoa > Arthropoda > Insecta > Neuroptera > Chrysopidae > Chrysoperla > Chrysoperla carnea. The sequence goes on along the minus strand of NC_058340.1, from coordinate 42,420,494 downwards.
CCATTTTGGCAATTTTGGTAAGCCAAGTATGTAATGCTACGAAATTTAGGTCATACTTATTTTAAAAAATAGAATTTTTTAACTTTATGACGTCATCAGAATCCAAAAAATTATATTTTGAACTATCGCATCCAAATTTTACCCAATTTTGATAAACGAAGTATGCAATCCTATTAGATTTGGGCCATACTTTTCAAATTTATAATCAAAATTAACCAAGCTCTATTAGATTTCAATAATGTGGAGGTCTCGTCCAAAAATTAAGCACATAAGTGACAGCTAGCGAAAATCTGACATCACAGCTCATTGTTCATTTTTTTGAATCATTTTGCATTGAAACTTATTTTCAAGCAGTGATTTTATCTCCGAAAATATAGCCATTTGAACACCCAATCATATTGTCGACTGGAGTTGGTATGAAATTAGGGTCAATGGAATTACAATTACAATCGAAATTATTAACAAGTTACAAAATAATGTATTGATATTTACAATCTTCGATCAAAAAAAGGAAAAATGAAAACAGAAAATTGTTCATTTTTCTACATATTTATTGAAATCTACATGTACTGAAACGAATTTTGGACTAACGAAAGCTCTAAGAAAAATGTATGCAATGGGGAAAGTGAAAGTTCTTGTGTAATCATTTTCAACTTAATGTAAAATAATATTAGTGTAGTATTTATTTATATATTTTATAATATTGAATGTTTAGTGTAGTAAATTGTTGCTTATAGGACTATAAAACATTGTTAATTTATTTAAGTAGATTTCTAAAACAAAATTTCTTTTTTTTTTCAAAAATATTTTATACAAAAGACAAAAAATTTTGTTGTTGTCTTATATGGAATTTATTATTTAGATTAGACAACCAAAAATAGCTGAAATTTTTTATAAAATTAATGGTAGTGTGTTGATTTTACATACTTGAAATGAATGAAATTTCGAGGAAAAATAGGTGTAAGACTTTGATACGAATTAGAGTTTTATCTTGGAGTTTTACAGTTCATAAATTTTTATTGAATAAAATATTTTGGAAAAAATGTTTTGAAAAAGAAGTATTGGATAAACCGTATCTAAACCTTTTTGAAAAGTTTGCACAGTCTTCCTGAAAACTACGATGTTATTTGGAGTTTTCTATATCGGTATATTGTTGAATATTAAAGTGGCTGAGTTTGCCCTAAATTACGCTTTTTTATCAGTATAAATAGTTTTTTCAGAAAATTGAGTCTGTTGTACAGTAATATTTTTACATTGGAAAAGTCAATGCGAATCCCCGAACTAAAAAAAAAGTAGTGTTATAGGTTTGACCGCTATATGTGTGTGTCCGTCTGTCTGAGATACCGTAAAGTGACGAACCGATTTTGGTTTCGTTTGAAAGGTAATTTAATCGAGTGTTTTTAGTTATGTTTCACATGCGAGTTTTGTACAGTATAGAAAAAGCTTTAACGAAAACGGTAATTTAATGAAGAGTCTCCTAAGATATGTTTCAAGTAAGAGTTTAGGGTTCCGTACCTTCGGGGGTTTTTTCAATTTTGTAAATTTCACTTTAGCCATGCAACAACCTTTTGCTTAAAGTAGAGTTATGATAACATGCTTAAATTGGGTTTCAGGAAGCGTTGAATAAATAGATGGATTTTAAGAAACCATATTAATATAAAACAAAACTGTTCAAATGTATAAATGGACTGACAAAAATAAAACTCCATCTTTAAATGATGTATTCATTTAATCGACCACTGTTGTTTTTTTCAACCCCGGCAGCAGTATTCACGCCAGCAATTTTAATCTCAGTCTCCGAACTTCGCTAAGAGTTATTACCAATTTTGAATATTTTAGAAAGCATAGTCCCAAAATAGTCTCTCTAAGGCCAGACATCGTTTCTCTTAAGTTCAGACACGGGAAAAGTCGATGATTGGGAAAAGATATCTATCTACCATTAAGGTAGCTATTAAGGTTAGAGCAATAGTTGCAAAATTTAAAATTGATTTTCGCACTTTTAATATTGAAGACAGTAGCAATTCACTCCAGAAATATTTAAGTGAAACTTAACTAACTTTTTGTATTTAATATAATTTTTCAATATTAACGTATAAATTTGATTTGAATTAGTTTGGAAAAAGATCAAGTTGAAAATAGGTATTGTGTGATGTAAATACCCTGGAGCGTTATGAACCCATAAGCCAATATACTCCAAAACGTATGTACAAACGTACTTAAATACAGTTAGAAATTATAAACTAAGGTGTGGTTTGTGAAGAGAAAAAAGTGTGAATTATTATAAATTAATATTTTTAGTCATATTTTTTTAACCCAAAATATAGACTTATGCACTTCTATCGAAGGTCGACGGGGAGGAGTAAGGGTTGTTATTAAACCCAATTTAAAACTTTTAGATCACAATTTGGGGTATTTTGGGAATGCACCATTTCGATATATAAGATTGTTTACCAGTGTTGCCAACTTTCAACTCTAAGGTCCACTAAACAGGCGATAGAAAACCACTAAAAAACAACTAGAGAGCAATAATATTGCCAGAAATGATATTAAAATATTAAATTATTTTACTAAATATTTTACTTAAATTACTAAAGGTAGAAAAATAGTAGAAAAAAACCACTAGTTTTAGTGGCAAAACTACTAAGTTGACAACACTGTTGTTTACTATACGTACCTACCTTTATGTGGTTAAAGCGGTGTTAATTTCAGCAATTTGGTGGGAATACAAAAATCCATATTTTTTTTCGACGTTCTTAAGACTTTGCTCAACAGTTGAGTTGGCGGGTTGAAGGAGTGACTTAAGTGCATCAACTTGCCAGTAAACCTTCCCCCTTTTAATTCCGAAAAATCATAGATTATCGAGATTTTTACCTTAACAGTCCCATCAAAATTGATTTGGAGAGTGAGGTATTTGTTTTAGAGTTGAGTGAATGTTAACTTCCCGGGTCATATTTCCATCATGTTAGTAAGTATTTCAAATGTTCAAGTACAAGATAAAACCAAAGCTCCTAATTATGAACATATCTAATGAGGGAGAAATATGATCTTAGTGACAGAGCTCTGTTGTTTATGAATATTTTTTTATCATATTGGTAATACTGGTTTATTTATGTGTTTTGTTACTAAGATCCAGTTACTAACAAAAATTGAAGACGATCTTAAAATGTTTGTCTGACCTTAAATGTCGCCTTTACAACTATTGCTTTAATAATAATACGAAAACGGTATTCATATTATACACACAAACAAAATATTAAACAAAATTTGAATATTAATTTAAATTTGATAACATTTTAAAATAAATAAATAAATATATTGTTCATAATTAACATGCAAAAATATTAGTAAATAATATTTAAAATTCATTAAAAATAGTTAAGGAGTTGGCATGTGTTTTTATGTAAAATTTTTTTTTTAAATGTTCAGACAATCCATATATCAAAATCTAAATCTAATTTCTTACCGCTAGAAAGTTTGGCCTATGGGCCAAAAAAACCCATTATTATAACCCATTTTTGAGGTGATTTTTGAAAATTTCAAAACCTTGAAAATATGCAACAAAATGGGCCAGAAACGTACATTTGAGGGTTTTTGGTGATCACTATTCTGCAGTCAGAATCTCGATATACTCCTCCCTCCTGGGCTAATTCACCCCGTTGGTCTAAATTGAATATTTACAGAAAATTGCAGTGTAAGGCCAACGAAGGGTATAAAACCCCAACAAGGAGGGGGAGTATATCCTCATTCTAATTTCGGAATCGTGATCAGCGACTTCAAAGATCCCTGAGTATACTTTTTTGATCCATTTTGTTGAATATTTACAGAATATTGCAATTTTGGACCAGCGAGGTAAATAACTCCAAGAGGGGGAGATTATATCAAAATTCTGATTTCGGAATAGTGATCAGAGACCTCAAAAACCCCCGAATATACGTTTCTGGCTCATATTTTCAAGGTTTTAAAATTTTCAAGAGTCACCTCAGAAATGGATTCTAATGATTGACCTATCTGGTGGCACATAACAAAAACCAAAACTTTTTAGCGGCAAAAAGTTAGATGTAGATTCCGATATATGGACCTTCCTGACCATTTAAAAAAAAAACTGGATCGATAGGTTCTCTTTGAAATGCTAAAATGACACGACTAGATGGATAGTAGGTTGATAGTTGGAAGTAAGAAAACTTTAATTTTCTTGCTGAAAAGGTGATAAATGATACAATTAGACTACTTCGCAGACAACTTAAGATCAACTGGATGTTCAAAGAGGTTAGATTTAAAATTTGTTTCTGATCGCGTGTACGTAGATTTTCGTACCCGATATCACCCGCTGATGAGGTAAGTAAAAGTTTTTAAATCTATCACCTTCTAGTATTTTAGGGTCTATTCACTCGTAAACGCCGGTTGTTACCAACTGTCAACATACAAACTATCTAAAATTTTTACATTAAAATACATGCCAGCTCATATAATTAAAATATGTATGTTCAATATATTTTATTTGGATTTTTTTTGGGTTCTCGTAGCACCAGAGGTCAAGACCTTTTATATGAAGAAATTTATGTATACAAATCAAAACTAATAATTTATTTCACAAAAATATTATTTCTATTTATTTAAATAAACCAGATTTTTACCAACATTTTGTGCACAAATTATGATTATTCATCAATAATTTCTGTTTCTTGTTTTTTTGGGATATTATTCAAAAATTTTGATTTTTTGAAGGCCGTTGTAGTTTATGATCGAAAAAAATTAATATTTGTAGAAAATTTACATTTTTATTGAATAATAAAAAACAATGACATTTGCGTTGTTAAATGTTATATATTTAGATTAGAGGTTAATATAATTTTTTTAATCATAATTACGCGATATTTATAAAATAAGAAGAAGGTTATAGCTGATGGTGTTTACTCAATTAAAAACAAAAGATAAATTATTTGAATTGTACCAAAGGAATAAACAGTTCCGGTTATTGCAATACAAAATTACATAAACGATTTGATCACATTTCATTTTCCTGAAATTTATTGTTCACAGAAGTTCGAAGTCAATAACTGATGTTTATATGGATTTTGTGGATTATGTGATAAACTTCTTTGTGAGCAAAATAATATACTATTTCTCACAAAAACGAAGTTTTGCATTTTATGGCCAACTTTTGATATATTAATAATTGAACCAATGTACTTGAGAGAATTTTTTGATTTTTATAGTGAAATTTAACCACTAAAAAAATGGTCTGTTATCTTATGACTTCACTACATAGTATAAAACAAAGTCGCTTTCTCTGTCCCTATGTCCCTTTGTATGCTTAAATCTTTGAAACTACGCAACGGATTTTGATGCGGTTTTTTTAATAGATAGAGTGATTCAAGAGGAAGGTTTATATGTATAATAACATCCATTAAATAGTGGAGAAGTACTGCTATTTTTGACGTTTCTAATGTGATGTCGTAAATAATTACATTTTTTCCGCATACATTGCAAACGCAGGCTGAACCCTACGAGTTTCATCAAAATAATGTACTAAGTATTGTACACATTGAAAAGGTCTACAGAAAAGTCCGTGCGAAGCCGGGGCGGGTCGGTAGTCAAAGATAAAATACAGCTTTTGAAGAATTAAAGTCTATTTTTGTAAAATCTTCAAAATAATGACTAAACCATACAAATAAATTATTCCCTCCTAAAAATCCTCCCAAAAATCTGCAAACCTCTGTATAATTAATTGACGAAAAAAATTAATGTATCAATCATATTCCAAGATTGGATCATTTTTAACGAATGTAGGTTTCATTAACCCATTTTCCTGGATTCGGAAAATCCCAAAAACAGTTCATAAAGTACAAAATTTTGCATTTTTTTCAAATATTTTTGTATTTTTGAAGCAAAAAGAACTCTTGTGAAATTAAAATGTGAAAAATTCTTGAAAAATTAAGAACGCAATATCCGATTTTAAGATAAATGTATTATTTTTTCAATCTCTGAGGAAATTCGCTTAGCTACCGTAGCCCCTGCGCTACGCTTTTTTTTGAAAATGAAAAGTTTCTGACCAAATGTTCATAATATGATCCTTTTTTCTAAATTCAATTTAAGGATTCTAATATCAAATCAAAAGACATAATTTACTTACTTCTGGATCGAACTTCGTCACATTCATAACTTTTATATATTTCACCCTCTCTTTTAACATTTATATAGAGAAAACAAGTGAAAACAAACAATTGACTGAATTAATTGTTGCAATACCATGTGTTTTGACGATTCATAAATAAAGAAAGATATCCACTCTTTGATAGCCACATACATGTAACTGATATTCCCATATAATACATACGACAAAATTTGCACGTATTTTGCACCCTCGTGGGTAAACAGTTATGTTTACAAAAAATTTTTCAATTAAAAGTTGTTTATTTTTTTACAAGAAACATTTTTTACCCTTAAACTTTTGTTCTATCTCTAACGGTTTACAAGGCCCAATTGACCTATATTGCTCATTTACGAACTCGACCTCACTTTGTATGTCCTGAACGCGTTGCAAAATTTGCGTGAGTTATCGTGTTGGCAGACAGACGGACAGACGGACAGAAAGCCGAAAATGGACTAATTAGGTGATTTTATGAACACCAATTCCAAAATTTTGCTCGTAGCATTAATATTTTTAAGCTTTAAAACTAGGGACTAAACTTAATATACTATGTATATTTCATGTATACATGGTATAAAAATGCATATTATGACCCTTTAACATTAGATTTAAATCAACTTTACGTTTAGGTTTTAATTTAGTAAAGAAGATTTAAATAAAAAAAAAATAGGCATCTGTTTTTATTGGTTTAAATGCATAATTTTCTAATAAAATTGGATGAATGATACGTTATTAGAATCATAATTTTTATCTAATGACAATGTTGTTACATTAAAATATTTTTGAATATTAACAAAAACACTTTTAGCAATAAAGGTTTAATATACAAAAAATCAAATCTGTATTTTATGGAGTATTAAAAGATGACTGAGTGATTAGCTTCGCTATTAAAATTTTATTAGTATACTCATAAGAATTTATGTCTTAAAATATCTATGCCATACATTAAATGAAAAATGTGGCCATCGTTGACTAAAAAATTTTTACTTGCCTGGTTCGATATTGAAAAAATTTTCTTGTCCAATATTTCGTAGCAAAAATAATAAAAAAAAAAAAACTATTCCAAAACAAATAATATGCACTAAGAAGTAAAAAAATAACGATAATATTATGTAGTTACAATTATTGTTATTATTGCAGTCGGTGTCAGCCAAGGAAACAACTGAGACAGAATAGTTTGTGACATTGGCTGATACCGACTCAAAAAATAACAATAATTGTAACTACATAATATTATCGTTATTTTTTTTACTTTTTAGTGCATATTATTTGTTTTTGAATAGTTTTTTTTGTTAAAGGTGTTTTTCTTTTGTGATTTTAAGTGAATCTGCAGTTCACTAACTAATTTGTCACTAAAAAAAAGAATACTCAAAATTGGTTGGTGCGATATTGAGTTATTCGTCCATTTGTCGCGAATTGGAGCAAATTGAAATGAGAACACAAGGAAAGCACCAGCTTTCAAATAAAAAAAGAATCATCAAAATCGATTCACCCAGTCAACAGTTCTGAGGCAACAAAAATAAAAAAATACAGTCGAAGTGAGAACGTTTTCCTTTTTTGAAGTTGGTTAAAAAATATATCAAAGCCCCATAATCTACGGCTACTTATCATTATTTGGTTGTTGGTCAATTATGTTTTTAGTAAAATATCACAAGCATTTTTTGGCTTAGCTACTACAAATTTCAAAAAACAGCTTTTCCACTACAAAACAATTATACTCTCAAAGTTTTATAGTTTTAAATATATTACTGCTATTAAAAATGCTTGTTTTTAAATAACTCTACTTCGAAAGAACACTATTTCTGTCAAATTTAATGCTACAATGTCTTACGATAGAATATATTGAGCAAAATAGAATAAAGACGAATAATCACACATGTCTCTCCCAAACTTTTTCTTGCCTCCAAGATTTAAAAGATATCACCAGAACACAATTTAAAAAAAATATAATAATTTAATATTTCTTAAGTTCTGTACTGATCTAGAAATACCAAAATGAATCGAAGTGAAGTCAAAACAAAATCAAAAATGTGCGTGTATAAAATTTGATAAATAATTATTATCAATTCATTAACTAAAATTCAGTAAATTAATTCGTATGTCATTAGGTATATCTTCAAAGATAATAATTTATCTGCTTAATTTATAAACAAAACGATAATATATTCCACGATCAAGTCTTAAATGATATATTATCTTTATTAAGTATATTACATAAATAAATCCAATTTATCCTCGCTGGAGGAGACACTATAATTCAATTATCTAAATACTTGACAGATGTGGAATTTTGCAAAACTATTAAAATAATTAAAATTCGTGCTATATAAATATTTTTTCTAAGTTGTCCGATATGCTGTATCATTTCATAAACCAAACAAGTGAAAACAAACAATTGACTGAGTTAATTTTTGAAATACCATGCATAGTCAGTGTTGATTTCTTTATTAGTCTGGTTAACATGTACGATTTTTTCTAACTTTTTTGTATATTCTCGGAAAATTACAAAATAGGTGTCATTCGATTCGTAATTTTATGTAGAAAGTTTACTGAAAAATCCGAAATGGAGCTAAAAAAAATTGCAAAAGTTATAAACAATTAAGTGAAAAAGAAAATAGGGGGCTCAGTTTTTTTTTTAATTACTCAAAAAATATTGAAAATTTTCAAAATCTGAAAAAAGATTCAAAAAGATGAAGAAATTTCCTAAAATAAATTTCAGCTCGATATCTTTTTTCGTTTTTGAGTTATCGTGTCCACAGACGGACGGGCGGACAACCGGAAATGGACTAATTAGGTGATTTTATGAACATCTATAGCAAAATTTTATGCGTAGCATCAATATTTTTAAGCGTTACAAACTTGGGACTAAACGTAGTATACCTTGCATATTACATATATGCATGGCATAAAAAGCAGACCAATACTTAAAATAGAAACTATAGTACATCTATTGATTATTTTCGAATTTCAAGAAAACAAGTCTAACCGAAAACTACAATTCAGACTATCACTAAGTTCTTCTTTAAAGTTTTGTGATAGGGAACAAAAATTATATCCTCGTTTTAAGTCTATTAAAATATACTTTCTTGTAAAATATAGTGACAAATACTAGGCTTTTTAATTATTTAAAAATAAAATTTTAATTATTTATCACAACGAAAGAGCACAAAATGATTTGATGATTTGTTATCAGCTTGTTATCATTCAGTTTTTAACGGGCTTCTCGCTGCGTCCAACAATAATTTTTCAAGTTATTATCATTTTAGATAATAAAGTACCTGTGTTTGTGTGGCCAAATCGGTATTGTAACCTACATTTTTAACTTAATGAAAAATTTTGATTTTTATCAATTAAAAACAAAGTTTCACATAGAGAGAATGATTTTTGAGAAGAACACCTGAGTGGCCGTCTATATACTATTGATTAGCTAAAATAATGAATACAAATCAAATTAGATATCATTATAGTTGTAAAAAATGTTTTTGAGTGGACCATCTTATGAATATAAATTAATTTTAATCAAAAATATAATATAAGTGTTAATTTTATTCAATTAATTCAAATATATTCTAACAAAAAATTTAATAAAACTATATAATATTTAATCTGAATAATAATATTAAAATTATATATATTTCTAATTAAAAAAGATATTTTATCAAGTCAATTATTTATTTAAAATATTGAAAAAATAAAAATAAAATTAATTCTCGATTCTGTTTTTATCATTTGAAAACTATAAATTTTGATGATACAAAAATCTAAATTTTAATATTTAAAATAGAATATTATTATTTTTTATTAATGTACCACCTCCATGTTCAGAATATAAATGCTATTCTTTTTAAAAAGATAAAGTTTATGGCAAAAAAAAACCAAACGACCTTAATCGAAATGAAGGTAGTTTAGTATTGTTAGCGAAAAATTCATTGCATTCTTCTATATCGATATATTTCTTTTTATGATTTTAAGTTCTGTTTATGGTTGTCAAATGCGAATTTAATCACTGATCTAGCCCATATGAAATTCTTATGTGTTTACATGTACGGAACAGCCGCGGACTAAACTTAATATACTATGTATATTTCATATATACATGGTATTATAATAATATATAAACAGTAAATCAGATTGCTGCATTGATTATAGGAGCATGATTATTCTCTCCTATGATGCAGTGTAAGTACCCTAAACTTTGAACAATATTTTCTCTAGAAAATTATTTGTTAATCTTCGCACAAACCGACTTCTCGTTGGTAAATCGTAAAAAGTTGTCATATTGACTTAACTATTTAAATATATTATACCATGTATGTGAAATATACCAAGGTATACTAAGTTTAGTACCAAGTTTGTAACGCCTAAAAATATTGATGCTATGAACAAAATTTTGGTATAGGTGTTCATAAAATCACCTTATTAGTCCATTTGCGGTTGTCTGTCTGTCTCTCTGTCGTCTGTCCGTCTGTCATCACGATAACCCAAAAACGAAAAAAGGTATCAAGTTGAAATTTTTATAGCGTGCTTAGGACGTAAACAGTGAGGTCGAGTTCGTAAATGAGCAACATAGACTAATTGAGGCTTGGGCCCGGATTACCCATCATGTAAACCGTTAGAGATAGAACAAAAGTTTAAATGTAAAAAATGTTCCTTATAAAAAAATAAACAACTTTTGATTCAAACATTTTTTTCGTAAACATCACTGTTTACCCGTGAGAGCGAATAATATGCGCAAATTGTATACTATGTATACAATTCCCATATGTATTATATGGGAATATCAGTTATATATGTGTAATATGTATGTATTTGTATGTGACAGAGTAATCAACACTGTCTATACATGGTATTTCAACAATTAACTCAGTCAATTGTTTGTTTTCATTTGTTATATGATAAAATTAAGCAAGCAAAACTTTTTTAAAGAATGATTGCAAGCTTTAAGAGGTAAATGATTCGCGAAGTGAGACACCACACAAGTACCTTATCACACCTTCACACAGAAGTCATTTGAAGGTAGCACACCTGATTTTTATAATGTTACATACCAAACTGTCCTTTCTACTGTATTTTTATTTAATCATATGGATATTCATGTTTACCAAAAATAGTCGTCTTCATCTCATATGAATGATATTTATGATAAGAAAATTAAGCAATAAGTACATTTATATGCTAATTATTATGGTTAATAATATTTTATTAAAAAATATTTTGTTTTATATTACAAAAGTAGATTTTAAAAAAAATTTAGATCCTTCTTTCTGGATCCGTATAATAATCTCTATATATTATAAATGCGAAAGTAAGCATGTTTGTTTGTTTGTTTGTTACGCTTTTACGCTAAAACTAGCGAATGGTTTTTAATGAAACTGCACAGCATTATAGCTCATACTTCAGAATAACACATGAGACATAATTTATAAAGATATATTAATAAAAAAAACTAAAATTATCATAAATTACAGATTTCCGTAAAAGTAGTCACTTGACATTACCATAAATTACAAATTTCTGTAAAAATAGTCATTATAAAATATTTCACGGCCATCTTTTCTGATATACTCAATGAATAATTACGACTATTATACATTTAAAAAAATAGAAAACCATACATATATTTTACCTATGTAAAACAAACCTTACCATTTTTTCGAATGTTATAGAAAAGGGATAAGCGAGAGCTATCTTTATCAATCTTTACTTTTAAACCCAGCGAAGAGGGTGGGTATCACTCTAGTATTTTATATAATTCATCTATGAATTATACATACCTAATATTATTTTTTGAAATTTTAACTATTCGTTCGTAAATTGTGTCTAAATAACAAAAATTTTTAATTGCCATATGTTTGATATTATACGCGACTAAATAAATTTAATTATATTTTGATAAAATCTTAATATGAGTTAAAAATTTGTACGCAGTAGGAGGTAAATGTCTAATGATAATTACCAAACTTCAAGCTGTTATTTCAGTTTACACTTTAACGGAGTCGTTACGGATATGGATATTACTAAAAGGTTAAAATCATTATTTTCTTGTATATTATATTTCCACGATTCCGCCTGTTTGACACCCTGGATATGGATGATTCGTAATGTAGTTTTGTTCGTTTTAAAATGAGTTTTGGCTGCGAGTCCCCAAAAAAAGGAATTCTTGAACAATATAGCAATTTAGGAATAAATTGATTCAAAATAGAGTAAACTTTTTTTATTAAAGGTGAAATAAACGACAAATCTTGTCTTATTAAAATTATTTTATTTTAGAAATATTTTTTAAAGACGTGTCCCCAATCATAAATCTATTTGGGAATTTGAAAGTCGAGGTCAAGGTCTAGAAAACAGTTGTGATTTAATCTCACTCTTGACTTGATTTCCCAACATACTAAATAAAATACCATTGGAATGAATTTCGGCGGAAGAAAGTGAGTTTTGAAGTATGATTGGAGGAAGTCTAACGCTTGTCCACCTAGGAATTGATAAGGAGTGTTAAATTGCAAAAATGGTAGGTATTTTGTGATTTTCCATAGAAGAGGTAGCTTTTCAGAGATTTTTTGAATATATATTTATCGCTTAAAAGAAAATCGGATAGCTTGTATCCTCCAATGATTAGTTTTCACTGATTTTTCATATTTTCTTAAGTTATATTTTTTACAAAAAGATCGCGTACAAAAAACAATATTTAAAATAATTCTGAAGAAATTTTTGTTTCACACTTTACTACTAAATTAACGATGAATGACTTAACGTTAAGAAAAACTACAATACTGGATAAAAATATTTCAAAAATTTTTATCTTAATATATTTCATGAATGGCCACAATAAATTTTGGCAATAGACAATAAAAAATATCAAGACTAGGCATAAATTAAAACAAAAATATGCTTAGTTTAAAATGCATAACGTTAAATATGTACATTATAAATGTTCGTGTGATTTACGAGGATGATCAAAGAAAATATTGTTTTTTTGGCAAAGTTTGAATTTTATAATATTGTTTTGTTATATTCAGTACCCTACATATCTAACGAATCTAATATATTTTAATTTTTAATGAATCGAATTTAATTTATTGAAATTTCGTCACTCTTATTGGGTTTTGTTTATATTGACTTTTTTTTTAACTTATGGGATCCATTAAACGTTTTTTTGTATTATTTTGTATAAAAAAAATATTTTTTTAAACTAAAACAAGTGACAAAAATACGAATTGAAAAAATACAGGGTAGAAAGATGTTCATTTAAAGACAGATTTAAATTTTTTTCAAGAAAGAGAGCGTGAGGCAACTTCGTGGAATATTTTGTTCCTGGAAAGAGTTTGATTTATGGGGCCATATACAATCTCGCAAGTTTCGACCTAATTCATAAATAACCCGAGGTTGCCCAACCAGCATAACGTGATCTTGTAGCATCCTTCAGTCTATTCCATAAAGTATAATTGATGTTGGTATAGTTGTTTATTAACTGTAACTTTGCGCTATAAAAAAAAATATTAATATGTAGCTTAAAAAGATAATGTTTTATTCCAATAAAAAAAGTAATTTAACGTATTATATAAAATATTTAATATTAAATTCCAGATCTGATAACTTTTTTGTTCATAAAGTTTTCTCTATTTTAGTCACAACGTCTCTGTTGAGTCTGTTTTATTTGGCAGAGTCGAAATTTGGTTTACAAATAAGATAAGGCCCTTTTTCTATTTTATACAGCTAAGGAAAAATTTCAGTTCGCGGGAACTATGCAAACAAAGATAACTCTCTCAAAAAAATAATTAAAAATAAAACTGTAAGTTTCTTAGAAATTCTAAAATTATTTTTATGGTATATTTTAGAGGAAGAATCGTATTTAATTGATAGGTTTCTCTTTTACAGCGTTTTTAAAATGACACATTTTTCTACTCCATCCTGTATATCATAGAATTTTCTGTTTCGACTTTCAGTGACAATCACAACTTTCTATTCGAAAGTTATAACGTGCATAAACAATAATTGTTAAGCAAACATTTTTTGTAAGTCTTTAAAAATCAAAGGTAAAGGCCAACCTAATATTTAAAATCAAAATACTAATGCATTTCGTATACATAACAAAATGTGTTTGATGATGGTACATACAGTGTATCCATGTATATTAAATGTGTGTGTTGTTGGCGGGTCCAAATGACCTCAGGTCTGACCCGGGCCTCGCCCGTGCGCGGACTTCAGAGGTCATATGCAGGTTATATACAACCTCTCTATGTTTTAATTACCATATATCACTATATTGGTCTCAGTACAAATGGTAACTATCGTGTTCTTTCTATTAATAAGAGAGTGGATATATTCATTTTTAATATGCATAATATTCATAATTTTTTTAGATTGTAATTTAAAAGTATATGAAAAAGATTAAAAATCTTAATTTCTCTAAATCCATCGTTGACAGAAGCTATGGGCTTCAGGAAGATAAGTGTCCAAAACTTTTTTCTCTGCATGGAATCTCTCATTTAAGAAGTATCAGAAAATTTTGTTTCGATGTACTCTAATAGTCTATTGACGTTGGTAAAACTAAGTTGTAAATCAGAATAGGTTTTACGTTTAACTATGTTATTATCGCACGTTATCGTTCTGATTTGTTTGCTGGTTGGGAAGTAAAACCAAAGAACGTGCCACAAAAAACCGACCATTTTTACCAAGGTCACCTACAGAACTAAAACTTTTTTAAGCGAATCGTCTTGCCATGAATTTTGAGAATAGCGTTATCAGAAGTTAAAAACAACACAGATAATTTAAAGTAAGTATAAGAAAATTTTATGTTATGTCATAATAAAAATCCTTATCAAACCAGATGTAGGTACGCATATTTTAGGCTGACTACTAAATCAGAAATATGTCTTTTTTAAACTAATATTACAATTAATTGATACAGTTAAAAGTAAACGAAGCTAAAATTAAAATCTTGAACGAATAAAACAAGCATTTGACTTTTAAAATTAATATACTTAAGGTAAAGATTTAAGGCTCAGAAAAATATCATGTAAATAAAAAATTAAGCGCCACATTTATAATGTACGCAGATACTACCTACCGAGTGTCCCATGACGCCTCTCGTTCTTTATCATAAATTATGTAATTTTCAATATTTTTATTGAAATATGTATTTGTTGAATTTGTAAAAAAAAACCTAGGATAAAAATTTAATTTACGTGCACCTCCAACGAGTATAACTGAAGGGCCTCTTTAAAACATGAAAACTTCAGTCTAGGGACTGCGTCATAGAATGTATGTGACTGAATTATTTTAAACCATTTGTTTGTTTTTATAAATGACCTTTTGTTTATATGACCTTATGTACCACATCTTACCCTACAGTTATTATATAAACTCATTCCCAAAGAATTTCATTTTATCACGACAAAATATTATTGATTCATCCAATTGATTAATCACGTTATAGAATAAATATTCTATCAAATAAATGGTTTATAGTAGTAGTTGGTGTGTTATAATTTAACTTAAATATCATTTGAGAAAATAAGGAGGTTAATAAAAAATAATGCACATTAAAAATTCGCATATTATAGCTTAAGTGACTTTAATAAATGCACATAAATATTAATATATCAAATAAAATAATGATGCAAACATTCCATTATTGAAAACTTTTGCTTGATATTATTAAAATATATATTGATTTAATATTATTATTAGAGGAGTAAGGAAAATCCTGTTAAAAAATCAACGATATCTTGAGCTTTTCGATTGAACTTTCTGTATTTTTAAGATGAAAGTTGTAAATTTTAATCTTTATTGTACATGTAAAGACAAATGAGGATCAAAAAAACCTTTTAACGTGAGTTTTCTCCAAATCGGAAACGGAAAACTTTTTTCGATTTTTTGCAATTTTTTTAAGGGGTTCAAAAAAATCGAAAAATTCGTATAATTTTTTTTGTTTCGGAATTTGGTAAAATTTACTTTATAAGGTAATTTTTACCCAAAAAATTCAAAATTCATGTTCATTTGCCGATTGGACTAGTAATTTCGAAGAAAATCGGTCTCTCGGATCGATTTTTAGCGTTATCTCAAAATCTATCCATCCAAATATAAAATAAACCTGGTTTTTGAATTATTTGGGTCAAAATTACTTTGTAACATGAGTTTTATCCAAAACGAATATGGAAAACTTTTTTAGATTTTTTCAATTTTTTTAAGGGGTACCCCTTTGAAAAAATTCGTAAAATGCTTGATATAAAATACAATCTAAAGATTAGTGGTTAACCTTATACATTATTACCATATGATTTTTAGAGTTGTTGGGGTTTACACTTTAAAAACAATTATTAGGCCTTTTTAGACATTACTGATCCAGTTCACAAAAATTGTAATCGATATCCAACTAGCGATAACATACGATTTAAGCGATTCAGATTACAAAAATCATATGTGAAATAGATAACTTGTAAACCATAAATTTTGATTAGAAATGTGGCCATACCGTCATTATGTTGGATTTAAATTAATATAAATTTGAATTTTGTTTAATAAAAATTTTTGAGACATTTTTTCAACATAGTACATCGCATATTCCAGAAATACTGAATAATAAATGACGATACATTTGATGTCAATAAGAATGGAAATAACATTGATAGCAAACTGACGATGATGATGTTGATGGTACTAAGAGAATCGTACATTTTGTGATAATAATACCTATAAACACGAATATGTGTGAGGTCCAATAATAATTCTGACCTGGTAATGATAACCTTTTTTTACGTGAAATGTATAAATATATGTATAACAATATTTAAATATTTATCATAGTATTTAAAATATACTCTTATACAGTCAAGAGTAATATAATTCAGTTGAAACAACAAATTTTATTGTGTCTAATTCTCTAATTTGTCACCCTATTAATTCAGTTGGTTAAAGCGTAACCAATTCCGTCCGCGATATGCTTAGGGTAGCGGGTTCGATTCCCGCCATTGCAACAAAATTAATTTAATTAATAGTTGTGATGGGCTGGTATATGCATGAAGGAAGTGTACTCAGCCTCTAAAATTGAGGAGCTGATAAATGACATTATCAGGGGAAAGGTGGTAAAACACATATATGGTATCACAATGGGCTCTATAGACTAAGTATGTCCTTCGTGGACAGCCAATATAACCTAACCTAATCTAACCTAATTCCCTGATTTATTTTAACACTTATCGTAAAATTGTACCTTGTACCATTTCCTTAATTTACCTAAATCGCTATCTATAAGAGGAATAATATGGAGGCCAAGTTTACTTTTCAGGTAGCAAGAAATCTGAAAAAAAATTGCCTAGGTGATATTATTTTGAAGTAAAATAAAAATAAAGGTTTTGAAACACGGTGCATGGGGTAATTTTGATCCAAAAAGTATAAAAATCAGGTTAATTTAATGATTGGATGCAGAGTTTCTGAGATATCGGAATATTTTTGTACTTTCTGGGTCAAAATTACATTATATACTAAGTTTTATCGAAATTGGACAAAAAAAATATTTTTCGATTTTTTGCAATTTTATTAAGTACCCCTTTAAAAAATTCGACAAAATCTTAAAAAAAAAATTTTGTTTTGGATTTTGATGAAACACGGTCGATGGGGTAATTTTAATCCAAAAAGTATCAAAATCAGGTTAATTTAATGATTGAATGCAGAATTTCTGAGATACCGCAATATTTGGATCGATTCTAGTCCTAGACATTGCAATATGAAAGAAAATCTTATTGATGTATTTTGCATATATTTATCTTTCATTCATCAGAAATTCAATTGGTCCATCATAGAAATCCATCAGATATATGTAGTCTTATACGAAAGTTTGATAATGCGCGTCTAATTAGCCTAAAACATATCGTCGAGTTTTATAACTGTATGCACATCATATTTTCCTTACACTATGTTTTTAAAAACACTCTAATGGAATCATTCTTTTTTATTAATACTGTGTGTATAAAATTTATGTATAACATTTTACAACGCAACAATTTAAGTAAAGAAGATTTGAAATAAATATTTTTATACATTTTTAAAAGTGTTAATTTAATAATTGTGTTTTTTTGAAATGTTTATTCACAAATCGTGTCTATATTTTTTACTACCTAATCAATTATTTGATTATACAATTTGATTATTATTTTGTAATTGAATTTATTTTAAAATCATGTAGCTATTAATATTATAAAACTGTATTAAAAACTTTTGGGTTATTGTATGGTATGTATTCCCACATACAAAGCTAGTTATTGCCATGTCTACTTCTTGGAAGTGGTACTTCTTTTTTCGTTCATTTCTAAATTCTTAATAGCACAGCTAAAGTGTAATTAATCTTATAAATTAGCAATTTATGTAGTACAAAAATAACACTTTTACTGAAATTATTTACTGTTAAATTAAAAAAATGCATCAAAAAGCCTTTAACTTAAAAGCTTAATTTAATTTATTAAATTAATTCAGCCTATAAGTTTTGACAGACTTCATAAAAATTATGAAGACGAACCATTTTTTCCTTAAATAATTTGAAATTTTATTAAAGGAAAATAACATTGTTCTCTTTAAAAAAATCGACAAATCGCAAACAAATTTTGTTTCGGAGTATAATCTGTGATTTTGACGAAAAGTACAAACATTCGAATTCTTAAATAATTAGTTTACTATTTACTATCATAACACCAAAAATCCTATATTAGGCCTTATATTTTAGAGTAATTCTGGATAGTGTCCCCAAGGCTACTCATCTAGTCGTCAAATGAGTCATGTTTTCAAAACTATCCCTCAAAAATCTTAAAAGATTAACATTAGAATACATCTTATGGAATTTTGAAGTTAACAGAAAATCACTCCTGCAAGTGAATTGGGCATCAAATATAAAATTCTAAGCTAACGATGCTAATTATTAGGACGCAAATAGCATTTTGTGTAAAAGCTAAAAGCTACCACCTTCTTAAATATAATTTTGTAAGTACATTTTGTAGATTATCATTTTTTTAAATAAATAAAAATAAAATTTAAAATATATCTATTTATTATGATTATAATAGCTATTAATAAAATCATTGTGTATGAATGTTACTTAAAGGTGATTAGTGTTATATTATAATTTGAAATATGAATATAAATATATTCTAACTATTATTATTATATGAGAAATATGTATTAAAGCTAACTAAAGATGTTATATTCTGTAGACCTCATGGGTAATACGTGTTACGTAGGGTAGAGTAGATAGGTAAGTTGATGTTAAGATTGGGCAGAGTGTATCTTCTTGCGGCAGCCGGAAACCCATTGTATGTGTTTCCTCCCCTTTTCCGCTGGTTTTATTACCTGTTTAATTTTTTTGAGAAGCTGCTTCTTTGAGAACTTTTAATTGATTACCCTTTAACCAACTCAGCCACTAGGGTTGGATAGGTTTAAGTACCTAAAAAGAAGAAAACCTTAAAAGTGTACACAATAGTTTAAACCATTTTACTTTATTGACGCCGTGTGAATATGACAACGCTAATCTTTAGATGGTAGCCTATAAAAAATCAGAAAATAATTGTAAATATTAGTGTTCATTCAGTGTCACAGAATGGTAAAAGATCCAAGGTCCTTGGTGTGCGTTTCAAAACGTCACCTTCTCAATATCTTACGTTATCACACATAAATAAGTAGTAGGAATTATTTAGGCTATGATTAAAAAAATAGTATAGATACAATTTATTTTACATCGAAAGACTAAAACTTTTATTTCTTCGATTTAATTTCAAATTCAGATCCACGAGGCCAATCATTCCCTCGCATACTTGTCTTCTGGTAAGTAGAATTTATAATCATAGAATTGATGACTCATTTGTCATTAATTGATGTCAGGACCGAATGACCTGAGTGACTACAATTTACCCTATAGCTATAGCAAGAAAAGCTCTTCTTCATTTTTAAATTGTGCGAATATTATACTATTATCATTATTATTATTGTGTCCACAATGAAAACGTTGGACATAACACACATAGTTTGGACCTCCTGCGGTTACATATATTCTATAATATCAAACATTTTCAAAGAATCCAATTATAGTTGAATACCAATTATTATGGCTATGCTTTTCGTTAAATTTGTTTCATTGTTTATATGAGACTGATTCTGTTACACTGTATCGAAACCCACTGGAGTAAGAGTCAAAAATAAAAGCCTACTAGAATCTTGTCAGTCTCTCCCCCCATTAAGGACCTTACTCCTTCATGGTAGAACGACGGGGTTTTTTTTATTCGACATCGTTTTACATACATGCTAAAGGAAAGCTTGAAAAATTTTTTGCATAAGAAGTCTTTCAACGTTCGCAGAAAGTCGAAAATTTCAATTTCCAAACATTAAATAAGAATTTTTGAGTTTTCTTTTAACAACTGTCGTTGTCTCGTAGTTCTTTGTTCTTCCTTCTTTTGATTTCGAGAACGCTCGGATAACTTTTTTAATTTGATAAACTTATTGAAGAGATAGGCTGTTAAACAGGTCTATTTAAGATGATATATCTACCAGCCTAAGTATTTTCAGTTTTGTATTTGTATAACTGGCGATCACATAAACATTTTAATCGTTATGGCGAAGTGTCTTTTTTTCGAATGTCATCAAAATCGTAAAGGTGATGAAGGTCTGTATTCGAAAAATACATTTCACTTAAAATTTTAAGCTTAAGATTAAATTGAATTTTTTAAAATTTCCATTAATGTTATATATATTTTGCCCGTTGCTTCCACCATAATTTTATTTTTCTTTCGAAATAATCATTAGCTTTTAAAAAAGTTATTTTAAGTTAAGATTTCTAACTATTTTTTCAAATACATACAGGCGTTTTCTCAGATATTTAGAATACATATCTGGAAGTAAATATAATATATACGCCAAAATTTGGAACTCAACTTTAGAGTTAACCAAATAGTATTTGTATCTAATACTCAATTTAAGAGAACTGCATCCAGTGAAATATTGGAATTATCATATAGTTACCATCGAAAGAGATGTGGTAATACTTTATACACCATAACAATTAATTATAGCCTAGCATTTATAACTTTGTAAAATTCTATTTACGTTTTATAAAATGGACTATACACTTGTATTAGGCAAATTCTTCTGTAAGACATTTACACAGAATGCAGAAGAATAATCAGAAAAAAGACGTACATATAGATATCTGAAGATATAAAAAAAACGACATTATGGACTGTAGATGAAGTTCGTTGAAAAACAAATAGTTAAGTAAGCTAGACGATAATTTTTGTGACATTCTTTGAATCTTCGTAAATTTTATCAGTGTTTTTGAAATTAATATTATTATAACTTCAAAGCAAAATTAGAGTATTAACTAAAAGAATGAAAATAGAGTCAAATCTAGTAATTTGATTTTGTCGGGTATCCTAAATCTACTCGGCGCGGTGTGAGGAAATACTAGGACTGTTAGTTGTCCTAGCTACATCTTTGTGTATTTGTCAGCCACTGGTAGACAATGTCACGTTACCTCGTTGATCATAATCTTCAATCTAAGGCCCGGAAGCTTACTTGACCACTTGAGGCCTTATACAAGTTTTTTGAAAGCTACGAATACTTTCCAATGCCCCCAGTTATATTTTTAGTTTTTAACCTTATTTGTTGTTTTTAACCTTATTTTATGATATCACTGTTGGCTCTTTCTTCGCTGAACAAATTTCAGTACCGTCTGCAAAAGTATCTATTATTTTACTATTTCTGATCAGTATGATGTATGTGTAAGTGAGATGAAGAAATTGAGGAATTTTTTCACATAGGCAGGATTTCATCAGGAAGAACCTTGATTAGATAGTTTCTTATATTATTTTTATAGTATTTTGATAATATTTTTAGCCCCCGAACCAAAAAAGGGGTGTTATAAGTTTGACCGCAACATGTGTGTATCTGCCTGTCTATTTGTCTGTTGCACCGTAGCGCCTAAACGGATTAGCCGATTATGATTTGTTTGAAACGTAATTCTATTTAATTTTTAGCTATGTTTCAAGTGCGAGTTTAGGGTTCCGAACAGGCAAAATTTTAAATTTTGTAAATTTTAATAGTTTTAATAGCAGCCTCTTGTGCCATGCGTTGTCGAAAGCCTTCTGCACATCGAAAAATACATTCGATGTGCAGTCATTATTTTATAACACTGCTGAATGGTAGAATGTCCTTTTCGAAAATCGACCTGATCATGTATAGTACAGTGGACATCGAAAATTCAATTCAAAATATATACATGATATTTATATACAAAAAAAAAACTTGTTCTTTTTTTTTTTGTCATAAAAGTGGACACATAATAAACACACTTCGAATGGAGTCCCACACACATAGTTCGTTTTGGTCTACATACATAATGAATACGATACGATTATTAATAATATTTGATAATAAGAATAAAAGGCTGGTTTTTTTTTTGTTCATAAGAGAGTATACTAAGAATCATAAAAAAACTAATCGTTTACGTTAAGACCATATTATTATCAATTAATTTTGTTCAAATTATATCTGATTTATAATTAATAAATTCAACTTTATAGAACTGTTGAGGAATTTTATTTTTTATAAAGGCTAATTTAATTAACTCAATCCAAAAGATAGGAAAATTGTTTTCATTACATTTTGACAATAGTGCAGAAGAAATTGTTCAGTTGGAATCCACAAAGAAAACTGTTCAGTGGGAATCAACTTTGAAAGTTTCGTAAATTAGAGATTTTGTGGAGACTATAAGATGGAAGAAGAAACAATGGAGCATCTACTGTGTCGATAATCAACATTATATAAGTTTGGGTTGGGATCCTCTAAATGGTCTGGATGGGATGGCAGAGATTGTCATGGAGAAAATAATTGACATGCTAAATGAAGAACTTCATTGAGCTTCAGGCGTCTAGATTAGTGATTACACTGCCAACCAATTTTTAATCTAACCAAATCTTCTAAATTAGGATATATTCAAGACTCCGTATTTCCTGTAGCAACTAATGAATGCTTCATCCATCAATATACAAGGATATATATATATGTATAATAATACATTCTTTTAATTGCCATAAATGTTTTCGAAGGTAAAGTTTTTTTATGGACAATTTTATATTAAGTAAACAGTAGTTTATGAATTGCAGGACCTTTTAGTATGCAAAATATAATGTTATGACCTACAAGATTAAATATTTTTCTACTGTCCCTAGCTCGTGTTATTCCATCTATGGGTATATGCCTGTCCACATATATGCGTATACATTTAACTATAATTTTGGCAATTCGACACCGGAGGAATTATTAATCGAATTTATCTTATTAGGGACTTTTTTTTTATTTATATATTCAAAGCCGCTTTTTAACGACGAGGTCATTAACGACTACTATTTACAAAAAAAATTAATTTGCTAAATTTTATCCAATAAATTCATTTTAACATAGTAAGTGAGTATGGGTACAGTGGTAACATAGTAAGTGAGTATACCTTGGAAACTAAGGAAACTAAATTTTATCTAATAAATTCACACCATTAAGAAGGGAAAAAGCTCGAAGACATTGTTCTTAATTATTTAATATTAATTTGATATTGTTTGACAACCCCCAGACTCTTCGTCGTTGTTGGAGGCTCTCACATTCCACCATTATATGTGGAACGTTCAGTATGGCTCCACAATTTTGGCATGCCTCTGGGTTTGTCTCGTTATCAGGTGCGTGTGGGGGAGTTTTGTGGGTCCAATTCTCATTCTGTTTTGTCTGCCAAATTTGGGAACCGAATCGAACACACTCTCACGTATCTCGTGCAGTTTGGTTCCGCCTAAATTGCGCCACTGTTGGTCTCAATGTGATTTCATTCTGCGAATGATGATTTTCTTAGCATCTTGAGCTCTACGAGAATTGAATCCTTTGCCGCTTTGTCAGCTAGCTCGTTTTCTTTTATACCTTGGTGAGCCGAAACCCATATCATGGACTATTATCTTAACAAAAATGTATTTAATTATTAGAGCATGAAATGATCAAGACTATTTAAGAAAGTCTGACACCCTAAATAAATAAAAATAATAAATGTAACATCAATACATACTACACAGTTCCAATGATTGGAAAGTACGAATGAAATTAAATTTAAATATCCGTACGGTTATCATGAAAACCAATACGATTACAATAAATTTTCTTTCAATCCATTATTTATTTCTTTTTTTTCTTTTTCTTTTTAAATTACTTTTTTAGAATGCTACTACCATAGAATAGTATTCGCACCGTGCAATTTGATTTCTTATTTGTGCAATTTGATTTCTTATTTGCAGAATTTTTAATTCATTAAATTTAATTAATTTTCAATAATTTTAATTTAACATTTTTTTAAATACATTTTGTTTATAACATTAACATGTAAAAAACTGCAAATTAGTCATAACAGCCTCCTTTGTCGCCAAAATTTTTCACTGGAAGCGCTAGCATCGATTTTATTGTCCCTACCATGACTACGCACACAACGAATAACCTGCTTCTACTATCCATTCAATTTTTATGACATGAACTGTATTTTTTACAAAAACATATGACTAAATTTAGAACAGTTTTTTTTTTATTGTTCATCTTTGTTTCCGGTTATATATGCTGTGTTTTGTTTGATATGAATATTATTAATCATTACTCATTTGTCAATGTATTCAAATTTTATTCAAAACAATATATTATTCAATTCTCAAAATAAAAAGTAGGCTTGGTAAATTTTACGCATATTATTTATTTATAGCGATATAAACAAGTAGAGATCAGATCTTTTGTTTGTGTGTTTTTTGTTCGTTTTCGAAAATGAACCATAACTTAACAGCTGTACCTGTGCATCCGTCAGAAAAAATTTCGGATTTGATTTTGTTGTTATTCTCGTTCGAAAGATGTCCTTTCATAAGGTTCTAGTGTTTTTTTCCAGGCGAAAATCCAGTTCAATTATTTTAAAATCAGATTTATTTTTAACAACTGAATTTCCGATTTTTTAACCAAGTACAGCTATAACCCAAATCCAAAAATAATCTTTGAACTTTCCGCTACAAAATCTTCAGGAGAAATTAGAGATTATTTCATTTTAATGACTTTCTTTTTATTGATAAGAAAGAAGTCATTTTTGAATAACTGATAAGAGACATTTTTCTAGTTCTTTTAGTGGATTAGATGGTTCTATGTTGCACTTAACAAAATGACTTGAAAATTTGCATGCTCAAAATAATGTGATAAAGTAATGAAAAATTCAATTTTTGACATTTTAAACAATCATATTTAGAGATTTATTTTTCGATTGATAGCTGAGTGG
Source organism: Chrysoperla carnea (assembly GCF_905475395.1). Lineage (NCBI taxonomy): Eukaryota > Metazoa > Arthropoda > Insecta > Neuroptera > Chrysopidae > Chrysoperla > Chrysoperla carnea. The sequence goes on along the minus strand of NC_058340.1, from coordinate 42,395,031 downwards.
TTTCCTATTTCAAATATTTTTACGTAATATGCAAAAGCAGAATTAGAATATAGAAAATTGAATTCTTTAGAACATTAGATTTATTTTTTTATAGGCACCCAAATTTTCCGATTTTTTTGAGGACAACATTAGTGTCCCTTTAAGTGGCAGAATTTGAGCTGGTATCTGATCAGTCTTTAATTGAAAAAGTCCGACTAAACTTTAAACGTCCTTGACTAATTAATGTTTTGATATCAATAAAAAAAAGATTTAATCATACAGTTAATTAATTCTGTCATATTTAGATATTTCAAACGGTAAATTTTAATGTACCGTTTACGATAGAATAATTCAACTTTTAAAGGAATGTTTTTGTTAATGACAATAAAAACATACAGTTTTGTCTCAAAATATGTATGACTAATAAAGTAATATACTTTTAATAACAGTGTAAAGTGTATAATATGTGAGAAAAAAAATTAATAATCGATAAATATTATTATTAAATCATTATAAATTATTGTACAAATAAAAAAACTATATTTATTAAATATGTATTTATTTGTAAATAATCAAGACGAACGCATTGCCCATATTTAGATATTCATTAAATTGAAAAATATTTTTGTATTAAGGAAAAAATATTTTTTATATTTTATATGTATACAGCTTGCAATGATAGTTTGAGTAAACTAAATACTTATTATATTGCGACGAAAATTAGATTCAGTTACCTATTAGGCTAATACTTTTAAAAAATTATCTGAAACCGATGCAAAATATGGTTTTTTGAACCATATCTTAGAAACTATGTATTCAATTATCAAATGCAATTTTTAAATTGCGTACAAATATCCAAATTGAGGATGCAAATTTATTTTCGATTTTTTGTAATTTTCTTATTAGTGTCCAGTATAGGTATTTCGGAATAGGAGTACTATTGATTAAGTCGTCCAATGAATTGAATTTTGGTCCTAATCTATAAATATATAGGAGACTTTCTATAGATACAGATAGTCACTCATCACGATATCTCTGGAACTATAAGACCTAGAGACTTGAAATTTGGCAGGAATATTCCTTTTGCCAAGTAGAGGTCAGCTAAGAACGGATTTTACGAAATCCCACCCACAAGGGGGGTTGCGGGGGTGTTCATGAATAAAAAATTCATATTTTTCAATTATGGCTTTTAATAGTTCAAAACTTGGTCAGAATGTTTTAAATTACATTTAGAAATTTTTTTAACCTTCGGAGGGTAGAAAGGTGTAGCGAAAAAGTGGGAAGGAAATATCGAATATTTACAAATATACCTAAGTGGGGTATCAAATAAAAGAGCATGACGTGTACATTACAAAACTGTTATCCAACGAAAGGAAATGTGGAGGGAGAGGTGCAAGTGGGGATGTTGCCCAGCAAAGCGGGTAGTTCCCAGCTAGTTTACCTATATTTCAGAAACAAAAATATTTTTCGTGTATACATAAAATCCCGTTAAATCGAAAAAATATTCGCAATTCAATTTTATGTATAGTTAAATCATTATAATTATATAAGGTATTTTAAATCAAAAAAAGGTATTCTAAATCCAAAAAGTACAACAATTTTTGGAAAATCGTATTCCGTAATAACTATCGATTTTTCGACTCATGACAATCCTGTTTGAAATAAAATAGACACGGAGTTTAAAAAAACAAATTGCTAAATCCTACGTAATATAGCATCCATGTTTTCAAATTCCTAGATAATGGTGAAATTACATACTGTGCTTACAACATTTATTATTTTATTAATAGTTTGTAATAATTATACGATTAAATGATTTTTATAAATAATAACTTTATAATCAATATAATTACATTTATAATAAATTTTTATACCATCGATAAAAATTATTATAATTTCTATTGAAAATTACAATCATGTTCAATAAATGTTATGTTTCGGGAGAAGCACGGGAAAAATTCTTGCGAGGTGATTGTGTGCAAATTTTAATACCAGTCAAAAGTGTCATCTAATCTACCGTTTTGCATCAAGATTCGATCTTGTAGTCCTAATCAGGGAAGAGACATGGACACAGGAGTATGGACGAACCAATCAGCTACTCCAGACCAAATTTCATCGACATATTTGCATTAAAGTCGTTTTTGACAACCTTTGCGGACGTATTTCATTTTCAATGAAGATGGGTGGACGAAATTAAGCAAAGTGCAAAGTAGTAGACAGTTCAAACGTCGTCTATCTGTCTATGTTTCATAATTTCACAGCCATATCGAATACTAATAGGCTTTTGGCCACTAAGAATAAATCGGTTGAATAAAAGTTTCTAATGATTAATCATTAAATGTAGGTAACAAAACAAAAAATAATTTTTTATAAAATATAAGGATTATCATTATTAAAAAATAAATAAATTCTTTAAAATTATAAATTTGGTCACATTATACATCCGGACAGCAAACACCAATCAAATGTATTTTTAAAGTACTACGTCACGCATATACACACATATGATTGTGTGCCACGGTTTGATGTCATTCAGGACGCCATGACACTCTACACTGTTTCAGAAGTAAATTTAAATTGGTTTCTTAAAATGCAAAAAACATAAGGTATATACTTTTTTTTTTTTAAAAGTAATTTTTTCTTTGTGTGTAAATCATATACTGATGTAACGTATAAACCGATTTTTCAAATTTAAGACAAAGTCATTGTAATTATTTCAATTTTGTGGAGTTTTCATCGTCCCTCTGTATTGTAGTTCTGAGACCGAATCTTTGCTCTATAACAGCAGATAGGACGTCTTCTTTGACTGATACTAAAATCTCCACGTGGTTATATTACATGAATTTTCCCCTCCACTTCTCCTGGACCATTATGTTAATTTACATAATTAAAATAGTAACTATTTTAATTGGAAGTAAGTTACTTTATATAAGAATTGATCGCGATCATAAAATTCACTATTTATTTATAAAACAGACTATGAAACATTTTATTTAAAGTTGTTCGGCCGTCACATGACTAGTCAAATTAGCAAGTAATTTATATTCATTGAATTTAAATCAAAGTTATGAATAAAATTAATGTTATGAATAAAAATAATATTTGTATCACGTAAAGGTTTTTTAATGCTTTAAAAATATCGTAAAAGATAAAATTTCTACGTCAGTTTGAACAGTTTTTTTATGTTTTCCTCTTGGAAAACGCCGTAACGTAATGTTTGTTTTTGTATAAACAGAATCTGTGATTACAACTTTTTTTAAGCTCAATCACCAATTAATTTTTGTAAAATTAACATTATTGTGAGTTCTTCCCGAAGGTACTGTGTTAAAAATCACAATTTTAAAATGAAATAATCCACAATTTTGCCCTGAAAGAGACCCCAAAACTGTGTTTATTGTGATCAAGGGTCTTTGAACATTTACCGACCAAAAAAAAAAAATAAACATTCACCGTAATTGCTCAAACAACCGAACTACTTTAAATAGTTTATTAAATTGAAATGAAAGTGAGAGAAGATTCTAAAAAATTTATTTTATTTATATTGATATTAACTTTCAATCTAAGCAATCTCACAAGGTGAGGTGAGTACTGTGAGCTGTGGTGAGAGGATTGTTGTTTTATGTAGTGAAATTATAACTTATGGGTTCATTAGGTAGTTGAAGATTCATGATATTGGGCAGTAATTTAAATTGCGCATAGTCCAGTTCCTAACCCGAAAAATGCATCTGGACACCACGCACATCAATTGGTAAAATCATATATCATTCGTAAATCACTTTTTATAAAAAAATAATCATTTGAGGTTTCCAAGTGGGTAAAAAAATGCCTTTTCTATCTTAATGATTTTATCAGTTCTGCTATAAGCCTGTAAACTTTGCAAGTGGGCAAAATGTTTTTTAGAAATACTTTTCCGTCAATCGAAGTTGTACGAGTGTAAACAAATGGAGATTCATAAAAACTTGGTATATTATGCTCTTTTCAATCTTTTGATCATATAAAAAATGGAAAATAATCGAAAAAATTCAAATAAATACTGAGGGAATATCTCGAAAAGTTTTCTCACTCAGCTTCAGACAGAAATACTTTTAACCTTTGTGGTAGAACCGTGAAAATGAGGTTTAAATTATACTTATAAAGTCTGGAACGAAGTAGAAGTGTGAAAAGGAATTAGAATATAGTGTTAAAACTGGAGTTGAATTACTCTTTATATTTCATTTAAAGAAAAATATTTTCAATTTTGAATTCATAACTGAATACCAACCAAGATAATGCTCCATTTTTTATGAAACACTCAGTATATTGAAAATAGTTGCAATACCCTAGATAATACATATAATAAATAAATAATCAGATAAAATACCTTTAAACATATTATACCAACAGAACTATAATATAATAAATATTTAAAATTATTACATAATAATTGTAACGCTATTTACAATATTTAAAATGAAATTATTTATTAAAAGTAACAAAAAAAATCAAAGTTACTTATATAGTAGAGTAAATATTTATAACTTATGTAAATAAACTTATTTAATCAACTAATAATACTCTCATAATATACATTCATTTTATTAGAATTAAATATATGTGTTTATAAAAGTATCTTACTTATAGCTAGCTGTATAGGTACTACAACAGTACAGGTGAGATACTGTCAATGTAAGTAATATGCTTTTAGTATTTTATTTATATTTAGTGATGCTTAAATATTACAACAGGTACACATAAATTTTAAATTTATTATGTTATGTAAACATTTACGATAATAATGCTAGGATTTTCCGTAGGTTCGATGAAATTAAAGATATTCATAGGTGAGATCTTTAAAACATTTTTGGATAATATTCGAAATTCAAGACTGTAATATGAACACTGATTCCCTATATAAAGGTATTTTAACAACTATTCTTCATCGAAGTAGACGGTTTCAATTTGAAATTTAGAGATCGATATAAAAGAAATGTCGATAAATGTTACTAATTTTTTCGTGCTCGAAAGTCCCGAAATTTGCTAGAAAAGTTATATATTCGATTTCTAAGCTCAACTGTTCATTTTTAAATTGAAATCTTCTTGGATGAAATAGGTTTTATCATACCATATGACTGTTGGTAGGCTGTGATATGTTTAGCGATACAATTATGTCTATCAATTATTTACATAAGTCAGGTTAGGTTAGAGTGGCTGTCCTGGGGTGAGACAAACTTAGACCATAGGCTCCGTTGTGAACATAGTCTCCTTATCTTCACCACTGTGACAGCTCCTGCAGTAGTCGTGATACATTGCCAGGCCCAGGCTCGTTCAGCATACCTGCCGCCCAACCAGTGTCCTGTAATAGACGCAACAACTTTGCTAACAGAGGCCCTTGAAGTGATATAAATTCTTCGGAACGCCTACGATTGTACTTAGACAATATATGTCTTGTAGCACCAAAAGAACGTTCCTCCCTCCATCTAAGATTGGCCTTTTTTAATATATCCTCTTTGAGGAGCAACTTGCAGTTCGCAAATGGAACTTCCGGCTATTAATTGATGCTTGTGTCTGGCAGCATTATGCATTTCTGGCAAGCTCGTTGGCTTCAAAATTTTCTGGAATGTCCCTGTGTCCCAGTACCCATACCAGGTTTACTTTCATTTATTCCGCCAACTCATTTAAGGACTTACGGCAGTCCTGTGCTACCTTTGACGTTATTATTTACATAACATGTACATATAATAATGTCATTGTATATAAATATAGCAGAAAAGAATTACACCAGAAAGTAAGAAAAGTAAATTAAGCATAGTAATATATGGGTGTGGTTTATTTGTTGGAGTTACGAGTTTAGTATAGTATGTGAATGAACTAAATCAGAATTATAATAATAAATTTTATCTAATTTCTCACGTTTTATTTTAATGTCAATTAACTATACATTATTATTATAATAATAATTATTTAAATATATTATTATAATATTAATAATAAATAGAAAATATAGCTATTTATATTGTTTAAACTCTATTTATTTATTCATTATTTTATATACTTTATTGATTTAATTATTATTTATTTTATTATTACCATCAGAGTATGGAATCTTTGACATCTTTAATAAATGTCTATCAATATTTTCTTTTTTTGTGTAATAGTAATCCTTCGAATACAAAATAATTCTTCACTTTTTATTTGAGAATAATAGTTTGCTCGTTTAAAATAATTACTGTTTCGATTACTCTTTTTCATAATCCTCGGAAAAAACATAACCATCTATTCTTTGGTTGTACTGTGATTGTATATTTGGTTATTAGACTGTTTTCTTTTATGGCTACATTTGTAGTTTGGGTGAAATCAACTACTTTCTTACTTCTTTTAAGAACTCTTATTTGTAAAAATCTTTTTCTGATGGTAGAAATCTGATATAAATGTCAGGCAGTGGAGTTTTTTAGGAAATTGAAAAGCGAGTGAGATATTTAGAAATGGCTCAAAGTATGGCACCAATATCGTTGGGAATAAAGTTGTATTTTGAATAAAACTTCTGGGTCCTGAATCCTGAATAAAACCATCTCTAGATATACCATATAAAATGCATTTAGTAGACAACAAAACTTACCTATACTACGATAACTTAGACATGGTGGGATCTCAATCGAAAGAAATTTCAAAATTCATTTATGTGCGACGTAAATGACTGAATAGGTTCCATATGACTGGTTAATCTGAGGGATATGCAGAATCGTCCATTCTAATGCGACTTGAATTTGATATGTAGCCGAAAATATCGTCCAACGCCTCTAAGACAGCTTGACGTTGTTAAAGGTGTTGATTGAGGATGGCCCTTTAATCCTTAGGTATTCAATGGACCTAGGTAATCTTCCCTTCATCCTCCTAAAAATTTAAAAATAAATGTTTATGCATTAGAACTGCTTATAAACAAAAGTCAAGCCTTAATCGACTTAAAACTACTAAGATAGTCGTAATACGTTAAATACTATGCTGTATTCAGCATATTATTTAAAATCTAGAAGCAAAAATACCGTTTTCAAAAATTAATTTGAAATATTGGCCGGATACATAGAAATAATTTTTTTTCTAATTTTTTTGAGGATGTTATTAATAAAAAAACATTCTTTGCGTTTTGTTAAACGCCAAATATAACACACCATATCATACATTATAAAATGTAAAATATTTTTTTTTTTAAATTTTTTTCCATTTTACACAATTTTTGTCAATATATTTTAATAAGACTGACATCTCTATTAAAAAAATCATTTTTATTTCATTAAAAAATCTTAGAGGATAGCACGAGCTATCTTATTTTTTTTATTAACGTTTTTATCTCTTGCGCTATGGTTAACAAACGTGCATCCTACATCCGTTTATAATGTGTTTATATGCCTATGCATACATTTTAGGTACAGTAAAACCTGTTTGCTTGTAGTTCTGTTTGTAAAAATATATTATTGGAAATAATTGTATGTGTCGGATGTACAATTTATACAAAGAGCGGGTAAAACAATTGAATATAAATATAATTCAAAAAATTGTATTTAATTCACAGATAGAGAAATTTTAGACTGTAAATTATTATTATTATTATTATTATTATTATTATTATTTATTTTTTTTTATGAAGAAAATGTTTAATATTACTTTAGAGTTTCGGAAAACAGATTTTATGTCCTTTACAGATATTTTAAGGTTAGATGTTTGTCAACCCATTATTAAAATTTTTGTTGGTTGGAGACTGTTAATGGTTGGTAACTCTTTATTTACATTTACCGTGTTGAATACCACCAGATACCAGAATTCTATGAAGAACCACAGAAAAATCTCAGTTAAAAAATAAATTGATTGCACGAGCAAGAAGTGACATGATTCACTATATCAATCCTTGATCATGCTTGACAAAAGTTGTCACTTCAAATCATCCCATTTTCGAAATTTCAATTTCGATTCCATTGGTTACTACTTAGAGCAAATAATATTTTATTTCGAGAAGCCCGAGACGAGTCCTTACGAATCTTTCACCTAAATATTTATAACTTTTGCGTTGTGCGAGTTTCCCAGAAGAGCGGTGGCATTGCTTAATGACCTAAAATCCATATTTTCTAGGTAGATTGATAATACCGTTTAAGAAACTCAAGATTTAGTAATAGTTTCCAAATAGAAAATGACTTTTTAGAAATTTTATATTTGAAATATTATAATTTCTAGAACTATACAAATTTAAGTACAGATTAATTGAAAATTAAATACATATATAAACTAAAAACCACCTTCTACATTCATTCAGAAACAAAGTATCTATTCTTGTTTAACAAACAATTAAATTCAATTTTACATCCTTTATCTACACACATTACACATATTCAGAAAAAAAAAATGAAAATAGAAAAAAAAATTAGACACACAAAAATATTGTTCGGACTACAATTTAAAAAAAAAAAAAACCAAATAACAAAGTTATATGACATATTAAAATGAATTATTTAAAACATTATGGCTTGTTGCCTGAATGATGTTGGTGAACGTGGGAATTATACAGTAGTCCCCGGACGTTCTGTGCCTTGTGAATTATTGACTGAAAGCTCCCCGGGCAAGACATGTTTATATTATACGTAGATATAACAATATATACACATAATATTATCATATATACACTTGTAGTTTTAAAGAAGAGGCAAGCATATAACACACACAAACACACATACATATCGAACGGCTAACAACCATTTACAGCCGCACCTTACTTAATATTTATACCAAGTGTTTATAAAAAGTTTTTCTATTCTTACATTTAAATTTGGTAGGAAATTTAAATTTACGGGGTAGTTTTCAATAGAAAGTTACATGTGGGATTAATTTTCACTTTCTTAAGTCAAGACTGGGACACTTTTCGAGGTTCTCCGAGGTATTTGAGTCACATTTTAGATATCTAGACAATCATTTTTTTCATTGGATAACACTTTGAACTCTACAATTTGACAAAGGTTTGATCACTATTATCTATGGATTAAGTCAGTGTGTGAATTTTTCGTAAATTCACAAAACAAACATTTTCGAATTTCGTGTGAAAAAACTCGTAATTGCCTCAACTTAAGAGATTTTATATCCAGGCAATCATTATCTTCCTTAAATTACACTTTAAACTCGTCAATTTGACATAGGTTTGGTCAGTATAACATATGGAACGAGTAAGTGTGTGAATTTTGCAATAAATAATTACTTTCTCCTCTTTTGGAATCTTATAGAATCCTAGCAATCACGTCGCTTATTCTTTACAAACGTGAATACCATTACTCCTGATGTTTTTCATCAATATATACATCAACAATTATCATTTTGCAATATAAGAACTATCATGGTATAATAAGGTTGCATCTTAACTATTTTCGCAGACATTTTACTATCAAAGCCACACAAAAATATACTAAACGCACTAAAGCCACATAAAAAACTCCAGAGATTGCCTTTAAGAAGTATCCATAATCAAGTTTTGAAGATTGCAGGAATACATTGTGTCAAATGTTAACCTTTATTTACTTTTAAGTGAATTTGTATATACTTTGGTCAATGTTTCAACAAATCTTAATCACAAAGTTCAAAAATACCAAACAAAATTGAACTTTGGTGTACGCAGCAGGAAATAAATTACTAATTAAGTATTTTTTAGAGATTAAATTAAAATGAGAAAAATTTGAGACTTAAGACTAGCTTTATATTTAGATAGAAAAAGATGAATACTACATAAACAATCGGTATTTTGAAATATATTGTAACATATATTATGCACAATTACAAATCTAAACTGTAGATAGGACATGTAAAAAGTAGCTTAAATCATTAAATTGTTATTAAAAATGAAATTATACTCTCATAAAAATGTTAAATTAACAAAACTATTTTATAAATTATGATACTAATTTGCGAAACTTATTTACTTACATTAATTATTCATTGCTCTTGTGGGATTTTAATAGGTGGTTATATTTTAATTTATATGAATGTGAATTTTTATTATTTTTAGTCCTCAATTTTCTACTGAATATATGGACTGCTTAAAGAATGCGTATGCAACCTAATGTGCCTACTAAGAGCATCTTGTCAAAAATATCTCGCCCAATGATATTTTGAACCATTAATATCCTGAATAAAAATGTATAGATTACGTCATATTACAGTCAGTAATATACTTCCGTCATATCACAGACAACAATTTGTAACCAGTAATTTAACCCATTTGTAGCCAATAATTTAGGAAATGTTTTAAAATGGATTTTACATTGAAATATGTCATTATTCTGATTATATTTTGAGCTTGTTTTATGATTTATTCTTACCACTTCTAGAAGTATTTGGAAATTGATTCTAGTGACCGAAATTTTTTTTTAGAATGCATGAAAAACAAAATCAAGGTGGATTTTTGTTCTCCAAAATTGACATCACCAAATTACATTCTAAAAGTAGTCAGTAGTCATTCTTAAAGTAATCAGTTTGTGATATGCGTACTTTGGAGTAGATTTTCTATTAATTAATGTTAAAACAACAAATTTGATAATTTTATAGAAATAATCGATAATATTTATCTATGCATAAATAAATATAGGCGTAAAAAATTAAATAAATCTATAATTAACGCCGACGTATATTAAGGGCCAAATATGAATTACAAAAACACATTTTGACTTTAAACTAAATAATCATATTCATTGTCCACACTTAATATTTGTCCGCATTATCGCCTTGATACTTCAATAATGAATTTGAACGCGGGCGAGGCCATTTATACCGTATAATAATTAACGCCGACGTAAATATAACTCAAGAAAGGTCAGATTTACGATTTTTTTCTCAACCATGTAGATGATAATAATCACTTAAAACATATTTTGTAATTATTATTTTAAATGTTCCATGACAAAAATTAATAAATAATAAACTCAAATATATTTTGAATATTAAAAAAAAAATCTTTTAAAAAAAAAGCAAGCAATCGATGAGAAACTAATATCAATTTTCGTAAATAACGATACTTATATACAACACTGATAAAAAAAAGTGAAACAAATTGCAAAATAGGACCCAGAATATTAAACATTCGAATTAGAATTAGGTTATAATCCATCAAAAGTCTAGCAAGAAGATATTGTCATCCTGATCAAAAGAAGATTTTCTCTCATTTCACAGCCAAACAGACTAACTATACACTTCCCTTAATGATAAGATTTTATAAGTGCTAAAAATGTTGGCACGCTTTCGAACCTAATTGGATGAAAATTGTTTATTTACACGCTAATATTAGAAGTATTCACTGGTCAGAAATTTCTCATGGGACATAGAATGCCCTTTTAGATGGATGTTCAGAAATTTTTAACATCAAGCAGGGAAATTAAAAAAAATCTTAACCCCATGAAGAAAAATTTAAAAATATCAATGTCACACGATATTGATCTATGGAAACTTTCGGACCTGTACGTATGTGATATATATGCACCTTTATACACAATTTCAACCCATTTTGATCCGGTAGCCCGCCCTTATCATTAAATTGTTTTTACCTGTAAACGGCTGCTTGAATTTTTCCAACCAAACTGATTTAATAACCAGAAGCTAGACAGTAAGCAGATGGTAGCTGATTTTTCGTATTTTCAAATCTATTGCATGTGTCATTTTTGTGTCATACGTGTGTACATACAATTTATAAATGAAACACCTTTCAAACGAATTAAAAAATGTCATAAATATTATACGATTATGTATTTATTTTTTTATTATGTAATAATTATAATTTATTTTCTCTAATTTTAATAAAATAAAAAATATACGTAAATTTAAATAATTTACGCAGGTTGGTAACAAAAGAGAGCTCTTGTATGCTCTGTATGCATCTGCATTTATCTATGGTTTGACTCAAATAATAAAAATATAAAAATAAATAATACATAAATTTATTAACTATGGCAAATTGTTTTGTGTATTACAAACAAGTAAGTATATTTGATTGTAGGTACCACATGTAATGTGTACTTGTTGTAACAAATTTTAAGAGGTACTCGAATGACTTTCATCTTGAAAAAAAAGCAGAGTTAAGAGGTTATTCTGAATAGTTACAATTACTATGGTCAAATATACCATAGCTTGGTAAAAAATGAAAATAATTAAAAACTATTTTAAGCATTGAATGACGTATTCGCTGCGAAGCATGCAGTTCAATCAGAGTAGTTTAATAAATATGGTGGGAGCGCAGATAAATGTACTTTACGTAATCACACTACAAACATTATTAGTTCATCATTTTTCAACATTTAAAAAACTTTTAAATGTGAAACTGAACAGCTTTTTAAAAACTCGGTTTACATCTGTGAAGCAATGGTTTTAGACTCAATTTCTGCCAGTATATTGTTAGAAGTTAATCACTATTGGGTTGCGATATCATAGAATTATTAGAATTTTCAAGTTATATTTGGCAAAAATTATAAAAACGATACATTACCTAATTAAAAACGTAAGTTAAAAACTAACCGTGGAAATTCGGAATAAATCGAGCATCGTAATCTATAACAAAACCGGAATCTACCTTAAAAAGAAAAATATTTCAGTATTGAACTAAGGGGAAATTTTTGATTTTTAATTAAATACTTTTCATCCCCTTCCAAGCTATAATCGAGAAATTAAGACACTATAGTCTAATATAAATATGAAGAAACTGAACAATATTATCCAAATTATTTTTAACTACATGAAAGTTAATAAAAAAAATAACGCTACAACAAATTTGTAAGTTAATTTCTAAATGGTATGTTACTGTGACTCTCTCAGTACATGTAAAATATATGTTTTCTCATATTTAAAGTTAATAAATTAAACATAAGATACTCTTCTTTTTTAAGAACTTCATATTCAAACTCGATATGGTTTTATACACATAGTGGTATGTATTGTATGTGCTGTTGTATGTATGTAAGTATGTATGGATTATGTGTCCTATTGTGTTAGTTCTTTTTTTACGTCAGGGTGTATCAAAATTCAAATTTATAATACAAACAATTAAATCTACTAATAGAACAAGAGCTAGTACGAGAAAAGGTAAATTAAAGCTAAGCGGTTGCAAAATCACAACGATCTAACGAAAGTTAAGCTGGTATTTGTTAACGATATACACTGGAAAGGTCTTCAAGGCGTCTTATTTAATTTCTCACTGCCTGGATTAAAAAAAAAGTTAGAGCTTCTACATTTTAACAAACATCAAAATGGAGGTTTTTTAATAGTAAATCAAATATGCTTTACGAGGAATTCTTTTATTAACACTATGATAAAAATCTCATAGATGAATTAAGGCAAGTTGGTCTTACCATTTTAACTATGGCTCTTGGTCCATAACGTGTGTATTTAAAAAATAGCTTTTTATACCTAGGCGGTATAACGTTGAAGTTTAATTGTTTTAGAACAATCTTTACTAATATCTCATGTGTGTTCATAATATCTAATACAAAACAACAACTTTAGTATGAAAACAAAAAATAATTTTCATAACAACAAGTTCGAAGGTAATGCTATTACTCCAATAAACGTAGTGAAAAAAAGACGAAATCTCTAAATTTTGACATAGCGCACCGATTTCGATGAAAATTTGAGATTAAGCTTTGTTCGACCTCTCGTTATATGGTGCCTTGTTATGTGGTGCCAAAAGTTATATCGTGCCTAGTGATGATTTTGCCTAGGCGGTGGTAACCACGTTTTCTAAGAGGAGGAAAAATATATGTTGAAAGTGGCTACGGCAATCGATAAAGCGATAAAATCTAAGCAAAAAGTGTTATTTAAGTATATTAAAAAAAGTCAATACGTGTCGAGTTATTGGCTATTGAAGTTTTTAACATTTAATAACTGAAAAATTGGACTTTATTGAAAAAAGTATTCCGAACACTTTTTATAAGAAAATTTGAAAATGAAAAAAGTTTCAAGTTATTATCAAAATAATGTTTCTCGTATCTTTTTTTATGTTTTATTATATAAGTCTCGTTTTCTAGAGTAGGTGATAACGAGATAATTTGAGTAAATTGATAAGGTCCCATTTGACAGTGTTTTCAAAATCGCGTACTTCTCTGATCTACCCTTTATTTTATAATGTGAATTTTACAATATTTAAACATGAATTTTGGGAAGTTTCTTTTAAGATTCATCGCAACTAACGTTATAATATAAGAGCTCATTGTTCCAATTGTTTAAAGTGTACTTACAATTTTTTTTTTTGGAGGGCCACTTACTGTGTGCGTGTCTCATAACTCATACTGACATGCACTTTAAAAATTTCACCTCTTTGTGAGTTATTGTGACTTTATACAGAACACATATTGTACAAGCATTATAATACATAAATGCGAGGTTATTTTATTCTTGGACAATTTTTTTGGATAAAATAATATATGGGGCTACTTTTATGATTAATTTTGTTTGTGTGCAATTTTTTAGTAGGCCAATGTCTTTTTTGTTTTTTTTTTTGATTATAGGGGGAATTATGAATCAAACAAATCATAATTATTTATTGATTATAGTTATTTTATGCGAAGAACAGGTATCAATGTATCATCTAGATATTATTGAACTGCGATTTGTTCGTATTCAAATTGGAATTATTTTTATAATGGCAGTTCTTTTAACACTATGCTTAAAAGTGTACAATTTAAATTTTGTTTAAGTGTATCTCCTTTAACTTTTTCATAATAGAAAAAAATTTAACTGCAGATTCATATATGGGAAAATATGGCAATTGCCTCCCCTAAAAGGGAAGATAAGTCTCAGTCTAACATTTTGTGTAAGTAAACTATTGCATCATCACTTTCCTAGATGATTTTAAGCGACATTCGATATACTACTTACCCAACCGTTAAACGAAAAACAACTCGCGCAAATCTTGTATTTCTTGATTGTAAATTACTCCATAAACCAAATTTCACTAAATACCAATTTGTTGTGGAATTTCTGTGGTTTATTGGTACTTAAAAAAATTGGAATGGAAATTGGAAAATATTTTCAATCTATCTACAAGTTTTTCAAATATATTTTTCCAAGCCCTTCATTATTTGTGAATTTCTTTCCTCACAAGAGTACTTAAAGGTGTAAGAAAAAAAATTACTTCGGAAATTTTCGGACCTGTTCGGTTACTGCCGTTAGTTTAATATAAGTCGTGCCCAGTAAATTGAAAAAAAACTTATGATAGAAATATGGTAAAATTAGTTAAAAAGATTTAAATTATTTAGATTATTTTTCTTCTCGAATATTTTCATTCTCAAACATAATTCAATAATCTCGTATTCAAACTATTTTTAATTTGCTAATAAATCAAAAAACTAATTTATATAAAATTATGTAGAGTTTATATTGAGTTAAAGAATATTTATCGTGTGAAATATGAGACGCATGTGCGGAAGGTTGGCATGAGTGCTGACGAGTTAATCCTGACAATTCGTTACTAGAGTAATTTTGAACCCCAACAATACAAAAGTCGGATTCTCCTGAAATCAACTTTTTATTATGATTATCGATAGTTATAAATCCTGGCTTATTGGGCTCCATTGAATTCCAGGTTTGTTTCACCAGTACCATCCTTTTTTCACAAATTTTCCATAGGAATTTTATACTCTACCCAAAAATTTGTAGTAGACTTCCTCTTCTACACCAATATTCATATAGTTTTTTCTTACACCTACGGCTATTTTCTGTCAACTAAAAATAAATTGAATAAAAGAAGATACGAAATTAAGGAAGAAATGGGACAAAATGTAGGTGATATCAAAAAGAAATATTATACAAATGATTTATAATAAACAATTTTCTCTCACTTAATAAAACTTTCAACTTTTATTAAATAAAAGCTTAGTGAATTCGTTCATATTATTTATTTATTAAAAAAATTATACAATGACTCCAATAATTAATAAAGACACACACGGATACACAACGACAATAAGGCATTGAAGGCTATGACATCAAACAACCAGACCATTAATTTTATGGAGTAAATTGGTGTATTCATTGATAATGTAATACATTATTTATATACCATCCGTTTAGTTTTCATCTTGGCATAGGCATCGAGTATGGCAGAGTCCATGCGCTAAGCAAAACGTGTGAGAAAGAGGTGCTATGAGTGCTATATGATTCTTGCAAGTGTTGTAGCTTGGGTTTCCTTCAAGCTGTACGATGGTTCTTCTACTGATGTATGTGCTGTGTACTCATCGCGTATCGAACCTACATTCCACTCATAGCAAGAAAGCATGCTTATAACACCACTTTCTTGTACGCATTGCTTAATGTATACATATACTCAATGTCACAAAAAATGCTCGTTTTAAAACATTCTAAGTGTTACTATTATAACATAACATATGATGCGTACGCTTAGAATGTTTTAACTGTGGCACTTTTTCTGACAGTGAGTGTACGTACTCTCTTAAACTACTATGTCAAGATGTAAACTAAACAATTAGTATATTAAAATATATACAATCACAATTTGGTTTTATTTATAGGTAAATATGTTCCATGAAATATAAAACATCCAAAGGTGGTAAATTATCGTAAAATATATTTTCCACAATTTCGCTTATGACAAATTTTTCCTGTTTATTAATTTGGAAAATTTTATTTTCACTCTCTTGTATACGTCTTAATTGATTTGAATCTTTGAATGTACAAGTAAATAATTTTGTGACTATTATTTCGAAATTTAGCGACTATGAAAATTCATTTTGTTATGTGATAACGGATTCTTTCCCGATTGGTAATACAAATATTCAGACACGTCACTTCCACTGTTTACTTGCTTATTCAAAGACCAGAACATTGATTGGGATTAATTACTATCACAGAAATATGGTTAGCAGACAATCCGATAGATAACTATAACTACACTCAAATTACTTTTTGAATATAGTTTTTAAACCGTTCAACTCTTTCTATCAGGAATTTAAAAAAAAAATTGTATAGTTTAAAAGTGGAACAAAAATATACATTGCGCGGATCTTTTGTCGTTTAATAAATATTGTGCGTTTGTAACTATAGAAGATTCACAATAATTTATTAATAATTCCGTTAGGTTCGTACTTTCGTTTTTTTTTTCATGTGATTTTTGTTTGCATATTTTTTTTAACATAATATTCTGTAGTTCTTGTTCCAAAACTAAATGTTTGAGAATAATAAATTGTCATGTTTACTCCCGTAAAGAAAGAAAACATCTTAGGTTGGATAATAAAGAAAACATCTTAGATTGGATAAGTTTAAATAAAATGTATAAAAAAAGTAACATAATTTTACATAACTAGTACAAATTAGAAATAAAACACACAATTTTGTATAAATCACCTTCTAGTTTTCGGATACTAGTGCCTGCGGATAGCAGATACTGGTACTATAAGTGACGATATTGAATTCTTGTTTTAATGAGGTAAAAAAGTGGTCCACTAATTGTTTCAGCAATTTTTCGAAAAGGAAAAGGTCATTTATATTTTAAATTTTGTTACCTATTTGAAGTAAAAAAAAAGTCTAAAATCGTTTTTCTCACAACCATGCATGGTTTTGGAGTCAAAATACAAAATCAGTTGGAATAAAAAAACGAGTTTTAAAAATAAATTTAAGGTTCTGTAGAACTTATTTTTCAAAATTTAATCTTAATGAATCTCAATTTCAATTCTCAATCATTCTTCTCAAAATTAAAACTGATTATAAAAAAAGTTTTAGTACGAATGGTATGCAAGCGTATTTGTAGGGAAAGGTACGATGAAAAGGAAGAGGTACAGTGAAGCAACTGTAATATTTTTATCTGATTCCAAGAAAATTTCACAACGAATAACACATAATTGTAAAATTAATAAGACTTATTATTTCTGTACACTGTATTGGTTCCAAAATTTTGTTGAGATAAGCTACAAATATTATGGCTTTTCCCTTGTACCCCACCTACTTCAAGTATTTGAATGAGGTCGTTACGGAACACCTTATTCCATGTTTACTTATCCAAACCTCAATTGATCCCTATTCAGTATAAGTACTATTTCTTACATACTTTTCCTCGACATATATAAATCTAACAAAATGTCGACAATAAAATAGAACAATACACTTACATAACAGAAATAAAAATCGAAGAACAAAAAAAAACCACACAATTGAAGTATCGTGATGTACAGAACAACAAGTTTTATTCATGGTGAGTTATGATTTTTAATAATTATTTATTGATTATTACATGCGCGTATCAGATTTCAATATAATTTTTTTGCTCTTTGAATCCAAGTACTTATGTTTGTATTGTATGTATTATCGATTATTATTAAATTTCTGATATAAAGAAAGTGTTTTTACTTCGAAAATTGAAACAAAATCTTTATTATTGATACTTAGCCTTTAAAAGGAAGCAAATTTATGAGCCATAAGCAGGTCGCACATTTAATTCACATTTACTCCCATAAATAAATATTATACGATATTTGATTCACAAGTGCTAATTCAGCGATAAAAAAAATACAAAAGTAAAACAAAATTAATAAATGTTATTCTAAATTTTTGTAAATTTTACGGCGAGCCAGATTTTGTAACGAAAATCTTTGCAATTCAGTTTAAAGAATTTTATTATAATTAATAAATATAAAGAATTTTTTCCTTTCTATTGTAAAAATAGCGAACAGATTTCAATAAGAAAAATTAAAATCTATATGTTTCCGCGAATTAAAATTATCGCAGTTGCCTAGACATATTACTCTTAAGAATCCCAACAGTAAATATGAGTGGCGCCAGGATCATAGTCTTGACTCATTTGTGGGTATAAATATTGGTCTGTCTATTTTTGAGGTAAACTAGTTCGAAAATAAGCTCTAAAATATCAATGGAATATAAAATTTGAAATTTTTAGATTGAAAATTATTATAGACAAAATCATGTATGGTCAGCTATTTTTGGGACTGGGTCGCAAGTTCCATCGAAATCGAAAAAGTATCCAAGAAACTTAAAGGCCAGGCCTCTAAAGTTAATATTCAATACAGTTTATTATTGTTTGCTGTGTTTTACAAATATCATAAATTTTTTTAAATATCACAATCATCGCGCGCGCTGCGCTGTTTTCTTATATATATAACGTGTTTGTGGTTTTTACACAATGGGATAAGTACGATGGCATCGTTTTTATTATCGTTATAAGAGTGTTGCGCGATGTTCGTATAAAAAAATTAATAAATAACACTATAAACAATCTCTTTTCGCTTATCGATTTCATTCATTATTAAATTAATGTTTTATTTGTATTATTTTTCTCCACTTTTTAATCGATTATTTATTAATCTTTTAGCCATGGATTTATTTTATTGATTGTAATTCAATATTATTGGTCAATGTTGAAACCAAAACTTCTTAGAATGGTTTTTATTTTTCCAGGTACAATCCAAATTATCTGGGTTTTGAAACCTAGCTCTGTCGTTAAAGATAATCCATTTTAAAAAGAAGTGGTCGTGGAGTTTAATACGTGAAATACGATCGTTTTATCGAATGTGACTTGAAAGCGACGAATGGTAAACCATCAATTAACAAAATATCACCCCAGTGACGAAAAATACAACAAGATCGTCTTGCGACAGGACGAAGGAGCCTGCCGATACCAACTGTGACATAATCCAATGCTACTAGATTTAAATTTGAAATCATTTATTTTTAATGCACATTACTCAATTAACTATATTTATATTACTTTAGTAAATAACTTTACATAAAGAAAATATCGGTCGTATATCGTTTAACGATAATATCTCCGTTTACTGTAATAGTGTCCCATTTTTGAACGCAAGGGCTTAAAAACTTCAGAATTCAACCAACTGCTCTATAGTCGACAAACTCAACCAAAACACCTCGTAATTAAAAGAGTTACATATGATAATAAATTTAAAAATAAAAAATGATTAAAACAAAAATTTGACTGCTACTGGTTTCGACCTAGGTAGTCACTTAATTAATATAATATATCGCAACGCCTCTATTGATTGAGCTACCCGTACTTCAAATCAATGACTATAATATAACATATATAACACTAAAATAGTCATAATAAGTGTCAGTCCAATTTGTCCTATCGTGAGAAGCTCTAAATATAAGCCGCTAGTTTGACTTTCTTGCAGCTTAAATGTTGTTTGTTTATATATTTGCAAAAAAAACAAAAAAAAAACAAAAAAAACAAAAATTTTAATCACTATTGCAGTAATCATCAAAATGTATTTATAATAACTTTATTACGTATGCAAAGCATTGGTCAATATCCCCGGGGAGTAAATTTGATTTCACTACAAAGAAGTTTGATGCAATCAAAAACGGATTAAAATTGTACTCGTTAAATACAATTCCATAAAAAAAAAAATTTTATATGCGCGTCCATATAAAAGTTAAATATACATTATTTAATACATATTAAAATAAAATCGTGCAAATTCTTGAACGCCCATTAAGCATATTAAATTACACCACAAAAAATATAACTAATGAGTCTATAAAAAAATACCATTTAAAAACTAAAATAAAAATTAATTTTTATTTTTTGAAAGCCCCTCATAATTTAATTCATAATAATATTATAGTTGGTATATTCTTATAATACTTTTGAAAAAATATTTAATTTACACACAGAGCTAAAATACAGAAGCTAAAATTTATTTTATAAATGTATTTTTTTATAATTAACGATTAATATAAAATGAAATAAAATAAAAAATTATGATCAAAATAAAACCGACATTTAATACCATTAAAAAAAATTTTTTCTTGTAAATAGTCATAATTGATTTTAAAAAGTCACGAAAAGGTATCAGCAACCAATGTTTTATGTATCAAAAATAAAATAATATAATAATAAAAATAGTGCTAAGTGTGAATCTAAGAACGTTTTCGATTTAATGTGTTCGGTACATTTTACTTTTGTAAAATTCACTAGTAGTAAAAGTAATAAATACTGACAACAAAAACGGAAAACTAATCAATATTTGTAGGCATGTATGTATACCATCCAAACCTACAAATGTGTAACAATCATTTATTTTGATGGAAGCGCTTGTAAAATGTAATAACTTAGAAACGCAAATTTTAGTTCAAGAATTGACTGTCATTGGACTTCTTCGAATTAACACTAAATTAATACATTCTCTTTTTAAAGTTAATTAAATAGTCTTAATTCGATTAAAAGCGCATGAAATTTTTTAGTAAACAACTGAAAACAAACAATTGACTGAGTTAATTATTAAAATACCATGCATAGACAGTGTTGATTACTTTATCATATCACGCATACATAGCCCCATTTTATACATACTATATATAACTGATATTCCCATTTTATACATACTTTACAATTTACGACTAATTTGCACCCTCATGGGTAAACAGTGATGTAAACGAAAAAAATGCTTCAAACAAAAGTTGTTTATTTTTTGACGAGGAACATTTTTTACTTTTAACTTTTGTTCTATCTCTAACGCTTTACAAGATGGGTCCTCCGGGTCGAAGACCCAATTGGCCTATGTTCATTTACAGACTCAAACTCACTTTTTACGTCCTGAGTACGCTGTAAAAATTTCAGATTGATATCTTTTTTCGTTTTTAAGTTATAGTCATAAGTCCTATACCAAAACCTATACCAAAATTTTGTGCTTAGCATCAATATTTTAAAGCGTTACAAACTTGGGACTAAACTTAGTATACCTTGCATATTACATATATGCATGGTATAAAAACATGCTGGCTTAAAATAGTTTATGCTATACAAATTACATAAACGACATAAAGTTTTAGGAAAAATCAATAACAAAAGAGAGTACTAATTGAGAGATTTAAAACTGGTTTTCGTTGCTACCGGTCAAGTTATAATCAAAATTTCTAAGTGTGATGATCCAGTTTACACAATAAAAATATAAAAATAGATAATTTATATTGAAAATTAGAACATTGACTATCATCGTTACTCAAGAACGCGCTTGTCTTCGTTCGAATTGATACGGAATCCTGATGAATCAAAAACTGATAATAATAATAAATAAATAACAATAATAATAAATTGGCTCTAATAGACATTGCATCAATAAAAAAATAATATACTTTTTGCGGAGGTTTTCTGATAAATAAATTCTTGATGAATCATGGCCTGGGATATTCTCAATACTAATAATAAATACACATGGTACACATTTAGAATAATGTGGAGGACTGATTCTGTCGATATTATATTATACAGTATGTTTATTTCTGGATTACCCAAGAAGAGCGATTAGTTTTAATAAGTGAATGAGGTGTTAACAAGGTGATATTAAAAAACCCATCACGTCTGACACTTCATAAGCGTAAATATGCAACTTTTAATAAAGTAAATTATTTGAAAACATTTTTTTGAATCAGTGATTTGACAACTAAGATCTATCTTTAGCAATTGAAGATAACTAATTGAGTTAATTATTGAAATACTCTGAGTATGCTTGGATGATAGTGTCTGAACTATTTATTATTAATGAAATTGTTAATATACACAAATATACATATTGACATTATGAAATGAGAACTAATATACGTAAGAAGAAAACTAAAACGTACTGTATACATGTTATATTAAACGCATTCATAGTGTCCACGTTTTGAGTAAACACATTTTTGATGATGATTTTGTACAATACTCTGTTATTTTTTCCCACAGATTTGTGTACATACATTTAGATGAACACACCTTGTTCCAGTTTTGTTTAATCATAATCTATTATACCACCTTTAAGTCCTAGACATTTCAAATTTATACTAGAGTGTCCAAAAAATCTTTGTGCATACATACCATATAACAGAAAAGGCTAATACATACTTAGTGTATTTTATGTTTCAACAGAGACGGTACTTTTTTTAAATCAGATCTTCACATTTTTCGTACTGATACTTTCAATGATCAAACGGTTTACGGTGTTAACATAAGGGTTTAATTAAATGGTAATGGTAAATTTTATTTTATTCGTCTTACACTAACGCAATGGTCACAGGGATTATAAATTATGTGGACGAAAGGCAGTAAGTTGTTAATATAAATTGTAATTAAAATTTAAGTTGGGAATAAAGATAGCAATGTGACGATAGTTGTTTAGATTGGCCATTTTTCTGCGTGGTGAAATAAATTCTACGCCAACCCTTCAGATGGCCAATTCTCTACTTCTGCGGCCTTAAGACATAATACTGTCTGTTGATAACTTCACTGAATTCAAAGAATCACCACCACATCAGGATTGTATAATACCGCTTTCATAGAAAATCTGAGTCAAATTATTTTTAACAATAAATGGTTCTTTCGGTTTGGAAGCCACCGGGGAATAAATTCTTCAGCTTGGAAGACACATGGACCTGTGTATACATCACAGCTAGACTAACACATGTTTTGTTGCTCGACTCGACGTACTATTAAAAATCCAAATAAATCTGTAACAATAATGAATGGTTACTTTTTTCGTATCTTCAAATTTTACCTTTCTAGATTTTATTTAAATTTCGTAACAGAATAAAAATAATTTAAATATATTAAACTATATATTCACTTGTTACTTACTTCAAGTTTGTTTGTTTATTTGTTTGTAGCTATGTTTGTGAAATGAATGAATTTCTTTCTGTTTAATGTAGCAACCAACAACTATTATAAGCTACAACGAAAGTTGATCTTTTTGAAATCTAAATAAATATGTGTTTATGTCTTGTGATTACAATCAAAAGAATAGGTATAAATGTTTGTTGTGGCATGTGCTTAACTTACTCCTATTACGTTTATCTATGTAGTTTATATATATTTGTTAAAAGATAACGAACGATTAACGATACTTATAGGAAATGTAATAAACCATATAGAAATATCTAATCTAAATAATGGACATTTATGGATAAAACAAATGACATTTTAACAATTTATTATATAAAAACATCTGATATTCTATTTTTAGATTGTTACAAATACTGAAATTTTGTTTATTTACGCCCGTGAGGTAAGAAGAACTTTTCTAACTCAGTATGCGTGGGGAAAATAGTTCATTTCTGCCCTAGTGTGGAAATAAATTTATTATCACACTTTTATCGCAATGAATTCATTACAATACTTCAAATTTCTCTCAAAATGTAACCTAATAACAAGTTATAATTCTATCAAATCAAAGTGGAACTGAGCGATCAAGAGTGTTGACATAAATGCACATACATACTTATCGCTTGTTCAATGCCACTTTTGATAGAACTCTATTGTAGCAAGTTTTCAATTTTCTATTTATCTCAATAAACCATGACAAATTTAAATAATAAGTATCGTTTATTTTCAAATTTTAGAAGTGTAGATATAGTTTCGTACGATACACGTGTGACAAAACACTATCAACGTACTTCTGCGATTGTCCAATTCGTGCTACGCACTCTGTGCAAATTTCGCAGGTGAATGTTAATCATATTTTATCCCATTAGTATCGTTAATAACTATTATATTATAAAGAATAATAATGAACACCAAAATTAAAAGCGGGAAAATTTTTGTAAAACTATGAAGATCCGTGATTACTTTTCCACTAATGTCTCACACTTTCATCTACTGGTTTACATACGCCACATCGATATATGGGAATTGTTGGTATAAGTTTTTTAATATTTAACAATAAATGTCTGGCATGCCATACATCGCACAAAAATTTCTCAGACTATTAGGAATCGTTTTATCCATATAAGTCATTTTTGAACTTTGAATGTGATTTTGAAAAGGATTGTAAAATTTTAAATAATTTACCTGTTAAACTAAAGCATTTTTCAATTGAATTCGTTAATTATGGGGTCTACGCAGAAATATATTTCTTTTTTAGAATATTTAAAACGTTGTATCGAGGCTTTTTGAAATTTTTGTCTCATTTTCATTCAAAACTCTTACGCTAACAATATCTTTTCTTCTTTTAAACCAAGTATACCTATTAGCTTTTTAATAGAAGTAGTCCAATTTTATCCAACAACAGGAATAACTACAGAATACACTGTGTTCCCATGATGAAGATTATTAAAGGAGGATTATAACCTGTTGTTGGATGTGCAAGGGTTAAAGAACGATGGCAGACAAATTGCTTCTGAACCAGCAAAAATTAAGAGTGCCACGCAAGAGTGAAAAATTCGAATAGAGAAGTTTTGAAGTAGATTGTAGGTCAAGATGAATAACATATCTTTATTTGAAACTTGAAACCAAGTACTCTACCGTCATCTGAGGTTCTAGCATAGAATTTAATCTGTAAATATGCTGACAATAATATGGATGTTTGGAACAAATCAGTAATAATTTTAAAAAAAGTTGGTTACACAGCAACCTCGGATCGTTCTTGTCATGCTAGTCAAAATTGATGTAATTTTCAGCATCCTTCAGGCAGAGTAGAGAAAATGGGGTTACTTCACCACTAATCATGATACAAAAAATATATTTGGCTTTGCACGTACCTAAGGAATAACCGTTTTATCGTGGTTTAAGTAGTAATTTTATTAAATACTCTCTGGCTTTTAAGAAAAGAAGGCCAACAATGTTTACGGAATTGTATTTCATTTACAAGCCGTACATACGCATCCAACATAAATGATTTTATTACAATTATTAAGTATTATTGTATTATAAATAATATACCCTTAAGGTTAACTATTATATTTATTGTATAATATTTATTTTACTCATGGGGAATAAGTCCTCCCTTTCCGCACTGTTTGCTGTGCAAAAATAGCTACTTAATATCCTAGTGCGCTGAATTGACTTGTTAATTTGACGCAGTAGAGAGATAATGAACTGTTTGTTCTTGCAGGAATAAATCGTCCAGAAAGAAAGAAACTAATTCTAAATTTGGAAAGCAAATAAAGATTGAAAGTTAGAATGTAGCCGCATTTGTTGTTCTATATACTAATAACAGCATTTTAATGTAATCATAGATTATATTACATATTATATACGTATTATATGTATATTCAAAGTATGTGTGTTTAGTTCTATAATATGTATAAAAGTAAAGTAAGTACCTACTACATTGTATTAAAATATTTATATCGGAAATGACATTTTAATGCTAATATGTTATAATAAATTATATTTGAAGATACTTTATATAGAAATATTTATTTATATATTATATTTTATTTATGTTTATATGTCTATCGTAAGTATGTTTTTTTGATGTATTGAGAAGAAAAAAAAATGTGTGAAACTTGAAATACTCATACAGCCTCTATGCACATGACAGATATTTTTACAAACTTATACCATTTAACTCACGGCCAAGGTTGTTAAATCTAATGTTTTAATGCTAAGCAACTTGTATTTTGAAATTTTTTGAATTTTAAATACTTTATTTGAATTAAAATCATAAATACATTTTTTATTTTTATTATTAAGATTTTATCATTACGCTTAAAATATCTATGGCAATGTTTTTTTTTAAGTTCAACACACGTTAATTGCGATCAAAAACTTGCAAAGGTCGGCTCCATTTTATGATTATATGCAAAGACTTTGAGATATAGTCAGAACTCTCCTACTAAGAGCGATTTCTCCAATCATTTTCATTCATAAGGATTAAAAAATTTTTATTGATTTAATAAGAACCGATACAAGATTGTATCCAACCTATGTTTATCCAAAAGTATGTAATACTTCAGAATATAGTATATACAGGAAATAAAACGGATTTTTCAAACACAGCTATTTTTTTCGCTAATTTTTTGTGTTAGTATTATTATTTTCACTGTCCCTCCACCATATAAATACCTAAAACTGTTTGAAGGTATTACAACGGGATATATTCTATTATTTATCAAAAGCCCGAAATATTATATTTATACCCGGCTATAACGACAGTGGTAATAACGACAAAACGGAAAGGACTCAACCAATAATCTTATCACTAAATAATCTAATTCTAATCATTATTTACAATGTTATACCTACAAAAAATGTAATTTTTAATGCATAAATGAGGAAAATTATCGACCCATAATTGGCAAAGTACACAAAGTTTATAAATACCTTCTAGAAACTAATGCAAGAGACCGCATTACGATCCATCTTACTATTGAAATTTCCGCGGAAAATGTTAAATTTTTTCGTCTATACTGGTTTTACAGACGTCATTGAAAGTTTTTATTGTATTTTTCGAAAGAATTTTATCAATGGCATTAAATTAGTTTGTGTCAAACCTAAGTCACTGTGCATATTACGGAAGACGACTTATACTGATTACATAAATTTTCAAATCTTTTAATAAACGAAATAGCTTTACAATCGTGTATGTTAACATCGGGCTTCATTTTATACGCATTATTTAATGCGTAATGATATGATCCTCCTCAATGCGTATAATATCTAAATTTTTTTTAATAATTTTTTTTTAATGTTAGTTGTTAGGTAGTTTTGACTAAGTAAGTGAGTAAAGTTACTGTCACAAACACATCTTATCGATACACATATACACTTTATATCAGGTGTTTATTTATCTATCTTCGTACAATAAAGTTAAAAAGTAAGTGATTGGCAGTTGTTGGTGATCGGTCACACGGTTTCCAAACCATTCTAATAAGGAAGCAACACATAACATATAACAACATATAGAATAGATATACTACTATCAAACGCGTACACAATATTCTTCATCTAATATGCCGCCGACATTTCGTTTCTTTTATTATTATTCCTTTGGCACCCACCGCACGTCATCTATACCTAGTGATGATTGTTGCATGTGTGTGTATGTGTTGTAATTCATATGTTTAGTAGGTAGTTGTGTTACACTTCTACATTTTATTATAACTGTTTTGGAATATATTTCAATAAATACGGTTCTCTAAGACTCCGTAAACAAAAGGTGTTCACTTAAAACTTTTGAGTTACGACGAATATACGAAGAATATACTTTGAGGCCTTTAATCAAATTTGGTAGATCTTAGTCAATCATACATTCCTATATCTCTATATATTATAAATGTGAAAGTAAGGATGCTTGTTTGTTTGTTTGTGTATTTGTTACGCTTTCACGTCAAAATTAATGAATGGATTTGAATGAAACTTAATAATAATATAGCTCATACATCATAATAATACAGGAGCTATAATTTATAAAGATAAATCTTAAAAAAAGTTAAAAAACTTAAATTTAATCTATGACATTTCACAACGCCATCTATGGGCATCATTTAGAACTATAAATTAATGCTTTCTGTAAAAAGGTTAAACGCGATACAATTCATGGCTTCTGTTCTGAAATACTATATGAATCAAGAATATATCACATTTTAATAAAAATTTAGAGTCTCCGTATATTTTTTACCTGTGTAAAACCATCACGACCCCTATTTCCAGTGTTATATAAGAGGGATAAGTGGGAGCAAGAGAAGTGGAGACTATAACGCAGTGGTATTTACTGAATATGTAAGTTTTCTTAAATAGTAAATCTTTAAACCCTTTTTGAATATCTTAATCTTTTACGCATTGTAGAATTGAATTTGGCAGGAGTAGTTGTTTTTGAAAGTAGATATATTTAAAGATAGAAATATTTAAAATTAAAAGTATAAATCGTCGAGAGTAAAAATATACTCGAGTAGAAAAATATTAAATCATTGATACTTTACAAGTAGATATATACCGAAATAGAAATATTTTAATATTTTTTAGTGATTTTAATAGGAAAGTTATGCAGTAAAATTATTTTGGCGTTCTGTCTCTAGCCTTGCTGCTTATTTTGATACATAAAGCTCCTTCTTACATCTGATACACTCTGTGACTACCAAATATATGTAGGTAATAATAAAACACTATAATAAATGATTTTGTTTACCTATTAACTATGTAATTTATAAATATATATTGAATTTCATTTTATTGTATCATTTCAATGTAACAGTGTTTCATTTTTTAAATATTTTTTTAAACAATTTTAAATATTTTTTGTTATTTAATTTTATTTTTTGATGCAATACTGGATACTGACTCATATTAGGTTAAAACATTGTATAAATTTTTAATATAATGTATATTAATTGATTATTTAAGCAATAAAAAAATCAAATTTTTATATTTTTGTTTAAAAGTTTTATTTAAGAAAATAGTGATGTATAATAATTGTATTTCATTTTATAATATTTTAACTTTTTTAACCTTAATCTTTTAACAGGAGAAATTATAGCGTGATAAGTGATGTTTCAAAATTTAAAATGCAGCTAGGTGGCTCTAATTATCGTGGCCGCTCCTCGAGCAATTTCGAAGTGTTGTTTTTAAGAAAAGAAATAACTAGGGTCTAAAACTTCCAGCTTATTGGGCGATTAGAAATAAAAATCTTTCCGTGGTAGATAGATTTAGGCGATAAATAATAACTGGAACCTCTTGACTATTGGGCTAGGTGTTCCTGAGATATTGACATAAGTCGTATACGAAGAGTACCTTCGGAACAGTTTCGCCAGTTTACATGCGATAAACAGGTCTTTCGATAAAAGATGTACAATAAATAATAAATACCAAAGAAGCTAACTGCTAACCATGACATGAGTATCTTCTTCCGTATTGGTTGATAAGCTCATGAATGATTGGTATGTTCATGAAATGGTTGAATTCTTCCTAAAATGCCCATCACTATATGGCAAATATTACATACATTTTGGTGTCAAATTGTGAAAAATTGTATCTCCTTAACCATATTTAAAATATTTTGTAAGTAGGAAGTGCAACAGTAAAACTTTTATATAATATACAAACAATGCATATAATAATCTATATAAGTCAAACAAAGCGGAGCCCATGATATATCAAGTTCTTGAGGAGGAAGAAGCAACTTATTTTATACTTCTTTTAAAATACATACAGGTTGTCCTGCAAATAAACAACTATATTTTAAGGGCGTATTCTTTTTTTTAAACCAGAAAATGGCTTTTACACGTTTTACTAAACATTACAAAGTTAACATACCCATGTTGTCTTTAAATGATATTAAATATGAGCTCCTACTAACATTTAAAGAGACATGTTTTCAGCAATAAAAGAATAAACAGGTGCTGTGGTTTAGCAAAATAATTTTAACACACAAATGTTAAATAAGGATTAAGTGCTACTAACAAAAAAGATTCAATAATGAATCAGAAATGAAATTAGTCAAAAGCTTGTTATTTTATTAAAAGTAATTGGATTCAAGAGGAAATTATCATTTATCCAGTAAATTATTCACTCCTATATGTCTTAAATTTGTTAGTCAACTCATTCAGTTTAGAAAAAAGTGTATCGAGGGCTTTTGTCGTTATAAATACAAAATATCTTAAAGATTGTTTGATAGCGTTGAGTCAATTAACTTGAAACATATTTACAAAAGTAGGTTAAAATTTTTTTTGAGGTAAAAGGGTCTTTAATATAAGAGTTACCTGGATTTTATTATTGGGTTCTTTAGAAGACAAAGCTCGCTCATTACTGCTAAGAGATGCAGGCATACTTTAAATTGGAAAGCTGTTCTTCACAGCAATGTCCGCAACCATTGTACGCAATATTTTTAGTAAACACATTCAGAAGAAACAAAATTGTTTTATTTTTAACACTTGGAATTTCTACAATCCTTAAGAATAAATGAAAAAGTGACAATATTCCAAGTCGTGATAATTCTCTCCTAACCGAATTTAAAGTCGTAGCTTTCGTTCGAGAATTATTTTTCACTTGTCTACTTGTCTAATCTCGCACTAACCGTTTTACCCAGCAACGTCACATATACTTTTCCATGTTATTTTTTTCCATGTTTCCAAATCTTTCTGGTTATGAAGTTAACCTAGCTAAGACCGGCCGTCTGCTACGCTACCCGCTATTTGTATGTAAAGATCACGTGATCACGTAATTCCATATCAATTAGTAAGCTCAATCAATTTCAAGTGCATTGGGACACCCTGTAAATTCTGAATTTAGAGTTAACATTACACAATACATATACAAACAATATGATAATTGATTTAGAGAGAAAGACATTTTATTTTATAAAATTTACATATAATTGAAATTGTATTAGACAACACAAGATCATTCTGAAAAGATTGTTGTATGCTGTTGTAGCTTCTTTAAACTCTTGAAAACAAAAAATACTTTAAAACGCGTTGAAGGATTAATGTTACCATCCTTAAATAGTATTGATCATTTATCAAGGTAGGTACTATGTCGCTGGTTTTGTTGCATACTTTATATACACAAACAGTGTACAACGCAGCACAATGACCAGTAGTATGTATTAACCACATTTCTTGACAAATTTAGAAAAAAGGGTTATATGTAACGTTACCACTAGAAACAGAGAGTTCGATCCAGAGTAAAAGAGAAGGGGAAAAATAAGCATTGAAATAGCAAATTTTACGTGTTTGGATTTTCTGGAATATGCAAGAACGAATTTGAAATTTGTTTACGAAAGAATTATCAATCACATATGGGATAATGTCATTTTCTTCCTTTTATTCTGAATAACTTAAGGGTTGTAGAAATAATTGACTGACTTAATCGTTGAAATACTATGTATAGACTATGTTCAATACACTGTCACATTACATATGCATGCATGTCACACATACATAACTGATATTCTGATATAATACATACTATATAATTTGCACCCTACGGGTAAACAGTGATGTTTACGAAAAAAAGTTTTAAACGAAAGTTGTTTATTTTTTTATAATGAGCATTTTTTACATTAAAATTTTTGTTCTATCTCTAACGGTTTACAAGTAGGTCGTGCGGACCCAAGACTAAATTAACCTATGTTGCCCATTTACGAATTCGACCTCACTCTTTATGTCCTGAGCAAGCTGTACAAATTTCTGAGTTATCGTGTTGACAAACAGACGGACAGACAACCGAAAATGGACTAATTAGGCGATTTTATAAACACCTATACCAAAATTTTGTTCGTAGCATCAATATTTTTAAGCGTTACTAACATGGAACTAAACTTAATATATATTTCATATATACATGGTATAAAAACTGAGCAAGAATGCGTTTATTTCATACTGCTGATTGATCTAGTATTTAAGTTTGCATTTTTATATGCAACAAATGAATGTACTTAAAGAAATTAAAGGCATTCTTGCAATAACTTTTATTCGATTTTATAAACACTTCTATCAATAACTTCTTATGTTTGAACAATAACCTTTTAAAGTTGACGCCAATTTTATCGTTTAATGAAAGCTTTTATCTCACAATTTGGCGTCAATGTGAAAATGCTAACTGTTTTTTATATTTATCATAGAAAAATACACTTTTTTTTTAGTTTTCATAGAATATGCATAGTATCATCTGACATAATGACGTAATGGAATTCGAAGACATTCTTCAAAATAGTTATTTAAAACTTGAGGGGGTAGAACATAAAGCGAAAGTTTTGAACTATTCGTAAATTCGAATTATTAAAAAAAGTTATGGTTTGTAGTTCTCATTTGGAGAATTCATTTTTGAAGAACATTTCTGAAAGAAGGTGCTGATATAATTTCGAACTTGACATGCAATCGTATTGATATACGTTATAAACATACAAAAATGTTTAGATCTGTTTATTAAATGGAAAATTTTATATACATGCGTTGTTTTGCTACCATATCCGGAAAGTTTTAAAATTCGAAAACTTAAATTCTCCGTGTAGACCCCTTTAACAAAAAACTGAAACTACAATTATACATTATTAGAAGTCAGAATAATAATCGTAATAAAACCATAAATCATAAATTTATATTAATAGATAGATAAAAATCGAAAAAAAATCCTTATGTGGGATATTTGCTTTTGATTTCAGAGATTTAACACTGTTATAGTAAATAAAAGACGCTGCTTAATAAAACAAACATGTATGATGCACATCACGTGTGATTTTGTCACTTATATGGTACAAAAAATATCTAATGCAAAACTTCGACAATTCTTCTAGATATTGTCCACGTCGTGTACTGTCGACCATTTCAAATCATTCGGATTTCTTTTTTAATATAAAGGATGATCGAATTGGGATTATACGTTTTTAATTTTAAATAGAAACAAACAGTTTGATTTATCAATAAACTTTTCCAAAACAAATTATTGTTAGTAAGGGAAATATAATGTAGTTAAAATTATTGTTATTTTTGGAGCGGGTGTCTGCCAAGGAAACAACAGAACAGTTTGCTACATTCGCTTGACTGACACCGACTCCTAAAATAACAATTATATATTTGAGATTAGAAAATGTTACTTTTACATATTTTTCAAAGCAAAATATTTTTTATAACATCGAAAAATAAAAAAAAATGTTGTATCACTGAAGAATTTTAAATATTTAAACCATAAATAACATTTTTGATAGAAATAATTCAAATCTCAAAGGATGACCATAACCTATAAATTTGTTTGGGTATGTATGTGTCCTCTTTCCATATTATAAAATACCATAATATAGACTGTCTTTTGTTCTTCTGATATATATTTTGTATATTGGTGGATATAGACTTGGAGACTATATCCACCACTTGGAACTATGACACAAAGAACTTGTTATAGGCTTCATGTTTGCCATGTTGTAACAGGCAAATTTTTTTGAACAATCATTATGCCAGACATTTTTGGCGCCATCAAACAGCAATCCGGCAGTTTGGAATAATCTAAACATGATGGTATGATGAATTTTCCGAGTAGCGGTTCAAAAATAGTTAAAAGTTATTTACAATAATAATTAGAGGTAGTGCAGTAAAGTTTGAATACCTACCACTTTGTTTTTAGGAATAAGTAAAATGGATAATTTAAGAATATATTTGACAACATGAAATCCTAAATCTTCAAATCCGTATTACATTTTCAATGGTATAAAAACATTCTTACTTCAATAGTAAATCTTCTTACTTCAATAATAATTCGAAAAAGATTTTTGCTTCCGTGTGGCTGCACAAATTTCAAAATGTTTCTTTTTAATGCTCAATGTCCCTAATATGTCATTTGAATTCATGCTAATCGCAAAAAAAAATTATTGATCATTACGTTTACTGAGGCTTACGATTATTCCAAACAATCTCCTCTACATAGTTTAACCTACGTAAAGTCGCCAAACATGTAACAAACGACTGGAAATTTTGTGTAATGTCACCAAGTCTAATATATAGAATCATGATTATTGAATACAATATGCAGAAGATGTGGATGCTGGCTGATGATTATGATTATTACAAAAAAAATTTCTGTAAACATATATTTATTTATTTGAAGATATATAGCTAACAGGCAAAAGAGAGTGAACTTTTAAAAAAAAGCAAGTAAACGAGTGTCTATGGCTGCCTGGTCCAATCGATTCAGAGAAGAAGATGATCGTCTTCTTTTACTTTGGATCATGTTACCCATACATAAATATTATACACTTTAAAACTAATGTGTGACATTATTATATTTATTGTATATAGAAAATGTATTTAATAAAATAAAATACAAAGGTATTTGTATTCCTATGATTTGTATTCTAAGACAGTTAGAAAACAGCTAGTTGTAGGTGCCAAGGTATACGACTCGGCTCGTTTGCCTACCTCCATCTTGGCAGCTACTTTTTAGGAGTGTAATTGTTCTTACTTTTTCAATTTATGGTGTTAGCATGGCCGGCCACGTGTTGCGGTCTTCATGACCGATGTCCTCCTACTGTTCTCCTTGAATAATTCACTACAATGTAATATAACAAGAACCTTAGCCACAGCAACAAGTGACGGGACTGCTAGTTGTTTATAAAAGGTGAGTGAATACGATTTCTATTTTGAATCGCAGCTCCATAACCGTAGATTAGTTTGCACTCCTGGTATATAAAAAGGCATAAAATCAAGAAATTCTTATGTCTCTGTTCTACCACACCAGTATACAAAAAATTTTTATTTCAAAAACAGTTAACAACTTCAAAATTTAATTTTGCGATACCTTACAACACTTTTCTCTAGTTATTTACTATTGGTTTAGCAGAATTTGCAGCTCAAACTTTTAAAATTAATGACTACTCACAAATATTAAGAGAATTGAAGAATAATTTTACCGTATGATTTTGTGATTTCACAATTGGGATTGTGATATTATATTACATTAAAATTGATAAAATTTGTCTCTTTCCTGACAATAATTTTTTTATTGTTATATAAAATATAATTTATTACACTCAAAGGAATATAATTTTGGAACGATTTCGAAGCTCGAACTCTTAATATGAAGTCTTTTGATCTTATTGTTTTGAGCAAGAAAATATATTAAATAAATATATTAAATAATGTTCAGAATTAAAATCATATGAATCGAGTTTAATCCAATTCAATAAATGAATACCAAAACAGAGCAAGTAAGAAAAAACTTACTAAATTAAGAGTATAAAAAAAAAACGTATAAAATATAAAAATATTTTTGAATAAAAAAAAAATAATTCGAGCGCACATATTACAAGCGCTCTCGCTGACTATAGATTCAGATTGTTAAAGACATTTTGTCACAATCGTAAACCATATATTCAACATGTATAGTATACGTTCTACAACTCTTTTTTCATCTTAAAAATATCAACCATATAAATTATAGATTTCTTTTTGTTATAAATATATTATGTTTGTGTGGAGTATATATTCTAAAAGGAACTAATATAAATAAATTTTTTTACGAATATTTTTTGTGCTATGGTGGGTCTGTTATTATTATTATTTCACTAAATCTAGATTTATGTAAACATATTCAAAAAAGGTGAGAATTTGTAAGATTGTATTTAAAACCATAGATTTTTCTTTTTTATAGAGAAATTTATTTATTCTTAATTCACAAATACTCTATAGCTGGCTTGATCTAAGTAAAGCAAAAATTTCGAAAGGTTTAAAAAGAAATAAATTTAAGGTACGCTCTTATTTTTTAAATAAAATACACAAAAAATCTAAAGTAGAAACATTTACTATGAACTTTTATAAGCAATATTATATAAGCAATAATTAAACATATTCATTTAAACATTAGCCAGGTGAAATTGAGTCCAATGAATAATTCCAGAAATGTGATACTATTAATAATGGTCTCTGCTATCGTTGTTGTTTGCATTCGTTTGTACCTACATTGGTTGCTAAGCTTGCAAATATGACAGTTGATTATGGAAAATATTTCTAACTGTTTTATAGCTCTTTAAATTTTTTCTATTTTATAAGATACATGAATTCCAGAAAAATAAAATCAATGACTTTTCATTGGAATACATCCTAAAACATTATCTATAATAAATGCTACACTTGAAGAAGGTATTAATATAAAAAGTAGTATAATTTTTGGTTTTCATTATATTATTCATATAATAATAATAAAAAGAATATATTTATTGAAGTCATATATTATATAATTATGACAGAAATAGATGACTACGATGATCATACCAAAAATATATAATTTTTAATACATTTTTTAAATGGTTCATTTTAATGTATTATCATAATCTTTAATAAATAATATTTGTGTGTTATTTGTAGATAGTTATATGTATACCGGGTGGATCAGTAACTTTTCCCACTTAAAGTTACGGGGAAGTGGTTTCCTTTGATTATATAAGTCCTGAAGAATAGTAGTATAAATAAAACTTAACAGCATGAAGCTATCACGTAATAATTAGTGTTCAGTTGGAAATGCTTCACAGATATCGAAATATTGAAAGTGGTAATAGTTTCTGGTCCATCCGGTGTATAAATTCAATGTATCTTAAATGTTGCGTATATCTTTTATGCGATCATTATATAATAATTTATTGAAGATGTGGTAAAGGTGAATAATAATTAGGTTATATTTTTATCAATTTTTATGAAAAAAATATATTCATATTTCTGCC